>NW_028327171.1:134136563-134761563 GCF_987537825.1 Furipterus horrens | reverse complement strand
TCCCTCAATTTTATTCCTCATTTTTCACGATAGGAAGAATGTGTTTCATGTCAGACAATTCTGGATACATGGGCACCAGGGGGACATGCAGCATTGGGAAAATATAAAGCCATTCTTTCTATCTCAATAATGAGGAGAAAGGTTTTCTCTTATAAAATTTTGGCAGGCTTGAAGGCAAAAATTAGAATAATTATTTGTTTTTTCTTTATCTTAATGTAAGAAATGTGGTTTCCTAAGAAGGAAAATGTACAAAAAATTGTGCAAAGAGTACTAGGATTGTTGTAATAAAAATTTTTAAATAGCAGAGCTGGAACTACTTTAGAGGCCATCACAGCCAGTGATTTTTTCCCTCATTGTGTATTAGAGACTGAACTCAGTGTCTGGATACCTGGGCCTCACCTCTAGGGATTCAGATTCAATTGGTCTCTGTGGTATTTTGTCATTATATTTGTCTTCAAAGTTTCTCAGGTGATTTATCTGTGCAGCCAGGTTTGAGAATGATAAATTTCCTGTGCTCAGGGAATCCCCCACCTTGTGAACTATGGTACACTTATAAATTATCCTATGCATGCAAGATGAAACCATTATTACTATTATTATAAGCATGAAATCTTAAATCAGTTGGTGAGTTTGTTTCCTGGGTATAAATGAACTAAACTAGCTTATTCAATGGAAGAGAAAGCTGGTTCTTGTCACAGGAGGATGCATAGTCTTATGCCATAGGTATGTGATTAAATTCTGAGGTGATATTGAAAACTTGGGTAATCTTTATACTTCAAGGGCCTATAGGCTTTCAATGACTTACTTGTTTCTAGCATATTATTTGTAGAGAGATCAAGCAGTAACACAAATTGATGAAGGACAATATCTCATATTTCCATTTATGTCAATTTGTATATTTATAATTTCATACAAATATCAATCAAAAAACAAATTTTATTAAGCACCTTCAAAAGTTAATACCATGTGATTGTATGGTTATATAAAGATGAATCAGCATGGGTTGTTAGAGCTCTGACTAAGACTGAAGTGATTGGGTCCCGCTCAGTAATTAAGAAGCCATTGGTAGTATTTCAGAAGATTCTTATGATATTAGTAGTGTTTTAGCAAGAAATAAAAATTAATTGAATATTAACTATTAGGAATTAGAAGGGTGAACTATAAATCAAAATCCCCTTTCAAATGGGAAATTGAGAGAATGACATTTTCATAGAAAAGAAAGATCTGTCTGGGTGTTCTAGGTGAACCTTTAGAATGTGTACAAGTTTTCAAATATGGCCAGAATGAAAAGAGGAACAGAAAGTACAGACTATTATTGACCTGTATCCACATTTAACAACCACTGCCACCTGGTGGCTTGTGACGCTATTTCCACTGAAGGAAGAAACCCTGTTAATTCTTGATTCTGCAGACTTAAGCAGGGTTGAAGAACACTGATAATGGCATACCAGAAATCTGTTTTTGGAGCAGAGGGGCTAAGAGCCTTGTAACATTGTGCAATATTATAACATGTCTAGTCCATAAAGATCCTCTAGCTATAACTATAAGTTAATGAATTCTCATAAAACTCACAGCCAAAGCTGGAATATAGCAAGATTTCTGATAGCAGTAAGTATGGGTTAAAACTGCACATCCCATCACATGTATGTGAATTAGCCTTTTTGTTTCTTTTTGCTTCAATAAACCCTATATCTCTCCTGAATTACTTAGTAATGCAAGAGAAAGAAAATGCAATAGTTAAGGAATGAGGAAGTAATAGGCAGGCAGTCACAGTGAGAAAGCCAACGAAAATGAGCAGCCCAAAACATTTCAAGGAATAAACTTACCATTGTATATTTCTTAAGCAACATCATGATTAGGCGAAAAGCTGCTGCTGATCCTGATTCTGAGAGGGCCAACGTTCTATCATCCATAACTTCTAATCATATCCCATTAACAACACTATGAATAGCAGGTCATTTTAAGATTTTTTGATACCTCTTTTAATTCCTGTTGTTGCTTAAAAAGTCCACTTGAACACTTCTTTCAGAAGCTCCTCTTTCAAGGGTTCCTTATACTGGAAATCCTCCTAAAAGTATCCCCAAACAAAGACAACATCTGTCTCTCCAGTGCCACCACAAATCACAATTTGTTTTCATCTTGCTATACGCTAATCAATTCCTCATTATACTCCCATCAGAACAATGTGTATTGTTATTTGTTTAAGTATCACTGTACTTGGGCCTTCTTTGAATCACTTTGTCTTCAATTTTATATTCAAGATACTGTTTTGATCGACAACTGCTATATAACTCCTCTCTTACATCCCAGGGAGATAATTCTGGGAAGAAGTTAATAAACATGTGATAGACCTAGACACAAGGTTCTATGAGGGTTAGGTAATGAAAGCAGATTTTATGTAAACGTCTGCATGCTTTCAACACTCACAGACACTGAGCTTCTAAATAGTTGCTTAGGGCCCTCCTATCTCAGGGTGTATAGGTAAAGTTTGCCAACGAGTGGGTTTTAGCATGCAGGTTGACCAAAGGCTTGGCTTTTTTAACAAGGATTCCTTTTCTGACAATATGTAAATGTAGTTCCTGAGGTTCCTCCATTTTTCTAGAGAGTACTCCTTTACCTTTACTCAGAGGTATATCTCATGACTGACAGTCACGAAGCAAGGCAAAAGTCCAGGAATCCTAAGGTTAAATATGCAGAACATGGAGCTAACAGAGGTCGTGTGAAGAAAAGAAGGAAGATTAAAAAGTGAAATCATAAATTACAATATCAAATGGAGTAAAGAAAGTATTTAATCCATAGAACTAGGTTGTTATGAAAAATACAATAGCTAAGATAAATTCAATAGAAAAATAAGAAGACAAAATTAAGAATAGCTCCTCAAAAGAAAGTAAAAAAGGCAAAAAAGGGGAAGAGGAAGCAAAAGAAATAGAACCACATAAATGGTATAATGAGAAAGATCTGATGGAAGGGGGCCATGAGTCAAGGAATTAGGGGAGCCTCTAGAAGCTGAAAAAGGCAAGAAAATAAGTTCTCCCCTAAATCCTCCAGAAATGAAGGAAGTCCTGCCAGCACCTGGATTTTAGCTCGATGAGATGTATTTTGCAGTTCTTGACTCCAAAACTATAACATAATTAAACCATGTTATTTTAAATCCTTACCTTTGTAGTAATTTGGTAAATCAGCAATAGAAAACTAAAAAGATCATATTGCATTCATAATTTATTCTTTTTCGGGGGTCATTTTAGTATATTTACTCCAGTCCTGCTACCCTTGTCCCAAATCCTTGATCCACAGGAATCTGCCATTCCCACAATATATGGTCTCTGTTTTGCTAGAATATCCAGTCACCTCTATTCACTGTACTTGGAACAATTTTAACTCCTTGTTGGCTTCAAGTACCAGGCCGCAGAGCATCGCTGAATTAATTTAGACCCTGGCTATCCTCACTCACACCCACTCTTAGCTGCCAATGAAGACAGCATTGACAAGGATATTAAACCTCCTGAGATTGTTTGGCATCTCACATGAACAAAGAGGGTTTCATATTATTTCTTATTTTCCCTCCTCAGAGCTCAAATGCACTTATTTGATAGTTCTCAACACATGGATAAATCTTAGCTCTTTTTTTTTTCTTTCTTTTTTTTTTCTTTTGGTTTTTCAATTACAGTTGTCCCCTTTTCCCCTAATTTCTCTCCCCCACCCAACCCACCCCCTCTCCCGCAATCATAGCAATCATATCTCTCCTCGTTGTCCATGTCCATGAGTCTTTTATACGGGTTCTTTGACTAATCCCTTCCCTTACTTATCCCCCTTCTCTCCCTCTCCCCTCCCCCCTATTGACTGCTATTCTGCTCTTTGTTCTATTTAGTTCCTTTGTTTGTGTTGTTCTTTAGTTTCCTGTATTAGGTGATATAAATCTTAGCTCTTTTGATCAAACTCTCTATGCACAGTTTTTAAATGAAAATAGCATTACTTTCTCGGCTGATCTCCAACTAAATCCTTGATGCCAGTCAGGAAAACTGTGCTACTGGGGCCAGTTTTTGCTAATACACAAATAACAATTCAGTGAGGGTGTTTCTTTTAGAGTTGCAAAGGATTACAAAGGCTACTGAAAACTGGGAGCCTTAGTCAGAGATCTAAGGGGAAAATAGTAAGTGGGCCTCTCAAGAATACTACTAATGACTGAGAGAGCTCAGAGCTGACTGCAGTGTTGTGGGCTGTTAGTTTTGGGGGAGACACAAAGAGATACAGGAGATACCCTGCAGAGGCAGGAGTCTTCAAGAGGTCAAGTCCATTTGAGTTCAGAATCTAAATCATATGAGAAAGTACCTGACTTGACTGAAATTTGCCCCAATTACCCATTTCCCTTTGACCTAAGACTAAAATCTAATTATACTCAGCATGAAAGGAGGCCTGGTGGCATTTAATATCCACAACTCCTCTCTGATCTCTTTTATAGAGCACTTGGAGTGGACCTGCAAATAAATGTAAAAAAAAAACAAACTTGCAATTCGGATTTTGCATCAGGTGGGCAAACCTCATTTTAAAAGTCAAACTGTCAGGAATAAAGAACGGACTCTCCCATCTCCTATGATTCTCCAAGGTTGTTTTTATTAAAATGGAAATTTCCAAGGCTTTATGCATGGCTCACATGTCCAAGAGCTGCCTCACCAGCAAGAGATCTATAATTGTCTTCTCTTGTTTCTGAACTCAGCACTTGGCTGTTTATAATTAATGGTACACCTCAGGAGCATAGCATTTCCAAAGTGTGAGCTCCTAAACAATACTGAACATACTGCCACCTGTGTTAGTATTGCCACTCCTTGTTGTTAAGGACTTCTAATTGTAATTTCATTCATTTTCATTTGGCACATCTATATTGAACTTCTAGTGCAATGTCACTTAATTAGCTGCTGAGGACAAAGAGGTAAGATAGAGTCAATGCCTTAAGGTATTGAAAGTTGGCAGCTGGAGTGACCCCCAGAGAAAGTGTAGAGTGTGTGGCCACCACCTCAGAGTTAAGAATACAAACCTCAAATTACTCTCCTCTACCCTAAGCCTTCTACTTTTACTATCAATAAAAAATTTCCTTAATAATTGTAGTTGACAAGTAACACATTTGAGAAATATTTGAGCAATATTATTAGACTCTATTGGATACTGTGGTTGGATGATTAACCATAATAATAACCTTATGAGAATAATTATATACTTTTCTATTATACGTAAACTGCATTTCCCAAGTTTTAATGATACTGTCAGGAACAAGATTCTGATAATTGGCTATAAGCCACATTTTACTTGCTTTTGCCAAAACTCACCAATGAAGTGTTAATAGTGAATGCAGAGTTAGATCTCAGTTCTTGAGTTCAGTTAAGAAAGAATTGAGAGCCAAGAACTCTAACGTAAGATGTTTATTTGGAAAGTCACAGAGGTAGAACAAGTGAGCCAAGTGGGCTGTGTAGACCCAGGAAACAAGTTACAGAGGCAAAAGAAGGGCCTTGGAGCTTAGGAGAAAGACAGCAAAGGTATATATTTGAAAAGTAAGGTGTAGGTGTGTTCCAGAGAGAATGAGATAGTGCACACTGGGTCTCTTGTCTTAAAGGCTTTCATCTTCTTTTAAAAGGAAGAAATTTTAGGGTAGGTCTCAGGGGAGAGTCTCAATAGAATATTAATCAGATTTCCAGTTGTGCCCTTTCAGTGTCCTGGTCTCTACTGGCTGGTCAGCACTAGGGCAGGGGGTCATTAGTCATTGCATCTGGCCCTGATGTCAGCCATGGCCTTGCTTCATCTGGCTTTGCTGCTTTTCTGGGCCTGGAGCTGAAACACATCTAGATGTTATCTTTAGTTTGACCAAAACTCTGTGTCTGTGGTCAACAGACCCAAGGCTCTGTTCCCGAAATTACTGGATGTGGTTCAGACCTCATCGTCCTGAGGACTTAATGCTTAAGAGAGTTGTGCAGGGGCTTGTATGATAGTCTTATGAGGCTGTTCCCACCCCCCACCCCCAATCTTGTTCCTCCTCTCAAGGGGTCCAAATCACATGATTAGCCCTGGGGGTGATATTCTAGCCTACAAAACTTATTTTTCCAGTTTTGCCTGCTTCAAGGCAGCCAGGACTTTCCACCCTGGCCTATCATTCATGGCCTCCTCTACTCATGCCTCTCCAACTGCCTACCCTATAAGAAGGACTTCCAGGAACCTGTGTATTTCTAGTCTAACAAATCATCTTGTCTAACAAATGGAATCAAGGTGGTCCACTAATGATGGGCCCACACCACTGGCCTAGCAAAGCCTGCACAACAGTTGGGATCCCTGATCTGAAAAGATGAGGACATCTGGGCTCTTGAATCAGTGAGTTACCAAGAACACATACATGCAAAAGAATGAGCCAGACCATAATTTATAATCTGATTCCAAATATAGTGTCTTCTCTCTGTTAAAGCTAATCAATCTCTTGACTAAATACAAAAATTACCATGTTATTCCACTTGTGTATATAATTACATACTTTCACAATTACACAGATTAGTTTCTTTTAGCAGATAAGCTAGAAATGCAGCAGTTGAGTGCCAGTCTAGAAAAGAAGATCCGGGCAGAGGAGTCAGGGCCTGAAAAATGCCTCGTGCGGGCAAAGGGCAGAACAGTGACCACAGGGATTCAGTATGCAGGCCTGAGGAAGGGGCGGGGCCAAGCACAGGCCTCACTATTCATTTGGGCTGAGCAGAGTTTAAATGATATATTACATACTTAATATGTAGTAACTTCTAGTAATTAGGTCACAAAAAATTACTAAGGAGATATCCATGTAAATATTAACCTTTTGTCCATTCTGTGCTAAGTATGTACTCCATTGTCTAGTGACTTTCATCTGCTTATAGTCTTCTCAACAAGCCTTTAAGGTCTTTTGTGACAAGCATTGTTTCTTGCTTCTGGTACTCTTTACTACCCTGCTTGTAAGTTATGATTAATAGATTTTGTTTGAAATTCCCCAGGAAATGGAAATTCAACCATTATTAATCGAATTCAACCACTTTTCAACCATTATTTCTGGAATAGAGCCAGTACCCTTCCTTAGGATGCAAATCCCGTGTACCTTAATACAAGGATTAACTCTACAGTTATTGATATAGTAACTTTAGGTTTCTCTTTCCTCTCTTTGAACATCAGGGGACTGCACTTTATTTTTTATGTTTTGCAGGATTAAGGAAGCCAAACCCTCAACTTCCTGGAGAAAGGGCTCATCTACTACAGCTAAAATATCTCTTCTTAGAAGGCTGTGACTTCAGAAAGGTCAGCACTTACCTTTTCTAAAACAGTGAATAGTTCATCTCCTTTACTTTAGACAAGTATTGAGTCACATATTATTCCTGTTTGATACTCAGTCTGTTCACTTTTAGCTCTTTTTCCTCTCTCATTTTCAAGATAGAGCTTTAG
The DNA here is from genome assembly GCF_987537825.1 of Furipterus horrens. NCBI lineage: Eukaryota > Metazoa > Chordata > Mammalia > Chiroptera > Furipteridae > Furipterus > Furipterus horrens. Next base: position 134,754,126 of record NW_028327171.1, on the reverse strand, counting down.
ATCGCACAGGAATCCTAACTGCACCATTCATTTTACTCTTGACATTTCTATGAAATTCAAGTACCCAAGGAGAATTCTGTTACTCTGTGTTTACCAACTGAATCGGTGTGGACAGAAGGGCAGATACCACATACCATTCGCAGGAACATTTTGTATGATCAGTAATTTTAAAGCAATACACCTCCTCAGGCTCTTCAATATGTCATCCCAGGAGCTGCTGCTCCCTTTTTACATCTCCTTCATCATCCATGTGTCAGACATGCCTTAGGCCTGCTGGGCATCTGCTGTTTCCCAGTGGGGTCCTCTCTGCCCCTAAGCCTCTGGTAAAGCCCTCTGAGGAATGAATTATGGAAAACAGGAGCCCATTGAGAATACAATCCAAAATTTTTTGTTCCCTGCTTGGCAAAAATAGATAGTAAATTAACTGATGGTTGACTCAATGTGGGTCCTGTTTATAAGCATAATATATAAAAATAAAAAATATCTCTTCTGCTCCTGTGGTTTCTAAAGTGCTCTGGTTAGCTCAAAATGGTGAGTTTAAAAAAAAATATTGATGTTTGAGAGAGAGAGAAAAGGAGAAAGATATATATAGGGGAACATCAATTTGTCGTTCCACTTATTTATGCATTCATTGGTTGCTTCTTGTATGTGCCATGACCAGGGATTAAACCAACAACTTTGGCACATTGGGGTGATGCTCTAACCAACTGAGCTACCCAGCCAGGATCTAACCAGTGAATATTCTAGGAGATAAGTGTGAACTGTACACTTTATACAATTCTTATGATATTTTAATGAATAAAGAATGGACAAGGCAATGACATAGACTTATTGGGGGGAGGCATGTAATGAGAATATTAGAGCATAATGTGGTTAGATCAGTGGGAGCAATGGTAATGTTGTGCACCAGCAGGAGTGTAGAGGAGAGTCACTCCATGCAGCCCAGTGGAATATGGTAAAAGGGGACAAAAAAAGCCTCTGCAAAGAGGAGGCACCTAATTGGAGATTGAAGGTTGAATAGTTAGTATCTTTTTTAAAAGGGAGCAGGTTGGTGGAAAGGAGAAAAAAGAATTCTTAATTCTGTTGTCCTCTAGCTTCTATGTATTATTAGCACACTCTAAGAAATCTGTAACTGCTTCTTCAGAATTCATTACACCTGGTGAATTCCATGGGCCTCTGCCCTCATATAATTTCTGTGCATTTGCTTAATTAAGACACTGTGGTAGACTGGGCATACATTTTCTGGCAATTAATAATCAGCTTGGAGGAGCTTAAGTCTTGAAGCAAAGCTGTGAAAATATGCACTTATATTTATACAAAAAGTAGTCAAATTGTTCCCTTTTCATGTCTTGATCAGCCAGAAGTTGAAAAGGCACATTGTTGTAGTTGACAAACTGCATTTACAATTTTGGTTCTTGTCCCAATCATTAAAAGCCATCTACAAATAAACAGGAAGAGAGAAGCTCATACTTTGAGGTTATTGGTTTCTCTTTTGCATTAGGTATTTTGAATCCAAGTTGACTTTGGAGAATTTTCCTAAGAGTAAATGCTAGTTAAACTGGGATTAGTTACTTAGAGAGATTCGTGGTACAATCATCACAAAGTTCTTTACAAACATCTTTATGTAATCAAGATAAGTTTGGCAGACTTTCACCTAGAGGTGGTGGAGTGGGCAAAATGAGTCTAGTGATAGTCTTATATAATGTTTTGAATTACCCTGGCCAAGTAGCTCAGTGTGTTGGAACATCAGTCCTATACACTGATTTGAACCTTCTCTCCACTCTACTGCAAGGACAGAGTAAGTCCCCTCATATGCCTGGTGACATCCCAGGGAAGATAAAGGGAAGGGGAGAGAATCTGAAAGTCTGAGCAGCATCTAAAACAGATTGTGGAGGAATGGGTGAAAAGGTGAAGGGATTAAGAAGTACAAATAGGTAGTTATAGAATAGCCATGGGCATGTAAAGTACAATATAGGAAATGGAGTAGCCAAGAACTATATACATGATCCATGGACATGCACAATGGTGTGGGGATTGCCTGAGGAATGGGGGGTGTTGGGTGGAGGGGGGCAAAGGAGAAAAAATCAGGACAACTATAATAGCATAATCAATAAAATATAATTTAAAATATAAAAAATAAATAAAATAGATTATATTACCTAAATGACTTTCATTTGCTGTATGAGACCAAGGTCACATGATCTGCTTTCACTAGCAACTGGAGTGAGTTTATAGAGACTACACCAGCTATAGAACACTAAGAAGCTATACTTTTTCACCTGTATTTGACTGTGACTTGAGCTCATGTGTTTGCAACCATATTTGCATGTGTTTTCTTATTAAATCCCCAGGACAGCCCTGTAAGTTGGTATTACTATTTTTCAAATGATGAAACACTCAGAAAGGTTAAATAACTTATCCATGATTTCACAGCTGGAAGTGTAATGTAAGTTAGAGTATAGATTAGTCTGAAACCAAAATCCGTGGTCTCCCAGTGATAACTCATGATTTCCTTTTATTTTTTCTGAATGTAAAAACATATGTTGCTTTGTGTTTAAAATGAAGAAAATATAATAGATGATGGGGATTCAGTGGGACCTGAGAGAAGGTATACAGGAAGAAAAGTTGGCTTCTAGTAGGTCTAAAGGTCACCCAGCATAACTGGGAGAGGGGTGAGTACAGGTGGTGTCCCCACAAATGACAGGGTTAAAGGCTGAATGATACATCTTTAGAGTTATTTGTTGGAGAAATGAAGAAAACAAAAATACTGATTGCTCAAGATGTAACAAGCAGCATTTGGTGTTGGTTTAATTGGGAGAGGAGAGAATAAAGCTGAACAATTCAACACAACAGATATTATTAACTTCCTACTATATTCATGGCACAATGTGATAATAAGATGATACATTGATCATAACAGGGTATAATAGGATATACTTGAAAACCATTGGATTGAATCTGATTTCTTCCCTGTTATTAAAATAGCTTATTTCTTGTTCTAATCTTTGTAAAACTGAAAGCAAAATCTGTACCTGTGCAAAGGAGATATAGCAGAGAGCTCTCAGGAAGGATTGAGCCACTTAATAAATTTGCAGCCTCGTTTCACCTTGTCACAATCTTGCTCCATATACTGCAGTATCTGTGGCCTCTATCACAGATTATGCTTCTCTTATTTTCTTTATACTCTTCTTATCCAGTTCAGCTTTGTCTGTTGGCTCTTATGCAACCTACACAAGGGGAATTCTCCTTGCACTCTTCTGGCTCAAATATAAATTGAAAAACAGCAACTTTGGCAATGGCCAATTGGACACATTTCAGTGCACTCATATGTCAAGGAACAAAGAGGCCAACTCATTTTCACTGACAACCTAAAGAAAAAAGCACTTCAGGGTTATGGAAAAGGATTACTTTGAAAAGATTTCATGGAAAACAACAAATGGCAATGGAATTTTACTGTTTTCAGGAAAGAAAAAACTGAAAATTTTATCCTTACCTATGGACATTTTTTTTCATTACTTTTAGAGAGAGATGAAGCGAGAGAGAGAAGGCGATAGAGAGGAAGACGAGAGAGAGAGAGAGAGAGAGAAACGGAAAGAGACACTGAGAGACATCTATGTGAGAGAGGAACATAGATTGGTTGCCCTCTCATATACATCTGAACCAGGGGTCGAACTTGGGTCTCCCCAGTAACAGAACCTGCAACCTGGATATGTGCCCTACCTGGGAATTGAACTGGTGAACTTTCAGTCTATGGGACAACAGTGCAATCAACTTAGCCACACCAGACAGGGAAAAAATTTAAACTATTAAACCAGATTGCTGGAGTAAAAATTGGCCTTCCTTTGTACCTTTTAGACAAGAACAAAAAATACTGAGTTTAATTCTACTTGGAGACTTAACTGGAAGAGGAAGTGTGTTCTTAGGAATTTATCGCAAAGTGATGAGTGGCACACCCAGCTCAGCCTGCCCCCAGGCTAGGCCAGCTTGCTTCCTTGGCTGGCAGACCAGGATTATTACTTCTTCTCAGTGGCACTGGGAGGTCCTCCACATACTTGACCCAACCAATAACTTATGCTGAGACTGGTGCCCTGAAAGGACCCCAAGGGCATGGGACATTGGTTCTAGGGAAATAAACAGGTCCAAACTATAGCTTTTCAGGATGCTTAAGGTTTGCATGAGATAGCTTCAAAAAATAGTAGAAGGGGAGAGAGGGAGAAAACTGCTTTGTCACTGCCTCTCTTTCTAGGGTCTTATTCTCATTTTCTATCCATTCCCACCATGACAAAAAGCACACAGGCACTTCTCTTCTCTTGTATACACAAAGATACTTTACACCAATCTGGTGACCCTACATGGGCAGTATGAGGGTTTCAAGATTCCTCATATTTAAAACGGATGAAGCTCTTCACCACTCACTGCACATACTTCCTGAAACTGATGTACATTTATTTTTCCCTCATTCTCTAGACCTAAAACATAAGCTGTATGTTGCCTTATACCCTGTCCTCCTTATATTGACACATTTCCCAGGCACTTACTGAGTCACATAACTCCATAGGCAAGAGCAAGTAGGGAAATCGTGGGAAAAGTTAGAGAACACTCTGGAAGAACTAGAAAAGCTATGAAAGGATACAATTTTCCGTTTCTCCCCACCCCCTCCACCTTTTACCATGTCTAGGAGCACAAGAGCCATAGTAAAGATTGGATAGTTATTCACCAAACCCATTTCATTCACCCTGGGCACACTCAAGGAAACATTTCCCAGTATCCCCTGCAGTTATGTGACATATGACTGCAGCTCACTAGGGGAACATGAGAACAGGTGATGACTGCTCTTGGCTCTTTCCCCTCCTATGCAAAATCCTCTCTCTCTTCCCTATTGCTGCTGGATGTTCACACTCAGGGAAACATTGGAAGATTTGCAGTGAAAACGGTTGGATCTTTTTTCATCCTGGACCTCTGAAAGACTGTGTGCATCATTGTCATGGACTGAACTGTGCCCCACCAAAATTTATATTTTGAAGGCTTAACCCCCAATATAACTATATGTGGACATAAGACCTTTAAGGAGGTAGTTAAGGTTAAATAAAGTTGTAAGAGTAGTGCTCTAATTTGATAGTATTGGTGCTCTTATAAGAAGAGAAGGGGACACCAGAGCTCGCTCTTTCTCTCTTTGTGCAAGCACAGAGAAGAGGTCGTGTGAAACACAGCATGAAAGCAGTCATCTGTAAACCAGAGGCCACACCAAAAAGCAATCCTGTGGATACCCTCATCCTGTGGACACTCCTGGCCTCCAGAACTGTGAACAAATAAATATATGTTGTTTAGGCCACTAGTCTGTGGTGTTTTGTTATGGTGCTGGAGCTGACAAATACAAACATAGACCCTGCTATCATCCTTGCCCCTGCTGCGGTTGGATTTTACATGATGAAAAAAATAAAGTCTCTTTTTTGGTAAAGCTACTGAAATTTTAGGCTTTATCTCTTACAACAGCTAGTGTTTATTTTTCTAATGCAAAGATGCAAAGACCAAGCAGAGCTAATTCAGTTTGTAATAACCCTTTTCACAAAGTGTATATGCTAGACTTTATGCAAATTTTGCTTCAGTGAAAATGATTCCTCGGGGTCAGCTCCACAGATTATTTTTTTAAATAAATAAATAAATAAGCTACCACCTCTTTATTCATTTATTTTTGTTTTGTTTTGTTTATAGTGTACATGATGATTTAATATATACACATTGTAAAATGATGACCATGATTAAGTTAATTAACACATCCATCACCTCACATAGTTACTTTTTTCTTTTTCTTTTGGTGATGAGAACACTTGAGATCTGCTCCATGAGAAAATTTCAAGTATACCACACAGTCCTGTTGACTATAGACCCTATGCAGGACATTAGATTCCCAGAAGCTTTCATCTTATAACTGGAATATATTTGGTCAACATCTCTCCATATCTCTACCCCCTGAAAACTACCATTTGACTCTTTGGCTCTAGGAGTTTGACTTTTTTAAATTCCACATATAAGTAAGATCCTACAGTATCTGTCTTTCCGTGTCTGGCTTACTTCATTCAGCATGAAGTCTTCTGGATTCAGTCATAGTGTCACAAATGACAGGACATCCTTCTTAAGGCTGAATAGTCGTCGTCGTCGTCGTCGGCAGCTGTCCGTCTCGAGAGACGATGGTGTAGCTTCCCAAGAGTCTATCTGCACCCCCGAGAATGGCTGTGCAGTCCGACTCGGGAGTGACACGGTATCTGTCTCCTCCCGTGTTGAATCGACATCTTGCGATGACGCTGGAGTGTCCTCTCCAGTGAAGCTGAAGCTACAGAGCCTGGGCAGGGTGATATGGAGGGTCTGCTGTTGCCCATACAGCAGACCCCACCTCTCTTCACAGCTGAAGGGTCCAAGGGAAAGACGGAGTCGATACAGCTTGACTTCAGGTGCGCCGCAGGAGTTGCCAGTGTTGACTACAACGTCAAACCGCCTTAGGGACTCCGGCTCCGGATTTTCTGTCCGGGTTTACTCCCTTAGCCTTTCCCCTGAAGAGGTATGCCGCAAGGCAGTGGAGGTTTTTTGGAATCAGAATTTTCCTTCTCTGATGTGCCCTGACTGGAAGATCGAACCAGCGACACTTAGCTCGCAGGCCGACGCTCAATCCACTGAGCCAAACCAGCCAGGGGTTAGGCTGAATAGTATTCTATTGTAAGTATGTATATACACACCTATAAGATTCTGTTGTATGTATGTATGTATTGTTATATGTATGTACCCATTCAGCTGTCAATAAACTAATGTTGTTTCCATGTCTTGACTATTATAAGTAATGTTGTACTGAACATAGGAGCACAGCTATCACTTCTACATAATGATTTCATTTCCTTTGAGTATATACACAGAGGTGAGGTTGCTGGATCTTCTGCAGTTTGTTTTCTTACCTTACTGAAAAATGACTCAAAGGAGGAAAATTGGACTCATTAGTTACTTCCAGGTGTTGCACTAAAAACATATGTCCAAAAGTCTTTAACTTTAAGAAGAGTTATAAAATCTATGCCACTTTTTCTTCTTTCTCATTTCATTCCATTTCCCAGGGCCAAATCCATATGTCATAAATAAGAACAGAAACATAAAAAATCACTTTCTATCATCTTATAATCTAAATGAATTAAATAATTATTGAATTTTAGTCAGGTTGGATTATAAACCACTGTTTACTTCACAATGCCAGGCAAAAAATAGGTACTCAGTAACTGGTTTTGTTTGTTTGTTCGTTTCAGTAGACACATGGTGTGTGCCCTTCTTGAGCTCAAGAAGGGGAGTAATCAAACAAACCGGCTTAAGCACACAATATGTTGCATGGTCCTGGGGCTAGGCATTATTAGGTTTAGTTACTAATTCTAATTCTGCCATTTACTAGTTGTAAACTGGATCAATGCATTTAACTTCCTTGATTTCATTGCTCTCCTGTGTAAAAATGATATTCATAATACAAAACTTCTCTAAAATAAAGTTTAAGAGCCTTCATGCCTTCTAGTAACAGTCCAAGTATTTTTCCTAGGGCCTCAATTCATGTAGCTGATGGTTTTATCTATTAGGTTTCCAAAATGTAATTCTAGAGACAGAAATTCTTAAAAATACCTGTCTAGAAAGATAGATCCAAAACTGATCTCCCTAAGGGAAGCTGCAGAATGTTTCTCTCTCAGCCCATATATGGCTTTATAGTGATGAGATTTCAAGATGAAATCCTATAAAACTGAAGGCTATCAGTACATATTATCATTTTATTGAGAACCTAAAGGAAGTGACTAATGATATGTATATTTAGAAATTGCTTCAGTATAACTTTTGTTAATTATTAAATTAGCATTTGTGTAGTTTATCTAAAATTTACATATAAAAGAAGCAAAGGGTTATCCTTGGTTTACAGCCAGACAGTTGCTGACAAGGTAGCTTTTAGAGGAATCTCATAGAATACGAGACCCTGATTTGACGAAACTACCATAAATTCAGTTAGAATGTTATACTTCCCTTTGTCAGAGGTGCTGACTATCCACTTGGGAAGTTTATATTCAATACAATGTTAACACACAGAGTTCTCCAAGCTATCTCTTTATGGAGTCTGCATTTCTACTTAAGTCAATGCCCTGTATTATACTAAATATAGCTTCTCCCCAACGTTAGTTTCCACAGGCTGTTGTAACAAAGTACTGCAAACTCTAGGTGGCTTAAAACAACATAAATTTATTCTCTCATAGTTGTGGTTAGAAGTCCAAAATTAAGGTATTTGCAGGGCCACACATCCTCCGGAGGCTCTGGGGGGAGACTTTTCCTTGCCTCCACCTTGCCTCAGTTTCTGGTGGTTCCATGGCAACATAACTCCAATCTTTGCCTCCATCTTTAGATGCTTTTTTCCCTTTGTCTCTGTGCCCTTTCCTCTTCTTTTTATGGACACCAGTCATTGGATTTATGGTCCACTCTAAATCCAGGATAATTTCATCTCAAGATCATTTTGTATATCCTAGTTAACATCTACAAAGACGATTTTCAAATATGGTCACATTCTGATGTTCATGGTGCACATACATTTTAAGGAACACTATTCAACCCCCTAAACCTACTTCCTTTTTAACTAATTTCTATTTGATTAAGGATGCCTAAAGTTTATTTAGCAACAATAACATCAATTGTGAATTACTGAGTTTCTCATTAGAAAAGGAAATATGGCCATTAACAGTCAACAGAGAATGTAGACCAGTAGAAATCCTACCTCATTTCCTATGTTAGAAAGAAAAGAAAAAGTGAGACATGGAGACATGAAATACACTTTATGGGTCTATGTTTTTCTATAGCTTCTATATATTTCAATCTTTACTTTGATCTTTCTTCACATCTTATTTTTAAATTTTAACTTAAATAAATGTTTCATTGCCTTCAGTTTATTATTATTATTTTTAGCACCACTGGTTTGTGTATATGCATGTATAATATTATATTTTTCTAATGATAAAAAAATTAAAGTTAAAAAATTAGGCCAACAAAAATGACTTTATTGAATGTCTCTATATATCTAGGCATGGAACTAAGGAATAAGAACGATGATGAGTAAAGGCTACTCCTACTTTCAAGAGCTCAAAGTCTACAAAAGAGTCTGCAACCTTACAGTAAAACAAATAAACACAGACTGTAGAGAGTGTTTCATTCTACGGAAGCCTTCCCTCTTCACCAGACCTGGGGTAATTGAAATTTAGTAAAAGAAAATGCAAGGGATCATTGCTGCTGCACCTGGTAGCCACCATGTCTGCCCAGCACCATGGGGAAAACAGTCCCCTCTCAGAATAGACTCCGGCAACAAAGAACCTTTGTTTATCCTTTTCTGTCTAAACTGCCCTCAAACTAAGTTTCATTCCTTTGTGGATCTGCACTTTTGCAGAGAAGTCTCCTCATTTTGAGGGCATATCTATGTAAAAGAACAAGGTTTTTAATAATTCTGCACATATTCTTTTTTTTTTTTGTCATCTTATCATCAAAGCTTCTGTTTTTCTTGGCTCTTCAAAATCAGTGCTTTGCCTGCATGCAAATGCTTCGTGGTGTTGGATTCTTCCCACAAACCACAGTGTTCATGTCTCTTGCATATCAGATATTCTGTGATTCTCCACTACAGAACAGAAAGCTGCGTTCTCTATTAGCAGGACTTGGCTTGTCTAATTTTCATTTTTGCTTTGCTATGTTGAATCACAGTGTGTTAAATTTCAGATGCATCAGAGGAATTGTCTTTCCTATCCACATCTTTAATTGCAAGTTACTTCTGTTACTATTTTCCATTCAACTTCTTAAGATTCTTAGTTTCATAATGTATTTTTGCACATCATTTGGGTAAGAAGATAGTGTATCATAGAAATGAAGGTGAGAAGGGAATTGACTTTAGCACTCCAGATTGTTTGTTTACACTTATGTATTTGTTTATACTTGTGCATTCCAAACACTACATGTTTTTGGTCCCAGGATCTTTGGACAAGTTGTTATGCATTTACATTAATGAATTATACTTCCATGAATCTGGTGCTAGAGCAAGTTCTATGCTAAAAAATTAAAAGTAATATAGCTGAGAACCACTGAGGGTGCCTCTCATGACTCCTATTCCTGTTGCTGATCTTCCTCAGTGGACTAAATTTCTATTTTCCTCCACACAAAACTACATATTTCTGAAAAACAGGACCAGGAATTTTATTCTCTTAACATTAACTAGGAATTCAATGTAATAATGGTACAAGGAGAAGGGGTGAAAGTACAACTGCAAAACTTACTTGTTGAATGGACTTATTAAGGGCCTATTTCCTCATAGACATAAGAAATTAAGTATGTATATTATCAAAAAACAAAGAAGCAAACAAAAACAAACTGAATCCATCCCCCAACATGAGTGATGTGGGATGGGGGGAGGCATATTCTGTTTTATTCCCTTTTGCTCTTTAACATAGAACTGTTTCGACTGTAGGAGCCAAAATCTATGTCTGCCTGGTCCATCATGTTTGGTATAGTCAGACAAGACAAATGACAATGGGATATTTTCTCTAGCTAGAGTTTATATATCTGCCAAAAAGAGAGAAATGGTCATTTCAGGATCCAGACTTTGAAGGTAGACAAACTAGAGTTTCATTTTTAATCCCAACCTCTCTAAGTTGTGGGATATTCAGCAAGTTTTTGAAAATGATGGTGACTAGGTTTTGTCAGCTATACAGTAGGAATAATCATTTCACCAGCAAGTACCAAGTTCCTACTAAAAAGAGTAAGTGCTTAAAACTCAACAATAAGAAAACAAACAAACTGATTAAAAAATGGATCAAAGGTCTTAACAGACAACAGAGAAGATATGCAGATAGCAAATAAGCATATGAAAAGATGCTCTACATCATTTGTCATGAGAGAAATGCAACTTAAAACAACAAGATACCACTACACACCTATTAGAATGGCTAAAACATGGAACACTGACAACAGCAAATGCTTGTGGAGATGTGGAGCAGAAACTCTTTTTCATTTCTGGTGGGAATATAAAATGGTACATCCACTTTGGAAGATAATTTGGTGGTTTCTTATAAAACTAAACCTATTCTTACCACACAATACAGCAATTGCATTCCTCGGTATTTTCCTAAAAGAGTTGAAAACATGTCCACGCAAAACCGTGTACAAGGATATTTATAGCAACCTCTTTATAATTGCTAAAACTTGGAAGCAACCAAGATGTCCTTCAGTAGGGAAATTAATAAAAAACTGTGGCATATTACTAAATGAATGAAGCCACTATTAATAGGCTACATAATGTATGATTCCAACTATGTGACATTCTGAAAAAAGTGCCTATGGAGATAGTAAAAAAGATCAGCAGCTGCCAAGGGTGAGGGTGGAGGGAAGAATGGATAGGCAGGGAAGAGGGGATGTTAGGGCAGTGAAACAATTCTGTGTCATACCATAAGGATGGTTCTCTCTTCCTTTTTCCATTCAAAATGCATTACAAACCATGGTAAAGAATGCGCAACTTGTTTTTGTTCTCAGTGTCTAGAAAATGGCGATCAAGTTATTTTATGCTTATAGACTTCAGTGATTTACTATTTAGGAAAAGGCTATTTTCTCTAATATTTAAGTTCCTTTAAAATATGGCCATAATTTATGGGCATGAAATAGCATGATAAAAAATGTTAAGGTAAATTACAATCCAGTCACATTCAATGACTAGCTTTTCTTCACCACTGTGTACTTTCCTGTCCTTGCTAATGTTGCTCCCTTTTCCAAGCTTACCATCTTCTATCTCATCTCTTTTTATTAAAATCTTACCTTCATATTCACAAGTGCTTTTCCTTTAAGAAACTTACATTGGTTTCCCCAAACTTCATTTTATCTTTTCTTCCTAAAACCATGTCTCTTAACAAACTGAAGCTTGTATTTTAGATGCTGAAATTTCTATCTTTGCTAATGAACTATGAGTTCTCTAAGGACAAAGAAGAGAATTTCCACAACTTTGTATTCTTCAGAGAAAGCTTAAATAATCTCTCATATATAGTAGGTGCTTGATAAATGTATGTGGTAATAGATGGACCTGGAACAGTATCAGAAATCTGGATTCTATTATTATCTATATCACATTAGGGTGACACATTCATTAGGGTGAAACGTGTCTATTCTCCAATTTTTCAATGCTGTTCTCCAATTTTTTAATGCTTTTATCTATTATAAGCTCACATACTTGTTTTGCCTACTTATTTCTCAGTTCCTAAAAAAGTTGTTTTAATATATTCTGCATCCAAGTACATTCAATTGCCTTGACTCACTTTGTCAATTTCTTTTGTAATTATTTCCCTTTTTGCTTTATGTCCATTTTGGCTTGTTTTTAGGTACAAAGTAATTTAGAATTATCGTGTTATGTATTCTTAGGGAATTAAAGTATTAAATTATGTTACAGGCTCCACTTTAGCAATGTCTTTCTCTTTTTTTAAACCTTTAAGTATATTTTGTTTGATAATAATATAGCTATACCTATGTTTAACAAACTGATTTTTAAACACTTTTCTGGGTTCTTATGTGTTACAAGTCTCTTTAAACAATACAGCTAGGATATTTTAACACAATCTGAAAATATCTGCCTTGAACTGATCAATTACTTATATTTCTCATGGAGTTGTACTTTTTCCTAATAGTTACTTTTCGCTTTCAATTTATCCTGCTTTTTCTTCCTTTCTAATATTAGAGTGACTTATTTGGGAATGATTGAAATATTTTTACTTTGTGTTTTCTCTACTGACTTGGAAGTTATAGCTAATTCTATTGTTTTCTTTTTTTAAAGATTTTATTTATTTCCTGTTAGAGAGAGGGAAAGGGAGGGAGAAAAAGATGGAGAGAAACATCAGTGTGTAAGAGATACATTGACCGATTACCTCTCGCATGCCCCCAAACGGGGACCTGTCCTGTAACGCAGGCATGTGTCCGGACTGGGAATTGAACCGGTGACCTTTTGCTTCACAGGGTGGCGCCCATTCCACTGAAACACACCAGCCAGGCTTCTGTTTTCATCTTAATAGTCGTTTTTAAACATTTCACATGTTTAACAAATTCTAAAGTTAATATATATGTATGTTCCTTCTGAGCAATGCAGTATGCTTTGATTTCCATTAGTTCCTTTCCTTTTTATTCATTAGTAATTCAGCACGTTGGGTTTACACCCCTGCTAGCTGCCAGCTCTTTTCTGGGATGTCTCCAGGTGCAGCAGCCTGTTAGTTAGGGCTTTGTGCCCACTCCACGTCACAGTGTTTCACAGCTGACTGGTGAGGTTGGTGGCCAGGGCAGACATGGAGAAAGTGCACCTGCCTCGGGCTTCCAAGAGAAGCTGAAAAGGTCCCCTGAGGAGGTGGGCCACGTCCAGGAAGGAGCCGGGTGGCTCCCGTACTGACTTTGAGCAGGACCTGGCCCCTGGGACAACAGTGGGGCAGGCGCCAAAGCTCCCACAGAGCCAGTGGCCAGACACGGTGATGTCAGGCAGGTGGGGCCTCAGTGGTATGGGACAAAGGCCTCATGGAGGGCAAGGCAGGTGCCAAACACTTGCTACACAGAGATGCAGGTCCCAGGTGCTAGAAGGTCATGATGGGATTGGCCATTCATGGAGGCCCCGCCCCTTCTTCTGTGACCTCTCAAGGTCCGTTGATGTTTCCATGGAGACATCAGAAGGTCCTGGCTGAAGTCAGTTCAGTGCGTGCTAGAACCCCAGAGGAGGAGGAAGCAAAGGAGAGACTCTCCCTGTTTCTACTCTATTTGAGTTTGTTTGGCGCACAACTGCCTCTACATGGGCAATTTCCTTTCTCAGATTCGCTTGTTCTTCTGCCGCCTCCGCTGCGGCCACCATCCCTTGCCTGGTGGCCATCACCCTGTCACCGGTGATTATGGCCCACCTGGCTGGGACCACCCTGCTGTCAGCCATTTCCACCCACTATTTCAATTCTGTCATGATCCTGGACCATCTGCCTTCAGCCTTGTCCCGAGAGGGCGGTGTCCTCTCCCACAGACTGTGTGCTTCCCTCTGAAAGTCCACCGGTTGGTGAAATGGAAGGACCCCCCGAAGAAGCCTGTGCTTCCTGCTTGTACATCCAGGAGGTCTGGACGCTTGAGACCGGGCCCTATTCGTCATTCAGGTTGCAGATCTTCTGGCCTGCACTCACCACCTGAGCAGGCAGTCAAGGCTGAGGAGCCGGGACCCTCTATAATCGTCCCACTTCCTTTCCCAAAGGAGGTGGTGGTGAAGGTCCGGGAAGAGTCCCCAAAAGGCACAGCACACAAGACCAGCCAGGTAGAGGAAAAAGGGCAGCATCATGGGGACAGCCCCCACAGCAGTGGGCATCTGCCCAGCACTCCAGATTCAGTATGTGTAGGTAAGGAGAAGCAATCCAGCAGCAATTCTCCCCCAGCCTCTGCCAGCAGGAGGCCCTGCAAAAGAAAGCAGTCTGGGCCGCTCTTGCTTCCACTGCCAACACTGCGGTGGGATCGAGGTGAGCTGCCCCCGCCTGCTAAACTTCCTTGCCTTGCTATGGACCCAAAGCTGGACACCGTGGAAAGATCTGAGGGTCCAAGGAAAAAGACTGCGGGGGACAAGACACAGGTCGCTCAGCCTGCTGCTTCTCTGCCTCCACCTGCCTCAGTGCCTGCAGGAACCCTTCCCCTGGCCACTCAAACGGGGCAGGTCCCTGTTACCATCACAGCCAGAGCATCTACACGTTTTACCTCTCGGCCCACTTTACAGGATGATGACACCGAAATGGACACGACTCCTCCTTACTATGCCACCACAATCCTATCATCTCCAGGTGGCAGTGTAAGATCCATGGCAGTTCACCAAATCCCTGCCATGGACCCCGAGGAGCCTATGGACACCACTCCTGCTCCATAGGAAAACCACTGCCCACTGTCCTTGCCGTTCCTAATTCTGACCACATACCACCCAGTGGCAACATTCCCTTGGCTAAAGTCACCACCTCTTTCCTTAACTGGGGATCCATCTGGCCACAGCATGGCTGCTGCAGGAGGAGAAACATCCATAACCTCATTGCAGAGTATAACACCATCCCCATGATCACAGGCACTAGTGTTCACGCTTGCCACCAGTGCACCTGCAGTCCACCTGGCGTACAAGATCTCTGACACTTGCAACAGCCACCATCATGGAGAATACAGGTATGTCATGAGACATGTCTCTTTCCACCTTCTGTCAGACCACTGGGGGCATTTCTGGCTGCGTCACAGCCATTATTGTTGCAAGTCTTAGCATCATCCCTGTGTTTAGACACACTTGTAGCTGCACTGTATTTCAAACCTGGAACCTACCTGTGCTGAATCTAGGTGATACTATGGCAGGTTACAACTTCCCTCCCATGATGGAAGGGCGTGTTCTTCCCACTTTGCATTAGTACAACGGGGGCCCACCTGGCCATGGTGGCTGATTTTTTAATGACAAAGTCAATAGAGTAATCGTCGTCGTCGGCAGCCGTCCGTCTCGAGAGACGATGGTGTAGCTTCTTAAGAGTCTATCTGCACCGCCAAAAATGGTTGTGCAGTCCGACTCGGGAGTGACATGGTATCTGTCTCCTCCCGTGTTGAATCAAGTGCGATGACGCTGAAGCTACAGAGCCTGGGCAGGGTAATATGGAGGGTCTGCTGTTGCCCATGCAGCAGACCCCCCCTCTCTTCGCAGCTGAAGGGTCCAAGGGAAAGACGGAGTCGATACAGCTTGGGTTCAGGTGCGCCGCAGGAGTTGCCGGTGTTGACTACAACGTCAAACCGCCTTAGGGACTCCGGCTCCGGATTTTCTGTCGGGGTTTACTCCCTTAGCCTTTCCCCTGAAGAGGTATGCCGCAAGGCAGCGGAGGTTTTTTGGAGTCAGAGTTTTTCTTCTCTGATTGAAGAAGTATTAGTCCACATTTTCGAGGGAGGTGTTTCCTCCTCTACCTGAAGCATAACCCTTGTTAAATTTGGAGGCTTAGCGAAACAAAAGGTGGAATCGGTATAATCAGAAGGATTTTTTGGAACAAAAGATGCTGTAGTGGCAGCCGGAGGCAACGTCGGAACAAAGGGCGGAGCCTCCTGAGCCAGAAATGCAGCAGGAGAAGTAGGCTCCTTAGAATCCATATGATTAACAAGTTTTTCAAACTTATTATCTAGATTAACAGCAAACTTCTCAAACAATTTAGACATGTTGTTAAAGGCAGCCAACAGCTGGGCATTCTCACCATGAAATGTTGGAAGTGGCGACAAAGGAGGATACCGGGGTGGAGCCTCATCTGATTCAAAATCTGAAAGCGGGACTGAAGCCGCCGCCAGCAGGGGGCTGGGCGCAGTGGCTGCAGTCAGCGCGGGAGCAGGGCTATTGTTCCCGGTATCCTCTGCCAGAACAGGGGGCCGCGACGGCACCCTGCATATCTCCCGGAGTTTCATTGTTAATTATCTCCGACTGTTACAGAACCCCTGGGCTGCTCCAGTTGAAAACAAACCCACGGGCTCTTTAGTTAGGGGCCCGATTGCCCGCCGCCAAAATTATAACTCTCAATACCAGAGTTTGGTGAAAAGAAAAAGAATTGTTTATTTAACAGTTATATAGATTTAGTTATTTGCGGATTTCTGTTGTTAAGTCTTATTATGCTCTTTAAAATACCCACAAACACATATCCTTGCCTCCCCACCTTCCAGACCAGGCTAGTTTTAGGAAAGTCAGAGAAACCGTTTCCCTACTTTCCAAACACAGTTCAGCTTTACCAGCAGCTGCCAATCATTCAATCTGATTGGGGAGGTCCTTTCTGTGCTGTGGTGCCCTCCAGCTCTCAATGCAGAACCACCTGGATTCTCAGCCTCCTTGCAAACTGCCTTCTTCCTGCAAACCGCGTGGATCTTCTCTCCTTCTCAAAACTGCATGGCGAGAGCCTCTTAAAGCAGCCTGGAGACCCCTTCTCCAAGTCACATGGAGAAGGCTCCTTCACCAAGCCACGTGGAGGGAGCACACGAGAGAGCAAGAGAGCGAGAGCGAGCGTGAGGGCGCGCCAGAAAGAGAGTCAGAGCACCAGAGCCAGAGCGCGAGTGAGAACCCAAGTCAGAGAGCGAGAGTCTCTCAGAGAGAGAGAGCACGAGCGAGAGCCAGAGAGTCTCAGAGTGAGTCTGAGAGAGTCCCAGAGTGAGAGCACGAGCGAGAGCCAGAGAGAGTCTGAGCGCGAGAGTCCGAGAGAGTCTCAGAGCGAGAGTCTGAGAGAGTCTCAGAGCGAGAGTCTGAGAGAGTCTGAGCGCCAGAGCGCGAGTGAGAACCCGAGTCAGAGAGCGAGAGTGTCTGAGAGTCTGAGAGAGTCTGAGAGCGAGAGTCCCAATAGAGTAATAATTTGTGGTATAATCAGTAGCTTCTAATTCTTTTGATTTGTCAAAAGTTTGTTTAGAGGAAGGTCGTGATGCTTTGGTCATGAGTTCAATCTCTGGGTCCTGCTTTCGGTTTAGAAATTATTGATGAGATAGTTTGATCTTTTATTTATTCAATTACTGAGAAGTTCTGTCACACAGAATCATCTTTGAATACCTATTTGTCTGTTTATTTTTTAGACAAAAGCATTTCAAGTTGCTACCAACAACATTTTTAAAACCCATAAAATTGTACAATGGAATGTGTTGCTTCTTTGGATGATATCTTTCTTGGAATATATAGTTTTATAGCAAATGTCCTATAAGAAAATAGTTTCAATAAGACCGTTAAGTAATCTAAGTTTTAGTGAACATAAGCCATAACCTCTGATTTTAGTGATATTAATTACATTTGCAAATATAAATTTATGAACTTTTCTCATGGAAGTCAAATTTTGAGTATTGTAAGCTGATAAGGTTTATTAGTCTCTTTGTGTTCTAGGCAGTAGGTTATGGAGCTTAGGCCATTCTGGGAAAGGAACTGTCTCTAGGGAGAAATTTAGTTTCACTTACATGGGAAATTTCATAGAGAAGAACTTGTTATTCCAATGAAGATTTTGTTTAGTAGTAGTGCATCATAAAACCGGGGGAGTGTTGTTTACCTAGAAGTTAAACTTTAGGAGCTGGCTTAATGTTTATGAGTAAACAAAGATGTATTTTTCTTTGCGTTTTCTCTATTTTGTTACTCCTTTAACATGTTATCTGAATTCCTCTTAGTGGGTTTTTTTTCTCTTTAAAAAAATGTTCTGTTATCCTATTACAGTTGTCCCAATTTCCCCCTCTTTGCCCTCCTGAGCCGAGCCCACCTCTGCTCCACAGTCAATCCCCACCCTGTTGTCCCTGTCCGTGCGTCATTCACATGTGTTCTTTGACAAGTCCCCTCCCCTTCTTTCCACCATTATCCCCCTCCCCTCTCCCCTCTGACTGTTCCATGTTTTCATGTCTCTGGTTCTGCTGTGCTCATTCGTTTGTTTTTGCTAATTAGGTTCCTCTGATGGGTGAGATGGTATTTGTCTTTCATTGAATCGCTTATTTCACATAGCATATACTCTCCAGTCACATACATGCTGTTGCAAAAGTTAGGAGTTCTTTCTTTCTGCTGCATAGTATTCCATTGTGTAAATGTACCACAGTTTTTTGATCCACTCATTTACTGATGGCTCCTCAGGCTGTTTCCAGCATTTGGCTATTGTCAATAATGCTGCTCTGGACATAGGGGTGCATAAGTTCTTTTGAATTGGTGTTTCAGGATTCTTCGGGTATAATCCCAGTAGTGGAATGTCTGGGTCAAAAGGCAGTTTCATTTTTTGTTTTTCGAGGAAATTCCACGCTATTTTTGACAGTGGTTGCACCAGTCTGCATTCCTGCCAACCGTGCACTAGGGTTCCCTTTTGTCCACATTCTCGCCAGCACTTGTTTGTTGATTTATTAATGGTGGCCATTCTGACATGTGTGAGGCACTTTCTCATTGTGATTTTAATTTGCATTTATCTGATGGCTAGTGATGTTGAACATCCTTTCATATGTCTATGGTCCCTCTGTATGTCCTCCTTGGAGAAGTATCTGTTTCCCAATAGTTCTGGTGTGTGTGAATTTATTTATTAATTATTATTTTAAAGTACATTTTATTGATTTTGTTGTTACAATAGTTCCAATTTTTCCCCCTTTGCTCCCCTCTGCCCAGTCCCCCGCTTCCCCCAGCAGTCCCAGCCCTCTTAGTTCATGTCCACGGGTCGTGCATAGAAGTTCTTTGGCTTCACCCTTTCCTATATTATTCTCAACATCCCCCCTGTCTTATTTTGTACTGACCAATTTTGATTATGCTTCTTAGTCCCTGAATCATTTCCCCATTTCTCCAGCTAGCCGCTCCCAGCTGATATCCCTCCAAATGATCCCCATACCTATGATTCTGTTCCTATTCTGGTTTGCTCATTTGGATTTTGTTTTTATTTTTTAGATTCAGTTGTTGATAGTTGTGAGTTTGTTGTCATTTTAGTGTTCATAGTTTTGATCTTCTTTTCCTTAAGAAATCCCTTTGAGATTTCATATAATAATGGCTTGGTGATGACGAGCTCCTTTAGCTTCACCTTGTCTGGGAAGCACTTCATCTTCCCTTGCATTTCAAATGATAGCTTTACTCGATAGAGTAATCCTGGTTGCAGGTTGCCTGTCATCACATCGATTACCGTTTGCCAGTACCTTCCTGCCTGCAAAGTGTCCTGTGAGAAATCAGCTGATAGTCTTACAGGCAGTCCCCTGTAGGCAACTCTCTGTCTCTCTCTTGCTACCCCCAGGACTCTGTCTTTATCTTCCACCTTTGGCATCTCAATCATGATGCGTCCTGGTGTGGTCCCGTCGGGGTCCAGCTTGCCCAGGACCCTCTGTGCTTCCCGGACCCAGATGTGCATCTCCTTCGCAAAATGAGTTTTCCTCATTTTTTTCAATTCTTGCTTCCTCATTCTGCACCGGTTTACTGCTTTTTTCTGCCTTATATTCCAAATCATTGATTAGAACCCGGGTTTCCTTCCCTTCACCATTGGTTTTGTGTGGATTTTCCTTCGTTTCACTGAGCATAGCCTTCACTTGTTATGTGTTTGTTGTACCCAAGCATATCTGTCAAGCCTGTGAGCATCTTTATCACCAGTGTTTTGAACTCTACATCTGTTAGGTTGTCTATCTCCTCATCTGTTAGGTTGGCTATGCCCTTGTCGCTTAGTTCTCCCACTGGAACCTTGATCCGTTTCCTTTTTTGGGCCATACTTCTCTGTCTCCTCATTCTGACAGGCTCCTGTGTTTGTTTGCCTCTACATCCCGGCTAGAGCTGTTGCTCCTGTTATGTTGTAATGGGCAGAGCCTTAGGGGTTCTTCAGTCCAGGTCAACCTGTTTCACCACGTTGTGGCGCTGTATGTGGGGGAGGGGTCCGAGAGGGAACAATGCTGCCAGCCCAGCACTTGCCCCTTTTCCAGGCACCTCTCCCACACCCGCACCAGACTGGCGCCCCTCTAGCTGCTGCCCTGGCCATCATTCCCAGAGCGGGTGCATCTGAGGACATTCTAGGACCACGCGGGCCCTTGAAACAAGCAGACTCTGCTGAGAGACTGGCAGTTTCTGCCTCCACCCCAATCCTGCTGCTCTACACAGTCAGAAACAATGAGGCTTGATTTTCCATGGTGCTGGGACCTTGATCTGTGAGGTCTGGTGAGGAGCTGGGAACGCTCCGCAGGTGTCCCTCCTTCCATTTTAAAACGTGAGCGTGCCCTTTCCGCCGACCCGCCTCTGCTGCCACCATTGCTACCACCACAGCGAGTCCTCTCCACCCGGGCTCTGCTTCTCCTGCGTGTCTGGGTGAGTGTTTAATTCTTCTTTATATCTTTGTTTGCTGGACTTTCCTGTAGTTTGATTTTTTGGAACTTCTGGTTGTTTCTAGTTCTGAGGTAGTTGTATTCCTCCTTTTCTTTTGTTTTTAATTTTTATTTTTTTGGTTATTCAATTACAGTTGTCCCATTTTTCCCCCATTGCTCCCCCCTCGCAGCCCATCCCTTCTCCCACAATTATATCCCTCCCCGTTGTCCATTTCCATGAGTCATTCATATACGTTCCTTGACTAGTCCCTTCTCTTACTTATCCCCCTTCTCTCCCTCCCCCCCTCCCCCCTACTGACAACTATTCTAGCCTTTGCCTATTTAGTTCGTTTGTTTGTGTTGCTCTTTAGTTTCCTGTATTGGGTGATATCATATGGTATTTTGCTTTCTTTGCCTGGTTTATTTCACTAAGCATAATTCTCTCTAGTTCCATCCATGTTGTTGCAAATGGCAGGAGTTCCTTCTTTCTTTCTGCTACATAGTATTCCATTGTGTAGATGTACCACAGTTTTCTGATCCACTCATCTACAGATGGGCACTTAGGCTGTTTCCAGCACTTAGCTATTGTAAACAGGGCTGCTATGAACATAGGGGTGCATAAATTCTTTTGAATTAGGGTTTTGGGATTTTTTGGGTATAATCCAAGCAGTGGAATCACTGGTTCAAAAGGTAGTTCCATTTTTAGTTTTTTGAGGTAATTCCATACTGTTTTCCATAGTGGCTGCACCAGTCTGCATTCCCACCAACAGTGCAGTAGGGTTCCCTTTTCTCCACATCCTCGCCAGCACTTGTTGTTTGTTGATTTGTTGATGATGGCCATTCTGACAGGCGTAAGGTGGTATCTCATTGTGATTTTTACTTGCATCTCTCTGATGGCCAATGATGTTGAGCATTTTTTCATGTGTCTATGGACCTTCTGTATGTCCTCTTCGGAGAAGTGTTTGTTCAGGTCCTTTGCCCATTTTTTAATTGGGTTGTTTGTTTTCTTGATGTTGAGTTGTATAAGCTCTTTATATATTTCGGAGATCAGTCCCCTGTCTGTGATATCATTGGCAAATATGTTTTCCCATATGGTTGGTTTCCTTTTCATCTTGCTGATGTTTTCTTTTGATGAGCAGAAACTTTTTAGTTTGATGTAGTCCCATTTGTTTATTTTTTCCTTTATTTCTCTTGCCTTGGGAGATGTATCCGTGAAGATATTGTTACATGTGATATCTGAAATTTTCTTGCCTATGTTTTCCTCTAGGACTTTTATGGTATCACGGCTTACATTTAAGTCTTTGATCCATCTTGAGTTTATTCTCGTGTGTGGTGTAAGTTGGTGGTCTAGTTTCATTTTTTTGCATGTCCCTGTCCAGTTCTCCCAGCACCATTTGTTAAAGAGGCTCTTCTCACTCCATTTTATGTTCCTTCCTCCTTTATCATAGATTAGTTGACCATAGAGGCCTGGAATCTGGGGACTTGAAGAGCAGCTTTCCAGTTGTGCGCGGGTTTACTATGAATTCAAATCCACACGTTTAGGACAAGCGAAAGTGTTTAATACACTTAGTTATGACAGAGACTAAAATGTGGCTTTGACGTAAGAATGAAGAAGGCCCTGCTGCATCTGTCGTCTTTGAAAGGCAGCAGCCCAGCGGCTGGGGGGGGGGCGGGGCGGGGCTCATCGATAAGAACTTGTGGAGAAGCCACCAGGCGAGGGGATCTTTAGGCTGCAGGCACTGGGAGTTTGTGAGGACCATTTCAGAGTTCGGACTGGGTGAAGCGGCTCTTCTAAAAATGTCTCCTAAGACCCTTGGGGTGTTCCCTCTGAGCAGGGCCCACCCACCGACACTGCAAAGTTGCACAATGCAAGATCAGGACACAATACCAATCTTGTTTCTGTACTCTAGGAATTTACCCTGGCTGGTTTGGCTCAGTGGATTGAGCGTCGGCCTGCGAGCTAAGTGTCGCTGGTTCGATCTTCCAGTCAGGGCACATCAGAGAAGGAAAACTCTGATCCCAAAAAACCTCCGCTGCCTTGCGGCATACCTCTTCAGGGGAAAGGCTAAGGGAGTAAACCCCGACAGAAAATCCGGAGCCGGAGTCCCTAAGGCGGTTTGATGTAGTCAACACCGGCAACTCCTGCAGCGCACCTGAAGCCAAGCTGTATTGACTCTGTCTTTCCCCTTGGATCCTTCAGCTGCGAAGAGAGGGGGGGTCTGCTGCATGGGCAACAGCTGGCCCTCCATATCACCCTGCCCTGGCTTTGTAGCTTCACTGGAAAAGGCACTCCAGCATCATCGCAAGATGACTCAACATGGGAGGAGACAGATACCGGTTATAAGCTCATCCGATTGGCGAAGGAAACGAGCGCCAGGGGTCTCCTCTGACGGTGGGAGAGGTCATCGCACCTCACTGGACAGCTACCGCCCGCCTCAAGCTGGGCAGCCCCCAGCCAATTAGGTGCCGTCTTGCCATGGCTCGCCTGCCCCACTGGGTGCGTGGGGATCAGAGAGGCGTCTCTCGAAAAGTGGGCCACAAAACACTCGCACCAGGCAATTCCAAGCAAAAAACAAGAAAGAAGCCTCCAGCTCTTCGCCTCGCTAGCTGGAACATCAGGACCATGTGTCCCGGACTTACTGCAGACCTTCCGTGGATCAATGATGCCAGGAAAACCGCCGTCATCGACAGGGAACTGGCACGACTAAACATCGACATTGCGGCTCTACAGGAGACCCGGTTGGCCGACAACGGAACTATCAGAGAAACCAACTACACCTTCTACTGGCAAGGGAAGTCTCTGGACCAACCAAGACAGCACGGTGTTGGGTTCGTTGTGAAGAACACGTTTGTTAACTCCATAGAGCCACCCACAGGAGGCACAGAGAGATTACTTACCCTCCGATTGTCAACAACTTTCGGCCCAGTCAGCATTCTTAGCGCGTACGCCCCAACCCTCTGCGCCACCACCGAAGAGAAAGAACAGTTCTACCATGCACTGGACGAAGCGTTATCCAAGATCCCCAGAAGTAACGCTCTTTATCTCCTTGGAGACTTCAACGCAAGAATAGGAGCCGACCACACGGCCTGGCCCACCTGCCTAGGAAACCTTGGGAGAAGAAAGATGAGAATGGTCAGCGACTGCTTGAGCTTTCGTGTCACCACGGCCTGTGCGTGACAAACACATTCTTCAAGTGCAAAGAGATCCACCAGGTGTCATGGAGGCACCCCCGCTCCCGCCACTGGCACCAGCTTGACCTCGTCATCACCAGAAGAACGGATATTGGCAGCACCCTCCTCACCCGCAGCTACCACAGTGCAGACTGCGACACGGACCATGCCCTCATGGTAAGCAAGGTGCGCATAACGTCGAAGAGGTTGCACCACTCCAAGATGAAGGGTCGCCCACGCATCAACACCAGTTGTGCCAGCAACCCAGTTAAGACCCAGCAATTCATCAACAGGATGGAAGATGCACTCGGCGAGGGAATGGCGGCAGATGACATTATCGAATCCAATTGGCCACGTCTCCGCGACGCCATATACAACTCTGCCATTATTGCTTACGGGAAGAAAGAGCGGAAGAACGCTGACTGGTATGAGGCTCACTGGGAAGAAATGGAACCCGTGATTGAGGCTAAGAGGAAGGCCCTACTGGCTTACAAGGCCACGCCCACTCCCAGTACACTTCAAGCTCTATGGGCTGCCAGGAACAAAGTCCAGAAGACCGCCCGCCACTGTGCCAACACCTATTGGCTAAACCTGTGCAGAAGCATCCAGGAAGCCACCGATATAGGCAACGCACGAGGAATGTATGAGGGTATCAAGAAGGCAACAGGCCCAATCCCCTCCAAGATCGCCCCCCTTAAGTCCAAGACAGGTGAGGTCATCACTGACCAGGAACAGCAAATGTGGCGGTGGACCGAGCACTACCTTGAGCTGTATGCAATGAGGAACACCGTAACAGACACTGCTCTTAACGCCATCCCAGACCTACCAGTCATGGAGGAGCTAGACACCCCACCTACTGCGGCAGAGCTCGGCAAAGCCATCGACCGCCTCGCTTGTGGGAAAGCACCAAGAAGCGATGGAATCCCTCCAGAAATCCTAAAGAGCGGGAAACCAGTCCTGCTACAACTGCTCCACCATCTACTCTGTCTCTGCTGGAAGGAGGGTTACATCCCCCAGGATATGAGAGACGCCAACATTATCACCATGTACAAGAACAAAGGAGACCGCAGCGACTGCAACAACTACCGGGGCATCTCTCTCCTCAGCGTCGTCGGCAAAGTATTCGCCCGGGTCGCTCTTGCCCGCCTGCAGACCCTTGCTTCCCGCGTCTACCCAGAGTCCCAGTGTGGCTTCAGAGCTGGCCGATCAACAGTGGACATGATCTTCTCCCTATGCCAGCTGCAGGAGAAGTGTCACGAGCAGCATAAACCACTCTACCTCGCCTTTATCGACCTCATGAACGTGTTTGATCTGGTCAGTCGAAGCGGACTCTTCAGCTTGCTACGGAAGATTGGCTGTCCACCACATCTGCTTGCTGTGGTCATGTCCTTTCACGACAACATGCACAGCACGGTGTCCTACAACGGCGCAACCTCTGAGGCCTTCCCAGTCAGCAGCGGAGTAAAGCAGGGCTGCGTCCTCGCGCCTTCGCTGTTCGGAATCTTCTTCTCCATGCTCCTCCAATACGCCTTTAAGGACTGCAGCGAGGGTGTCTTCATTCACACCAGATCCGATGGCAAGCTCTACAACCTGGCCCGTCTATGAGCCAAGACCAAAGTCAAAGAGGTGCTCATCCGTGAGATGCTCTTCGCCGACGATGCAGCCTTGACATCACACTCCGAAGAGGGACTCCAGCAGCTAGTCACTTGCCTTTCCCACGCATGCAAGGAGTTCGGACTAGCCATTAGCCTGACGAAGACGAACGTTATGGCTCAAGGCATGGGGACTCCCCCATGCATCACCATCGACGGATACACCCTGGAGGTTGTCAACGACTTCACTTACCTCGGGTCCACCATCTCGAGCTCTCTGTCAGTAGACTTGGAGGTCAACCGGAGAATCGCCAGGGCAGCCACAGTTATGGCCAAACTGAACCGGCGAGCGTGGAACAATTCCAGCCTCACTGAGAAAACCAGACTGCGCATCTACCAAGCCTGCGTACTCAGCACTCTCCTCTATGGCAGCGAGACGTGGACCACCTATGCAAGGCACGAAAGGAAACTCAACAGCTTCTACATGAGGTGCCTGCGACGCGTCCTGCATGTCGCCTGGCAGGATAAGGTCCCCAACACCGAGGTGCTGAAGCGAGCCAACATGAACAGTTTGCATGCAGTTCTTAGTGATAGATGCCTCAGGTGGCTCGGCCATGTCAAAAGAATGGATGCAGGCCGTATTCCCAAAGACCTCCTCTACGGCGAGCTAGCAGAAGGCCAGAGGATGACAGGGCGCCCGAAACTGCGGTTCAAAGACATCTGCAAAAAGGATATGACACAATGCTCCATCAATCTCAACACATGGGAAGTTCAAGCAGACGACCGCCTAGCCTGGAGGCTCGCGGTCAGACAAGGTACGTCACGCGCAGAGGCTGCGCGCAACGAGGAGGCGGTCCAGAAAAGATCGAGGCGGAAGCAGCGTCAACAGCAGCAACAACAGCCATCTGCCTTCACCTGTAACAAGTGCGGCAGGGATTGTCACTCCCGAGTCGGACTGCACAGCCATTCTCGGCGGTGCAGATAGACTCTCAAGAAGCTACGCCATCGTCTCTCGAGACAGACGGCTGCCGACGACGACGACGACGATGACGATTAGGGTGACACTATCAGCTCTTTCATTTAAAGAAGCTGATAAGATTAGATAAATTCAGAGGTCGATCTTGGCCTTTTCATAATTTCATAAATTCATTTAGAAGGTAGAGGATTAAATTTATAAGTAACAACTTTATAATTCTGTTTCATAATTTCTATTTGGGGAAAGCTAAAATTTCTATGATCTTACTCTTGCTGGATTATTTCTCAAGAGCTTCCATGGGCTTAAAATTCACACACACCTTAGACAGGAATGGAAATGCCCCATGATCCTCATTCTACTTTCTCTTTTATGCTTTTACCCTGGTGATCTCCCACTTTGCAACTAAAAACCCCTCATTTTATGAACATTTTCTAAAGCATAGCAAGAAATAAAAGGTTATAAAATATTACATTCTATAAAGGAATAGTACTCCTAAAGCATCCACAAAGAACTAAGTTCATAAATGCTGGTGTATCGATTATCATGATAAAATATGTATTTATATAATACATGTGATATAATGGGTGCAATTGGAGTGGCTTTGGCATTTTTATTAAAATTTATTTTTACAAAAATAGATAAAAAATGAAATGTTTGCTCTAAGCTCTTACATGAAAATGGATAAATACAAAAGCAAGCATAAGAATATTCAGCAGGGAATTTTGAGCCTGAACAATCAAGTTTCAGGCAAATCTTATGTGGTTCATAATTTTAGCCCCTTATTATGCAAAGCTCCCAATTCAATTTTCCAATGCAAAGAAATGTTTGGCATGATTACCAAGTTATATTTACTGTTCTGTGGATCTACTAAAAGATGCACTATCTTGAAAGAGCCTGTTCAAATTACTCTGAACACACTTTTAGATCCTCAGTGGTAAGCAAAAGTTGACAGAGTAAAATGTATTATTTTTAACTAGCATAAGCATGCCAGACTATAGAAAAACTGGAGCAATTGATGATTTTGTTGCAGAACCAGACAAATAATTTTCAAGTCAACAAATTCAGAGGAAGTTGCTGATTCTACTCAAATTGCCACATGTTGCTATTTCCTTTCAGGTGTCTTGGTAGAAAAATCTTTTTTTTTTTATTTTCTAAAAAGATTTTATTTATTTTTAGAGATAGTGGAATGGATGGGAGAAAGAAACGGAAGAAAAATATTTTATAGAAAATTTCTCACCAGTTAGACTAATGTGTTATTTTGAATCCCTATCTACTGAAAAATCAGCATTTCAGTGGACCCATTGACAAACCCAAAGATGAGAGGTTGAGGTGCCAAGTTTGAGAAACTGAGGCAGCACTCAGTTCTGGACTTGTATTATCCCTCTACCCTCTCCTTCTTCTCCCCCCTGACCCTCTTCCTTTTTCCTGACCCTCTCTCTTTCTCTTTCCCTTCAAAGAGTTGTCTATATTTGCTAAATTAAATGCCCCTTCTCCTTCTGTTGCTCTCCGTTCAATGCACTCTGTTCAGGCTTTTGTTTCCATATCTTCACCAAAACTATTGTTGGTCGATGTTATCAATGCCCTCCATGCTACAGAAACCAATGTTTCACTCTTCAGTCCTTATCTAATTTGATACAGCAGTGTGAAACCCAACTGATTACTCCCTATTCCTTAAAGTGTTTTCTTCTCTTGCCTTCCAGGACTTTACACTCTTAGTTTTTTTTCTCTCACTAGCTCCTATTTTTCAAGGTCCTTTGCTGGTTTCTTTTTTTCTTTTCTACAAATTTCCTCAAACCTCATCCTTACCTATCTATAGTCACTGCCTTCATGAGTTCATCTAGTCTTGTGATGACTCTGTAATGTGTAACTTTAGACCTCTCCACTGAGATACAGGATCAGAAATCCATCTGTTTATCTCTGTCTTCATTTGGATGTTCAATAGTTATCTCAAACTCAACATGTCTAGAACCAGACTTTTGATAATCCCCTCAACCTTACCAAGCCTGATTCTGCACAGACTACGCCGCCAACTCACTTCATGGTGACATCATAATTTCAGTCAAGACTGGAACTAGCATAAAATAAGAGAATTGCTTAGACATAAAATTTAAGGCATTCAAGCATATCATTCAAGGGCCAACCATGATTTTGCATGACACTGAGAATGAGTGTCTCCTTAAATGTTGTACCCTCAGCACCCTGCTTTTCTCACCTTGTTCTACCCTGCCTCCCATTGCTCAAGCCAGACACCTCAGCATTATCATTTATTACTCTGTTTCTCTCACTCCTATCTCCAATCTATGAGGAAATCCCATTGGCTTTGCCTTCAGACAAAGAGAGTAATGCCTTGAGGCTGCTCTTCAGGGGAAAGTCTCCAGGAATGGTAGTAATGTTTTGGGGAAGAAGAATTTGAGACCTCTTGTGGCAGCTGCCAGGAGAAACAGCTGGCCCCAAGGGTGTGTAGTGAAGTGGCAATGTTCTGGTTGCTATGGACTTGGACCTTGCAGAGATCAGATTAGGGCCCCAGGTTTTTGCACCAGAGCCTGCACTGCTGCCCTTGGGCCCTTCAGAGATTCTGTAAGAGTATATAGATTTGTGGCCCTTGTATGTGCAGTTCACTCCCTCCTTCTGGCCTCTGCAGTCCCTCCCATGAACAGACTTTGGGCCATAACCTTCCCCACCAGAACTCTGCGCAAGTAAGTGGGTAGGTGTGTGAGCCAAATTCCTTACTTATGAGTCTGGGAGGAGCCGCTAGCAACAGGGCAACCCAGGTGTTTCTTTTCTTTCTTTTTTTTTTTTAATGTGTTTTATTGATTAAAATATTACATTTGTGCCAATTTCCCTTCCCTCTGCTCCCCTCCACCCGGTGGCCCCCCTCCCTCCAGTTGTCCCCCCTTTTTAGATTATGTCCATTAGTTGTGCATACAGTTCCTCCCAACCTCTCTCCGTCTATTCCATTCCCTCCTACCTTGATCCCCAATTCCTATATCATCTCCCTCCCTTTCCCCATTCCCCCTCCCTGTTGACCTACCTTGATCCCCAATTCCTATATCATCTCCCTCCCTTTCCCCATTCCCCCTCCCTGTTGACCTCTCCCCAATATGCTTCCCGTACCCACAGTTCCTTTCCACTCTCGTTGCCTATTTAGTTTGCCTTTGTTTCATCTCCCTAGCTTCTGTTTTTTAAACAAGTCCCTTTAACATCTCATATAACAGTGGTTTGGATCTAATGAACTCTTTCAGTTTTATTTTGTCCTGGAAAAACTTTCTCTGTCCTTCTATTCTGAATGACAATTTCGCTGGATAGAGTATTCGTGGTTGTAGGTTTTGGATTTTCATTACTTTGAATATTTCTTGCCAGTCCCTTCTTGCCTGTAGGGTCTCCCTTGAGAAGTCAGCTGATAGTCTAATTGCGACCCCTTTGTACATAATTCTTTTCTTCTCTCTTGCTGCTTTTAAGATTCTCTCTTTATCTTTAATTTTTGACATTTTGATTATAATGTGTCTTGGAGTGGTTCTCCCTGGGTCCAGTCTCTTGGGAACTCTCCTTGCTTCCTGGACCTGCAAGTCTATTCCCTTCCCCAAGTCTGGGAAGTTCTCCTTTATTATATTTTCACTCAATTTTTCAAGTTCTAGTTCATCTTCCTCACTCTCTGGCAAACCAATGATTCTTATGTTGGGCCTTTTATAGCTGTCCCAGAGGTTTCTGATCCTCTCATTGTTGCTTCCCATTTCCTCTCGCTGCATTGGTTGACTGCTTGTTCCTTCTCCATATTCCAGTTTGTTGAAATGAACTCTGCATTTTTTCTCACCTTCTATCTCGTATGCGGTTTTGTTCCTTTCGTTATGAAATTTTTTCGCTTCTTTCTTATCTTTTTCCTGCTCTTTTGTGAATTCTGTAAGCCACCTGATAACAATGGCCCAGAACTGAGCCTCTGACAGGTTTCTTATCTGTTCATCTGTCAGGTTCTCTATCTGCTGTCTGGTGAGTTGTGTCACCGGTATTTCTATAGTTGTCTGCCTCATTTTGACAGATGCGTTTTGTTTTCTTGGGCTGGCTGTCGGGGGCAGTGCCTGTGTACTCGTAATGACCCAGCGACCGGCGGGCACCGTTTGGCGTCACAAATCAGCGACCGGCGCCTGCCTGCCCGCGACCTATTTCGCATCCCTGTGGTGCTTTCTTTGGGGGAGGGGTCCAAGATGGATTCACACAGTTATTCAGCTAGGAGACGGGGATCCGTCCTCCCGTCTCCCTGGGCCTCACTGTTCAAGGCGATGCGGCGGCCGCTCTCCCCAGCGCCGGGGTCACGCACCGCCAGGGGCTTGCGCAGCCGGGATTCCTCGCCTCCCGCCGCTCCGGGTGCGACTGCAAACAGCACTGCCCTCTTTAACTCTTACCTGCCCAAATGGCACCGCTGGTTTATAACTTCATATGTTGGACTTCCGTGTAGTTTTATTTTCTGGAATTTCTAGTTATCCTTTGTTTTGAAGTAGTTGTATTCCTCTCTAGTTGTAGAGGGAGACCTAGCGTGTCCGTCTAAGCCTCCATCTTGGCCGGAAGTCCCAGGTGTTTCTTATTTCAGGACTCCCCTGCCACTATGGAGATCCTCAGAGATTATACTTCCTCTGAAAACAGTGATTGAATCTGTAGCACTTCAGTCCTAAATCTCCCATTCTCCAGGCCACCCCATATAATCAACACATCCCAGCCCATTCTTTCCCTCTCCTCCATTAGGACCCACACTTTCTTCTGCCACACACCTGAAGTCACATAGAGTACCTGCAGACTCCAGCTGTGCTAAGTTGATTTCCCAAGAAATCTCACACTTCAGCCAACGTGACCAGACGCTGACCAGGACCCAACACTCCTGCCTGCCTCCCACCCCAAATATATATTTTTGGCACCCTTCCTTCCAGGCATTTGTAAGATTTATTTCTCCTTCCCCTTGAAATTAGGCATGATTATGTGATTAATTCCAGGCAATAGGTTATAGCTGGATATGATGTTTGCTATTTCTGGCTAGCACATTTAATTGTCAGTTGAGATGTTCTAGAACCTTCTTCCCCTACTGCCACAGTTGGATATACTCCAGATGGTAGAACGTCCATCAATATAAGCCCTAGAATAAGAATATTACAGAGTAAACCCCTCACAGACATGTACTGGCCATGTACTATAAAATAGAAATAAAGTGTGGTGCTTTAAAACCACTGAGATTTGAGGATTTATTAGCATAGTATGGTATAACCTGTCTAGATTAATATAACCAAATTACCTCTAGCTTGAAAGCAAGATGATTAAATAACAAATTGTTTACAATAGGATAAATAATTAAAATTAATATTCAAACTTGTGAAATATCCAAATTTTGAGAAACTTGCTTTCACTTAGAGGGAAACACACACACACACACTCACACACACATACCTGATATGTCTAAGAGGCTTCATTCCAGACATAGACAATAATCTTGTGGATTTGATTAGATAACTCCAATGAATGTTTATAGTTACATATCTACCTGATAGGAGCCTTATCATGCTTGTGCCTTCCTGGCCAGGGTGATCAGAACCTATCTGTTGGCCATGCATTGACCTTTGGAGATAAGCCATAATGAAGATTAGTGAGTATAAAATGGGGTATTGAAGTATTTGGTCCAATTATTTAAAAAATAGTTATAAATGTCAGAAACAATGAAGTGATTTTTAAAAATATTTAAATATTATACTTTTCCTAAAGAGAGGAAATAAAAATTCTGAGGTTATTTCACAAACGAAGGTGCATGGACTATCTTGGGGACATTTTCCCCCTAAACCTAGCAGTGACATACAGGCATACGTTGGAGATATTGTGGGTTTCATTTCAGACCACCGCAATAAATTGAGTGCTCATCTTTTTGCTGGTGGAGGGTCTTGCCTTCAATTGGTAAACAAAATGCAATGTTTTTGAGGTGCAATAGAGTGAAATGCAATGAAACGCATGCTTGTATTTAGGTATGAGTAAAAACAACTGTATTTAAGCTTGATTACTGTTATCTGTGTTAAGCAGGTTAGAGACTGAGGGCAGAAACATCATCTGCTCTGCACACTGCATTTGATGCACTCAAACCACAGGCCCATCTGTCCAGGTGCTTTAATTACCCTCTCCCATATTCAAAACAAATAACTTTCCAGGCGAATCATAGGTATCTGTGTAGAGCTATCCTGATTCTTCCTAGCAAAATTAGTTGCTCAGTTATCTTTCTCTGCTAATGATGTTAGATACATAATTACAGCACTTATCAGGCTATCTACTTCTTTGTTTGCATGCTTATGTCTCTGACTAAACTGTGGGCTTTTTCAAGGGCAAGAACTTCATCTTCATCATTTGTGTCTTCTTCAAGGCCATTTGTTCCTAGGCACTAACAATGTGGAGGAGAGTTAAGAGTAAAAGGAAAGAAAAATGACTAAAGGGAAAATAAAAAAGAAGAACAGAAAAGGAAGAAAATAAGCAAGCCTGGAAGGAAGGAAGGAAGGAAGGAAGGAAGGAAGGAAGGAAGAAGGGAAGGGAAGGCATCTGCACCTATGGGCCTTTGTCACAGGTCTCTATGGATTAGTACAGGTTTCAGCACCAGAAGAGCAAGAGGACAAGTGAGACAGACTTTCTCTGAGTCAAGATTGCCACAATCCTCACACCCAACAATGATGTCACATAGTGGACTATTTCTAGGAAAATCTACCTCTTCTAACCAGTCATCCTTGTTCAACAAGTGAGATCATTGCCCATCATATCACTATCTTCATAAAGTCAATAAAAGCTAATAGTTAATGAATTTTATAGTTCAATGCAACAGCTTAGTTTGATAGGTTATTCAGCAATGTGGAGGTTAGGGGCACCAACTCCCCATGTAGCTGAAAATCTCCATGTAAATTTGGCTTTCCTCAAAATTTTAGTAATAGCCTACTATTGACAAGAAGCCTTACTAATAATATAAATACTCAATTAGCCCATATTTTTATGTTATATGTAGTGTATACTCTGTTATTACAATAAATATGCTAGAGAAAAGAAATTGTAAGGAAGAGAAAATACATTAACAGTACTGCACGTATTTATTGAAAAAAATTACATATAAGTAAATGCATACTGTTCAAGAGTCAACTATATAAGGAACTCAACCATTTTATAATAGATGATAAGTTCATTTGACTTATTTTATCAACAAATGAATAAGAGCAACTCTCTTAACGTGAATTATAGGATGCTAATAGGCTTTAGGAGGGTCTCAAGCCCCTGTGTGAATAGCCAGCATGTCTGTGTTGTACTTGTTTGGCCAGTTCCTCAATTTCTAAAGAACAGTGATGATTTTGCAAAAAGTAAATTACAAAACTAAGTATATTACATTTTGTGTGCCTGCTCATTAAAATTTTTGTGGACTTAAAGAATTGAAACTCTTAAGTTTAAAATAGAAACACCACACAAGTTCTAGAGGAAAACAGGAAGCTTTCAGATATCCCACATAACAATATTTTTGATGATATATCTCCTAGGGCAAGGAAAAAATAAACAAATGAGACTACATCAAACTAAAAAGCTTCTGCACAGCTAAAGAAACTGTCATCAAAATGAAAAGAGAACTGATTATATGAGAACATATTTGCAAAGATACATAGAACAAGTGTTTGAGTGTTTGATGTTCAAAATGTATAAAGAACTCACATGGTTCAACACCAGGAAGACAAACAATCCAATAAAAAAATTGGGAGAGGACCTGAATAGACACTTTTCCAAGGAGGACATACAGATGGCCCATAGACA
The DNA here is from genome assembly GCF_987537825.1 of Furipterus horrens. Lineage (NCBI taxonomy): Eukaryota > Metazoa > Chordata > Mammalia > Chiroptera > Furipteridae > Furipterus > Furipterus horrens. The sequence continues at coordinate 134,719,767 of NW_028327171.1, read as the reverse complement.
TATGAAAAGATGCTCAATATGTCTAGCCATCAGAGAGATGCAAATTAAAACCACAATGAGATATCAGCTCACACTTGTTAGAATGGCTATCATTAATAAATCAACAAACAACAAGTGCTAGGAAGGATTTGGAGAAAACAGAACACTAGTGAACTTTTGGTGGGAACACAGACTGGTGCAGCCACTGTGAAAAACAGTAAGGAATTTCCTCAAAAAACTAAAAATGGAACTGCCTTTTGACCCAGTGATTTCACTGTGGGGAATGTACCCTAAGAATCCTAAGTCACCAATTCAAAACAATTTATGCACCCTTCTGTTCATAGCAGCGCTCTTTACAATAGTCCAGTGCTGGAAACAGCCTAAGTGCCCATCTGTAGATGAGTGGATCAGAAAACTGTGGTACATTTACTCAATGGAATACTATGCAGCAGAAAGAAAGAAGGAACTCCTACCTTTTGTGATAGCATAGATGGAACTGTAGAGTGTTATGCTAAATGAAATAAGCCAGTTAGTGAAAGACAAATACCATATAATCTCATCTATAAGAGGAACTTAATGAACAAAACAAACAAGCGAACAAAATAGAACCAGAGGCATGGAAAGAAGGAACAGACTGACAGTGACCAGAAGGTAGAGGGGAGAAGGATAAAGGTGGAAAGAAGGGGAAGGGGCTAGACAAAGAGCGTGTATGAATGACCCATGGATGTGGAAAACAGGATGGGGATTGACTGTGGGAGTGGGAGGTTGGGTGGACAGAGGAGGGCAAAGGGGGAAAAATTGGGACAACCGTAATAGAGTAACAGTAAAAAAAAAAAACAATAAAAAATAAATAAACACATGAGTCACACATTCAAACAATAAAATTTAATTTAATTAAAAAAAATAGAAATATCAAAGGGAAAATGTTGAAATATTATGAGATTATATGAAAGATTGATTATGATTTTAATGTTTATGTTCTTTGATCCAGTAATAATATTTTTGAAAAATGTATGCTACAGAATCACTAAAACTTGCACAAAATGTGAGATAAAATGTGTGTGGCAAGATTATGTGTAGTTATGCAATATTCAAAACAATGCAAGTGGTTTAGATAGGTTATATGTAAAACTATATTTAATGGAGAGTTTATAGCAGGTTTAAAAAGGGATTATTGTAAATAACCAAAAAAAGAGATTCTATGATCCATAATCAGTTTCAGGACCATATATACATATCATTGTATTTTGCAAAAAATAAATAAATAAAACCAAAACTATGTGCATATATACATATACAAGTACACGTTTGTGAATTAAAGGTGGCGCTGTTGATATTTATATCTGAATTACAAGCACAATTCAGGGGTGTCTAGAGGAAACCAGGATGTACAGTCTACCTTAATTTAAGGAACTTTATATTCTGGATTAAATATTTTTGTAAGTTTATTTTAACAGTGAATCTCTACTACTTATAATAATAAAATTAAATTTTCCATTGAAAATAGTGCCGCTATAAACATAAGGGTGCATAGGTTCTTCTGAATTGGTGTTTCAGGATTCTTAGTGTATAATTCCAACAGTAGAATCACTGGATCAAAAGGCAGTTCCATTTTTAGTTTTTTGAGGAAATTCCATACTGTTTTCCATAGTGCCTGCACCAGTCTGTGTTCCCACCAACAGTGCACCAGGCTTCCCTTTTCTTCACATCCTCACCAGCACTTCCTGTTTGTTGATTTATTGATGATGACCATTCTGACAGTTGTAAAGTGGTATCTCATTGTGGTTTTTATTTGCATCTCTCTGATGACTAGTGATGCTGAGCATTCTTTCATATGTCTATGGACCCTCTGTATGTCCTCTTTGGAGAAATGTTTGTTCAGGTCCTTTGCTCATTTTTTAATTGGATTGTATTTGACTGTGGGAGATGGGGTGGGCAGGGTAGGGGGGAGCATTGGGAGGAAATGGGGCAACTATAATAGAAAAACAATAAATAAATCAAAAATTAAAAAATAAAACAAAATGGTATAGTTAAAACAAACTAAAGTAAAATTTCCATACCTAAAGAAGTGTTTTCTATCTATTAGAAGAACATTATGTTAATCTTAAACTTGGGTCTCAAGTCTGGTACCTCCAGTTGTCTGAGAACTGCCTCCCTGTGTTCCAATACCCTCAGGTTAATCTGTCTTCTTTAGAACATGCCCACAGAATTTTAAATTTATGTTTCACCAGGACATTCTTTTTTCCCATTCTCTTATTGTAAGAACACACTGTTAATCATTCCTGACAATCTGACCATTGCAAAAGTCCTAAGCTTGTCAATTTTATCTTTTGTCATCCACGTATCTATAGCAGCAGATTTATGGTACTATATTGTCTTTATTTTTTATTCTTTGGATTTTTTCCAAAGACAAATTTAAGTATTTATTTAAATAGATAATAGTGACCACTGTCTTTTGATGGTTACATTGCTAATGAGGCCAAGGCAAGGGTCTTTGATGAATTTCTATATCAGCTTAGTGATCTGTCTTATTTTTGTTATAAGTTGCAAGCCACACTCATATACCAGTCTTTCAATAGATCTGTTGGTCACATAAAGACTGGAAAAGAAAGTGCAATGATAGGAATTAATATAAAACCATTTTTCTAAAAAAAATACATAATTCAAGGAATATGTATTATGAAAGCTGCTCCACAGATATTATCTTCATATTAAAGACTAGCATATAATTATTAAGAACAGAAATGTAAAGAAAATAAAAATTGGATGATAGAATTGGTTCATATTTATTATTAGAAATCCTATTTGAAATCCAGAGAAAAACCGAGGGCATTAAAACACGTCAGACAATATAGGACAAGGAATATAAGAAAATTAAAACTTTACTTTCTCCACTAAATTTAACACCTTTTTAAACTAAATTTCTTACTTGACAGAGTGAATAGTCTAGCAAGTATATGGACTCAGGGAGATATTCTTGCTGCCATTATTTCAACCTGTGATACTGCTAGTCTGGTGTTTGCATGCTGTACTGGTCACACATTCACCCCTTCAACAAATCTCCATTGAACATGAAATCAGACTTCTGGTACTGTGGGTACATTTGAAATAAGTCAAGGGTTGTTAAATTTGACTTTAAGTTTTAAAAAATAAACGTTTTTATATATAAAAATTTTAATTGTGATAATCAAACACATAAGATAATATCATTGTGAAATTTGATCCTAAATCATCAACTTTTTAAGTCTTTTTTCTATTTCTAAGTTTGAACACGTTTAACAGAATGGTTAGGAAGATAATTCAGTAGGAGGGGCCAGGAATCTGTCTCCTCATCCAGACAACAATTGTACTGGTATCAGTAGAATCTGTCTAATGTAACTATTTTGGAACTCTGGAGTCTGTTGAATGCTTACAACTTCCACAAAATACTTGAATAGAAAATTGCAGCTAATTATGGTCAATTTTAGCTCATAATACACTAGCTTCTATCCATCCCCACCCACAGCCACGTGACAGGCAGTGGTGCACAATATTCCTGAAGAAGCTTGCACACAGCTGGTAGGAGCAAATGTAAACAAACAGGACGCTTTTCTCCAAAAATCATCTATTAATGCTCTGATCACTGATTGCTGTTTTTGATCACAGAAGTGTAGACAAAGAGGCAAGCATCCACTGTTTTTATGCATACTCCATTGTTGCAAGCCCCTTCCTCTCTTGAATTGACTTCCAGAGCACTTAAAAGGCTAATGCCCTAATCCCACTTCATTTTTCTATTTTTTCTCCTTTCATGAGCCAGATTTTAAAGACTAGGTTTTTCAGAAACAACTCTTATGCTGGGAAGATTCGAAAATGAACATGAAAATTCAGGAAGAGGGTCAGAAAATACTTTACAGCTCAGATTGGTCCTCAGCCAGAGACAGCCTACATCAATTAGAAAAACAAAAACAACAACAATAAAAAATGGCATACACTGAAAGGGGGAAACTATGATGTCTAGAGTTTTCACAGTATTAGATTCAAACAGCCAGTTTTCAACAGAAAAATCACTAGGGACACAAAGAAACTGAAAAATATGGTTCATTCAATGGGAAAAAAGTAAATAGAAACTGTCCCTGAAAAAGGACCTCATGGCAGATCTACTAGACAAAGACTTTAAAACACTGTCTTAAAAATACTCAAAATATTAAAGGAAAATGTGGAAAAAGAAATGTATGAATAAAATGGAATATCAGTTAAGAGATAGAAAATTTAGAAAATATATTAAAACTAAAATGTACAATAACTGAAATAATAAATTTAATACAGCGGGTCCTTGAATAACATCATTTTGTTCAACATCATTTTGTTATAACATTAATGATATACCAGCGTGTGGGCAACCACTCCTCATGGTTTAAGGAACTGTAGCCCCAGCCTGAGCATGATGAGCCGCCAGCTTTCTGGCTGCGCTTGCCTCTAAGTCTCAACATAAGGCTGTGTGTGGAACATGACTGACAACCACTCAGAGGATTGCCATGGGAATTGGATCAAAGGATGCTCATTATGCTCATTATATTTTAGAACTTGCTCTGCTTTCCTTATCAGCAATGTAGTGTAAGCTATCTCTAGCAAGGAGTATATGAAACCTTGCACCTGGTCAAGATGTTTTATAGACCCTGACACAGACTGGTCACTGTGACCCCTGTACTGGTATGTGTAATCTGTTACTGTCCAATGCCTAATGACTATTGACGATTTATGAATTTTAGCCTTATATCTCTCGCATGTATCCTCCTCAATAAAAGGCATGAGGGATGAAGGTTTGGCTGCTGGTCTCCTCTAGAGATGCAGACACCTTCCTTCCCCCAGACATAACAAAGTGTCCTGGGTGAAAAGTTTGTTCTGCCGTGATCACGAAGCCTCTGCTGGACAGAGCAACTTTCAACTGAGCCTAGGGTGTGTGTGTGGCACCTCTGCCATACCATAGGGACTTAACTCTTGTTTTGTTATATGTCATTACACTTAAAGTTGTAGAGCCTACCTACAACATTGAGGAATTAGTGCAGAGGGATTCGTAGTCATATTTAAGCAGGCAGAAGAAAGAAGCAATGAAATTTAAGATAAGAAATGGAAAATTCTGAGTCTGAGGAACAGAAAGAAAGAAGATTGAAGTAAAGCAAAGGTCCTGTGGAACCTGTGGAACAACATCAAACAGACCACTGTATACATTGTGGAGTTCCAGAGAAGAGCTAAATAAAGAGCAGAGAGAATATTTGAAGAAATAATTGTTGAAAACTTCCCAAATGTGATGCAAATCTTAAGTATAAGCACCTAAGAAGATCCAAGAATTCCAACTAAGATAAACTCAAGGAGATACATTCTGAAACATTATAGTCAAACTTTGGAAAGACAAAGAACAAATCTTGAAAACAGGAAGACAGAAGCAAATCATCACATACAAGTGATCCTCAATAGGGCTGAAGCAGGTTTTTCATCACAAACTTCGAAGGCCAGAAGGCAGTGAGGCAATATAGTCAAAGTGTTAAAAAAAAGCCTGTCAACTGAGAACTCCTTATTTTTCAAAGCTCTTTAAAAGGTGAAGGAGAAATTAAGTTTATTACCACTAGACTCAAGACTTTCCCTGCAAAAAATGCCCAAGTCAACTCTGCAGAGTGAAATGGGAGGATACTAGACAGTAACTTAAAGCTCTGTGAATAAATAAAGGTCTTGATAAAGGTAAAATAAAGATCTCGATAAAGCTAGTTGTAACATTAATTTGAAACTGGATTTTTTGATTTTTTTGCATGATTGATGAGACTGATATATTAAAAAACAATTATTAGTCTAAAAGGTAGCATTAGTATAACTTTGGTTTGTAACTACAATTTTGTTTTGTACCCAATTTAAGAGACTTTTGCATTTAAAATAATTATTGGTTTATGTTCGTGGACAGACAATGTATAAAGATGTAATTTGGGGGACATCAACAATTGAAATAATTAAGGATAGAACAATAATGGAACTTTTTTTTATGTTACTGAAGTTAAACTGGTATAAATTCAAATTATACTGTTATTACTTTCAGATTTTAAATATAATCCCCTAGTAACAACAAAAATAGTTATGGAATATATACAAAAGAAAATGAGAAATAAATTTAAATATTTCACTATAAAAATCAACTGAACACAAAAGAAAATGAGAAATAAATTTAAATATTTCACTATAAAAATCAACTGCAGAATGAAGGACAAAAGCTACATAAATATGTAGATAACAAATAAAAGTGACAGAAGTAAGTTCCTCCTGATTATTAATGATTTTAAATATAAATGAATTAAAGGCTGCAATTGAGAGGGATTGAAAAAGTGGATACAATACATTGTCTAACTATATGCTGTATACAAGACCCTTTAGATTTAGAGACACAGATAGATTGACAGCAAAAGATTGGAAAAAGATATTGCATGAAAATAGTAACCAAAAGAGAGCACGGATACCTCTACTAACATTAGACAAAATGTATTTTAAATAAAAAAGATTACAAGAGACAAAAAACCCTACATTATAATTAATAAAATATTAAACAGCAAGAAGTCATAAAAACTATAAACATTTACATATTAATGACCAACCACCAAAATACACGAAGCAAAAACTGACAGAATTGAAAGGAGAAATAGATAGGTCTATACAAATACTCCACTCACAATAATACTCACTTCAGTTCCCCACTGACAATAATGGATACTCCAGTATCTCACTCATAATGATGGTAGAACAGCCAGACATTATATCCAAGTAAGAAAATAAAAGACATAAGCAACACCCAACTAGATCTAAGAGATATATACAGGACACTCTACCCAACAGCAACAGCATACATTTTTCTCTGGTGCACATGGAACATATTCTAGGATAAACTATTTGTTAGGCTTAAAATTAAGTCTTAGTTGATGCTGGAAATCAAGGTTCCTAAACTGAGGCATGTTCTCATGCCTCTCGGTCCAGGTGTTCTATGACCTGAGCTGGTGAGCTGGACTCGCTGGCGCCGACAGTCTTTGACTGATCAGGCTAAGGGTTTCAAGACATTCTGTGACTTAAAATGAATCTTGCAAAGTGCTCCATCCTCCCTGATGTTGCCAAGGAAACCAAACCAAGCCAAGAACAGGTGGTGTTTAACCCTGCGTGCTTTCTGTTAAAGTTTAAGGAACAGTGTGGCCGTTCCCATAATCTTAAAAGAATAGATGATTGAATTCCTATTTTTTGCTTTTGATAGAAATCATTCTTCATAGTTTATATATTAACCTCCTATTGTTTTAATCCCAAGTAAGTAATTGTATATTGTAATCATTATTGGAATGTACCTGTGAGCTCATTCTTTACCCTCCCTATTGATTTCTATACTTGCAAAACTCAATAAAAAGAGAGGTCTCTGCACAGCTCTTTGCTGACCTGCCAGAGCGTGCGGCAGCCCTCCATCCGACCCATTCTCCTTGCTGGAATTACTTCCGCGCCTTCGCCACATTTAATACAACACTTAGTAGATTTTAAAAGATTGGTATTATACAAAGTGTTCTCCCTAACCATGAAAGGATAAAGTTAGATGTAAATAACAAGAAAAAATTAAATGTTCACAAAATTATAGAAAGTAAACAACATAGTCTTAAACAACCAATGGATCAAAGAAGAAATTATAATGACAACCAGAAAATACTAAAAACAAATGAAGATACAATATACTGAAACTTTTGGGATGTGAAGAAAATAGTGCTAAAGGGAATAATTAGCTATAAAAGCCCTGGTTGATGTGGTTCAGTGGATTAAGAGCTGGCCTATAAACCAAAGGGTCACTGGTTTGATTTCCAGCCAGGGCACATGCCTAGGTTGCTGATCCAAACATGTGAAAGACAACCAAATAATGTTTCTCTCACACATTGATGTTTATTTCCTTCTCTTTCCTCCTTCCTTTCCCTCTCTCTAAAAATAAATAAATAAAATACTTTTAAAAAAGCTTATGTTATAAAACAAGAAAGATCTCAAATAACCTAATTTCACAATTTACAAAACTAGAAAAAGAACAGACTAAACTCAAAGTTAACAGAATAAAAGGAACTAATAAAGATTACAGGAAAAATAAATGAAATAAATAACAGAAAAACAATAGAGAAAATTATAAAACCAAAAGTTGGTAATTTAAATAAATCAGCAAAAATTTTTTTATTCTTTTTTTTATTTTTTGGTTTTTCAATTACAGTTGTCCCATTTTTCACCCATTGCTTCCCCGTCCCAGCCCATCCCTTCTCCCACAATCATATCCCTCCCTGTTGTCCATGTCCATGAGTCATTTATATACGTTTCTTGACTAGACCCTTCCCTTACTTATCCCCCTTCTCTACCTCCCCCTCACCCCTACTGACTACTATTCTAGTCTTTGCCTATGTAGTTCGTTTGTTTGTGTTGCTCTTTAATTTCCTGCATTAGGTGATATCATATGGTATTTTGCTTTCTTTGCCTGGCTTATTTCACTAAGCATAATTCTCTCTAGTTCCATCCATGTTGTCGCAAATGGCAGGAGTTCCTTCTTTCTTTCTGCTACATAGTATTCCATTGTGTAGATGTACCACAGTTTTTTGATCCACACATTTACAGATGGGCACTTAGGCTGTTTCCAGCACTTAGCTATTGTAAACAGGGCTGCTATGAACATAGGGGTGCATAAGTTCTTTTGCATTGGAGTTTCAGGATTTTTTGAGTATAATCCTAGCAGTGGAATCGTTGGTTCAAATGGCAGTTCCATTTTTAGTTTTTTGAGGTAATTCCATACTGTTTTCCATAGTGGCTGCACCAGTCTGCATTCCCACCAACAGTGCAGTAGGGTTCTTGTTTCTCCACATCCTCGCCAGCATTTGTTGTTTATTGATTTGTTGATGATGGCCATTCTGACTGGTGTAAAGTGGTATCACATTGTGGTTTTTATTTGCATGTCTCTGATGGCCAATGATGTTGAGCATTTTTTCATGTGCCTATGGACCTTCCGTATGTCTTCTTTGGAGAAGTGTTTGTTCAGGTCCTTTGCCCATTTTTTAATTGGGTTGTCTGTTTTCTTGATGTTGAGTTGTATAAGCTCTCTATAAATTTTGGAGATCAGTCCCCTGTCTGTGATATCATTGGCAAATATGTTTTCCCATATAGTTGGTTTCCTTTTCATTAAATCAGCAAAATTGACAAAACTTTATCTAGATGGGCCAATACAAAATAGCTCAAATGAACTAAACTACATAATGAAAGTGAAGACATTACTACTGATTCTACAAAAATAAAAAGAATTGTTAGAGAGTATTATGAATAATTGCATACTAATAAATTGGATAGCTTGGCAATTTTCAATCTTTTTTCTCTCTAAGAACATATAAACTAATTAATAAAATTCTGTGGCACACCAAAAATATATATTTCCCAATCTGACAAAAATTGGTATAATTTTGATTTATTCACTTCAGACTACTATTGTTGTGTTGGCTAATGTCACTTTTTTATTTGGAAATTTAAGGGTAAAGAGGTCAGTGTGGCACACCAGTTGAAAAATTACTGAGATAACCTAGATGAAATAGACAAGACCTAAAACACTAAATCATAAAGAAATAGAAAATTAAAAAAAAAAACATATTAGTAAAAATATTGAGTCAGTAATCAAACGCCTCCCAAAAAAGAAAGCTGTATACCAGATGATTTCACTGGTGAATTATACCCAACAACTAAAAAGGAACTAATACCAAGCCTTCTCAAACATTTCCAAAAACCTGAAGAGGATGAAAAATTTCCTAACTCATTCTATGAATTCAGTAATACCCTAATACCAAAGTCAGACAAAGACAATATAAGAAAGGGAAGCTACAGACCTTTATGAGCTTTGATGCAGAAATCCTCAACCAAATACCAACACACCAAATTCAGCAGAGTATAAATGGATTATACTCCAAAACCAAGTGAAATTATTCCTGAATGCAATGATAGTTCAACATATGGAAATCAATCAATGTAATACATCACTTAAGCAGAAAAAGAATTTGAATAAAATTAAACACTCTTTCATAATAAAAACACTCAGAAATTAGGAATAGAAGAAAATTACTTTAACACAATAAAAGCCTTGTATGAGAAACCCACAATGAACATCATTCATATTCAGTGGTGAAGACTGACAACTTTTCCTCAAAGATTAGGAACAAGCCAAGGATGCTTGCATTTAACACTTCTTTTTGACATAGTAATGGAAGTTTTAGGCAGAGCAATTAGGCAAGAAAAAGAAAGAAAAGCATCCAAATCCTACAAAAACTGTTATAACTAATAAGTGAATTCAATAAAATAGAAGGATACTGTCAATACACAAAAATAGTTGCATCTTTATATACTAACAATGAACAGTCTGAAAAATAACTACAAATACAATTTAATAATAACATCAAAAAGAATAAAGTATGTAGAAATTAAATTAACAAAAGAGGTGAGAGACTTGTGCAATGAAAACTAAAAACTTTGCTGAATGAAATTAAAGAAGAGATAGATAAATAGAAACATCACAGGCTCATGGATTGGTAGACTTAATACTGTTAAAATGTCAATACTACCCCAACACAACCTACAGTTTTAATATAAATCCTATCAGAATCCCAAATGACATTTCACAGAAATAGAAAAACCCATCCTAAAATTTATGTGAACTATTAATGGACCACGAATAACCAAAACAGTTTTTAAAAAGACAAAACTAGAAGACTTATACAATATACTTTCTGATTTCAAACTTACTACAAAGCTAAAGTAATTAAAATAGTGTGGCACTGGTACAAAGATAGACATATAGACTAATGGAATAGAACATAGAGCCCAGAAATAAACCCTCACATGTATAATCAAGTGATTTTTGACATGGGTGGAAAAATCATCCAAGTGGAAAGGTCAGTTTTTTCAAAAACCATGCAGAAAAAAGAAATATTCACAAAGAAAATAATAAAATGGAATCTATACGTAACAACATATACAAAATTTAGTTCAAAATAGATTGAATATTTTAATGTAAGATCTAAAGCAATAAAACTTTTAATGAAAAAAATAGCAAAAGGATTTACAATATTGCATTTGGCAATATTAGTTGAGTACATCACCAGAGGCACAGTTAACAAAAGAGAAAAAAACAATTGGACTTAATTAAAATTTAAAGTTCCATTTATCAAAATTATTATAAGAATAAAAAAAAACAACTCAAAGAATGAGAGAAAACGTTAACATTAAGGATTAATATCCATAATATACAGAAAACTCCTAAAACTCAACAACAAAAACAACCTGATTCAAAAATGGACAAAAGGATGGCCAAGATGGAAGTGTAGGTATACACACTGCATCTCCTTCCACAACTAAGAAGGAATACAACTACTTCAAAACTGGAGACAATCAGAAGTTCCAGAAAATCAGGCTGCATGGAAGTCTAACAAACAAAGATAGAAAGAAATACTCATCCAGACAGGTAGAAGAGGCAGAGCCTGGGTGGAAAGAATGCAGTGGAGAGGCAGCAGCAGTGGCCGCAGCAGCTGTGACCTGTAGGCAAAAAGCACAGTAACATATTTTAAAAAGTAGGGAGGGACACCTGGGGGAACACTCCCAGCACCAAACCAGGCTGTGTAGCTCATGGTTCTAGCCCCAAGGAAAATAAAGCCTCATTGCTTCTGACTGTAAAAAGCAAGAGTGGAGGAAGAAACTGCTGGTCTCTCAGCAGAGTCCATTTGTTTATAGGGCCCTCATGATCCTAGAACATCAGCAAAACTACCCACTCTGGGCACCATGGCCAGGGCAACAGCTAGAGAGGCTCCAGTTCCATACTAGAAGTGGGAGATGTGCCTACAAAAGGGGTGAGTGCTGAACAAGTGACATTTTCTCTTCTGAGACCCCCTCCCCGCATGCAACACCAAACGTGGTGAAATGGGTCGCCCTGTACTAATGAAATAAGGCTCTGTGCCTTACAATGTAACAGGTGCAACAGCTCTACCTAAGACACAGAGGCAAACACAGGAACCTGTCAAGTTGAGGAGACAAAGAACTATGACCCAAAAGAAGGAATAGATCAAGGTTCCAGTGGGAGAACTAAGCGATGAGGATATAGCCAACATAACAGATGAGGAGATAGCCAATCTAACAGATGCAGAGTTCAAAAGAGTGGTGATAAAGGTGCTCACAGTCTTGACAGCTATCCTTGAGTACAGCAAACACAGAAGGGAAGAAATGAAGGCTATGCAAACACAGAAGGGAAATAATGAAGGCTCTGCTAAGTGAAACAAAGGAAATTCCAGATTAAACCAATGGTGAAGGGAAGTAAATTGGGGTTCAAATTAATGATTTTGAACATAAGGAAAAATAAACAATCAAAAGTAGAAAAATGAAGAAACAAGAACTGAAAAAAGCAAGAAGCTTAGGAACCTCTGGGACAACTTTAAATATGTCAACATCCAAATCTTAGAAGTCCCGGGAGGAGAAAAGAAAGAGCAAGAATTGAAAACTTATGTGAAAAATTAATGAAGAAAAGCTTCCCAAATTTGGTGAAGGAAATAGACATACAAGTCCAGGAAGCACAGAGAGTCCCAAACAAGCTAGATCCAAAGAGGACCACACCATGATGCATCATAATTAAAATGCCAAAGGTTCAAGATAAAGGGAGAATCTTAAAAGCAGCAAGAAAAAAGCATAGTTGCCTACAAAAGGGTTCCTATAAGACTATCATCTGATTTTTCAAAAGAAACTTTGCAGGCAAGCAAGGACTGGCAAGAAGTATTCAAGGTGAGAAAAAGCAAGGATCTATGACCAAGATTACTCTATCCAGCATAGCTATCATTTAGATTGGAAGGGCAGATAAAGTGATTCCCAGACAAGGTATGCAAAAGGAGTCCATCATCACCAAGCCATTATTATATGAAATATTATAGGGACTTATTTAAGAAAATAAGGTCAAAACTATGAACATTAAAATGACAATAAACTCACAAATATCAACAACTGAATCTTTATCTTGAAACTTTGGCATTTTAATTATGATGCGTCCTGGTGTGGTCCTCTTTGGTCTAGTTTGTTTGTGACTCTCTGTGCTTCCTAGACTTGTGTATCTATTTCCTTTGCCAAATTTGGGAAGTTTTCCTTCATTATTTTTTTACTTAAGCTTTCAATTTCTTGGTCTTCAACTTCTCCTTCTGGCACCCCTATGATTTGGATGTTGGCATGTTTAAAGTTGACCCACAGGTTCCTAAGCCACTGCTCATTTTTTTTTCAATTATTGTTTCCTCATTCTGTACTGGGTGACTGTTTTTCTCTCCTTATATTCCAAACACTGGATTTGAACCCCAGTTTCTTTCTCTTCATCATTGGTTTTGTGTGGGTTTTCCTTCGTTTCACTTAGCAAAGCCTTCACTTCTTTCCTTATGCGTTTGCCTTACTCAAGCATATCTGTCAAGCCTGTGAGCATCTTTACCACTAGTGTTTTGAATTCTTCATCTGTTAGGTTGGCTATCTCCTCATCTGTGAGGCTGGCTATCTCCTTGTCGCTTAGTTCTCCCACTACAACCTTGATCCATTCCCCCTTTTGGGCCATACTTCTCTATCTCCTCATCTTGAAAGGCTCCTGTTTTGTTTGCCTCTGTGTCTTAGGTAAGCTGTCACTCCCATTACATTGTAAGGGGCGGAGACTTAGGGATTTGTCCGTATGGGGCGATCTGTTCTACCATGTTGTCAGGGTGGGGTTAGAGAGGGAACAATGCTGCTTGTTCAGCACTTGCCCCTTTTCCAGACACTTCCACTTTTGCTTGGGACTGGCACCTCTCTAGCTGTTGTCCTGGCCATCATTCCCAGAGTGGGTGATCTGTGGACATTCTAGGACCATGGGGGCCCTTTAAATAAGCAGATTCTTCTGAGAGACCAGCAGTTTCTTCCTCCACCCCAACCCCCACTGGTTTGCACAGTCAGAAGCAATGAGGCTTGATTTTCTCTAGCACTGGGCCCGTGATCTGTGCGATCTGGTCAGGAGCTGGGACTGCTTCCCAGGTGTCCATCTTGACTTTTTAAAACACGTGAATGCACCTTTGACCAGCCTGCTGCTGCCACTGCTGCCACTGCACTGCTGCTACCACACCACATCCTCTCTGCCTGGGCTCTGACCCTCCTACCTGTCTGGATGAGTATTTCTTCATTATATCTTTGTTTGTTGGACTTCCATGCAGCTTGATTTTCTGGAACTTCTGGTTGTCTCTACTTTTGAGGTAGTTGTACTCCTTCTTATTTGTGGAGGGAGATCCAGCATGTCTGTCTAGGCCTCCATCTTGGCCAGAAGTGAAATTTTATTTTATTCTTATTCTATTACTTGTGTCCCAATGTCCCCCTTTGCCCTCCTCTGTCCTGCCTTGTTACCTGCTCCCACCGTCCATCCCCACCTTGTTGTTCATGTCCTTGAGTCATTCATATATGTTTTTTTGACTACTCCTTTCCCCTTCTTTCTGTCTTTACCCTCTAAGCCCCTTTCATCTGCCTGCTGTCATTCTGTTTTCTGTTTTCATGTCTCCGGTTCTGTTTTGCTCATTAGTTTATTTATTTTTTTTCACTAGCTTCCTCTTATAAGTGATATCATATGGGTTTTTTTTTCCCCACCAAATGGCTTATTTCACTCAGCATAATGATCTCCAGTTACATACATGCTGTTGTAAAGGGAAGGAGTTCCTACTTTTCTTTCTGCTGCATAGTACTCCGTTGTGTAGATTAACCATAGTTTGTTTGTGTGTTTGTTTGTTTTGATCCACTCATTTACTGATGGGCACTTAGACTGCTTGCAGCACTTGGCTGTTGTAAATATCACTGCTATGATCACTGGGGTGCATTAGTTGTTTTGAATTGGTGTCTCAGGATTCTTAGGGTATATTCCCAGCAGTGAAATCACTAGGTCAAAAGGCAGTTCCATTTTTAATTTTTTTGAGGAAATTTCATACTGATTTTCACAGTGTTTGCCCAAGTCTGCATTCCCAAAAACAATAAAGTAAGATTCTCTTTTCTCCACATCCTCTCCAGCACTTGTTTGTTGATTTTTTAATGATGGACATTCTTATACATGTGAGGTGGTATCTTATTGTGGTTTTAATTTGTATCTTTCTGATGGCTAATGATGTTGAGCATTCTTTCATATGTCTATGGGTCCTCTGTATGTTCTCTTTGGACAGATGAATTTCAGGTCCTCTGCCCATTTTTTTATTGGATTGTTTGTCTTTCTGGCATTGAGTCATGTGAATTCTTTATATATTTTGGAGATTAACCCCCCCGTCCAATGTATCATTGGAAAATATGTCTCCCATACAGTCACTTCTCATTTTGTTTCGTTGTTAGTTTCTTTAGCAATTCAGAAGCTTTTTAATTTGATGTAGCACCATTTGTTTACTTTTTCCCTTTATTTCTCTTGCCCCAGGATATATATTGTAAAAAAAAAAAAAATTGCTACGCAGGATATCTGAAATGTTCTTGCCTATGTTATACTCTAGGACTTTCATGGTATGATGACTTATATTTAAGTCTTATATCTATTTTAAGTTTATTCTGGGGTATAGTGTAAGTTGGTGGTCTACTTTCATTTTCTTGCATGTACTTGTCCAGATTTCCCAATATCATTTATTGAAGAGGCTATTTTTACTCCATTGTATGTTTGTGCTGCCTTTGTCAAATATTAATTGACCATAGAGACTTGGGTTTAATTCTGGGCTCTCTATTGTGTTCTATTGAGCTATGTGTGTGTTCTTGTGCCAGTATTAGACTATTTTATGACAGTGGACATGTAGTATAGTTTGATATCAGGCATTGTCATCCTTCCAACTTTGTACTTCCTTCTCAAGATTACTGTGGCTATTTGGGATCTTTTTTGGTCCCATATAAATTTTTGGAGTATTTTTTCTAGGTTTGTGAAATATTCCACTTGTATTTTAATAAGTAATGCATTGAACCTATAGATTGCTTTGGTTAGTAAGGATATTTTAATGATATTAATTCTTCCAATCCATGAACAGGGTGTATGCTTCTATTTATTTATATCTTCCTCAGTTTCTTTCTTCAGTGTTCTATGGCTTTTTGAGTACAGGTCTTTTACCACCTTGGTTAATTTTATTCCTAGGTACTTTATTTCTTTATTTCTATAGTAAATAGGATTTTTCTTCATTTCTCTTTCTGATAGTTTATTGTTGCTGTACAAAAATACCATAAATTTTTGAATATTGACTTTGTATCTTGCAACTTCACCAAATTCACTTATTCAGTCAAGTTGGGGTTTTTTGGTGGAGCCCTTAGGGTTTTCCATGTAAACTATCATGTTGTCTGCAAATAATGAGTTTTATTTACCTCTTTTCCACTTTGGATGCCTTTTATTTCTTTTTCTTGTCTTGATCACTGTGGCTAGAACTTCCAGTACTATGTTGAATAAGAGTGGTAAAAACAGACATACTTGTCTTGTTCCTGATCTTAAGAGAAACACTTCTAGTTTTTGCCGATTTTTGTATCTATATTCATCAGAGATATTGGCTTGTAATTTTCTTTCTTTGTTGTGTCTTTACCTGGTTTTGGAATTAGATTCTCCTGGCCTTGTAAAAAGATTTTGGGAGTCTTGCCTCTTCTTGAAACTTTTGCAATAGTTTGTGAAGTGTCAGTGTTAGTTCTTCTTTGAATGTTCGTTAAAATTTGCCTTTGAAGCCATCGGCTCCAGGGCTTTTGTGTGGCAGTAGTTTTCATATTACTGCTTCAATTTCACTAGTTGTTATCAGCATATTCAGGTTTTTGTCTTCTTCCTGATTCAATTTTGGAAGATAATATGTTTCTAGAAATTTATTTGCCCATGTTGTCCAAATTCTTGTTATATGGTTGTTCATAGTAATTTCTTACAATCTTTTGTATTTTTGTGGCATCAATTGTTACCTCTTCTCTTTCACTTTTGACTTTTGTTATTTGGGTCCTCTATTTTCTTGATGAGTTCAGTCAACAGTTGTCAATTTTGTTTATCTTTTCAGAAAAACATCTCCTGGATTTATTGACCCTTTGGATTGATTTTTTAGTCTATGTCATTTAATTCTCCCCTGATATTATTTCCTTTCTTCTTCTTGCTCTGCACTTTGTTTGTTGTTGTTCCTCTACTTCTTTTAGACGCAGGGTTAGGCTTGTTTATTTGAGATTTTTCTGTCTTTTTTAAGTAGGCCTGTATTGCTATGAACTTTTCTCTCATTACTGCCTTTGCTGTGTCCCATATGTTTTGGGTTGTTGTGTGTTTATTTTCATTTTTTTCCAGATACTTTTTATTTCTTCCTTTATTTCATTATTAACCCATTCATTATTTGACAGCTTGTTATTCAGCCTCTATGTATTTGAATATTTTTTTAGTTTTATTCTTGAGGTTTGTTTCTAGTTTCAAACCATTGTCATCCAAGAAGGTGCTTGATATATATCAATTTCCTTGAATTTGTTAAGGCTTCCTTTGTGTCCTGCCATATGACCTATCTTTGTGAATGATCCATGTGTATTTGAGAAGAATGTGCATTTTGCTTCTTTGGGGTGAAATGTTCTATAAATATCAATTATGTCCATTTGCTCTAGAGCATTGTTCAATTCTGAAATGTTTTTATTCATTTTTTGTTCTGATGATCTATCCATTGTTGACAGTGGGTGTTAAAATCCCCTACAGTGACTTCATTGCTATCTCTTTCTTAAAGTCTTTCAATCTTTTCTTTATTTAGGTGCACTTACATTGTGTGCATATATGCTTACAAAGGTTATATATTCTTGTTGGATAACTCCTTAAAGTATTATGAAGTGACCTTCTTTGTCTCTTGTTACTGCCTTTTTTTTTTTTGAAGTCTTTTTTGTCTGATATGTGTTTGCTACCCCAGTTTTCTTTAATGCTCATTTGCATTGAATGTTTTTCCATCCCTTTACCTTCAGCCTGTGTATATATTTTGTTCTGTGGTGAATCTCTTGTAGATGGCATATATGTGGGTCATGCTTTCTTATCCACCCAGCTATCCTATGCCTTTTGTCAGGGACATTTAATCCATTTACATTTAAGGTTATTATTGATAGATACTTATTCATTGCCATTTTCCCTCTTTGTACCTGTGTCCCTCTCTCTCTCTCTCTCTTTATTTCTTCTTCTTCTTAAAGCAGTCCCTTTAACATCTCTTGCAGTGCTGGTTTGGTGGACATATACTCTTATTAGCCTTCTTAACTTCACCTTTCATTTTAATTGAGAACCTTACTGCATGGAGTAGTCTTGGTTGCAGGTCCTTGCTTTCCACTACTTTTAATATTTTGTGCCATTCTTCTGGCTTGTAATATTTCTATTGAGAAATCAGTTAATAGCCTTTTCAGAGCTCCCTTGTATGTTACTAGCTGTTTTTCCCTTTCTGCCTTTAAGATTCTCTCTTTGTCCTTGAATTTTGCCATTTGATTGTAATGTGTCTTGGAGTTGGCCTCTTTGGATTGCTCTTGATTGGAACCCTTTGTGCTTCTTAGACTTGTGTGACTTTTTCCCTCACCAAGTTAGGAAAGTTTTCTGTCATTACTTTTTCAAGCAAGTTTTATATTCCTTGTTACTTTTCTTCTCCTTCTGATATCCCTATGATGTGAATTATAGAATGTTTCATATTGTCCCAAAGTTTCCTTAAACTATCCTCATTCTTTTTGAGCCTTTTTTCATTTTGCTGCTCTGTGTGTTTTTTTCTACTGTGTCTTTCAATTTGCTGATTTGATCCTCTGCTTTATCTTAATTTCTTCTAGTGTGTTCTTTTTCTCAGATATTGTATTCTTTGTTTCCATCTTGTCTTGTTCAAGGTTTCTATGTCCTTTTTCAGGCTTATGTATGTCCCATTAATTTCCTTGAAGTTCACTCTTAAGTTTCTGGAGCATCCTTATAACCATTACTTTGAGCTCTATGTCATATAAGTTGCTTGCCTCAATTTTACTTAACTCTTTTTCTGGATATTCCTCCTTTTCTTTTGTTTGGGGTTTGTTTCTATGTCTCCCCATTTTAGTTGTCTTTTTGTGTTTGTTTCTATGTAGTAGATTGATTTGCTCTGACTGTCTGTCTTGTGGAGGGGTCTTGTGTGTTAGGAGTCCTGTGGGATCCAGTGGTGCAGACTTCTTGATCTCCTGATCTGGATGCTCTAGGAATGAGGTCTGTGTGGGTTATGTAGACTCTCCTGTTATATTTGGGTCCTGATTATTCCTGTACCATTCATTGGTGAGAGCTCCCCGCCCTCCATTTCGATGGCTAAGAGGCTCAACCCCCACAATGTGTTGTATGCTGTTGTATAGCTGCTGGAAGAACAAAGCAAAACAACATGACAGCACTAGAACAAGCAACACCCCCTGCCCACCACAGCAATATCAACAACAAGAGAGCAAAAAATAATAAAAGTGAAGAGAGAAGTGGAATAGTATAGGGAAAGGGGAAATGAAAGAGAATATTAAAAGACCAAAGGAAAGAAATGTGATTATGAGAGGAGAAGGGGGAAGAGAGCTACTACTCATTATGAATTGAAAGAAGGAAAACAAGGCAGAGGAACACAGTAAAGATAACAAAAATAATAAATAGAGAGAAGAGAACAGTTGAGTACTTTAAGAGAAGAGTAGAACAGGAAATATGAAAAAAAATTAGAGCACCAAGAATAAAAGAAAAAAGATAAAAAGTATAAACAAAATGGCTACAAAAAAGAAGCAATAACTAAGATAA
This sequence comes from Furipterus horrens, assembly GCF_987537825.1. Lineage (NCBI taxonomy): Eukaryota > Metazoa > Chordata > Mammalia > Chiroptera > Furipteridae > Furipterus > Furipterus horrens. Next base: position 134,700,020 of record NW_028327171.1, on the reverse strand, counting down.
TGAAAAAAAAGTGGATTTGTCTTAGCACAGTTTATGTCTTTCCTTCTGTTTATTCCCTTTGGGCCCTGGCTGGTTTAGCTCAGTGGATTGAGCATCGGCCTGCGAGCTAAGTGTCGCTGGTTCGATCTTCCAGTCAGGGCACATCAGAGAAGGAAAACTCTGACTCCAAAACACCTCCGCTGCCTTGCGGCATACCTCTTCAGGGGAAAGGCTAAGGGAGTAAACCCCGACAGAAAATCCGGAGCCGGAGTCCCTAAGGCGGTTTGACGTTGTAGTCAACACCGGCAACTCCTGCGGCGCACCTGAAGCCAAGCTGTATTGACTCCGTCTTTCCCTTGGACCCTTCAGCTGCGAAGAGAGGGGGGGTCTGCTGCATGGGCAACAGCAGACCCTCCATATTACCCTGCCCAGGCTCTGTAGCTTCAGCGTCATCGCACTTGATTCAACACGGGAGGAGACAAATACCATGTCACTCCCGAGTCAGACTGCACAACCATTTTCGGCGGTGCAGATAGACTCTTAAGAAGCTACACCATCGTCTCTCGAGACGGACGGCTGCCGACGACGATTCCCTTTGGATACCACTCTGATTCCTGATTCTGGTATAAGCCAATGTCTGGTGCTTTCCACGTCCGGCCCTCATTCACTTTTTCAAAACTACAGGCAATCCATAGTTGGTGGCAGATTCCTCTGGGCTTGGCTACTTCAAAGTTGGGCCAAGCTACTCAGCAAAGCTGACTTTTGTCAGCACTGGGTTTGGGGGGTGAAGGTGGGAGGGTGTTAGCAAATGTCTCAAGTTGCCACAGTATCCACCTCTGTGAGTTTCTGCCTGCTGGCCTGCTGTCAATCAGACTAGCCACAGACCAGACTATTTCTGGGAGGGCTTCTGGCAGAAACAAAGGGCTATGATTCCTGGATCTCCCATGGCAGGTGCCTTTCAGACATCAGGGAAAACTGTGGGTTTGCTCCCCCTCCCCTGAGCCACTAGTCCAATTCTGTCTGAGTTATTTCCCAATATTCAACAGGGTAGAGCCTCTGTTAGGCTAGCTGTCCCCAGGTTTTTGGTCTTCCAGATGCTGATGGGGTGTTTCTGTGGCTCCCCCATAAGGGGTAAGCACCAGTCTGTTTCCCAGGATAGTGTATGGATTGGCTGCACCCTACCACATATCTCTGATGACCCCTGAGTCTATTAACATTGCTGTCTCCTTAGCAAGGGTTAAGATGCAGGATGAGGGAGAAGGCAGTGAAAATGAGAACTAAAAAAAAAAAAAAAGCAGAAGACCAAAGTAGAACAAAACTCACAACAGAGAAAAAAAAAGCAAATAAAAGATGTGCTAGGTGGAGCAAATAAGTTTACAGAGGTTGTGGTGAGGGAATTTCCAGAGGGTGCAGGCAAGGTCATTGATTTTCTCCTGGGAGAGGCTAGCTCTTCTCAAGGAAGATGGTTGCTGTGGAGCCCAGGCATATTGGGACCCTGAAAATCCTAGAGAAAGTTCCCCTAACTTTCTTCCCAGTGCCTCCCACTCTAGACTCTCCTCACGTGACTCCAGACTGCACCACCCACCTTTCATTGGGGCCCAAGATTGGTAGCTGCACACACAAAATCTGTGCTTTGATCTTTTAAGGGAGAAAAAAAAACCAAAGACAAAAATGGTGGGTTTATCTCCAGCAGTTACCATCTCTCCTCAAGGCCCGTTTATTGGTGGGAACTTTCCCCTGACTGGCTGTTAAGGGGCTCAGTCCCTACCATGACATCCTCTGCCATGAGAGGGCTTCTAGGTGCAGATTGGATCCCCAGTTGGGGCACATACAGGAGTCCACCTATCCATGCTTCTCTCTCACACTGATGCCTCTTCTCCTCTTTCCCAAATAAGTAGATTATATACTGTGTGTATTGTCTTCTTTCAGGTCTCATATCACCCTGATGGGGTGGAGGAAGGGATGGGTGAGACCAGCAGCTATATTATAACACAGGGCTGTGGCTGGGGTGCTCACACTACTTCCCTCCAGTGAGTCAGCCTCGGGCTCCTGACCCTGAGATACCCCAGCTGTGCCACTGTGCTCCCAGGGTGGTCTCTGCCGCCAGCCTCCTCAATCAGGCTCTGCCCCATTGTGGATCCCATGGTGCTCTGGGGTGGGGAGGTGACAGCTCCATTCCCGATAAGTTCTGCTGTCTCCAGACCTTGGCTCCTGGTGGCAGCAGTGTGTGTGGCCTTGCCCAGCACCAGGGCGGAGGGCACTGAGGCATGTCTGGGTGCCCAGGTGCAGGCTCTCCAGAGGCTTCTTCCCGGGTAGGATTTTTTAAATTCCTCAAAATGGCTCCCACCCTAATCTGCAGCATCACAGGCGCTGGGCTGGGCAGCAGCAACAGCAGCCGCTCTGCCAGGAGAGCCGGGCCCACACTTTCACATGTGCCCACACAGTCACCTGTGTATACGCTCACCCACTCATACACTCACTCACACTTAGCTGGACTTTTGAGTTGATTGCTCTGTGGTTTAGCTGCAAGACTGCTGTGGGGCTAGGAGCAAAATATTAATCAGCCTTTAAGAAGGAAGAAAATTCTTCAATATATAAGGTCTGTCTAGAAAAAGTCCAGCCATCGTTAATATAATGAGAATTGTTTGTATGACATTGATGTAACCTGGCAGCCAAGGACAGGGGACTGGAATGCTCATGTGTGAACAATGATAATCTCATTATACTAGTCAGTGGGGGAGGTAGATGGCATTGAGTGAGCATGTGTACTGTGTGGCCATCACATTCAAAATTAATGAGTAGAGCAATGAATATCAAATTTTGCATTAAGGTTGAACATTCCTCCACAGAAACTATTCAGATGATTCAGAAGGCTGCAGCTATGGGCAACTGGTGATTGGCAGCTCCATCCCAACAATGCACCCGCACATGCATCACATTTTGTGCAGAGTTTTTTGACAAAACAGCAAATCATTCAGGTGACTCAGCCCCATTACAGCCCAGATTTGGCGCCCTGTGACTTGTGGCTTTTCCCAAAACTAAAATCAACTTTGAAAGGGAAGAGATTTCAGACCATCAGTGAGATTCAAGAAAATACAACTGGGCTGCTGATGGTGATGGGGAGAACTGTGTGATATCCCAAGGTGCCTGCTTTGAAGGAGAGTGAGCCATCATTGTCCTATGTACAATGTTTCTTGAATCTTAGAGACATTTATTGAAAAAGATTCATTTTTCATAGTACATGGTTGGATACCTTCTGGACAGACCTTCTATTATACCATGGATAAACCTTAAGACCTTATGCTAAGTGAAATACACCAACCACAAAAATGATAAATACTGTATGATTCCACTTAGAGTAGTCAAAATCATGTAGACAAAAAGTAGAGTGGTGATGCCAGAGGCTGGGGTTTGGGGAGTTGAGGGCCTGTTTAATGGGTTCAGAGTTTCAGTTTTACAAAATGAAAATGTTATGGAGATAGATGGTGGTACACAACACTATGAATGTATTTAATACTATTGAACTATGTATTTCATTTTTAAAAAATTTAAATGATAATTTTTTAATATGTATTGTAACAATAAAAATGGAAATAAACCACTAATGACAATGCCGTTTTATGTTTCAGAGGGCAAATACAATAATATAAGGATGTGTTTCAGCATATATAAATATGTAAATATTTTGTATGTACCCAAGTTTTCTCCATTATTTTTAAAACATTTATTTTTTTAATGAAAATGTCTCCAAAATGCTTAATAATTTATTCTTTGAAGAGAGAAATTTGGATATAAGAAATGTGAATTAATTTTCTCTTCATGACTAAGGATCATCACTGGGAATCATCAGCATTATGGCTGTGCCTTTAATATGTGATGCTCACTGGGTTTTGGAAGTACAATGCCTGCCTCTGAACCAAATGACCCCAAACTGCTTTAAAGTTGTTAATTTTATTACTAATACTATTTCCTTTTTCATTCCATTTTGTATTTTAGTGTATCAAATTCTAAATGTTTGCTGCCAACTGTAATGTCAGAGCAATGAAAAGTTACCAAGATAAGTAACCATCAAACTAAAGAGTAAATGCAATGATATGTTTTTGCCATGAGAGATGGATAAACTTACTGTATAGATAGGAGTTCTCAACCTTGAGTGTGCCTCATACTCATCTAGAGGCTTGTTAAAATACAGATCACTGGGCCCACCCCAGAATTTCTGATTCAGTAGGTACAGGATGAGACTTGAGAAATCACATTTCTACCCAATTCTCAGCTCATATTGCTGGTCTTGGAACCACACATTGAGAATTTCTATAGCACAGCAAAGTGAAATGGGGATACAGTAGTCCCTCTCTATGTTGCGGTTCACTTGTTGTGGGCTCACTGTACTGCAGGATTTTAAAAAATATTATATTTAATTATTTATCATGGATTTTTTGCTATATCGCAGGATTTTGCAGTACTGTATATGTATGTTGTTAAAGTTACGTCGGTTTAAGAGTGTAGAATAAATGTAAGGTTTCTACTTTGCAGCAGGGTCTAGAACATAATACCCGCAATAAGTGAGGGAATACTGTAGTTTAAAATATCAGTAAGATTTTGAGGTTTTAGGAAATGTTGGAAATATATAGAAGTAGACAAGTAGAAAAGGGTAATGTTACTTTCCCCCCTGCATGTTGGACATTACATTTGTGGAGCTTGTAATACAAGGATGGAAAGATGCTGGAAAAAAATTCAGGAGTTGTATAACTTAAAATTTGATTAGAGTTACATGTCAGTTCACTAAGAGATTTTCAGAAGATATATTAAGTGCATCTATCCAAATACATAAACTGATACCACACCATATAAACATGATCTCCAAAAAGCATCTTATGCTGCCTCTGTAATAGGCTGGCCTGGATAGACCAATGGTTTGCCCTGTGTGTCATTCTAATGTCTCTATATTCTAATTGGTTGCCACTAAAGTGCTTTGCCAACAGATTTTTATCTCAGATAGTGCACAACACTGAAAAGAAAATCACTTTGCAAATCCAGTGATTTCATGGACCACTAGGCTCTCTGCATTCTTTATTACCCAGTTTATCTTTTGTTTCTTTAATGCATTGCAAACAACATTGAATTCATTTGTTGGACAATTAGGTAAGATATTAAATGAAAGATGTACATATAAATATGTCAAGTAATTATTTTAAGAATACATCTCTAAAGAGTAACTGAAGAAGGCTTTTCTCCTGCTTTCTCTAATAGTTCATCATATGCTAACTTTTATAAATCACAGAGCTTTTTTTAACATGTAAGCAACAAAATAATTTTCCATAATGGATGTTTAAAAATTCATTCCAAGGAAATAAGCTCTTGTGGACATCCTGGAATATGTCAGGAAATTACATTGGTGTTTGTAAGAATGAACATCCCAAATCAAATTCACTATGGTTCTAGTCTCTATAAGGCTCTTTCTTCCTGAGCTGTGGCAACTTAATGACCTCCTGCAGTTTCAACACTGCCTCTACTTTTGGCACTAACTTTGAAGTATGGCTGGGGACTTTTATCTGGCTACCTACCTGGAGGTCGCAGCTTAATCCTCTTTACTTTGGTTCTGCTTTAATGTCCTACCTTAGTTCTGGTAAATGGGCCTCAATCTGTTCCAACTTTTAGCTTGATCCTGTTTCTGAGCTTCTCTTTAGTTATCTGCCATCACCCTTCTCTCGAAGGGGTACCCCAGTCCTGGATCATGGCCATTAGCTTGGACCTTCCACTGTAAGGACAGACACCCCTCATTCCAATTTGCTGTCCTTCCTGTAATTGTCTCATAGTCTCCCCATCTGTCTGGACAGGCCAACATTTTATTTTAACCCTTTGTCGATATCTACTTACCTAGAGCATAACCTGCTATCATTACTGTATTGGACATTCCGCTTTGGTCTCTTATTTACATAGACGATGCGATCCATTCACCCCAATCCTATTTAGTGATTGAGTACTTTTCCAAATCCCAGCCCTTTCTCACCTGAGCTGTATGATAATACTATAAGTAACTAAACTTACCTGGGTTGTTCACTCTGGAAACACTGAGTACTTATTGGATACCTGGAGCTATGCTGGCCACTTGGGAATGGATATGAACAAGACAAGGTTTTTCTCTTCAGGAAACTCATTCTCAATGATGGAAAAACAAACAAAAAATAGAAGTATAATTTTTTAACAGTAAGTTCTCACCATAGGTCAGATAGTTATACTTCCATAAATATTCATTCTATTAACATTTTCTCAAAACTACTGTATACCAGGCATTTTATTAGCACACTGGGACTGAACCTAGAGGTTCCTTCTGGAGATTGTGAGTGAGATCCAGACATGCACCCTGGGCTGGGGTGTCCAGGCCTCATACCTCCCAGAGACAAATGGTATGTCTTCATGCCAAAGAAAGAAAAAAGAAAGAAAGAAAGAGGAAAAGGAAAAAGAGAAACAGTAGTAAACCTTTATAATAGATAGTTTGAACCTGGCTCCTGCTTCTTCAATCCCCAGATGACCTACCTTAAGCCCCAATTACTCTAGAATGGGGGGGGTAGTGTAAGTCAAGTCAGTTTGTTGCCAAATCTGCTTTCTTTCCAGAACCTCTGAATCAAGTGTCAGCCTCTTTCATTTTACCCTCTGGATCAGCTAGAGCTGGATATACTGAAGGGATGAATGTTTTTCAAGTTAATTGTATGCTTGTTGGAACAGGTAAAAATCCTGGAGATAAACCTACTGTAATGTTCAAAAGTCAACACTCATCCCTGAGTAGCAGAGTTGCCTTGAGTTTCTGTCTCCAGTGCAAATGACCATCAAGGTGTCATCAAGGTGTCCCTAATTCCTCCTAACTTACTGTCAACTGAGCAGTCACTGGAACTCCCTGAGTGAACAGTGACTGCCCAAGAGCTGCCAAAACTCTTTTGACGCTGAGTTGTTAAGGTTGCTCGTGGCCTTTGGATTGCAGAGTGATATCTGGGCCCAAGAGAGACATAACAAGGATTCCTCTGGACATGATAAGGAAATGTAAGATTGCCCAAGTGCCTACTATAACTCTAGAGCTAACAAACATTTTGCCAAGCCCTTTGATTCTTTAATCCCAACTCTAAACCAGTCCTAGCCCACTGGAGGATAATTCTGAAACAAACCTGGAAATAACATCCCTACTCATCCATGTTCCTGAAGTTTCTTGAGGATTCTGAAGAGACCAGTGTTTGGCTTAGAGGGTCAAGGTAAAGGAAGGTCTCAGAGGCAGTGACATCAGCGTAGGGTACTCCAGAAGCTTGCAGCAAATAGGACTAAAGCAGTGACCCCAGAAACAAGTGACAATCCTGAATCCTTATTTCAGTTGTGCTTTTGAGATAACAGAAATACAAAATCAATTACTTAACTTCTTTTAACATCAATATACTCATCTGTAAAATGTACACTTTCTACCTCACAACATTCTTCCCATGATCTAATAAGAAAAAACATGTTAAAGTGCAAAAATATTTTAAGAAGTTTTGTAAACATAACATATTAGGATAGATTATAGATTATAGTTCTATTGTTTATCTCTTTCCCATTTGCTTATTTCCTGTCAAGCTTTTATAAACTTTCAGTTATTTTTTCATCCTCTCTATTTATGAGCATGCTTGTCTTACTTAAGGCTCAAAATAGCATTTCAAAGTTAATAAGATATTTCAAAAATCCAGCTGTGTTCCTTATTTGCTCACAATATTTTGTTTGGAAAAATGGTTCTTAAAATAAAAAAGAAAAGAACTTTTCATAAAGTTGTGATATGATTAAGGCTAACCAAAAACAAATGCTCACAGGTCAACAGAACAAGTATGTCCTGCAGTATGGATGACTTCCCAGCATATCATAATAGTACCTTAAAGCTGTTATGAATTGTCCCATAAACACACATTTAGAGACTTTTGAAAATGCAGATCATTGGCCTGAGAATCAATTTTGTCTCCAAAGGAACATTGGCAGGCTGTCGTGCAAGCCTGCATTTGAGCTACTTGCACATTATGATCTTAGTGAATTCTTGACCAGATGGACTTGAACAGCTGCCACCCATGCCCAGTAAGTCCCTTTGCTTAAGAAGACAAAATGCTTCTTTTGTTTGCAATTGCTTACTGAAAGAACACAAGGGCAATTTTCTACATTGTCAATTACTTCTATCAGAGCAACATTTTCCCCGAAAGACTGTAGCTCATTGTGCTATTTAGAAACAAACAAAAAATATGCACAAACATTTTTTTCAAGAGTCTCATAATTTGTGCCCAGAAGGGACAAGTTCATTTTCAGTTTACGTTTTTAAAAATGTTCTTTAGTTTCCATTATATTCAAGCTGACATGGAAAGTTATAACTGAGAGAATCCCCTCTGAAACAATAATGACTTACATTTGTGTAGCACTTTATACTTTTCAAAGTGATTTCAGACACATTATCTCAACTGATCCTCAAAACAATTCTGGGAGGCAGGGAAAAGAGCTGTTTTTATACATTGCTTTACAGATAAAGCAGGGAAAAGAGCTGTTTTTATACATTGCTTTACAGATAAAGAAATATATTTGCTCCAAAAATACTATCTGAATATCTACTAGCTCCATTGTGTTATACTAAAAGTATTATAGGGGAGAAAATAACATATATTCCTAAAAAAAAATCCATTTTGTAGATAAGATATAAAACCACAAATATAAGTAATACAAAAATGTACAATATGTTGTAAAAGATGACCAAAGACATAAGACAATACAAGGTTAAAATATTAGAGGTACTTATGATGAGCAAACTGTGTTCTGGAGGATTCAGGGGTACTTTTTAAAGAAGATTACACCTGGGATATATGTGCCTGGATGAAGTCTTAGAATTTGTGGAATCCATGAGAATATTTACTCTTTGGTGTCATAATCATGTATTCATATAACCTTAGAATATAAAAGATTTTGGCATTCATTGAATTTATCCTGATACTCAATGCTAGAACTATTTCTATGGCACCCTGGACAAAAATGTTGGAACAGTTATAGTTTTCAGAAAATTCCATCTCATATAAAGTTGTAGTCTCTATCTATATAATTCTACCCCTTTCTGACTGAAGCAACACAACACTAATGTATTTTCTTTTTCTGTGGCAAGAGTTTAATATATCCGTAGACAGCTATCAGATATGTCCTTAATCTTTTCTTCTTTTCATTAAACCTTTTAACTTTTCTAGGTACTCACATCATTATTACACTGCTGGACCCCTGTCTTATTTGTACAAATTACCTGTAACTGTTGCCATTCAAAATTGGTACCATATTGTAGGTATACAGAGTTAAGTCAGAGTCTTACTTCCTGGGCTATAAACACTATAGAGTTCAATTCACTTTCGGCATGTAAGTTAATACCACTAGTATGAACATTTATCACATGTAATAATAACTAGTAAGTATCATGTGAAAGCTGCTCAATTGATATGCCTGGAATGATTTATAAATGCTTTCCTAAGGAACAATGCCTACTTTCATTGCATTGCTTATATTCCCTTTAAGTTTTTTCCTTTTTCTTAGTCCTTCATTATCTATGCATAGCCATGCAGATGATGCTTACTTAAAGAATTAATATAACAATAATCCTTTGTATTTTATTTCTCATTTTTAACTGGGAAAATAAAAGATAATAGCTCATGTAAATTAACAAGCCAATACTGACCTCTGGTGTATTAGTGGAGAAATTTCTTACTGGATCAACTAGTAGATGCTTTGGAAAAGTTTTGTTTTAATGTGAGAACATTCAAAGCAAAGAAGTTTTTTGAGTTATAATTACAAATGTAGAAATTGTGGAATGAAAAACTAACTAACTGAATAAACAATTCCTCTATGTTAGTTGCTTGTGGTATATAGACAAGTAAAAAGGAAAAGAGAACTATTGACACTTAGAGCTATGAATTAGATGAAGTTTTTACTCAATTTGGTCAGCATTTACACAACTCTAAGCATGATGAGTTAAATGATCTACCCTTCTGCTCTTGACCCCATATAAACTGGATTTTTTCTAAAAGCCTGTTGTGACTTTGTCTTAGTTTCCTCCTTAGATGCCTGCCTGCTATGCCTCAAAATGCCTCTCCACTTACTTCAGACACCAAGTCTTAAAGTCATCTTATTTTCTCTTTTTCATTCTGGAATTTTCCAAAGCTATATCATATTCTGGAATATACTAACTTTATAATTTAAAAGCTTAACATTTGTTAGAGTGGTTCTCAGTTAACATCACTCCTTTTCCTCTCTGTTTCCAGTATGTATCCTTTCCTTGCACTCCATGCTCAAACCAAAGTATCTATCTTCCTCCCCCGCCTTGGTCTCCTCTGGATAGAGCCGCTGTGGAGTACACAGCAAGGGTTGAGTCAGTTATCCTGCAGGCAGAAGTATCGGCCTTACAGTTTCAGTCCTCACCTGCTACCAGTAACTCATGCTGGCCTACCCTCTGCTGTAGCAGCGCTCGTAGGACCTTAGAAACTCCCTTGTTGGGAGACTATCACTTGGACAGCAGTTAACAGACCCAGATTCTAATTTAATCCTGGCACTGCTATTGACTTGCTATGAGACCTTCTGCAACTCAGTTCATCTCCTAGACTGCATGTTTCTGTTTCCTGATCTGTAAAGGGGGTGATTAGACTAGGTGATGACTACCATCACTTGTGGTGCTCTCATCTATGATTCTTAAATATGAACTCAGGAAGCCAGCTTGGAACCCTGGATTCTTTACGGCCTACAATGCTCCCTCAATTCCTTTGTCCTCCCATCCTCCAGTTTGTTTAGGTGTTTCTATTGTGTTCTTCATGTATGCTAAGCCATTGTACTGATTACACTATACTATATTTGCCTTTTCTCTTCATTGGCCTAACATATGGCATGCTGTTACAATCTACTGAGTGAATTGAAAAAGACTAAGTTTATCTTACAAAGTTGTACCTGCCATGTATTCCTTAGGAGCTCCTGGGTCCTGGAAGCTCTAGGGTCAGCATCAGCCTTTTGTCCTGATTGTGCAAACTACACATAATGTGCAAGAATGTTGCCTCTCAAAAACTTTCAAAGGTAATGAATAATCATAGACCATACTACAAGAAAATGGAGGACAGCAGATTGATAGTGAGAGTTGAATCACTTCATATAATGGAATGAGAAGTTGTATTTCCCACTGTCAGGCAGATAAGGAAGAAGTGGATCAGAAGAAGAGATTGGGAACATGAGTTTAGTGAAATGATTTGAGGTTGAAGATGATGTGGGGTGAAGGCCCACTGAATGTTTCCAGCCCTTGGGGTGGTCATAGGAAATTTTGAAAACTCAGAATTAAAATTGATTTGATTAAATCTGCTTGTTTTTAACTCCCAGTTTCCAACTTTCAGTAAACTCTTCTATGCTTGCATGAGTGGTTTTTTTGTGGCAAACCATGAAGAGAATGAGTAGTGTATCTGAGTCTATGCTTCTTACCCTTCTGGCCACTTTAGAATCATGTGGGGAGCTGGAGTCATACTCCAAAAGGATTACAGCAGAATCTCTAGGAGTGGAACTCAGGAATCAGTACTTCTTAAAGAATGCCCAGGTGAATCTAATGTGCAGCCGGGATAAATAACTGCTGGCCAAGATGTATAAAAGAAAGCTGATAATAATTACAACAGAGCCAGCTTTGGAGAGCAAGTTAATATGCAACAATAAATAGATTATGGCTACAGTTATCAATGTGAACTCATTCAAGAAACTACTTTCCAATATTAGCAATAACTATTTTAATTTTATAAAACTCCACTTTTCCTCTTTCTACTGATACTCTAAGCAAATGACCCACTTTCTATTTTTTGAAGATAATTGATGCCAAGAATTAAAAATTTCTCCATTTCCTGTCACCTAATTTTTAAATCTGTTCTTTTGTATTACTCCTTTTTTTTTTTTTATTGGTGCCTTTCTACAAATATTTAACAATCCAAGGTCGTTCCTCTTTTTAAAGCATAGATTCAGAGACTCAGAAATATTGGTGTGTGTGCATGTGTATGTGTGTCTTGGGGGGAAATAAAACAATCCCCAATAAAAGATCCCTCTAATCAATATAGAAAAAATAACACAGATTATTACTAAGTAAGCTTTATTAGATTTACATTCATGTGAAGTAGCAAAAATAGTGACAAAAAAGCCTGAATAGATTTTCACATGATATATTTAGCAAGGCAGAAGCAAAAATAACTTCTCTTAGCTCCTCAAGAGATAAAGGGCTACACCTGATGGTAGTAGACTCCTTATGAAGTCTCCTGAGTTAATTTTGGAAGTATGTGTTTATAGTTCAAGGATCAGAAGGTCCCCAAACTTGCATTGTAAAGTCAAAAGATCATCTCTTCTATTGGGCCTGCTAAGATTTTGAGGACACACTCTAAAGAGAAGAGTGAAAAAGATTGCTAGCTTTCTCCTCAAAGAAAAATTTATCATTTTATCTTTACCATACATGTTGGTTATCATATACATATATATTCATTAGCTTTGTCCAGTGATAGGGTTAAAAGAAATGACATGCCTGTAGAACACCCAGGACCTAAATCTTGGTATCTAAACACCATTTTTAAATAAAAGAAACTTGTACTCTTTGAAAAAATTGTTAATTCCTGGACTGGAGAAAAGACAAGATGAGCCTGGAACATCTTGTAGTGCCAGAATGTAAGGAAGTGCTAAAATATAAATAAATAATAAAATAGAATTAAAAGATGGGTGGTGGTTGAAAGAACACAGCAACCATCCTGAAGGGACTCCTAATGGCCAAATTGCTAACAATTTGAGCAGTAAAACAAATAATGATATTATTGTATTTTGTTCCATAGAGTAGAATAAATATCCATAAATCTATACTCATGTAAATAATTAAATAAATAACTAAATGGAGGGAGGGAGACAGCACTTGCTTAATAAAAATTCTAAATAATAATCCCTCATTCTTTACATAAAACTCCAGTAGATACAGTATGGTGTTGTGCAATAGAAAAAGACCAAGGGAATGGAATTAAGCAGATAGATCAACACATATATGCACACATGATTAATGACAGAGATAGCACTGTAGAGCAGCAGTAAAGTAAAGGTCTTTTTTAAAAAATGGTGTTGGGAGAAAAACATGAAAACTGAACAGTAGCTCAATTCAAATGCAAACATTGTTTTGAGATGAATTCTAGATTGAAATATGAAAGGGAAATAATACATTAGTCCTTCTCTATATTGCAGTTCACTTATCATGGCCTCACTGTATTACAGAATTTTTAAAAACATTATATATAATTATTTATCATGGATTTTTCACTATATTGTGGGGTTTTGCGGTACTGTATATATATGTTGTTAAAGTTACATAGGTTTAAGAGTGTAGAATATGTTTAAGAACATAAGTAGTGTTTATAGAAGTGTGGAAAAGGTTAATAAGGGAGTGGGAAAGGTTAATAAGGGACCGGGAGTTGTTTATAAGTGTGTAGGAAGGGTTTATAAAGCCTTAAAATATATATAAATACTAAAATAAATGTAAGGTTCCTACTTCATAGATTTTCACCTATCATGGAGGTGAAGGGCCTGGAATGTAATACCGGCAATAAGTGATGGAATACTGTATTTTAGAATGTAATATAGGAAAATACCCTTATGATTTTGACATAAATAAGATTTCTAAAGTCAAGCATATAAAAACAACAAGGAGAAGCAGTGACCACAAAATAAATGATATAAACATTAAAATTAGCAGCCTCTTTTAACAAAATATATATGATCAGGTCTACAGGAGACCTGGTTGGCCGACAACGGAACTATCAGAGAAACCAACTGCATCTTCCACTGGCAAGTGAAGTCTCCGGACCAACCAAGACAGCACGGTGTTGGGTTCGCTGTGAAGAACACGCTTGTTAACTCCATAGAGCCACCCACAGGAGGCACAGAGAGATTACTTACCCTCCGATTGTCAACAACTTTCGGCCCAGTCAGCATTCTTAGCGCGTACGCCCCAACCCTCTGCGCCACCACCGAAGAGAAAGAACAGTTCTACCATGCACTGGACGAAGCGTTATCCAAGATCCCCAGAAGTAACGCTCTTTATCTCCTTGGAGACTTCAACGCAAGAGTAGGAGCCGACCACACAGCCTGGCCCACCTGCCTCGGAAACTTTGGGAGAGGAAAGATCAATGAGAATGGTCAGCGACTGCTTGAGCTCTCGTGTCACCACGGCCTGTGCATGACAAACACATTCTTCAAGTGCAAAGAGATCCACCAGGTGTCATGGAGGCACCCCCGCTCCCGCCACTGGCACCAGCTTGACCTCGTCATCACCAGAAGAACGGATATTGGCAGCACCCTCCTCACCCGCAGCTACCACAGTGCAGACTGCGACACGGACCATGCCCTCGTGGTAAGCAAGGTGCGCATAATGCCGAAGAGGTTGCACCACTCCAAGATGAAGGGTCGCCCACGCATCAACACCAGTTGTGCCAGCAACCCAGTTAAGACCCAGCAATTCATCAACAGGATGGAAGATGCACTCGGCGAGGGAATGGCGGCAGATGAAATTATCGAATCCAATTGGCCACGTCTCCGCGACGCCATATACAACTCCGCCATTATTGCTTACGGGAAGAAAGAGCGGAAGAACGCTGACTGGTACGAGGCTCACTGGGAAGAAATGGAACCCGTGATCGAGGCTAAGAGGAAGGCCCTACTAGCTTACAAGGCCACGCCCACTCCCAGTACACTTCAAGCTCTACGGGCTGCCAGGAACAAAGTCCAGAAGACCGCCCGCCACTGTGCCAACACCTATTGGCTAAACCTGTGCAGAACCATCCAGGAAGCCACCGATATAGGCAACGCACGAGGAATGTATGAGGGTATCAAGAAGGCAACAGGCCCAATCCCCTCCAAGATCGCCCCCCTTAAGTCCAAGACAGGTGAGGTCATCACTGACCAGGAACAGCAAATGCGGCGGTGGACCGAGCACTACCTCGAGCTGTACGCAACGAGGAACGCCATAACAGACACTGCTCTTAACGCCATCCCAGACCTACCAGTCATGGAGGAGCTAGACACCCCACCTACTGCGGCAGAGCTCAGCAAAGCCATCGACCGCCTCGCTTGTGGGAAAGCACCAGGAAGCGACGGAATCCCTCCAGAAATCCTAAAGAGCGGGAAACCAGTCCTGCTACAGCCGCTCCACCATCTACTCTGTCTCTTCTGGAAGGAGGGTTACATCCCTCAGGATATGAGAGACGCCAACATTATCACCATGTACAAGAACAAAGGAGACCGCAGCGACTGCAACAACTACCGGGGCATCTCTCTCCTCAGCGTCGTCGGCAAAGTATTCGCCCGGGTCGCTCTTGCCCGCCTGCAGACCCTTGCTTCCCACATCTACCCAGAGTCCCAGTGTGGCTTCAGAGCTGGCCGATCAACAGTGGACATGATCTTCTCCCTACGCCAGCTGCAGGAGAAGTGTCACGAGCAGCATAAACCACTCTACCTCGCCTTTATCGACCTCACGAAGGCGTTTGATCTGGTCAGTCGAAGCGGACTCTTCAGCTTGCTACGGAAGATTGGCTGTCCACCACATCTGCTTGCTGTGGTCATGTCCTTTCACGACAACATGCACAGCACGGTGTCCTACAACGGCGCAACCTCTGAGGCCTTCCCAGTCAGCAACGGAGTAAAGCAGGGCTGCGTCCTCGCACCTACGCTGTTCGGAATCTTCTTCTCCATGCTCCTCCAATACGCCTTTAAGGACTGCAGCGAGGGTGTCTTCATTCACACCAGATCCGATGGCAAGCTCTACAACCTGGCCCGTCTACGAGCCAAGGCCAAAGTCAAAGAGGTGCTCATCTCTGAGATGCTCTTCGCCGACGACGCAGCCTTGACATCACACTCCAAAGAGGGACTCCAGCAGCTAGTCACTTGCCTTTCCCACTCATGCAAGGAGTTCAGACTAGCCATCAGCCTGACGAAGACGAACGTTATGGCTCAAGGCACGGGGACTCCCCCATGCATCACCATCGACGGATACACCCTGGAGGTTGTCAGCGACTTCACTTACCTTGGGTCCACCATCTCGAGCTCTCTGTCAGTAGACTTGGAGGTCAACCGGAGAATCGCCAGGGCAGCCACAGTTATGGCCAAACTGAACCGGCGAGCGTGGAACAATTCCAGCCTCACTGAGAAAACCAGACTGCGCATCTACCAAGCCTGCGTACTCAGCACTCTCCTCTATGGCAGCGAGACGTGGACCACCTACGCAAGGCACGAAAGGAAACTCAACAGCTTCCACATGAGGTGCCTGCGACGCGTCCTGCATGTCACCTGGCAGGATAAGGTCCCCAACACCGAGGTGCTGAAGTGAGCCAACATGAGCAGTTTGCATGCAGTTCTTAGTGAGAGATGCCTCAGGTGCCTCGGCCATGTCAAAAGAATGGATGCAGGCCGTATTCCCAAAGACCTCCTCTACGGTGAGCTAGCAGAAGGCCAGAGGATGACAGGGCGCCCGAAACTGCGGTTCAAAGACATCTGCAAAAAGGATATGACACAATGCTCCATCAATCTCAACACATGGGAAGTTCAAGCAGACGACCGCCTAGCCTGGAGGCTCGCGGTCAGGCAAGGTACGTCACGCGCAGAGGCTGCGCGCAACGAGGAGGCGGTCCAGAAAAGATCGAGGCGGAAGCAGCGTCAACAGCAGCAACAACAGCCATCTGCCTTCACCTGTAACAAGTGCGGCAGGGATTGTCACTCCCGAGTTGGACTGCACAGCCATTCTCGGCGGTGCAGATAGACTCTCAAGAAGCTACGCCATCATCTCTCGAGATGGACGGCTGCCGATGATGATGATGATGATATGATCAGGTGCCTGAAAAGTTAAGCCACAGTTTGGTAAAAGATATATACAATATATATACATAAATGTCTCATACCCTAAATATTTAAAGAATTTCTACAAATCAATTAAAAAATCTCTCACAGCCTATTAGAAAACTGGACAAAAGACTTTTAAGAGCCACTTCACTAAATGTGATACCCAAATGGTCAATAAACTCATGAGAGATATTCAACCTAATGCCTAATTAGGAAATTGCAAACTAAAACCAAAATGAGCTTTTACTCTTCCAATTCCTCTTCCCCTTTTCATGTCTTCTCTTTTCTTGTTTTTATTTTCCTTCACTTTCTTCTTCTTCCCTCCTTCCACAATTCATTCCTAAAACCAGTAGATGGGACAGACTTAAGGAATGCATGTAGGCTGAAGCCAGAGCTGGGCAAGGGTTTCAGTGTGTGTAGATGGCCCCACATGGCGTTTCAGAGTCCAAACAGACTGAGGAGAGCATCTAGATAAAAGTATTTTTGAGCATTTAATGTCTAAGTCCAAGGGTCTAATGGGAGGAGAACACCAGTGCAGGCCTGTTGCATGGAGTGGAACTTCAAAAACAGAGGGAGGAATGGAAAAAAAAAAAAAGTGTCCATATAGAAGAGATAGTTCAGTGTACAATTTTAGAGTCTGTTCAGGATAAGGAGGGCATTGCTATAGGAAGGCTTCATGGTTCCAAGTACTAAAGCAAAGGAATTGGAGCAGGGAAGTGGCCATGGAGAAATGGAAGCTGGCTAGTGAGGGACAGAACCAAAACAATATGAAGAGGACATTACCAGAGATGTGGCATGGTGTGGAGTGTCAGAGCCTGAGCAGGGTGGGGCACATACCCATGCGAGGTTAGCCCAGGAAGGATAAAGTGAGCAACTACAATATTACACTACAATGGGTAATGATTCAGGTAGGGTATCAGAACTTGAGAGCAGTCAGTCAAGCATGGGATGTTAAAGCCACAGTAGAGTGAGTGAGAAGGGTTACTACACAGAAGGGTAGCGGTGTACAATGCCAGAGTCTTGAATGGGGTGTGAGGATCACATTGTAGCAGTGCAGTAATGGCTATCCAACCAATGCTGATAGTTTGTTGTGAATATGTAGGAGAAATCATTTTTTGTAAGAAAGATATCTCCAAGTATTAGAGCTATTGGGCAAATTACTTTCAAATGGCTCAATAAAAGACTTCTCTGTATAGCACTGACAACAATTTTTCTAAGTTTGAAATTATTTTAAGACATTACTATTTTTTTTTAATTTAAAAGTTAGAACTGGATAAAAAGAAGCAACCATACCAATAAGGGAAAGAATGTGGAGAAGCTGGAACATTAATACAGTATTTCCTCACTTATCATGGGTATTACGTTCTATATATATATATATTTTTTTTAATTCTCTTTTTCTTAATGAAGACTCTTTAACATTTTATATAATAATGTTTGGCTGATGACGAACTCCTTTAGCTTTATTTTTTGTCTGGGAAGCTCTTTACCTGGGCTTTGATTTTATGATAGATTTGCTGGGTAGAGTAATTTGGTTGTAGGTCCTTGCTTTCCATCATTTTGAATATTTCTTGCCAATTTCTTCTAGCCTGAAAGTTTCTTTTTGAGAAATCAGCTAACAGTGTTATGGGAGCCCCCTTTTAGGCATCTAACTGCTTTTCTCTTGCTGCTTTTAAGAGTCTCTTTTTGTCTTTAACCTTTGGCATATTGTTTATGATGTGTAGTGATGTGGGCCTCTTTGGGTTCATCTTGTTTGAGACTCTGTGCTTCCTGGACTTGCATGTCTATTTCCTTCACCAAGTTAGGGAAGTTTTCTGTCATTATTTTTTTCAAACAAGTTTCCAATTCTTTGCCCTCTCTCTTCTCCTTCTGGCACCCCAAAGATGTAAATGTTGGTGTGTGCTTAAAGTTGTCCTGGAGGCTCTGTACACTATCCTCAATTTTTTGGATTCTTTTTTTTCCTTGCTGTTCTGATTGGTTGTTTTTTGCTTCCTTATATTCCAAATCACTGATATGATTCTCGGCTTCATGCACTCTACAGTTGAGTCCCTGTAAATTGTTCTTTATTTTAATTAGTGTATCCTTCATTTCTGAATGAATTTTTAAAATGTTATTTGGGTCCTAAGTTTCTTGAGCATCTTTAAAACCAGTGTTTTAAACTCTGCATTTAGTAGGTTGTTTATCTCCATTTTGTTTAGTTCTTTATCTGGAGCTTGTTTCTGTTACTTTCATTTGGGTGGTGCTTCTTTGCCTACACAATTTGGCAGACTCCCTGTATTTATTTATATATATTGGGTAGAGCTGTTATGTCTCCCAGGCTTGGTAGAGTGGCCTAATGTAGTAGATGTCCTATAGAGTCCAGTTGCACAGCCTCCCCTGTTACCAATGCTGGGTACTCAAGGAGTGTCCACTGTGTGGACTGTGTGCACCCTCCTATTGCAGTGAGCCTTGATTGCTGTTGGAATTCCAAAGCCAGCCACTGACCATGTTCTCTCCAGAGGCACATAGCATAAGCTACAAAGCAATCTGTAGATGGCTATTACTTGTGCTGGGTTTGGATGTTCCCAGGTAAGGCCAAGCTGTGAATAAAGACTGGCTGCTGCTAGTGCCAGGTCTGGGCCAACTTACAGCAATGGATACAGGGCTTGCTAAAGTCAGATGCTGTTTGTTTAAGAGAATTTAGGAAAATCTGAAGCATGGACCAAGACAGGACATTTGTGTGGAAAAGCCACAGGAAACAGCTTAGATGGGCCCCAAATTTGGGTGGGGTGAAGCTTCAGGGAATCACCAGCATGGGGCAAACTATGAGCTGGGTTGATGGAGTCTCAGATATGGTGCCCGCCTGCTAGCTCTGTATATCTGTATGGGGAGGCTCAGAAAAGGAACAATGGCTTCTGCCAACACTTCCCTGTGGGAGAGAGCTACCCCCTAGCTCCTGCCCTGATGCCAGACAATTTTGTTCCTCTCTGTTTGTCTCTGATGCCTTTCAATTTTCTGCCCCATGCTGAAACTCAGAAGAAGTGAGTCCAAGTAAGTCTGAGCATGGGTCCTTTAATAGAGTTTCCTGAGACTCCAGCAATTTGTCTTCCAAAGCCTCAATCCCCACTGGCTTTTACAGCCAGATGTTATGGGGAACCTGGTGTGGGGTTGGGACCCATAGCTCCTCATATATCCCTCCTTATTTTTATCTATCACACATGGATGTAGTACCAGCTTATTATACATCTCCACCCTTCCTACCAGTCTTGATGTGGTTTCTTCTTTAATTCCATAGTCATAGGACTTCCAATCAGCTCAATTTCTGATGATTCTGAATGATGGCTGTTCTATATATAGCTTAGTTGTAATTTTGATGTGGTTGTGCAAGGAAGTGAGCCATGTTTGCCTACAATGTCCTCTTGACTGGAAGTCCTCCAATGAAAATACTTAAAAAAAAAAACATTTTAAATAGTACACACACACCACATGCATGTGCAATATACATATTCAAAAGCTATTCCTGATTTTAGGGTTTTTCAAAAAATTAATTTAAAGTCTTTTCCTATTATTTCTTTAAATTTTCTACCTTTTTTTCCATGTTATGTCCCTTGGTGACTTATTTAGGTGGATATTATAATTTATGGGTTTAATTCCTTTGTTATTTAGTTTTTCTTTCATGTTTATCATTCTTTTTATGTATTTTAAAATTCATTTTGGAGTAGCTAATTGAGGTGATCTTCTAGATTATGAATTCAATACAAAGGCATAATATACTCATGCATAGAATACTAGGCAGCTATTTATTTTTAATGTGACTGATATTTTGTCCTATAGTGTACAGGTGCTATAATGTATGGAAATGTCATTTGCCCTTTTCAGTGAAAAATAGTACAATTTATATTGTGTGATACTTTAATTTTAAAAAACATCTGTATGTATATTGTCTGTGTTCCTTAGACATTGCTAGAAACATACTGTGTTAATTGGGCACATAGGGTTATAGGTAACAGATGATTCATTAATAATGGATTAAGAAATAAAGTAAATTGATACATACACAGATATGTACATACATATAAAACAAGGCCTCTGAAAATGGCAGCTACCAGATTTTCTGCAGCAGTTGAACAGTATCCATTAAGCACACAGCTTTTCTCTAGCTTTATTCTCTGCTATCTTTAGCATGTTTGATATTTATCCTGTATAAATCTTCAAGTCAAAGATAACTAGCAAACTCTAATAATTATTTCTTTAAACAATAAAGCCAAAGAAATTTAAAAAGTACCTCTTTTTGCCATCTCTCTTTTTCATTAGAGGTCAAAATTCTACTCATAGCTCCCTCACACAGCATACTTTCTATCTCTAAATCAATGATAAAAAAAAGAATTAAATTGATATTCATATTAATTACTTTTGCTACACTAATGTAGCTAAACAAACACACTAACATGTCAACATGCATTTTTATTGTTTCTGGCTTATGAGTCTGTGGATTAGTCCAAGAATTTCCACTTCAGACCAATGTGTGAGGTGCAGGTGTACTCCATGAGTCCCTCATTCCTGAAAGGCTGAAGGACAGAGACTACTTGGGTCATATGATTTTCATAATCCATGGAAGTGGTGTAAGAAGAAAGGCAGAAACACATGATGTTTCTTAACAGTTCTGCTTAAAATAGGCACTCTCCATTCTACCCACATTTCATTGGTAAACCAATCACATAGCCAAACCTAAGAAAATGAGACGGAATTATTCTCTTCCTTACTTAAGCCTGGCAAGGGTGGTGAGGGAACAAAGAATTATAAAAAATAATACAATCTTTTTATACTTATGGCTTAGACCAACCATGGTCCATTCCCCTGGATTGGAAGAGGGGTTCATGTTCTGTGAACTTATTGTTACATGCACAAAATATGATTATAAACTAAGCAAATAAGGGATCATGGTTGGAGGCAATCAACATTATCAAGGTTCACACCAACATCATGATGAGTACATTGGAGCCATAGAAGAGAGAGAGAGATAGGCAAAGACCACAGTGAGGCAGGAATAAAATAGTTCTGTATTGATTTCTTACTATTTAAGCAAATTAATTAGAAGCCTCTTCTAACAGAGAAAATGTACCCAATTAAAAAGGCAACTCAAATATTGATGAAAATTGCACTGATTTACTTAATGACTAAGCATTTTAATTCAAGAATTTTTAGAGACTCTCTGCCTTCCAGAAACCATTCTGCCTTCTTTCAAAAAGGCTGAAATTTATGTATCTGTACATAAAGTATTAACTTCACAATATCTTCAACAACTTTCTGACACCTTGGGTGAAGAAATTCCAATAGTCTTACCTTCAGGATAGCAATATTTATACTGTTTTAATTCTGGCCCATCCACTGGCACAGACTGTTCATTTATGTTATTTTCATTGGCAAGTGATGCAGGAAGAGACACACTGCTAATCTGTGAAATTGGACAATACATTAAATCTGTCTTGGTATTTAAGCCACTGTAAGTACAATGTTTAATTAGGTTTATGAAATGAGATCTTGTTCAGGGCAAGCATCAGTATGGAAGAGAAGCTATAATGGATGCTAAATTAAATGCTTAAGTTAAAGCTGAACTGTGACATGCACAAGTCAGTAATTTCAGAACTATGTCTCCCAAGTGAATCTCAAATTGACCTCTTTGTGTGACATCAAATGGCATTAATTTTAAAAGCCTAGTCTAACTTCTTTCCAATTATATGCCCCAAAATAATAACTGAAAATTCATTTTTTCCTTTTTATTTCTGTAGTACTAAGTTAATAGATAGCTCCCAAGGTAAAGTTATGAGAAATGAAAGTTTACCCAATTGTTATTATCTGGATCTTAGAATTTATCAACTATGGCATGTCTAAAGACACAAAATCCACCTTTCCTGGTTTTGAGAAACTTCTAAATGTGGAAATAAATACCTCATTCATGTGCAAGTGCCCTACCAGGAACAGTTTTCATAAAGGGAATTTAAATGACTATTTTAATTTGTAGACCAGACTGTATGTGCCAGGAATATGAGATTAAATTAGCTGCTTTCTCAGAGAATTGCAGCTTCTAAATAAACAAGGCCTTTGCACTGACCCAGGAATATGAGCTGCGGCTGAAAAACTAATTATACCAATATTATAGTAGACACATTTATAACAATACAAAATAATATTCTCTCCATCTTCAAAGTTAGATGCTCATTCAAATAAAATCATATTTATTTATATGGATTGTTTTTAATGTTTTATTTTGAACTTCTAAAGGCACTGAAATAATTTTTCTTTAAAGAAGCAGTTTGAAAATCCATTATTTTTATTTATTTTCAACATATATAAACTCCTCTACAAATAAATTCAGAAACTAAATTTTTCCCTTGGTAATTTTATTTGAAAGAAAATTAGAACACATTTTGTGAGCAGAATGCTTTAAATTAAGACATAATTAATTAAATGTGCAAATTTAGAATACACGTGGATTTGCATGCAGTTAGATGACTGATAATACCAGAAATCTAATTTTACATTTAAATTGCCAACCACACCCCTATCTTGGGCTATGAATCCACACCACTCATGACCATAAGGTTGGACATTACATCCAAAGAAAGTGCTTCTGTGGATTCATGTTATTGCAGTGATTCTATAATCAACTGATAGTTTCTGTCTTTAGATTGTAGTCAGAGGCAGCATACATAAAGTGACTGCTTTCTTGACTTCCTTCTTATTTTTCAACCTGAAATTTATTTTATTTTAAATAAGTGGTACAAATCTTGACAACTTGTGAAAGGTCTCTTTTAGTCCTTTGTACTTAGTCACTCTTTTCTATTCAGTTACTCCCTAAAAGAAAGTTGATAATCAAAATGTTAAATGTAAAAAAGTACCAAACTTTTAATATTTTAGAAATTACTTGGTATTGTGTTTTAAGTTGTCTTTAAGTTTTGGATATAAATTGGAATCTAGATTTTGCTGTTGGTGTTATGGGTCCTTTGGGACATCATCCCCTCGAGACGATGAATTTTACGCTCCTAAGGAGCAGGAGGGGTGATTAGCAAGGTTTGTAACCAATATACAAGGTCTGTCCAGAAAAAGTCCAGCCATTGTTAATATAACAAGGATGATTTGTGCAATGTCAATGTAACCTGGCAGCCAAGGAGAGTGGACTGGAGCGTATATGCATGAACAATGATGACTTCACTGTACTATTCAGTGGGGGTGGTAGGTGCTATTGAGTGAGCATGTGCACTGGATGGCCATTGCATCCAAAATGACTGAGCGAATACAGCAACAAATCTGCATCAAATTTTGTGTTAAGTTTGAATATTCCTCCACAAAATCTATTTGGATGATTCAGGAGGTTTTGGGGGATGATTTAATGAGTACAGTGCAAATAAAAGTATGGCACAAAGATGGTTGAGAATAGGTTGAAAGTGATCCATGTTCTGGAAGGCCTGTGACAAGCAGAACACCTGAGAGTGTTGAACATGTCTAGGCTGCAATAAAAAAAGATCAACAACTGATCGTGCGATAACTAGAAGCTGATCTGGGGATTCCAAAAAATGCTGTGTCCAAGAATTTTATGTAGAATCTTGGCATGAAATGTATCATGGCAAAATTTGTTCCATGGCTTCTGTTACCAGAGCAGAGGGAACATCATTGTAGTTGCTAATGACTTGAATCAAACCACTACCAATGTACCAGATTTCTTCACGAAGGTCATAACCCAAGATGAATTGTAGATCTGTGGCTATGATCCAGAAATGAAGGCCCAGTAGTCCCAATGGAATTCAACTGGTTCTCCACCCATAGAAGGCACAGCAAAGGTGTGGCAAATTTGCAGAAAGATCAAGACCATGTTAACAGTGTTTTTTGATTGGGAAGGTGTTGTCCAGGCCAAACAATTAATATGGAATACTACCTCAAAGTTCTTCATTGGATGGAAGATGAAATATGACATAAACAGCCATATCTATGGGCAACTGGTGATTAGCAGCTTCATCACAAAAACATGGCCACTCATGCATCACACCTCATGCAGTTTTTTTGCAAAATATCAAATCACCCAGGAGACTCAGCCTTGCTACAGCCTAGATTTGGCACTTTATGACTTCTAGCTTTTCCCAAAACTAAAAGCACTGTTGAAAGTGGAGAGGTTTCAGACCATCAATAAGATTCTGGAAAATACCACATGGCAGCTGGTGGTGATTCCAACAAAGGATTTTACAGAGTGTTTAAACAGTGGAAGAGGCACTGTCTTATGTCCCAGGGTGCCTACTTTGAATGGGACTTAGGCATCATTGTCCTATGTACAATGTTTCTTGTGTCTTGTATCTTGTTCAATAAATGTCACTAGTTGGCATAGTATATGGCTGGATACTTTCTGGACATACCTTGTATATTAAGGTGATCTAAAATTTGAGTAGATTTCCATCACATACTTAAAACAATGTACATTTCCAGGAATTGGCTAGAGTCGATATAGACCTTCTAAATCATATATTAAGTTTCCTGAAATTTGAAAATCTGTAAAATATAAAAAAGTGGGTCATTGGGGAAGGAGAAAAGAATTAACAAAAGTGAGAGTGTTTGTTGAATGTCTACTATGTGCCAGTCAGTGTGCTAGAAATTCTATTATATTTTGTATATGTATATATCAGTTATTAACATATCAGCTCTCAACTCCACATCCGTATTTTCATATCTTTTCCTGTGATGCTGGGTCTGGAAATCTGTAAGCTGATTTTTCCAAAGGCAGCACACTTTTTCCACAGAGCATCATGGGAATGTCTCTTGGAGCACAGCTACCTCTCTAGCCTGAAATACAGCCATTAGTATTTCAGCTCATTGAATTAGATGTTTTCCTCTTCAGATGACTTTTGAAAATGCCAATGTTCATCAAAGAGAATAATAGTCACCTTTAGGATCACTGAAGCTTCAATAATAACAGTTTTGTCAGATATTTTTCTCCAACATTAGTGGGTACTTTGTCACAAAGGCAGAATAGGGGTCTTGGGCTCATAGAAATAAAACAGTTATAAAAAAGAAGATAGCATCAGAGCTTATTGGTCTTTTAATTGTGTCTTATTTTGATCCTAAAGATGTTGAGAAATGGCTCAGTTTTTCTTTTTTTATGTGTTTCTTTGATCTAGTTGTGATATAACCTTGGGGGGCTAGATATAGAAAGAGGAATATTAATAAATAGACAAAGATACCTTATTATTAACAATAATTAACTAGATAATTTAGAATAGTGGTTTTCAATCCTAGCTACTTATTGAAACCACCAGGGATATTTAAGAAATACAGATACCTGGGTCCTATGCCCAGAAATTAAAAAAAAAAAAAAATCCTGAGATGATTCTAACATTCTAGTGAAGGTAGAGAGTCACTGCTCCAAAGAGTGAATCAAATGAACATTTACCATGTGCCCACAAGATTTATGACTTAGGAAGGCCTAACACAAAGAAAAAATTAGAAAGCTTCAGGAATCTCCAACTTTGCCAGTCAGCATCCCATTTAACTCCATGCTTTTCCTTACTTCCAACTCCAATCTTTGCCCCAGCAACCTGTGCTTCCTGCTGCTTCAGGAAGCTACCACTTAACTGAAAATTCCGTTGCATATATAAAGATCATGGTAGAAATAGAAAAGAAGAGCTATCAGAAAGCCCTGCCTTTAGTGAACAGGTGCAGAGAGAAGCAGGCTTTGCTAGAGAACTCTGTGAGTGATGCAAGATTCCCTAGAAATTGCTCACTTTTTCAGTAATAGTGGGTTTTCTGTGAAGATGTAAACTGAAATGTGAATAAAGGACAGAAAGTTAGATTTTTCTCAGGACCTCTGTATAAGCTTATAGAAGGCAACCATGAGAGTCAATAAAGTAGGTAGAGTAACACAGTCAGGATGAAACAAGGTAAGAAAACAGACATGAGATAAGAAATAGGTATGTTGTGAGTCTTTATGAAGACTGGGTTTCTTCTATGGACCTAAAATTTCTGCATTCTTTGAGTCTTTTTCCCATTTCTACCTACAGTTGTTGGGTTACTTAAGTTTAACTATAGCTGGAGAGGAAGGTCTAGCAGAGTCAAACTAATAGGTATTTACTGAGACACTACCCTGGGACCAAACCCCAGGTAAATGGTTGCTAAATTTGAGTACTGGTCAGAAACATCTGAAGGGCTTGTTTTAGTAGACTTCTGGGTCCTGGGACCAAAGTTTCTGATTCAGCAGGTCTGAGCTGTGTTTTGAGAATGTGCATTCCTAACAAATTCAAAGTTGATGCTCTTATTGTTATCTGAAGACCACACCTTGAGAACCACTGCCACTAGGGCTGAAAAAAAAATTAGATATCAGCAATCTGTCCTTAATAATCTTCTTAAGGAGATGTATTAGAAATACAGTATGTCACATATATGACAAAATAAGAATATTGGCAAGTAACATATTATTAAAATAAAATATAGTACAATACACTCTAGAAGTCCTGAGATGTATGTATAATTAAATACTAGTGTGGCAGAAGAAGTTAGAGATGACAAGAATAATACAAAGATCCTGCACCTGTGGAATGGAGTTTATTGTGGAACATACAGCAGTGAAGAAATTTACTGAATATTTGAGCCTAAAGGGTAAATCTCAGTTTTTAATATTGAATTTATTGGGGTGACATTGGTTGCTAAAATTATATAGGTTTCAAGTGTATAATTCTATAATACATCATCTGCATATTGTATTGTCTATTCACCATTCAAAGTCAAGTCTCCTTCTGTCACCATTTAGCCCCCTTTACCCTCTTCTACCTCCCCCACTGCTTTTCCCTGTGATAATCACCATACTTTGTTTGTATCTATGAGGTATTTTAAAAATATATACTTTATTGATTATGCTGTTAGAGTTGTCTCAATTTCTTTTCCCTTTGTTCCCCTATACCCAGTGACTCCATCCCTTCATTTGTCCCCCCCACCTTAGTCCATGCCGATTGGTTGTGCACATAGTTCTTCTCAACCTCTTCCTGTCTACTCCACTCCCTCCTACTATGCTTCTTAACTCCTGTACCATCTCTCTCCCTTTCCCCCCTTCTCCCTCCTGGCTGACCTCCCCCCAATATGTTCCCCATGCCTATAATTCTTTTCCCACTCTTGTTGCCTATGTAGTTTCCCTTTGTTTCTGTTCCCTAGCTTCTGTTGTTGGTTGTTGTGATACAGTTTTCATTTTAATGTTCATAGTTTTAATCCTCTTTCTCCTAAACAAGTCCCTTTAACATTTCATATAACAGCGGTTTGGATCTGATGAACTCCTTCAGTTTTACTTTGTCCTAAAAGGACTTTCTCTGCCCTTCTATTTTGAATGACACCTTCCATGGATAGAATAATCATAGTTGTAGATTTTTGCTTTTCATTACTTTGAATATTTCTTGCCAGTTCCTTCTTGCCTACAGAGTTTCTCTTGAGAAATCAGCTGATAGTCTTATCGGGGCCCCTTTGTACATAATTCTCTTCTTCTCTCTTGCTGCTTTTAAGATTCTCTCTTTATCCTTAATTTTTGACATTTTGATTATAATGTGTCTTGGTGTGGTTCTCCCTGGGTCTAGTTTTTTTTGGAATTTTCTGTGCTTCCTGGACCTGTAAGTCGATTTCCTTCCCCTAGTTAGGGAAATTCTGCTTCCTTATTTTTTTCACATAATTTTTCAATTTCTAGTTTTTCTTCACCTTCTGGCAACCCTATGATTCAGATGTTGGCCCACTTATAACTGCCCCATAGGTTTCTGAGCCTCTCCTCATTTTCCTCATTTTTTGTTTCCTCTTTCTGCACTGGTTGACTGTTCTTTCCCTATGTATTGATTTGTTGACTTGATCCCTGGTTTTTTTTTTTTCCCTCACCACTGGGTTCATATGTGTTTTTGTTTACTCCAGCAGGATTAGCCTTCATTCTTTCCCTGTCTTGTTTAAGATCTGCTGTCAGGTCTGTAAGCATTTTTATAACCAAGGCTCTGAACTGTGCCTCAGAAAGATTTCCTATCTGCAGCTTCGTTAGATTCGATATTTGCTGTCTGGTCAGCTGCATCACTGGGATCTCTATCATGATCTGTGCCATCCTGACAGTTTTGCGTTTACCTTTGCTACCTGGGTGGGGCTGTCACACCTCCTATGCTATAGGGGGCAGAGCCCCATGCACTTGTCATAACCAGGTGACCCGTCTCATTATACTGTGGTGTTTTCTGTGAGGGTGGGCGTCCAAGATGGATTCCTGCCACTCATTCTCCGTTGAGAGACCAGGAGCCTCCTCCTCCATCCCCACCCCCTCTGGGCCTCACAGTCCAAGGCAATGGGAGTCTGCCTTCCCTGGCATTGATATCGCAAGCTGAGAGGTCTGGTCTGCAGTCAGGGGTGCTCTCCAGGCACTTCTCATCTCCCCTTAAATACGGGTGTCTGTGCTTACAGCTGTCATGCCGCCATTGCCACTGCTGCCACCACCAGCACAGCTTGACCTCTCTGCCCCAGCTTCACCCCTCTACCTGTCCAGTCAAGCACCATTTCTTTATCACTTCATACGTTAGACTTCCATTTATTTTCTGGAACTTCTGGTTATTTCTGGTTTTGCGGTAGTTGTATTCCTTCTTAGTTGTGAAGGGTGACTGAGTGTGTCAGTCTAGGCCTCCATCTTGGCTGGAAGTCTCCTGTGTGTATGAGGTATTTTTTGTTCTTTTATGTTTTTGCTTAATCCTTTCACATTTTTTACCCATCCCTCCCCTGACAACTGTCAGTTTGTTCTTTGTATCTATGAGTCTGTTTCTTTGTTTGTTTTGTTCATCAGGGTTTTAAGTGCTAGAAAGTGGACAGCCATGGTTCTTATGCTAATTAAGCACTGAAAACTCCCCTTTTACATAAGGCTGAGATCTGTAAACTAGCGCCCTTGTTCAGTGATGAAAGAGCCTTCAATTAGATCCAGAAAGGTTCTGGTATCTGAAATCACTCGAAGCTCCTAGTGGTTAATCAACTTCTGCTGGTTAGGACACATTACAATGAAACACAAGATTTAATTTTGTCATCTCTTGGGCAAATACTTCTGTAAGTAAAAAAAATTCTTTTTACAGAAAGAATAACTGGAAGGACCATTTAGAGACAGGTCTCAAAAGCAATGCTGGACAGGGATTGACAAAGGATTGAGGAGGGTCATTTAGCCAGGGGTATTAGTGACAGAAGAAGTATCCCTGAAGTTGAAAATAGCAAAACCCTTGGAGAGTTATTGAGCAGATTGGTTGGCTTCAGTGAAGGGACCATATGGTCTAAAAGGAGAACTAAAGAGATTTATGCATTTGCACAGCATTTAAAAGGTCTGACCATAAGATAGCAAATATAATTCCTCCCAAATGACAGCTGTATTCCATGTGAATGGTGGGCTTTATTGTAGATGCTTGGAAATACTAAATATTTGGAATTATTTTCAAAATGATTTTTTATTTTTGACACTATTACAGATGCCCCCCTTCTCCTCTTTTTCCCCCCTCCACTCAGCCCCCATAGCCTCACCTTCACCCCCCACCTTCACCACATTGTTGTCTGCACCCATAGGCGATGCATATATGCATATATGTTCTTTGGCTAATCTCTTCCAGTTCCTCCCTCCCCCCACTACCCTTTCCTTTGAGATCTGTTAGTCTGTTCCATATGTCCCACCTCTGGTTTTATTTTGTTCATCAGTTTATTTTGTTCATTAGATTCCACATATGAGTGAGATCATATGGTATTTGTTTTTCTCTGACTAGTTTATTTGGCTTAGCATAATTTTTGAGATACCTAGTAAACCATAACTTATACTTTATGTGTGTGGGTGCACACACATAATAATATTCATGGGATTTTCTCAACTATATTTCATATAACTATATACTACATATTTTTTCCAATCTGAGTCTATATGACTACATAGGCTTTACTCTACGTGATTTTGGCTGCTTTCAGATTGCACATATAGTCTTGAAAGATCATTGAAGAGATTCAGAGAGACTTCAATAGGCTCTGAGGAAAATTCTTTGAAAAGGTCAATGAATGAAAACTAGTAACAGCAATGGCATTCATCACAGAAAACTTTGGAGAGACAACACTTATTTAAATATATAAATTCTGATGTGCTAGATAAAGAAAACAAACCTTAACAAAGTAATTCTGAGTCTGTACATTTATACTGCTGTAAAATGTTTATAGGTTTTCTGGAAGCAGAAGAAATTAGACCTAAAGCATGCATGGGTATCCAATATGGATACACTGTGTAATCAAGGTCAATATAATTTCTCATAAACTGTTCCGCTGGGTTAGCCAATATACTAAAGCCAATTTACCATAGAGATTTTCTAATTTAGTAGAATTATTTTTTACACTAATTAAACAGCTTAAGGTATCAAATATTTTTCTTTTAATTGAAAAGTCAGAGAAAAATCTACTTCTATAAATAAGAAAAATGAAAGGCAAAATAACCATTTTTTCTTCTAGTCATAATAAATCTAGAATTTTCTGATCAATTCTAGACCCAAAGAGGTCTCCATGCCCTGATACTTCAGGTTACAGTGAGGGTATCATGAGAGGTTCTGCATATGAATGATCATTCTAGGCTCCTTTTAACTTCCTTTGTGTGCCTGATGCCTCTGGTAAAAGCAGATGGAAATGAGAAGAATTTCTAAGCAACTGATGTGAACAGAGTGTTATTCAAGGTACAGTTTTGTGGACCTAAGAAGGATAATGGAAAAGGGGAAGAATTTAGATGATTATCAGAGAAAAATAGAGAAGGGAAACTATTTCTGGATTCCCTATTCTGTGTCACTAATCTATTTCTCCTTATACAAATACAAAGAGGAATTAATTATAATATTTTTAAATAACTGGTTAATAATCATGGTCTTTTTCTTGGCTATTTTTTGGTAATGGAAATCATCTTTAATATAAACTTTAAAATCAGTTTCTCCAATTAAAAAAGAGTTATTGAGATTCCAGTTTGTATTCCATTAAACTTACATGTTAATTCAAGAGAATGAACAATGTCCAGTGTTCCTTACAGATTTTGTTTTACACACTTCAATACAGCTTTATAATTTTCTTCATATAGACCAGTGACACTTAAACTCAGTACCTCATTGAAATAACTTACAAGCTTTAAAAAAATGCTGATTCATAGAGTTCACACCAGAAATTCTGATTTGTTTTGTCTGAGGACATCAGAATATTCGAAAGCTTCCCAGGTTAATTTTAATGTAAAACTAAAGTTGAGAATTACTGTATGTATATGAATACTGTGTCATTCACATTAAATTTATCCCGGAGTATTTTATACTTTTTTTGGAGCCTTTTCCAATAATATATCTTTAATCACCTTTCAAATCTCTTAGATGGGGTGTGGTCCATCTGTGTTTCCCACTTCTTAATTTGTCAATGCATACTTTGTTAGAAGTTAACTCACTTACTCTAAGTTTTCCAATATTTCTCTATAGAATTCCAAATTTTCTTTTCAGTATTATTATTATTTTTTTATTATTTTGCACTTGAATCTCCTTATGTTCATTTTTTAAAATTGTTTTAAAGGTTTTATTTATTTATTTTTAGAGAAAGGGAGAAAGAGAAGGAGAGAAACATTCATGTGCAAGAGATACAGTCATTGGTTGCCTCTCACACCCACCCAGCTGGGGATCTGGCCTGCAATGCAGGCATATGCCCTAAATGGGAATCGAATCAGTGAGCTTTTGGTTCACAGGCTGGCACACAATGCACTGAGCCACACCAGTCAGGGTTTAGATTTTCTTCATTATCTCTAGCAATTATATTTTACTGGGTACATATTATGATTGTTACACCTGATCTTCCTCCCTCTTGCTGATGACCCTACTTTTCTTAGCTCTGTCATAGGGACCCACATCTAATTATTGGAAAAATACTGATGGTGCAAAAAGAGGCTTTGTCCCTGTAGGCCTGCTCTAACAGGCCCCTGCAAAGGCACCTGGAAGAGGCCTCTTAGCTCTATCTACTCCAAATATTCTATTTACTGCAAATGCACAAAATCTACTATTTATCATTTGGCCTCTTCACTTTTGGGGGTGGGGGGGTCAGGAAATCCAGTACCTTATAGGAGAACTATGTTGCCATTCTCCCAGACATGCCCTCAGATATTTGAAAGCCAAGCTCTTCCCTAGGAAAATATCTTCTTGTCAGTGCTCATCCCTGGGCTCAACAGTATTCTCTTGTTCTTTGGTCCCTTGCCTACACAAGAGGGAGAAATGTCCACATCTGTGCTCTGCGTTGAAGATGTTAGAGAGGCTCAGGTGGCCTAATCCCATCCTGCTGGGGTCAAGAGGAAGCTAGTATTTAGGAGGCCACATTCCCTACAATGGTAGAACAAGAGATCCTGAGTTTCACTGAATCCCTCGTCTTGCCTGCTTTTGGTGCACATTCAACTTTACCCTCCCCCAAACTATCTTATCCAAACTCATATGACAACGATACTTTTCACAAATTTATAGATGTATCTAGTTGTCTTCATACAGTTATTTGGCTAGTATTGTGTAAGGAAAGATAAAAATAATGCATGCAAGAAGTACATATTGGGAAAATTGAGCTTAAAGGGCATAGAATGGGTGTATATAAAATATGTTGTATATTAATTATAAGTACACTGCATAAAATTTTATCCTTTAAAAACTTCCTTTCAGTGTTGATAGTGAATTAATTCCCCATGCAAACAGAGTGTCTTATAGTTACTATAAATATTGAAGAGACATCATAAGGTTAATTGGGGAGCTCAAATAAATAACCATTTAATTGACTTATTTTGGTAGTGTATAATCTATAATAATAGAGGGTAAAACAGTCATATGTAAATTATGTTTTCTGTGGTTGCATGAATTTCTGATCTGGTATTAGAGTTCTTGCTGGAACTTAAATACCCTGGGTCAACTATCAAGAAAAACCAAGTGAAAAATAGGGTCAGTGAATAGAAGCATAATACTACTTTTATTCTCCTAATATTTTGACTTTAACTATAGACTAGTGGATATTTGCATCTCTTCCAGCTCAGGGAGTATGAAGAGAACTAGTCTAGTCTAGTCTCCTATTTTGTGAGACTTGTATTTCTATGCCTAAAAAATACTGGGTCATGTTATTAGTGGAAAAGGTAAGTAGGCTCCCAGAAGAAAATAGGGTTCTCTCAGGTTTTTAAATCTAGTTTCTTTCCCTTTACTCTGTCTGGACTCAGGCACAACATGCACTTACACTTATGGACCTATACTGCAATGGGGGAAATTCTGATATTTTGCAACTTTTCTGCCTGAGTTTGTTGGATAATTTATATCAGCTGTGCCTCTCACAGTAAGTTCTCTTCGTTCTCATGTCCCATTTTGACCTCTTTTTCCAGAAGTATTTCCAAGTAAACTGTAACAGAGAAGCTTATTTCATGAGAATTTTTATACCTCTTCTGATGCTGTTAATACTCCAGATCTTCATATGAAAACTCAGGTTTGTTTTCCATGTGTAAGAACATGAAGGAAAGAATAGATATTCCCATTCCCAACAATTTGTAGAATTACCTCTGTTGTTAAGCTGGCTAATGACTAACTTTTTAATAGAGCCATTTTCCCAATTAAATCCAACACTGGTTATTGCCTTTACATATAGATAAGCTTAGACTTCATTTATTAACCTTGGTGTTAACAACATATTTTAGCTATAATTTCTAAAATTTTACACTTTCTCCATGACTAAAGTCATCTACAAAAGACCTGAATTTTCAAAGATTCAACTGTTTTAGATTTCAAATCAAAAACTAGTTTGTCAAATGGTTTAAAAGAAATTAATTTTATCAAAACTTCTAATATGCTTAAATTTAACATTCATTACCATTAATAATGCTAGATATGAGAGACAGGAAGTCACAAAGCCCAGGTCTCCAGTTCAGTGAGGATTTTGACATATATAGTTGTCTTATTCAGAAATTTACTTCTCACAACTCTGAAGGGTGAGAAGTCCAATATCAGGGTGCCAGTAAATTAGTGTCTGGTGAGAGCCCACTTCCTTGTTTATAGACAGCCATATTCTTTTTGTATCATTACAAGGTGGAGAGAGAAACCTCTTTAAGGTCTCTTCTTATAAAGGCACAAATCCCATTCATAAGGGCTCAACCCTCATGACCTCATTACCTCCAAAACCTCCCATCTTCTAATATCATTATATTGAGCATGAGGCCTCAACATATAAATTTGGGGGGAAACACACACACTCAGTCCATAGCAACAGTTAACACTATTGATGCTCTAGCATATACCCTGAACCCCTTGTGTTCTTTCTGTGAGCACTCCGCCAGTGCTTTGTAATTTGCTTCAGAAGGCCTGTACCTGAAACTCTCTTTGGAGACCTCTCCAGAGAGCAGGGGGAGGTAGGGAGATTAGGTTTGTCTTTGAGAACCTCCACCAAGCAGCTATTTCACAATGACTGACATTCAGATTCAAGTGTCTGAAAATCCAGCCCTGTGGCCTCCAGATGGAAGAAGCTGAAGCTAGACGTTGTCTGAAACCGCAACCTTACTTGTCTTCTCTCTTTCCCACTTGCCTCTCTTCTTCCCTGTTTTCCTCCAACATTGCTCTCTTAATAAAGTACTTCCACCTGAAGCCTCATCTCAAGGTCTTCTTTAGGAGAAAATGACCTAAGACAACATAAATGAAGAGCCTTACAATTAACAGGAGAATAGCTTTCATAATTAGAATATGAGCAGAGTCCATCATGACATAGATTGTACAGATTACTTCTTAAACCAACAGCAGCCCAGAACTCTTTAGTGATTTCTAAGAAATATTGGGGTAAAATTAGAGGAGGAAAATAACTCTCATGAGACTTGAAACAAAAATCAATGCAAGTGGAGTTATTACAATCATTCTAAGGAAATGAGGGCTGCATACTAAGTGGGTAACTTGACACCAACCCAAGCAGGTGAAGGAAGTTGGCAACTGGTTCTATATCTAAATTTGGAATGCAGTACCAGAAATCTGTTGTATATGTGAATTTGGAATGCAGTGCCAGAAAGTATCCCCTTTACGGGTTTCCTACAGCAACTCACGTATAATTATAGAAATTCACTGAATTTAAGATAGAGTTTTGTCTAGGAATAGGCAATGGAGAATAGAAAGGAGAGATCTGGAAAGGGCCAAAGATGGCAAAAGACTTCTGCAGTCTGAAAAAACTTAAACTAAAATGTTATAAATGATTACATTAGGAAGGAAAGTAATGAAGATAAATTTGTTTTTAATTTGCTGTTATTTTCTTAATTCTCCAAATTTCCACAATTATGTGTATTAATTTTATAATCTAAAAAGTAAATTAAAATTTGATTACTTTATAATCTTTTATTTATATGATATTTAAAATTAAAAAAAAATTTTATTAGGGAATTGTTAGTAATTTTGACCATTCATATAAGGAAATCAATTCAATCATTAAAGTAATGTTTATCAGGTGTTTTGGATGAGACTGAAAAATATTATGAGATAATATCAAATAACAAAGGCAAGATTCAAAAATTTATATACTATCTAATGTCCTCTATATTAATGTGCATAGAAAATATACTAAAAGAAATTACATTGTACTATAAGTTAATTTTCACTAGCTTATTGGGGTACATATTTTTATTTTTACATTTTGCAAACATTCTGTACTGAATATTTACAATCACACAAGAGTAACCTTAGTAAAATTTGGAGCTATGTGCTTAGATACTTCTAGGTCTGAAATGCTAAGATCCTGAGGGAGGACTTCTTAACAGGCCTAAGAGTAATTAGTTGTATCTAAAACATTTGAACTAATTTATGCCTTTAAATGGATCCCATTTTTCTTTGCTACACTTCCCCATTTTCCTCTAAGCATCTGTCTTTCCTTTGAATGCCTGCCACTTCTTTGTCTTAGAAAAGCTTAAATTTATTTCCAGCGATTCCCTCACATTCACATGAAAAATACACATCTGCTTTTGTGTGTATCTTTTTTTCTCACATCTCACTGAGAGTGTGCAAGTATTTTTCTGATGATTTATGGAGAAGTAAATATAGTTTTCAGTGCTATTCACCCCATGTAAATTTCTAATGATTCCAAATGTGAGGGTATGTATGACAATGATGCCTTGGTAAAAAGCCAGCTGCTCTTTTCATTTGAGCAATAGTTTAATATTATTCAACTCACTAAGTGAGCTTGTTTGTTTCAGCAGCTGTTGACTTTATCTCCCTTTCAGTGGATGGAAAGAAAGAGAAAAAAGGAAATGTTTCCCTCCATATTCCTTACCTGGCTACCTTTTGGCAGGGCTCTTTATTAGGTGGCAGATTTATCTATTACTACAGTCTGAAGCATTTGGATTTAGCAAAATCCAATAGATTATAACTGTCAAGCACTCTCTTTGTGAAAAAATTTTACATTGCATACATTATGGTAAGTGTAATTAACCACTTTTTGTCAGGTAAGAAAATTGAGGCTCAAATTTATTAAGTAGCTCAACTATGGTCACAAATATTATAGAGTGAAAATTTGAGTTACTCCTTTCCTTCTCTCACAGATAGACCTGTGAGGTCTAGTAAACTTATTCAAGTTAAAGTCTAATTATTGATATAACCATTAAAACAAATCTCTTTCTAGGCTTGAAGATTGTACACTTGGTTACAATATTTGAGCAAGGGAGCTGCTGTGCTCTGGCAAGAGGATGTGGGCCCTTCAGCAGACCTAGGTGATTCAGGAGTCCTGTGCTTCAAGTTTCTCAAAGGTACCTATTGACATGTTCTAATTCCAAGTCTCGAGGCCTCATTCTTCCTTATCAAGGCCATGACTGCTGCCTAGTACTCATTTAGATTGCAAACTCAGCTTCCCTTTAGGTGGACAACTCTCATAGTTGGCTCTGGGCCCGCTCTTTAGCATGGTCTATCTCTGGCAGTAGGTGGTCTTTTTAAAGGCTGTGAAGGAGTTTTCTGACTTTCTCGCCATTCCTGAGCCTTTCATTTTCAGTTTTCAGCTTATTATGGGACACATCCACAGTCTTTGTAATTACTATTCATCTCACACCTCTCAAAAGCCAAAGAAAACTGCACAGTCTAGTGTTCCCCTTCTGTCAATTTCCTAAGGCTGCCATTATGAAGTACCACAAACTGGGTAGCTAAGAACACCAGAAATTTATTGTCTCACAGTTCTGGAGGCTAAAAATCTGAAGTAAAGGGCTCAGCAGGGCAGTTTCTGAGGGATGTGAGGGAGAACCTGTTCTCTGCCTCTTGTAGCTTCTGGGAGCTTCAGGTGTTCCTTGCCCTCCCATCACTTTTCCCTGTATTTGTGCCTGTCTGTGTCTAAATTTCTCCTTTTCATAAGGACATCAGTTATATTGGATTAGGACCTACCATAATGACTGCACCTTAACTTGATCTTCGTAGAGATCTTATTTCCAAAGAAGGTCACATTTACAGATACTGCGGTTAGGACTTTGACCTATCTTTGGGGATATATTTAAACCCATTTAATCATTTTAATTGAGCACAGGCGAAAGCTTAGCAATTGCAATGCTCTAGCATACCAGGGCTTTCAAGGCTCCACAATCACCTGTTACTATAGGCACCTTATTGCCAGTCTGCTGGTGAAATAACTCTGGATCCACATCCATAGAGTCTGGCTTCATTAACCATCCAACTCTTGTTTCTAAATATCTTATGTAGGCTTCCCAGAAGCAGATCCTGAGATACACATTCATGGGAAAGGGATTTACTAAGGGCCATGTGAAGCATTTAAAAGAGAAGGGAATGTAGAGCAATTTTAGCCTTAGCCTGACTTACGGGGAGCTCTAGATTATAAACTATTGGTTTGGCCAAAAAGTCTGTTTGGTTTTTTTCCATAAGATGGCTCTTAGTAGCACTTAGTTTTCTTTAACTTCATTCAAAACAATTTTGCTAGATAGTATTGAGACAGTTGTTATATCAGCATTCATTTAAAACAAAACTTACCAAAAGTGGTGAATTTTTGTGTAGCCATTTTAATATTGAAATTGAAGAAAATACACAACATTTTTGGCATATTATGCTTTATTATTTCAAGAAAAGTAAAAGTGCAATTGAAATACAAAACATTTGTGCAATGTATGGAGAATGTGCTATGACTGATGAAATGTGTCAAAAGCGGTTTGCGAAGTTTCGTGCTGGAGATTTCTCACTGGATGATGCTCCACGGTCTGGTAGATCAGTTTAAGTTGATAGCAATCAAATTGAGACATGAATTGAAAACAATCAATGTTACACCACGTGTGAGATAGCCGACCTATTCAAAATACCCAGATCAATAAAGTTATTGGTAAAAATGAACAATGCGTCTTCTATTTTATAGGAAAAAAAAAAACACCACAAAGTTTTTGGCCAACCCAATAGGTCAGAATTTGCCCCACTTTGAGGCAAAGGAACCAGGCTGTCAGACTCTTACAATAGTCAGTCTAGGTTATAGGCTGCCTCAGAGAGACCTAAGCTCTCTCTGTGTGGGGTTGAATTGATTCATGGCCAGCCCCTTGAAGAAGGCCACAGGAACAAAGACACTTGGAACAAAGCACAGAAACTAACGTGTACCTATATAGCTGGTGAAGAGGATTGGAGTAGATGGAGGTGGGAAGGGCAAGGGCAGGGTCTACTGCACACTTCTTGCCACTTGTGTTTGAAACTTACTGCAGCTTCCACACATGAATGTTACAGGTAAAACAAGGTTACTTTGGAACAGTGAGCATTCTAGGAAGACCAGGAATGCCTCGTGATAAGACTCAGGCTGGTCTGGGAGCAGGGCATCATGGTAAATGAGGGGAAGTTCCTGGCAGAGGTCATTCTCAGAGCAGTGGCAGCCACAAAGGCAAGTGGGAGGCAGCTCTACTGTGGGCTGGGGAATGATAGGAACCAGCCCTTCAGGGTCAGCACACAGAGCAGCAGCCCTCAGTCCTGCCTGAGACAGTGTTTATGAGATCCCCTACGGAACTTGCAGAGACAAAGGGCAAGAGAAGCAAGAGTGGAGAGGCACTGAAGGCATTGCAGTAATAGGTCTGTGTGTGCAGCCAGATGATTTAATGCTTATTATTTTAACATGCCACACTTGTTTGTTTTAGTGCTAGAGAGGTATAGCAATCTTTTGTGAATGACAAAATTATTTTATTTTCTCCACAATGCTACAGAAAATGCACAGGGCTAATTGGAAAGACTTAGTGGATGGAAAGTAATATGAAGAAATAGATTGAGTCAAAGATAATTAAAGTGAATCGGAGAGGGGCAGAAAGAATATAGAATTTACTTGAAGGCAGTTAAATCAGGGAAATATGAGGGAAAAGATGACATAAATCCTGTCTTTGAAGTGATAAGTATGTAGGAAGGGAGGAAACAACTGTCAAAATGCTCCAGGCCGAAGACTTTGGTATTCCCTTGAGAAGAGGTCTTGGGAGTGTACATTAGCTATATTTAAGGAAACTGAGGTTCCAAGGGGTTAATTGATTTTTCTCAAAATTACACTGCTGAGGATTTCACATCTCAAAAAAGTGAAAAAAGTCTAATAAGAATTATAACTGAGAAATGGTGTTTTTGTTTTTTGTTTTTCCCTAACAGTATATCCTATGGCTAATTCTAGACTTAGGTTCTTATAACCATCACCCCAAATCGCGCTCAACATTCACTCACTTTCACTTTCCCGTTCTTATAAGTAGACATTGTAAATTAAATATCTTAATATGATTTCTCTAATATATTTAGCCAGCACCAGCACACAATTGCCATTAAAGTTGCTTAGGCAAATTAGCTTTAGCTTTGCTACGTTTGAGCAAATGTCTGTCCCATACCTGACCTTTTATATGCATGTATTTACTGGAATGTATCTTACATTTTGCAGCACTTTTGTAAGTTATATCCTGTTAGGAGAGATGAAGCTTTCTCAGAGAGGTGTTCAGATATGAGGCAGCTAGCTTCTGAGCTGGTAACTTCCAGACTTGGGTTTGAGATTGCTCCAAACTGCTGAAATAAAATTTGTCACTCTTTTTTGACCTGTGTGAATTTAACATCCTCGGAGTCAAGTCTAATAAGCTGCATAAGTAATGCTTAAACCACAGAAAGCAGAGAAAGTTAGGTCAATATTGTGTTTGATCTTTCTAGTGCTTTTATGAGGTTCGTTGAAAAGTTTGTTTCACTGAATAAGGACGCCCTCTCGTGGGTAGTAACAGCCAGATAACAGTAAAGGTTTCAGGCTTTGCAGAAATTGCAGGTCAGGACAAAAGTAGTAATCCTTTCACTCTATTCACACTCCAATTGCTAGAGCACCTAACCTTATATTTTAACTTAAGTGAGAGACTGTGTGTGTGTGTTTATCCTAACCTAGGACATTGTTTTTTTTTTTTTTTTAATTGCTTTTTAGTGATAGAGGAAGAGAGAGAGAATCATAGATGCCTTGCATACATCCCCAGATCAGGAATTGTAGGAACCCAGGCCGGGGATTAAACTTGCAATCTAGGTAAGTGCCCTGACCAGGAATAGAACCCTCAACCTTTTGGTTATGGGATGACATACCAACCAACTATGCCACACCCGCCAGGGCTGATTGTGTTTTGTATTTAATATTTCTATTTGAATAGTAGTTCTCATTCTATTTTGACAAAGTAGCACTGGAAAATGACTTAGGAATGTTTGCTTTGAAATGTTATCTAAAATATTACTTCCAAAGCTGACCATTGCTTTTCTGTGACCATGACCCTCACTTCATGACAAGGAGGGCACTAAGCTCATGTTTTATAATAGTTAAGCTTAGTTCTTCCTTTAATGTGAATTCTTCCTTCTCAGAGTGGATCCCTGTATTGTGAAGTATAAGCAGATGATCAAATTATAACTCTTCTCCAAGTTTTATTCCCCTACATGCTATTTTTAAACAAGAGAAGTTATTTTACAATTTACTCAAGTTATATTATATTTCAAGATATTAGAATATGGAAAAAATTAAACCACCACAATATCATCACCCACTGGCACTATTATAATTTTAATATATTTTGTTTTATTTCTTTTACATGCATATATGTATATGCCTATGATGCATTTAAAATTTATGATTGTATATGATTTATGCTATGTAGTGTATATTACTATAATTATATATACCATGTATTATTTCATTATTTATAGCTTTTTTGATAACATGGATCAATTATCACCTGAGCGAATTATATTCAGAGAATATGCTATTACTATTAAAAGCTTAATAACAAAAGATCTGGACTAAAGTGCACCTGATGTGTGCTTGCATCCAATTTCTTTCTTTCTCCTGGAAGCAAATGAGGTTATTAAAATGTAACTTGTTTAAATCACTCGTGTGCCCCTTCACCAAAGATAAACTACAATGAGGAACAGGAGAATGTTACACCTGAAAATTTTGAAACTCTGCTGGTTTGTATAGAATATTCTTATAGAGTTTATGCTGCCTCAAGCTATTCAGGTCATTCTCCTCCTGTTTGCCCAGTGAAACTTTATATACATACACTGACCTTCTGGAGAAACCATAACTGTCTTTAGTCACATTCTATTATTGTTTTGCTTTTAGTTAGCCAATCATGTCTATAATTCATACAAAGGATATTAAGGTCTATTTTGGCCAACCAGGCAGCCCCTGGCAATTTGAGAACCACAGGACATTCAAAGTCTCTGAAATCACTCCACACACTGGGGGCAGTACCCGCTCCAGAGTGGGCTGGTTCCATAGGGGAGTTCCACGGAGCACAAGGCTGAGCTGTTCTGTGCATATTCTCTCCTGAAATCAGAGAAGTCAATGCCATACACACATCTTCCCAGGAGAGTACGTAGGTGTGATGAAACACTGACATCTGGTCACAAAGATAAAGATAGATCATCTTAACAAAATAGGCTCGGACTTCCAATCTGCAGCAAAAATTACAGGAATTCCCCATTACTTGGCACCCTTATTGTCAACCAGGAGTCGGGGGTCTGCACTTAAGAACCGGGAACTCCTGCTTCCAAGGCTCACTGCTTCCAGAGAGGAGTTTGCTGCTTTCACAGTGGCTTTGCCCCCTGCCCAGGTCCTTGATGGCTCCTCCCCAGGAGGCAGAAACTTTAGCAAAAGTTCAAAAAGCAGGGTAGATTATTGGGGCAGATAGCTTCTTATATTTCATTCTAATTTGCATTATCACTCAGCTTCACATCACTGTCTTTACATATATATATCACATACATATTTTAAGTGAAAAGACAAATTCCTCCTCTTTTCATTTTTGTACCTGAAATTATTGTGAACAGTTTGGTTGCTATTTGTGTTACATTTGAATTCTTTTAAAATCTATTCACATATTGTTATTATTGCTATATGTCTGGCAGGCATACACCAATGTATGTTGTTGTAAAATATGCTTGTGTGTATTTAATGCCAAATATAACTATTGTATTTCATTTCAACTTTGGTCTACAGTATGGGACCTCTTCTCAAAGTGCATATAAAAATGATTATTTCCAGTGTGGCCCAAAGGTTACCTTCCTTTTTTTTCATTACTGGAGAATATTATATTTTGTCCTCCCTCCAGAATTTTGTAATTACTGTGGATGAAAGAAAAACTAAACGATGCTAAATTTTCTGAGTGCCAATTTTTCAAAATTTCACAGGTAAAGTTGCCACAAGAACATTTTTTTTTCAAATGGTTTTTACCACTGCTTTAATGATATAATTAACTGAAGACTTGCTGTTTGATATAAAATGATGGTATTCTCAGAACATCTTTCTCTCTGTAGTTAAAATTTATAATCCTCTTGTCCCAATTTAGTTTTATTATCTGTTATCTCTAAAATATTTTTAAGCTAATATGAATTTCCTTTTCCCATTCCATTTTCCTATTAAAATCTTTAACTGCTCTCATTTACTAAAACAAGTTTAAAAAGTGAACACACATGAGAGAAATGTTGAGGAACTATCAGAGAGTCATCATTGTATTACAACCAAACACTTATTTTTTGAGAACTTACTAATTGCCAAGCATTGTGCTAAGTGTATTACATTCCTTCTTCATTTATTTTTCATAACACTCTATGAGCTAAGAATGATGAGACTTTGCTGGTGGAGAAATAGATCTAGAAGGGTTATTTCTTTTCCTAATATCACTGTCCTGAATGTGGTGACCCATGAAAATTCAGTTCTGTCTGCCTTCACATCCTAAGAGCTTAATCATTATCCTTCACTGTCTCATGTATTCCTCGTAAACAAGAGAGACAATGCACTAGACTCGTGTGCCTTCTCTTTTTGGCTATATGGCCTTCAGTTTGTCTTCCACATTTATCCTGAACCACTCCAGATGGCCTTGCTTTCTGAATACTGAGAGTTCTCTAAGTCCACATTTTCTCCAGATAATTCCACCCAATGTCATAGCTTTAAATACTAACTAAATGCAGATTATTTTCTAATTGAAATATCCAGCCATGGCTGCTTCTCAAACTCTAGCTTTAGATCTCTAACAAAATTAGCATCTTCATTAAGATGTCTAATAGACATCTAGATTTTATGTCCAAACAGAGAACTTGATTCTCCTTCATCCCCAATCTGATGCTTCCCCTCACTTCCAATCTCAGTAGAAATATCTCTGACCACCCAGTTGCTTAGGCCTCAAATTTAGGAGTCAGCCTGGATTCCCTATTTCTCACACACCCTACATCCAGTCCATTAGCCAAGGAGTCTGATTTTCACACTACATCCCATATTGAGTTCTAATTATTTTTGTAGCCATCATGCCAGACTACCCTTCCATTATCTCTCTCCTAAATT
The DNA here is from genome assembly GCF_987537825.1 of Furipterus horrens. Lineage (NCBI taxonomy): Eukaryota > Metazoa > Chordata > Mammalia > Chiroptera > Furipteridae > Furipterus > Furipterus horrens. Next base: position 134,655,341 of record NW_028327171.1, on the reverse strand, counting down.
ACTAGGATAACTTTTGACTACTCTCTTTACTTCCATTATTATTTCTTTACCACCCCAATCCCAGGCTATATTCCAAACAGAAGCTACATTGATTTTTTTGAAAACATTTATCAGGTCACATTGTTTTCTGCTCAGATTTATTTTTTTAATAGTTAAAGATTTTACTTATTTACTTTTAGAGAGAGGGTAAGGGAGGGAAAGAAACATTGATGAGTGGGACTAAGATCAAGGCAACCAGGGACCTGGCCTGCAACCCAGACACATGCCCTCAATGTGAATCAAACCCATGAAACTTCTGTTTGCAGGCCAGCACACAATCCACTGAGCCACACCAGCCAGGGATTTCTGTTCAGATTTTGTAATGGATTTCCATCATGTGAAAAACAAGTCCAGAACCTTCACCAGATCAACCAGGCCCCAGGTAATCCAGATCCTGGTTATCTTTCAGATTTACTGCACACCACTTCTCCTTCACTCACTCTCTCACTTTTGCACTACTTTCCTTGCTGTCTTGAACTCTCCTAGCTCTTGCTGCTTTGGGGCATCTGGCTGTCTATTTTCTATTCCCCCAGATATTGCTGTCTGTCCTTTGTCATTTCTTTCACCTGTGAGCCCTCTCTCTCTGATGCTTGTGTGTCACTCTCTTCAATCAGGTTTTATTTTTTCCTTGTAGCCCTTACCACAACCTACCCTTCTATTATATATTTCTTTGTGAATCAATTTACTCTCAATTTTCATTATTATAATGGAAAATCCATAGGGGTAGAGATTTGACCTGCTTTGTTCATCCTTGTATCCCAAATGTTTTAAAGTGTGATACAGAGAGATCTGACTAAAATCACTGGGAGAAGTAGGAGGGGCCATAGGAGGAGTTTGCTGAGGCAATGGAAAGCAATCTATGACAGGATTGACTGAGAAGCTTAACGCCAATGGGAATAAATAGAGGGCTGGCCCTTTGCTCCTGAGCTTTTCCGGCTCCTGAGCTGGCTCTCTTTCAGGCTCGAGCTCCTGCTCTCAGGCTCTTCTTCCTTGAGAATGCCTGGATGGTTACGCTGCAGCTGCCTGCATTTCCCAGTGGATGGACAGTATTTTGTATGGGAAGGAACTCTGGGCACAGCCTAGGATTGGGCTGGCCTGGCAGAGGGTGGCAGGTTTATTCTTTGAGTGTTCTAGAGGGGACAGGCTCTGAGGCAGAAGCCTGCCATTCTTCCAATTGTGTAGCTTTTGTGCATTATGTTGTTTTAGTTTGTAAACTAACCCTAGGGAAACTAATGGGGGAAAAGCTAGGAGAACCCAGGTGTTAGAGTTTAATCTTAATTGATAGGTTAAGTAATTAAAGCTGTGACTTGATAGGTTTAAGTGACTACTTTTGAATAAAGACCTCTTTCTTTTACCACCTATTGGATTTTGCCCAGAGGGTGGCGGCAGGCAGCAGGATCCCAGCTTGCTGTTTGGTGACAATTGTGCTTGACACAGAGTAGGTATTAAAAATAAACGGTGAATAATATTTAGACATTTTTTCCCTAACTCAAGCTTTTATATCTTCTATTCTTGGATAATGCTGAGTGCAAGTGGCTTTTTTTAAGATTTGTTAGAAATGCAAGTTGTGCCCGTCTGCTAGAAAGCACACTTGTAGATGGAGAAGTATGAGAGCCGGGAAGGCTGGCGCTGCCCGGGGCTTCAGTCTTTGCTTTGTGTGTCAGTGTGCTGGCCATGTGAGGAGGCTTCCCTACCCTTTGTTAAGGCACTGCTGATTACACTGCCCATGTTTTTCTTCCACATCTCTTACATTCTATTCCATGGAATATATTTCTCTTACAGTTTAGTTGTTTTTTCTCTCCTTTCTTCCTGTTGAATGCTTATTTACACCTCAAAATGTGGTTAAATTTTACCCTTATCAGTACTCACATTGTAATATTTTCTTTTTTTCAAATATATAGCTACTTATATGCAAATTTCCTAAGGGATTTATTATATTATTGTAATTTGTTTATTGAATTCTCTGTACTTGGTGGGGTACAAGCAAATAGTAGCTACTTGCTTTATCTACTAACTTTCAAATTCTCTTCCTTTCATCATTTTTCCATACCTGGAGGTTAGGAAAACTGTTCTGCAGGATCCAGTGTTAAATGTAGTCTTCTTCTTCTTTTTTTTTTTTTTTTTAAGCCATGCCTTTTTTTTTTTTTTATTTTGGTTTTTCAATTACAGTTGTCCCCTTTTCCCCTAATTTCTCTCCCCCACCCAACCCACCCCGTCTCCCGCAATCATATCCCTTCCCGTTGTCCATGTCCATGAGTCTTTTATACAGGTTCTTTGACTAAACCCTTCCCTTACTTATCTCCCTTCTCTCCCTCTCCCCTCCCCCCTATTGACTGCTGTTCTGCTCTTTGTTCTATTTAGTTCCTTTGTTTGTGTTGTTCTTTAGTTTCCTGTATTAGGTGATATCATATGGTATTTTTCTTTCTTTGCCTGGCTTATTTCACTAAGCATAATTCTCTCTAGTTCCATCCACGTTGTTGCAAATGGCAGGAGTGCCTTCTTTCTTTCTGCTACATAGTATTCCATTGTGTAAATGTACCACAGTTTTTTGATCCACTCATCTACAGATGGGCACTTAGGTTGTTTCCAGCACTTAGCTATTGTAAACAGTGCTGCAATGAACATAGGGGTGCATAAGTTCTTTTGAATTGGTGTTTCAAGATTCTTCGGGTATAATCCTAGTAGTGGAGTCGGTGGTTCAAAAGGCAGTTCCATTTTTAATCTTTTGAGGTAATTCCATACTGTTCTCCATAGTGGCTGCACCAGTCTGCATTCCCACCAACAGTGCAGTAGGGTTCCCGTTTCTCCACATCCTCGCCAGCACTTGTTGCTTGTTGATTTGTTGATGATGGCCATTCTGACTGGTGTAAAATGGTATCTCATTGTGGTTTTTATTTGCATCTCCCTGATGGCTAATGATGTTGAGCATTTTTTCATGTGTCCATGGACCTTCCGTATGTCCTCTTTGGAGAAGTGTTTGTTCAGGTCGTTTGCCCATTTTTTAATTGGGTTGTTTGTTTTCTTGATGTTGAGTCATATCAGCTCTTTATATATTTTGGAAATCAGTCCCCTGTCTGTGATGTCATTGGCAAATATGTTTTACCATATGGTTGGTTTCCTTTTCATCTTGCTGATGTTTTCTTTTAAATGTAGTCTTCTATGACACAGTGAATCTCCTTGGTAGGTACCTGAGAAAAATAGTTGTACAAATATGTTAAGAGCAGTTTTATTCCTAACAGTCAGGTCCTGGAAACAAAATGTTCATCAACAGTGGGATGGATAAATGAAGGGTGATAGATTTACACAATGGAAGTCTATGCAACAGCAAAAATGTAGTACCGCTACAACATCCTGGATGACACCTGTAGACGTGATGGGGAAAGAAGGTTAGACACAAAAGATTCCACTTACGTAAATAAAATTCAAGAAGAGTTAACCGTCTAAAGAGGCCAGAAAACAATGTTATCTGATAAATGTTTTCCAAAAAAATCTATTTACTCACAAGCTCTGCCTGATGATTACATATAGAGATACATAAAACATTATCTAACCACAGACTCAGAATTGTTTACAATTTCTTTAAAAGAAAAAATAAAAGCCAGTCTAGGCTAGTATAAAAATATATTTCCAACTCCCTGTTCCTCCCCCACTCCCTGGGCTTGATTTAATGTTCTTCAAACTTATAGAGGGGTAGGAAGAGGCACTTAAAGTTTTCTTCTCTCTTACTTTTTTTTTTATCGTCACCCACTCACTAGTTTAACTCTTTTAAAATCAGGCACAGGAGTGAGGAGGATTTGCAGAAAAGGCCAAATTTTTCTTGGCTGGGGCTTGTGTGACAGATATATCAGTTCTGCCTCTTTATCCTTGGGATGTGTTGTGGCTGGTGCCCTGTAAATTATATTGACAAGAGATAGATTCATAGGAGGAAAAAAAAAAGTTTATACTTGCAGAGTGAATATATGCAACAGAGACTCAAGGATGAGTAACTCCAAGAAGTAGTTAGAATTTGGGTTTATATACTTAATTCAGTAGATTATAGGGACAGGAAGAAAGGTCACTTATGGGAAATCAAATGGCTTTGGGGGAAGATAAATAGGTTTTCAGGAGAAAAAAAAGGAAATAAAGTTTGTGATAATGTTTTTCTATATAGGAGTAAGTGGTCTTTCCATCTCTTGTAGGGCCATAAAACTCCTCTGGAGGAGTTTGGACTCGGTTTTATTCATGTGTTCCCTTCTAGCAGTACGTCTGGCCTAAAGAGGAATTTATGGCAGTCCTATTACCCAAAGCTGCTTTTTTCAGTCAGGTAATGGAAGCTCTGAGAAAGCTTTTCATTTTTTTTTCTTTTTTTGCATCTGTTGAATCTCAAATGTCTGTAGCTTAAACTGACCTTTATAACAAAGTGGGATATTTAAAGATGGCATAGTCTGATCTGCTATTCCCTATTCTTTTGGGATGGCCTACTTCAGCAGGCACCTCCCACTGCACCTTTTCTTACCAGGAACAGCGTGCTCTCTGGCAGTCTCTCAGAGTCACCTCACGCTGGCCAGGCAACCCTCTGGAGTTAGGGTCTTAAAGGATGACTATACTTCTGCTACCTCCTATGAATAAACTTTACCCACATGCAAATTTTTACCACTGCTTTGTCTTTCTAAACTCCATAATTACAGACTGCTCCTATTATGTCTTCTCTCTTTGCTCTGCAATACACAACACTTCAGCCAGCTTCTCACAGAGAGGTTTTCTGGCTGTACCTGGTTGCTATCCCTTAGACTCCAGGAGTCCCTGTCAGGCTCTTAAGCTGGTGTTTGGGTGCAGCTTTTCACTGGTGGTGGATGAGGCACTTTGAGGGAAAGGAAAAGAGTGCAATTGGCTAATGATTCTCCTTAAGGAAAACCTCATCAATCTCCTCTCCTCAGTCTCCTGCCCTCCTCTTTATTAATACTTTTGGGCTAAGGTTTGCAAAACCAGCTTGGGGACCATCTACCAGGGAAACCTGTTAGATGGTCTGACCTCTTCACCTTTCACCCATTGCTCTTATTGTTGAATCCTAGGAAAAGAGCATAGACCATTGGAAAAATACACTTAATATCTGTTGTAAAATATATTTTGATCTACTAAAATGTATTTCTTTGTATTGAACGTGCCTAGCTCAAGTCTTAGGCTTGATACTTAACCAGGATTGCTGGTAAAAAATATGAGACAGTTATATTTGTTTAGGACCAACACACTAATCCCCTACATTTGTTATACTTAAAACGTTCATAAAAGCGCAATCTGAATACCTTTGCCTCTCTAAGGAAATGCTACAATAACAAATAAAATTTTAAAAGTTTCAGTGACTTAAATACAAAGGCTTACATTTCACACAAGCTACATATCCATTGTAGGTTGGTGAGGTAGTTTTTCACATCATAGTGATGCTAGGTTCCAGGATGACAGAAGCTTTATTTCTACGTTTCCATGATCATAGACACAGGAAAAAAGGGGGAAAAATGTGAGTCACATACTGGTTTTTCAAGATTCTGCTCAGAAAAGCACATGCTGATTTCCCTCACATTTCATTGACCAAAGCAAGTTGCTGGGTGAAGACAGATGTCAACGAGATGGAGGAGTCTAATCCTCTCCAAGAGAAGGGCAATAAATATTTGTGAACAATACTTCAAGTTAGGATATAGTAGTACTTCACAAACAAGGATTAACCACTATCCACATTGACTATATTTGCCTCTGGTGCTTTTTCTTCTGTTATATAAGATGATTGCATTTCGTATCTATGAATTGTTATATTCCAGTCACTACTTTAAACATTTAAATACTGTACATAAATTAATCATTACAATAAGCCTATGAGTTTAGTACTACTATTATCAGAATTTAAAATGAGAAAATAGAATTTCCAAGCAGTTAGATAACTTGCCCAAAACCACACAGCTAGAAGAAGAGCGATTCAAACTCAGCAAGTCTAGTTGCAGAGATTATAACCTTAATCATTATCTATCTATCTGAAACATACTATATAATTACTACATATAATTTGATATAGTATGTATTGATATACATAAATGTATGGTGTATGCCTCTCTTAAATTTAGAACACTATAAAATGTTGCAATACCTTTTCTAATCTTCTGTCTTCATTTGGACCCCGCCTTGTCTGAGTATTATGAACTTGGTGCATGTACTTCCAATCTTATTTGGCACATTTTCAAAGCAAGGTATCCATAAAATATATAGTTTTGTGTTTTGTATTTACATAAATGACAACATGTTTGCCACTTGCTTCTTTTACACACATTATATTTTTTGGACAATATTCTTTTACTCAACATTATATTTTTTGATTATATCCTAGTCTGTATGTATGATACATACATACATACAGACTAGTTTATTTCTTTTAAATTCTAGTCACACCTTACAGTTACTGAATCATGTACTTGATTTCTCAAGGGTCAAAAATTTTTGTTTTTTTATTTTGCTTTAAAATTTCTAAAAAGTTAGAGTATATTTACATACACTATGTTTTCCTTTTGTTTAAATTGTTTGCAAATGCCTGAAGGATGTGTGCTAAAGTCATTTCCTAAGAATGTCTTTTTGCTTTACATATTATAATGTTATGCTATAATAGGCATACATGTTTATAAAAATACATGTATCCATAATAAAGCTTTTTATCCAATTTAATTATTTGGGCATTGAGTTCTTTATCATACATTAGTATGATTCTCATTCACTCTCTATTGATATACATTTGTTCCCATTCCTTCCTCTTCCACACCAGCCTATAAAATCAGAAGACTAAGTTATATTATTGCTTTATAAAAATATGTAAAACCAAAGAGTTGTGGGATGTGAGTATCTAATTGTTTCACTACAAGCAAAGCTACACTATTATGATGAGAAGCTTGTAATTAAGGAATCAAGTAAGGGGAGTTAATTAGATGGCCAGACAGGTAACGGTATTCTGTCAAGAAAAATAATACATCCACCTTTATATTGAATGACTCCAAAAAAAGGGACACCCTATAATGTTTATAAGTTGAAATTCTCTTTCTTTTTTTATTGCTTTGCATTTAATTTTCTCATGTTAAAAATTTGAGTCTTATAAATAACATACTATAACTTTCTGATCCAATACAAAATAGATACTTGTGGAGTTGACTGCAGACCCTTGTTCCTTGTGTCTGAGGACTCACCACCTGAATTATAAGGCTAGAGTTCCAGCTTCTATTGGCCATAAAATACGATAGACCTCAATGCTTGCTTCAAACTGAGCCACTTGCATTCTGTTTGTTTGTTTTTTTAAATACAGACTTTTCTTTTGATTTTTAAAAATAATTATCACTTTGTAATTTTCCCAAGGCAGGTTATAACTACACAAAGTTTCTTACTTTGAATGGCATAGCTTTATGTTTGTGGTAACGCCATAGTTTCTATCAGATTGTCTAAATCTCTATTTAAACACTTGGGTCCCAGAAAATAAGAGAATTGAAATATTGACATTATAGTAATATGATGTCAGATGACAAATTCATTTTTTTTGTGATCAGTAAAAAATGTGACTTGGATGGAGGAAGCATTGTGGCATTGTACCAAAGTTGTCCTATTCATGTTGGTTGTTATAAACCAAAGTACCTACCGCACTGCTTTTCTTCTGTAAGATCAGGGATGACAGTGGCTGACTCCCCACCCCAATTCCAAACACACCTACATACCCACATGCAAACAGAGTGCTGCATCCCACCATATGGGCAAGCTGGAAGTTCCTACTGTGGCTGGCATTCTGTGTACCAGCACTGGAATACTACTTTTGGGAGAACTGGAAAGATTAATGTTTATGGCTCATCTATCACCCTTGCCACTGAGCACCTACCTTCTGAACTTGGTGGCATTAGCTTCTACTGGATACTTACCTGATTGACTTTATCCATGGTGTGTTAACTGTTGGTCAGCTTCTTTAATTCTGATCTCACCTGTACTATATTTTTCAGAGTCCACAAAATTTCTGGCATGTAGCTGGTGGTACTCTTCCTCTATTTCTAATGTGTTATAAATATGTTTTTATGGTTTTGGGGCAGTAGAAAAGATTATGGGGAGAGTAAATGTGCAAGGCCAGTTTGCCCTGCTACATTGAAATATGTTACTTAGTTAATTTAGATGTTTAATTGCTATATTAACCTTTTAATGAATAGTACTATATAATAGTTAGAGTTGTATTGGACTAAGACTAAGGACAAATAGATCTGTTTATAAGTTACCACATGATCTTATAAAAACTACTTAGTCAATCTTGGCTACAGGTTTCTTACCTGAAATATGAGATAAAAGGCGTTGATCTCTAAAGTTCTCTCACCTCTCTTATTTCATGACTGTGGTTTTTAACAGAGCACTTAGCTGAAGCATTTCACCAGGACTGTACTTCTGTATTGACTTTATGAATTAACACTCACATTTATATAAAAGTTCATTTCCAAATAAAGAGAATGTCAGGTTCTCTGAAATCTGAGCAGACTTCAACAATAAAAAAAAAACCTATGTGTGCTCACTTTGCTGATCTATCACATAATAATTGCTCATTTACAGTATTTTATGCTGTAGATATGTTAAGGACCATTTCTGCTGGATGTTCCTGATGAAAAAATGTTATGCTCCGTTACTCAGCATTTAGAACTAATGGCTGTTAGCCTGGGTTGTTGTCAGCCAGCTCCCACTTTTATCTCCAGAACCCTTATGATGGCAAAGGGCATTTCTGAGATATTTTGAAAGATGTTAGGGTCAAGAAATGCCAGGTTCAAGAGAGAGAGAAGAAGACGGTGGAGGAGTAGGTAGCAGTGTTGTCTGCTTGCTCCCATCACAGAAGAACTTGGAGTACAAACACGGAGAGGAATGAGCGAGTGAGTGCAGATTTCAGACAGCACAAACAGGGATGGGAGTGTGGGAGTGTCATAAAAGAGGGCAGAAAGCTCAGCCCATGCTCGCCAAGTGGAATCGCTGGGCTTCCCAGCCCAGTGCCTCCGCCACACTGCACCTGAAAGGGGCAGCTGCAGACCACCTCATTAGCCAGAATCTGCTTAGACTCTTCTCCCTGCTCTAGGTGCTTGGACTAGCAAAGTCCTGGAGGGAGTCAAAGAGAAGTTTTCATTGAAACAGCTGGAGATGTGGGAAGACAGTGAACAGCCTGGACTGTGAGAAACTGTATGAACTGAGTCTAGGTGGGGACTCCCTGGGCTGGCAACCCTGCACCCTGGGCTCTCGCATCATGGTTCTACCAAACAAACAAACAAACAAACAAAAAAAAAACAGAGCTGAGCCGTGGAGAAGTGCCCATACAGGAAAGCTGCAGCAGAAATACAGACTCAGTAGGGACTCAAGGCAGGCAAGCAGTATGCACAGGTGCACAATAAGGCACTGCCAGCCAGGGACACAGGCCAATGCAGCAGCTGGGAGGCAACACAGAGACTTTTTTGGAGGAGGAGCAGAGACAGGACCCGAGGCTGGGCAGGGACTAGGGACATGCACACTGGCTTGCCAGCAGAACAGCATTGCTAGACAAACCTGAGGAGTGCTAGAGGGTGCAACAGGACAAGTAGAGAGAGACCCAACTTAGTGTGGTTCACATCAGGGAGCTTCAGCAGGGCCATGAGTGGGAGAATTGCAGTCTCAGATTCCAGCTAGATCTCCTCACAGCCAGCCAGCCAGAAAAGAAGATTTGAAACCCATGGAATTTTGACTAGGGGCAGATCCAGTAAAAGAAGGAGAGCAGCCAAAGGTTGTACTGGAGAAAAAAATCTTTCTTTAATCTATTTTCTACCATCTCTCCCTCCAATTCTTCTTTAATTTTTTTGTTTGTTTTGTTTATCCTCCCTCTCACTCTCACACTAAATATATGGCATATAACTGTTATTTAAACCTAATACTATACACTTCCATTTTCTCACTTCATTCTGCATTCCTTCCTCCCCTTTTCAACATATGGTGTAAATACTACTTACTGTCTCACATAGCCTAAACCCTACTTGGCGCTACTATTATTCTACTATCTTCCCTCTCAAAAATCATCTCTCTATCAGTGAAAACAACTCATCAGTTTTTCATATAGTATAATAGTCTTAACCTCTTTCCATCTATATTAATACTGGCTCATTTGCTGCTGATAGTGTGATTGTGGGTGAGGGATATTTTTGAGGGTGTGGATTTCCTGCCTGGGTTGTGTTTATGTCTTAACAGCATCTCCACAAAAGAACTTAAGACAAGGTGGGCAGAGTGACTCTCAATCAACTAACCAGAGGGAAGGTTCCACCAAAGAGTAACTGAAATATAACCAGACAGCTTAAACAAACAGCATAAAGGACATCCCAAGAACATCAAGCTCAGGAGATCAAAGAGACTGCACCACTGAATCCCCCAGGCCTCTGATACAGAATCTTATACCATGAAAGCAGGAAATCAAAGCAGACAAATCTAAGAAACAAAAACAAACAAGAAGCATACAACATGGGGAGACACAGAAACAACCTCCCAATGAAAGGAAAAGAGGAATCCCGAGAGAGAGAGAGAGAGAGAGAAAACAGAGGCAAGCAAACTATCAGACATGGAATTCAAAAGAATGGTTATAAGGAAACTCAATGAACTTGACAAACTCAGAGAAAACTACAATGAATTCCAGAGGAATTACAAAGAACTCCAGGGAAACTACAAAGAACTCCAGGGAAGCTACAAGGAACTTATGGAGAACTACACCAGCATAAAAAAGGACATAGAAACTATCAATAAGAACCAGAAAGAAATGAAGAATACAATTTCTGAACTGAAGAACACAGTAGAAGCAATCAAAAGCAGGCTAAATGAAGCAGAAGATCAATCAGTGAGTTAGAGGACAATGTAGAAAAAAAATTAGAGACAATACAACAAAATGAAAATATACTGAAAAAGAATGAAGAGGGTGTAAGAGAACTGCAGGACAACATAATAAGAAACAACATTAGAATTGTAGGAATACAAGAACACAAAGATGGGCAAGGGATAGAAAACCTGATTGAAAAAGTAATAACAGAAACTTTAAATAACTTGATGAGAGAAAAAGCCATGCAAGTCCAGGAAGCACAGAGGGTTCCAATGAAGATTAATCAAAAAAGGTCCACTCCAAGGCACATCATAATTAAAATCGCAACATTTAAAGACAAAGAATCCTAAAAGCAGCAAGACAAAAACAACAAATAATATACAAGGGAGCTTTGATAAGGCTATCAAATGATTTCTTAACAGAAACACTACAGGCCAGAAGGGAATGGTCAAAAATATTTCAAGTCAAGAAATGAAAAACAAAGGTCTACACCCAAGACTACTCTACCCAGCAAGGCTCTCATTCAAAATGCAAGGTGAAATAAGGAGTTTCTCAGATGAAGGAAGACTAAAAGAATACATCTCTACCAAACCAGCATTGAAAGAGATGCTAAAGAGAATGCTTTAAGAAGATAAAGAAACAGAAAGAGGGAGAGGAACACAGGTACAAAGGGAAATGAATAAATACCTGTCAATAATAAACTTAAATGTAAATGGATTAAATGCTCCAATCAAAAGACATAGGGTAGCAGAATGGATACAAAAACATGACCCACAAATATGCTGTCTACAAGAGACACACTTCAAAACAAAAGATTTACACAGACTGAAAGTGAAGGGATGGAAAAAACTATTCCAAGCAAATGGACATGAAAAAAAAAAAAAAAAAAAACTGTGGTAGCAATACTTATATCAGACAAAACTGATTTCACAGTAAAGGCCATAAAAAGACACAAAGAATGGCATTTCATAATACTTACAGGAACAATCCATCAAGAAGATATAACCCTGGTAAACATATATGCTCCCAACATACGAACACCCAAATATATAAGGGAAATACAAGAAGACTACAAGAAGGATATCAACAGCAACATACTCATAGTAGGGGACTTTAACACCTTATTATCAACAATAGACAGATCTTCCAAGCAAAGAAACACCAAAGATATTGAGGCATTGAGCAACACACTAGATCAAATGGAATTAATTGAAATATATAAAATATTTTATTCCAAAGAAACAAAATATACATTCTTTGCAAATGCACATGTGACATTTTCAAAGATAGACCACATGGTAGGACACAAAACAAAAACAAGCCTCCACAAATTCAAGAAAATTGAAATTATATCAAGCATCTTCTCAGACCACAATGCCTTGAAACTGGAAACCAACCTAAAGGAATAAACTCAAATACATTCAAACTCATGGAGAATGAATAACATGCTATTAAATAATGAATGGGTTAACAATGACATTAAGGAAGAAATCAAGAAGTTTCTAGAAACTAATGATAATGAATACACAACAACCAAAAACTTATGGGGCACAGCAAAGGCAGTACTTAAAGAAAAGTTCATAGCAATGCAGGCCTACCTGAAAAGAATAGAAGAATCTCAAATAAAATATCTAACCCTACAGCACAAGAACTAGAACAACAACAACAGACAAAGCCCAGAGTGAGTAGAAGGAAGGATATCATCAAGATCAGAGAAGGATTACATGACATAGAGACTAAACAAACAGTCCAAAAGATCAACGAAACTAGGAGCTGGTTCTTTGAAAAAATAAAAAAAATCGACAAGCCTCTATCCAGGCTCATCAAGAAAAAAAGAGAAAAGACCCAATAAACAAAATCAGAAATGAAAGAGGAGAAATCACGACTGATACCACAGAAATACAAATGATAGTAAGAAATTACTACAAAAAACTGTATGGCAAGAAATTTGACAACCTAGAATAAATGGACAAATTTCTAGAAACATATAACCTTCCAAAACTTAATCAAGAAGAAGTGGAAAGTCTCAACAGACGAATAACAAAGAAATTGAAACAGTAATCAAAAACCTCCCTGCACACAAAAGCCTTGGACATGATGGCTTCACAGGCGAATTTTACAAAACATTTAGGGAAGAACTAACTCCTACCCTCCTCAAACTATTCCAAAAAATCCAAGAACAGGGAAAAATTCCAAACTCTTTCTATGAAGCGAGTATAACCCTAATTCCAAAACCAGGTCAAGACACAACAAAGAAAGAAAACTACAGGCCAATATCGCTGATGAACATAGATGCTAAAATACTCAACAAAATATTGGCAAACAGGATCCAGCAACACATTAGAAAGATCATACACCACGATCAAGTAGGATTCATTCCAGGGATGCAAGGATGGTTTAATATTCACAAATCAATAAACGTAATACACCACATAAACAAAACGAAAGACAAAAACCACATGATCATATCAATAGATGCGGAAAAAGCATTTGATAAAGTACAACACCCATTTATGATAAAAACTCTCAGCAAAATGGGAATAGAGGGAGCATACCTCAACATAATAAAGGCCATATATGAGAAACCTGAAGCCAACATCATACTCAATGGGCAAAAACTGAGAGCATTCCCCCTGAGATCAGGAACAAGACAAGGATGTCCGCTCTCTCCACTCCTATTCAACATAGTCTTGGAAGTTCTAGCCACAGCAATCAGACAAGAAAGAGAAATAAAAGGCATCCAAATTGGAAAAGAGGAAGTAAAACTGTCATTATTTGTAGATGACATGATAGTGTACATAGAAAATCCTTTAGACTCCACAAAAAAACTACTCAACCTAATAAGTGAATTTGGCAAAATAGCAGGATACAAAGTCAATATTAAGAAAACGAAGGCATTTTTATACACCAACAATAAAAACTCAGAGATGGAAACTGAAAGAAAAACCCCATTTACCATAACAACAAGAAAAATAAAATACCTAGGAATAAACTTAACCAAGGAGGTAAAAGACCTGTACACAGAAAACTACATAACACTGAAGAAAGAAATTAAAGAAGATACAAATAAATGGAATCATATACCATGCTCATGGATGGGAAGAATCAACATCATTAAAATGTCCATACTACCCAAAGCAATTTATAGATTCAATGCAATCCCTATTAAAATACCAGCAACATATTTTACAGACCTAGAACAAATACTTCAAAAATTTATATGGAACCAAAAAAGAGCCCGAATAGCCACAGCAATTTTGAGGAAGAACACAGGAGGAGGAATCACAATACCTGATATCAAACTATACTACAAGGCCACGGTAATCAAAACCGTCTGGTACTGGCATAAAAACAGACATATAGATCAATGGAACAGAATAGAGAGCCCAGAAATAAACCCAGGTTCATATGGTCAACTAATATTTGACAAAGGGGGAAAGAACATCAAATGGAGTGAAAAGAGCCTCTTCAACAAATGGTGTTGGGAGAACTGGACAGGGACATGCAAAAAAAATGAAACTAGACCACCAACTCACACCATACACCAGAATAAACTCAAAATGGATCAAAGACTTAAATGTAAGCCGTGATACCATAAAAGTCCTAGAGGAAAAAATAGGCAGGAAAATTTCAGATATCCCACGTAGCAACATTTTCACTGATATATCTCCTAAGGCAAGGGAAATAAAGGAAAGAATAAACAAATGGGACTACATCAAACTAAAAAGTTTCTGCTCAGCTAAAGAAAACATCAGCAAGATGCAAAGGACACCAACCATATGGGAAAATATATTCGCCAATGACATCTCAGACAAGGGATTGATCTCCAAAATATATAAAGAACTCATACGACTCAACACCAAGAAGACAGACAACCCAATTAAAAAATGGCCAAAGGACCTGAACAAACACTTCTCCAAAGAAGACATACAAAAGGCCCATAGACATATGGAAGTATGCTCAACATCACTAGCCATCAGAGAGATGCAAATAAAAACCACAATGAGATACCACCTCACACCAGTCAGAATGGCCATAATCAACAAATCAACAAACAACTTGTGCTGGAGAGGATGCGGAGAAACGGGAACCCTGGTGCATTGCTGGTGGGAATGCAGACTGGTGCAGCCACTGTGGAAAACAGTTTGGAATTTCCTCAAAAAACTAAAAATGGAAGTGCCTTTTGAACCAGCAATTCCATTGCTAGGATTATATCTGAAAAATCCTCAAACACCAATTCAAAAGAACCTATGCACTCCAATGTTCATAGCAGCACTATTTACAATAGCCAAGTGCTGGAAACAACCTAAATGCCCATCTGTAGATGAGTGGATCAAAAAACTGTGGTACATTTACACAATGGAGTTCTATGTAGCAGAAAGAAAGAAGGAACTTCTACCATTTGCAACAACATGGATGGAACTAGAGAAAACTATGCTTAGTGAAATAAACCAGGCAACAAAAGAAAAATACCTTACGCTGTCACCTATTACAGGAAAGTAGTGAACAACACAAACAAATGAGCAAAATTGAACCAGAGGTATGTAAACAAGAAGTAGACTAACAGTAACAAGGGGGGAGGTGGGAGGGAGAGAAGGGGGTAAGAAGGGGAAGGGTCAAGTAAAAAAAAAATACATGTATGAATGACCCACGGACATGGGCAACTGAGTGGAGACTGAATGTGGGGGAAGGGAGGGACAAGGTGCAGGGAAGCAAGAGGGGGAAAAAATGAGACAACTGTAATGGAAAAACAAACAAAAAATTTTTTTTAGTGGGGGAAAAATGAAAATATGAAGAATGGAAATGCCAGTTCAGTGAATATTAGGACAAAGATTTTCCTTCACGTGGTATATTTTTCTCCCTATTTGATCCCTCCAGAGTTTGGCATTCTAATCAAGTAAGTAATGACATAAGTTTCTTTGCATAGAACTAATAAGACCAGTTGTTAATAGAGGTTCCTTTTTTTTTTTTTCTTTTTTTTGACCAAGTCTTTGACTGGAATGTCAAGCCTAAAGGAGACATACTTGGGCTCAGGTTGTTACCAAAAAGCCCTGAGGAACTGGGACTGACTTTCAAAGGTAATAAAAGCCCGTGAGATAAAAGGCCTGGTACCATGGTTGGTTGTGCAGTCCACAGCAATCTTTCCAGGGAAGGAACGAAGGTTGTTTTCCTGAAAGATGGCTAGAAGGGACCTTAAGGCACAATGAAAAACCAGAAAGACTTGGAAAGGACAGGTGTGTACAGGCAAGGATGAATGCCAGATATGTTGCTCAGCTTCTGTACCCTGAAGAACAGACTGATGGTCACCCCAAATATTCCTTGGGTAAGTTCCAGCAAAGCAGAACTAAAGATCATAAGTGATCATTTGCTGCTCTTTTTATGTTTATGCAAATGAACAGGATAAATTAAAAATGGACTTAATGTAGTCCCTTTAAAGACAAGGAGGGTAACCTTAGGGAGAAAAATCATTATTCAAGGAAAATCACAATGATCAGAAGTAGACTGTAAAGTAGGGCAGCTAACCGTCTTAAAAGTTTCTTCTCACTTAAAATATGGTTTCACTTGAAAATTAAACCATGTCTGTGATATCATCAAAGATATTCAAGTTGCAGGCAAATAGAATTTCAAGTGCCTTGCAACTGGATGTCTTCCCAATAAGACAGTCTTACAGATTTAGAGACTTGTTTGTGGGTTATGTTACATAAATTAACACGTGTTTTCTGTTTTCAAAGGACATAAGCCTATGATTGCATTACCTGAGTGATTGTCTGTACCCATAAGCCTCACTTAATCCTCTCTGCAGCACTGCCTCCTGAGACTCAATGGTTTGGCTGAACTAAATGGCTGGGTTGGTGAAGAATGGGGTGGTCTGTGGGCTTCACTTTAAAATTGGCTTCTCTTTTCTATCCTAATGGCTTGGACAGAAAAGGCCCAGAGGTCTGAGAGGGGGAAAACCTAAACTATTTCCCTCAGCCCAAACTAAGTATAATGGGCAAAAGGGTTTTGGACAGGTGAGATGTGCCTAGCACACCTTCCTACAAAGAAGCCCCCCCTTTTTTTTTCTTTTTTTCTTCTTTCTCCTAATATGGAACATTGAAAAATCAATCCCTGCCTTTTGTCATCTAGTAGTTATGGATTGAATGATGTCTTTTAACCCTTTTCACCAAATCTGTTGCCCCCAGAACACAACAAGGATGCCAGCCTGTTAAACCAAGCATGCCGTTGTCCGGAGACCACCAACTGACCTGGAGTCTGCACGATACTTCCCCATGTGGGAAGGCCACCCTCCCCTCCACACCCCCACTCTTATTAGGGTTTTCTGGACCCAAGGGTAGGTAGGACGACGACCATGTCCAGCTTGAAGCAGCTAGAGGAGCTTGAGACCTTCGCCCATTGTCCTTTACAAGATTACAAAGGGTCCTAATATTTGAGAGGGGGGGGATAGTTATTTTTTACGAACTAGGGGTATGGACTTGTGGGGGGGATTGCTGGGAGAGAGAGATGCTGGGTGGAGGGGAGCAAAGGGGAGAAAAGTGGAACTGTTGTAACAATATAATCAATAAAAAACATTAAAAAAAAAAGAATCTTCTTGACTGATATTTAGGATTCCTGAAGAGTAGTCATTATTTTATTCTGCAGACATCATTTACATTTCAAATCTAGCAATGTCTTGCTGCCCAAAAACAAAAACAAACAAAAACTATTGCAAAGTACAACTATGGCTTACATATTATCTTCTTCATTATGGGGAATAATGGGACAGCTAAAAAATTTTTCAGCCTCATGATAAAGATGGGAGAATCACTTTATGGTTTTCAATTATACTAGCTAAAGCAGACATGTGAATTCTCCCTGAAATACCCTAGTTTTTGCAGAGCCTTTGCTTACATCTTTTAAACACATTTCCAATAGTTGAATACTTAAGTGCACCTCATTTTGTATATTATTTCCTATGATATTTACATTATAATAGCAAAGTATAATACAACCAGAATAGCGCAGTGATGTCCCAAATATCAGTACATTTTAAAAGCACAGTTACTTTATTGGCAGTAGCTATTCTGGCAAGTGTGAGGTCATATCTCACTGTGGTTTTCATTTGCATTTCTTATGATTAGTGACATCAAGCATCTTTTTATATGTCTATTGGCCCTCTATATGTCTTCTTTAGAGAAGTCTCTTTTTACGTCTTTTGTCCATTTAAAAAATTGGTTGGTATGTCTTACTGGTGTTTATCTATATAGGTTCTTTATATATTTTGGAAATTAAACCATTGTAAAATGTATCATTGACAAATATGTTCTCTCATACAGTGAGTTCTCTTTTCATTTTGTTGATGGTTTCTCTAGCTTTGAAGAAGCTTTTTAATATTTTAATAATATTTTATTGTTTATGCTATTACAGTTGCCCCAGTTTTCCCCATTTTCTGCCCCTCACTTTCATAGTCAATCCTCACACCATTGTCCATATCCATGGATCCTTTATATATGTTCTTTGATTAATCCCTTCATCTTCTTTTTAATTTGCTGTAGTCCCATTAGTTTATTTTTTCCCTTTGTTTCCCTTGCCCTAGGTAATATATTGGCAAAAATACTCCTATGTGAGATATGTGAAATTTTACTGCCTATATTTTCTTCTAGTATTTTTATAGTTTAGCAACTTACATTTAAGCGTTTTATCCATTTTGTGTTCATTTTGGGGTATGGTGTAATTGGTGGTTTAGTTTCATTTTTTTGCATGTCCCTATCCAATTTTCCCAACACCATTTATTGAACAGACTGTCTTTACTCCATTGTCAACAAAAAACAAGTGATGACAAGGATGTATAGAAGAGGAAATTCTAGGGCACTGTTGGTGGGAATGCATACTGATGCAGCCACTGTGGAAAACAATATGCAATTTACTCAAAAAATTAAAAATAGAACTGCTTTTTGATCCAGAAATCCCACTTTTGGCAATATATACTAAGAATTTTGAAACAACAATTCAAAACACTAAATATACCCCCATGTTCATAGCAGTATTATTTACAAGAGCCAAGATCTGGGAACAGCCCAAGTGTCCATCAGTAGATGAGTGAATAAAATGTTGTGGTACATATACACAATGGAATGCTACACAGCAGTAAAAAAGAGGAAACTCTTATCTTTTGATACAGCATGAATGGACCTGGGGACAGTTATGCTATGTGAAATAAGCCAGCAAATGAAAGAAAAATACATATGATCTCATTTATATGTGGAATCTAATGAGCAAAATAAACTGATTAAAAAATAGAAACAGAAGCACAGTTGCTGGAACAGACTCACAGCTGTTGGAAGAGAGGGGAGAGGGGGAATTGGAAGAAATAAGGCAAAGGGATTAACCAAAGAACTTGTCTGCATGACCCATGGATGTGAACGATGATGTGGTGGTGGCCTGAGAGAGGGGGGTAGGGGTGTGGGAAAAGGGGGAAAGAGTGGAGACAACTGTAATAGCATAAGCAATAAAAAGTTTTTTAAAAAGCACCAGTGTGTTACAATTAAATAGGCAATAGCATTGATCATTGATTATCCTCTCAATGCTTTTCATCCTATTCCTGTATCCCTTGCCCTTTGGATGTGGCTTGTTGAGGAGGGGAAAAATTCCCTCCCTCTATCCTTCTTTAGTTCTTATGATTAGACTAATATAAAATTAACACAAGACTAGATTAACAGGAGGAAACCCAATTTAATACATGTGCATGGGAGAATCACAATATGATGCTTAGATTTACAATGAGGTTCAAAGAAATCATCAAGCTCAGCATCTTTAATGATTTTTAGACAAAGAAACAATAATCTGAGAAACTGACAGGAATCTAAGCAGGGTGTGGGCTTAGGTAGTAAATGAGTAAAGGAATTACAAGGTTTGTTATATAGGCTTTTTCTACTCTGGGTTTGATAACTCTTGAGAAGTTTGTCACTCAGCCCTCAGGAGCAGGGAGGGCACTTATGGAGATTTATGTCCTGCTTTTAGGGAGACAGAAGAGAGAGAGCTCCTCATGTGCCTGCTGCTTCTCAATCAATTTTATTGTACTTTTAAATAATCAATCTGCCGTTGTGAGTATGTTGGAGTATCCTGTCCTGGGTACTAACAGACCAAAAGAAGGGCATAGGCAAAACGTCTGAGGGTAGAAGTGAAACCAGAAAAGCCAGCATCTGTGCTGCCTGTCATCTACCAGACCCAATACGCAGAGACAGGAATTGAATCTTTATGGGCGCTTTATTCAGATGACCAGCAATTTAAGATGGAGGGTTTGTACCCTAACAGACCATCTTAAATTCCATTTTAAGCCAAACCTTTTTATAAGGAGAAGAAAAGTGTAGGTAAGGGGTTTGGAATTCAGGGAAAAAGTTAATCAGATAAAAGCCACAGCATTCTTTCATCTGTGTCCTGGGTAGTGGCCTGTATCTCTGTCCTGGCCTGTGGTAGTGTCACCCTGGAGTACAATGGCTCAGATACTGTCTTGATTGCTTGCGGTCCTCCTGAGGCACAAAGGTGGACCTGTTTATGGTCTCCTGGAGTCAAGGTTGCTCATACCTTCAGTTCCTGGAACAACAGCTTTTACATGCACTGATTACTGAGCTTATTAGCTATTACCTGAAACTACAGATTTCCAACTCTTGAGTTCCCCATCAGGAGAAAAGTACTGATTCCTCAGGGTGCCTCTCACAGTTCAGCAGTAGCTGTTCTCCTCCTCCCACAACCAAAGCTCCTGGGCAGCCCCCTACAGCTGGGGCTCTCACACATCCTGGCACCACTCACCCCATCCCTTCAGACCTTGAAGTTGTAATGGCTTCATGCTGTTATATTCCTTTGTGCCTCTCCTTTTCTCGTGACTTCCTTCTCTTGGCCTCCAGCTTTTTGAATAGTCCCCTCATTAAACTCTCCCTATGACCATGCTTCCCACACCACCTGTTTTCTCTCCATGAACATGACTCACACAGTCATTTATCATGCACTGAGCCCTACAGAAGATTTAAAATAAAAATGATGAAGAGAATAAGTTATGTTTTTCCAACTGGAAGTCCCTTTCAAATAATAAAAATGAGACTCAACTTGTCCCCCATGTTCTTCTCAAAACTGAGCTGACCTTAGTCTTGCTAATTCTCTTTTTCAATCTAGGGCTCCCCCCCCCAAGTCTGTTGGGACCTGATGTCCATTGATAGATAATTATCTGTCCATTGACAGAAACCATGTGGCTCACCTGCTTGCTTTGATTTTTTATTTTTATTTTTAGAATATTAGGATAATTATAGCTTTTCAAAAAATCCTTTGGTATAGGCAAAATCCTGTGGCTATTTTAAAGAATTAGACTCCCTTTCTAATGATATGAGTAATACATTAATGTATTATTGTATCATAATAATATGAAAATATTATTTCAAATAACATAAAGTGCACAGAGCAGAATGTAAGAAGCCAACTTTGTTATCTTCCAATCTTAATTCAGTCTCCAGAAACAACTACTCTTGGCAATCATCTAATATGCATCTTGTTTTTTAAATATCAATGAACTCATGTATATATAATTACGTGATATGTATGTTACAAATATGATATATCACATATATAAAAGCATGTCTCTATAGGTATATTGCTATGTGCCATATATTATATAAAAGGCATAATCTCTATATTTCAGCCTGTCTAGTCTATTTATAGATGTCTTGGGTCTCTTGTCTATACATATTATTACAATTTGTAAGTGCTACATAATATCCCACACAATTAATATATTTTCACACTATTGCAAACAATATGGTGGTAATAATCAACTTTCCTATACATGTTTGACTGAACACTTTCTTTGGAGTAGATCTCTGAAACTAGACTTCTGAGTCAAACAATATGTTCTTTAAAATTCTTGATAGATAACTATCAAATTGCCATACCCATTTAGCAGTCACTCGCCATTACCCCTCAGTCCTAGACAATCACTAACATATTTTCTGTTTCTGTAGATTTGCCTATACCAGATATTTCATATGAATGGAATCACACACTTAGCACAATATTTTCAAGGTTCATTGTGGGGAATGGGCGGCCTTGGTTCAGATGCCCTGAAAGCAGAGGCAATGAAACTGACTGAAAACAGTCTCAGGGAAAGTTGCACCTTTCTGATAACAGGGAAGTGATAAATAGATAATAACTGTCTGTTGCCAGGCTGACTTTCACACAGTAGGTTCAAAGCTTTGTAAATAAGTTATCTGCATCCTGTTTGGCAGAATTCATAGCATACTTGCTACTAAATAAATCTAAACTCAGGGAAGGGGACTACAGCCTTTCTCCTCTATGAGATTTGCTCACCCTTCACTCCCAGGAAAATGCAGACAGTTTCTAGGTCATTTTCATCCAAGCCATGGGACCTTCTGGTTAAGGAACCCCTCAGTTCATCATGTTGTAGCATGTGTCAATATTTCTTTAATTTTTATTGCCAAATAATATTCCAGTATGTTCATAGACCGCATATTTATTTAATCATCACTTGGTGGAAATTTGGGTAGTTTTAACTTTTTGACTATTATAAATAATGCTGCTATGATCACCCATGTATGAGCTTTTGTGTAGACATATGTTTACACTTCTTATGAGTATATAGGAGTGGACTTGCTGGATAATGTGATAACTAATGTTTTGAAGAACTATGCCAAAAATAATCAACAATAAATTTCATTTTACTTGTATTGGTGGCATTTATGTCACCAATAGACATTGAGTCTATAAAGTAGGTAAAGTTTTATTAAGGTTATAAATATGTTGTCTGTATAATTAATCAAGAAATATTATAATTCTGCTCAAAACATTAATTGGCTACTCCAAAAAGATTCATAGAGACTGTAAAGAGAAAAATGAAAAAATAAGGTCTATATTTTGGACCAATTCAACTTAGATTATGTTCCCGGTTGAATGATTATTAGAAATAATTAGAGCTTAAATTCCAAAGCATTATAGATCTCAAATATCATATTGTAAATAGCTTAACTTTACATTAAAGAAATAAAGTAATTATTGTTTACATATGGTAGAATTAAGGAAAAATTTGGGTTTTATATTACTAACCCCATCTTTTATTGTGAGGACCATACAATTTTATGTCATATATCTATTGTTGCTTTTTTGGGGGGTTGTCTGCTCAAAATTAATATGCATCTTTCTAATGGAAAATAGATGGTTTGGTAATACACAAAATTTTTTAAAGAAAGCCTGACCCATTTGGTATTGGATAAAATACTAAGTACACACAATACATTACCTTCCGACAATGATAAAATGATCTTTGATTTTTTTGTAGAAATTTTAGTTTAGGGCTATGTAAAAATTAATTTTTAATATAATAGAGTTTCTATATGCTAATTAGTATGATGAATACTTTAAAATATATAACTTATTTCTTAAAATGTTATGCTACAAAGGTATATTTTGTTCACATTTTTGGTAGAAACAAAATAAATGCTCAAAGTGATAATAGACTTGTTTACATTCAAATGTTAAGCAGCTGTAATTTTAATACCCATCTCCTAATTCCATATCTAGATTTTCATATCACAGCTACAAAGATTGGAAGATATAAAGGAAATTTACTTCACAGATTACCCATAACAAGTGACTTTCAGTGAACTGTGAATGCTTCATGAGAATTTTATTTAAACCCGTTGTACCTCTGCAGATTGCCTAGGAAGATTTTTGGTCTGGTAAGCCCTGTAAGAGATGGTGCCTCCAGGAGATACATGCTAGGGTCTTATAATACATCCTAGGGCTTTTCAAGGACCTTGTAGGGCTAAGTTTCCTTTAATCATCATTTTATTTGAGGGCTGTGAACACTCCTATGTATGTAATTTGTGATTTTAAAAAATGCTTTAAAACAAAACTATGACCTCCATTGCTGTGTCATAGTATATTCAATAGTTTTCTTAAAATTTAGTAACAATATTTAAATGTTCATGTCAGAAGACCTCAGGTCACTAGCATTCATCTAAATATTTTTTAAATAAATACTATGAACAAAAGACATTAAAAGTGATTACTTCTAAGTTCTATATTTCTAGTTTTATAAATTCAATATTTTCTGGATATTTTAATTACTTTTTATTTCCTATTCTTTTAATTAGCTTTCTTTGGTTGTCTTTCCTTCCTTCCTTCCTTTGTATTTTATATTTATTTTTTCTTTTGTATTCGTAATATCAACTTTTCTTGCATGCCTATAGATTTTTGGTATTCCATTCATATTTAAGAACAGGCAGTGAAAAGTTAATGGGGCTTTGGTTTACATGGATGGGGATTATTAATTTGTAGGAATAACTAAGGGAGAAGTAGATAAACTACCTCATTAGCTGGAGAAATTTTAAATAATTGCAGCTGGCTATCTTTGAGCCAGGGCACCAGTGCTCACAGTAGCTGAGCTATTCATAAAATGGTATGTTTTAGTTACTGCTGTGTATTCTTACCTTAGAAAAAAGAGAAGATAAGCATATAATCAAGCCACCATTTAGGAATACATCACTTAATACCTATTAACATTATTTTGGAAATTGCTAGACTCAAAGGATACAATTACAAAACTTGGACTTTGGTCTAAATGAGTCAATACTGTT
The DNA here is from genome assembly GCF_987537825.1 of Furipterus horrens. NCBI lineage: Eukaryota > Metazoa > Chordata > Mammalia > Chiroptera > Furipteridae > Furipterus > Furipterus horrens. The sequence goes on along the minus strand of NW_028327171.1, from coordinate 134,630,843 downwards.
GTATTTTTGTTAAACTAGAACTTATTTTATTACTGGGAAAGAGACTGTTTTATCATTTTTACTAGTTCTCTTAGTGGTACTACTGCTCTCCTTGTGTCCCATACATATTCAGTCACTCAAAGTTGGCCTTGGAGATCCATTTTTCTTCTGGAATTCACCTGTCCCTCATTTCCATTTCCCCTGGAGCCACCCTTTGTCTGGACTTCTAAAAGTTCTTTTATTAAATAAATCATGTTTGTCATAAATGTATCCACACTGAAGGGTGATAGTATATATACTCTAGAGCCAGGTAGAGCCAGGTTCAAATCCTGATTTTGTCAATTATAACCTGAAAGGAATACAGAATTTATCTTATCTAAATTGCTGTTTCCCCATCTACAAAATTGATGCAATCATATTTCCTACCATAAAGGGTTTTAAGGAAGTTAAATGAGGCTGAAAATGTAAAACACTTTACTCAGTGCTGACACATAGTAAGTAACTAAAGTGTTATCTATGGTTATTTTTGTTTATTATATGTCAATTTTTAAATATGACATTGGATTGGTCAAAAAGTTTGTGTGGTATTTCATAAAATAAAAGACACATTTTTCATTTTCATCAATAACTATTGATCTGGAGATTTTGAGTATTTTGACTCTCTTCCACATAGCATAACATTGATTCTTCTCCATTAATGTCTCAGTTTGATCGCTATCAACTTCAACTGGTCTACCCAACCACAGAGCATCATTCAGCAAGAAATCTCCAGCACAAAACTGCACAGACCACTTTTGACACATTTAGTCAGTCATAGCACCTTCTCCATACTCTGTACAAATCTTTTTTTCTTTTGCATTTCAGTTGTGTTTTTATCATTCTTGAAGTAATAATAGCATAATATGCCAAAAAGTTATTTACTTTCTTCCATCTTTAATATTAAAATGGCTACACAAAAATTCACCAATTTTGAGTTTGTTTTTTTTTCAAATGCATGCTGATATGATAGCTGTCACAAAACAACCTAACAAAATTGTTTCAAATAGAGTTAAAGACAGCTAAGCACTACTAGAGCCATCTTACAGAAAAAAACAAATGAACTTTTTGACCAACCCAATATTTAAGCCAACATTCTTAACACATAAAATGCAAACTATAGTTATTTCTTTCATGTATTTTCTCTTTTGCATAGCAAAGCACTTATAGACTCTTAATAACAACTCTACCCCTTCCAGGTTTTTGTTGTATTTTTAACCACTTGCAACCCACACCTCACTTACAATCTAAAAATCACAGATATCCATAATGTCTTTTTGCATGGAAATTTCAAACTGAGAAATCTTAATTTTTCTCCCAATTGCCTAGATAATACAGATGAGATATCTTAGCTGGCATTGAAGGCACGTTCCCATCTCATCTCTATCTACTTTTTGATTTTCCATTGATGCCCCATTTCTGTTCATTTCAGCAAAATTCATCTGCTTATTATCTGCAAGTGTACCATTATATATTTCTGTTATTGCTCTTTTCTGATGAAATAATCTAAATTATTCTTTGAATTCCCAATTCCAGTTTTCATCTCTACTTGAAGTGTTTTTCTTTTGCATTTTGTTTTTCAGATTTTGTTTTTTTATTCATGACATGTTACACAGTACTCTTATTGATCTTTTTTACAAATAAGACAAATACCTATATTTAAAATTAGGTACAAGATATAGTTCACCATTATCAGTATACAGATAGTAAATAAGGAGACTATTTGTAATAGGGTGTTTATAAAAAATTCACCCATTTGATGCAAACATTCCAATTAGCAAAATCTAGAATGAAGAATAACCCAAAATGCAGAAAGTGTTATGCAGAAAGATGTTCATGATGCTTGTTCACAAATGCAAAATTTTCAAAATAACCTAAATGTCCTAGTACAGTGAGGTCATTAAAAACATCATAGTGCATTCACTGGTGAAGAAATACATGAAGAAATACATACTATTAAAAATTAGATTATAATCTGTCTGAAAAACATAGGGAAATACTTCTTGCATTCCTTACCATTTATCAAGTACTTATTCTATGCCAGAGTTTGGTTAAGAGGTTACACATATCCATTAATTTCATTCTCTCTATATCACCTGATAAAGTTGGCATTCCTACAGTTTTTCTTTTTTTTTTTTAATTATTTATTTATTTGTTTGTTGCTTTGTTTATTTATTTATTTTTCGAGAGAGGGGAAAGGAGAAAGAGAGGGAGAGAAACATCACTGTGTGGTTGCCTCTCACTTGTGCCCCCAACTGGGGACCTGATGTGCAACCGAGTCATGTGCCCTGACTGGGAATCGAACCAGCAACACTTGGCTTGCAGGCCGATGCTCAATCCACTGAGCCACAGCAGCCAGGTACAGTTTTTCTATTAATCTGTTTACATCAAGGTTTAGCTCCTATATCTTTGTCAAGGTAGGTGACCTGGAGTTATATATTATTATTATGACTTCTAGCATTCCCTAAGGGCAATCTCCCATTTGAAGAGCAGATGATCTTCATAACATTTAGAAACTAATACAGCATAGGCACTGACCAATCAGAGCAATGCCACAGCCAATAGGCTTAGACACCAGCATAGCTAAGCAGTAAGAACATATCTGTGCATAGTGGGTGAATATCTGCCCTGGCGATTGGGGATTAAAAAGTTACTTGTGCTATTCTATTCCCTTTCAGTTACATTTTACCAGCTAACTCAGAACTTATTAGACTCTTAGGAAATCAACTTGTACTTCTGTGGATGGCTGAGCAAAATTTTAATGAGACTTCTTTAACACATTGAAAGCAGTTTCCCACAAAATCCCAATAACCAAGATAAGTAGGGCTTCCAACAAGTTATATTGGGAAATCTGTACAGAGTTCTTAATGAAGTGGCAAAGATAATTACAGACTTCTAATTAACTACTTAATTGCTTTGAATTAGTAAATATCCCAGCTTGGATAGCTTTTACTCAGTTTTATGGTTGACAAAATACATTCTCTTCAACTTTCTTTCAATTATTCTCTCAGTGTAATTAACCATTTCTTTGTACCAGTGACCTTTGCTAAGAGACATTTAATTATTGTTAATCCTTAGCTCTTGTTTCTAATCATCAAAAAAAAAAAAGGCTTTAGCTGCAGTAAGCACCTTAGCTTAGAACTGGATCCATGTAAATTATAGAACATTGAGTCAGGTCAACTTGAGATTAATGTAGCCTATGTCTTAAATATATGAGAAACCATGCCAAACATCTATTACCAGTAAAAGGAAAGCATTAGTTAACATTTTATGATACACTCTGGACTTTGTTATATGTTAATGCATTTCTTCTCATCATCACCTCCTCATTATAGGACAGAGAAGTACATTATAAAGGGACAATTGAGTTTCACCTTTAATTCAGGCCAATGAAGGGGAAAGCATTAAGAATCTACTTCAAAACAATCAATTTTATTTACTGGATTTTGTCACAGAAGCTTGATATAAATACTCATTGGTCCCTTTCTGTTAGTTGTAGAAATAAAGAATTATAGAGTAGAAACAAAATTTTAATTCAGTGTGTTGATGACAGAAACTAAGAGATATTGTCATAATTAATATATGACATGTGATATAAATTATCACATAGTTGTTCTTTCTTGATCTTATGGGTGGGATAAAATATTCCATTGTCTCCTACTTTCTCCCACTAGCTACTGTCAAACAATTATTGCATCCATTTGCTTATCTACTCTTTTATTGTTTTATTTAATAAACTTTTATTTATCATCTGGATGATCTAATTCAGAACTAAGGGGAAAGGAGAATCCCTGACCCATTAAAAATGCTCTTGATGAAAATCTATCTAATGAACAACCCAAAATTAACCCCTTTCTGAGTCACTTTCTACCACCTAACTGGGAGGGTAGGAAGGTGAACAAGGTTGCAGAGTGGTCAATGATAAACTGTATCTGAGGAGACTGATCAGTTGAATAAAAATTGGAAAAATCAATTAAATATGTTTAAGACATTTGTTCATTAGTATATATTTGGCTGCTGTGTTCTCATGTAAGCCAGGGAAAATGAAAGGGGTTAGAGATAAAAAGGGACCACCAACACTCCTCTTTACTCCCTATGTGAATTTAGGCAGGTCATTTGAGTTCTTTAGGTGTCAGTTTATCAGTGATTAATTCTACCCATCTTATATTGTGGTTAATAGATGATGCATACATATTTCTTAATAGAGTGCTTACCATTAAGTATTACATAAATATAACCAAACAATCCAATCTACATCCTGAATTGAACTAAATGCTTCCTTATAAAAGTTAAATTATATACAATTTCAGTTTTCAAAAGGTTCTCAATGAAGCAGAGAGGAACAAAATATGAATTCTTGGGTGAACCCTTTCCAGTATGCCTCCAACAGGGCTCACTAACTCAGGCTCCATTCAAATGTGGCCATTGTCACCTCCAGGTGGACTGAACTGACTGCCTTGTTATGATGGCCTTGGCACTTACAATGAGCCGAGAACTGCAGACTCCTCAAATATAAAGCTCCATGAATTTCTCTGAGGGAGGTGTTTGGCATATTTACAACAATGCCATAGCGTGTTCTTTCCAAAATAAAATTTCCCACAATCTGCAATGGTCTCATTACCCAAGCCATGTCCGCCTCCCCACCAAGTTTGTCTCAGCTTTACCTGTGTAAACTTAGATGGTGGTTGGGTCTCTCAATGTACTTTTAATGTCTCCATGCTTGTGCAAACCTAAGAACTACGATCATGATGCAGATTCTAAGTTCTCCAGTCCTCATGTAGTCCTCCATCCCCTGAAGTTTACAGAGATGCCATCAGTAGTGGAGCTGTAGCCTTATGCAAATGTAGTGATGCTTCTCAGTGCTACCACCTACATGGGAGGGTTGGCAGAAACCCAAGGAAGATTAGCTGTGTCCAAATCTTCCCTTTTTGTTCCAGGACGTCTAAGAGGCCTGGAGGGAAGTGTTCTGGTGTCTGATCTTGTTGAGGGAAACAAAGAAACCATAGGGTAAAGTAAAACTTAGTACTTTGATGTCCTTTTTATATTTTAATGTACAAAATTGAATTTAATACTTTATAGTTTCTATATTTAAGGAATTCATACAATATAGCCATAAAAGTTATGCAAAACCCTAAAATAAATTATTCATTCAAAACATATTAGATGCCACAAGTCAGAATTTTTTACAACACTTGCAGAAATTACCTTCTCAATGAACATGTTCCTAAATAAGTTTGTTGTTGGGGCAAGATTATAAGGCCTGCCTCAAAACATTTTTTTTTCATAATTTAAGTATGTTGTTTATGGGTAGCTCATAACCAATGAACTTTTTTCATTCATTATTTCAGAACTTCCAGTTGAGAATAAATTTTGGTATTTTAGGAAGTTTTTGAAAACATTTTAATTTCATTTCCAGAAATGTATTTCTTATTAGGGTTAACATAGGTCTCAGTATAACTAGATGGTATATACATATGTGTATGGTAGCAATACATATGCATGCATATCTATGATATTATTGCCTTCAATTAACTTTAGGAAACAAGTCATAATGATCACCTCTTTATGTATACTTTTATACAATATGTAAATAATCACTTAAGTATGGATGTATAGGTATGCATGTTTCAGAAAATGAAGAATAGGAAAGAATAAAGAAAACGTGGTCTTCCTTTTCTACATTGTCTTCAAGTGCACCTACACCTAAAGATGTCTGAGCAAATTCTATACCTATCCCAGAGGCACAGTGGATTCCTTCCCAATCGACTTCAGAAGAGGATCATCATGGTAAATCATGTTTGTCTCTAATTTTACATGGGAAATCTTATTTCATCTACTGGAAGTTAACTCAATGAGGACAGACATTGTCCCATCTTTGCCCCCCACAAGCATCCAGTGGAATTTTTAGTTAGGTGTTTAATTAATCTCTCTTTAAAAATTGCATGGAAAATTCTCTCTCTCAGAACTTGTTCCTTTGGACAATCTGAGATTCTCATATACTCAGGTACCCTGCTAACTGTTTTTTGGACACTTTTATTTCAGCTTTACAATAGTAACTATGAGGAAGATATTATGCCCATTTTAAGAATGAAGAAACAGAGTTTAGAAATACTAAGTAATATACTCAAGTCTTCACTAGAAATGAATCTGTCTGAATCTATGCTCTTATCTACTCAGTGTGACTGGCAAAGTGAAGGTAGAATCTCACAGGACTGTGTCCTCATGGCATGCTTACAAGGCTTCTTGCAGTTTGCGAAGGTAAGGAGTGGAGAAGAGAGAGAGGACAGGAGTCTGGATAGGGGCTGGCTTTCTCTGTGCCACCATGACCCAGCATGTAACACTCCAGTCCAGATCTCCCTTTTCTGGGATGTTGAGGAAACAGAATAATGTCCCCACCAGATGTCCATGCCTTAATCCTCAGAACCTCTGAATATGTCACATTACATGGCAAAGGGGAATTAAGGTAGCAGATGGAATGAAGGTTACTAATCAAATGCCTTTAAAATACAGATATTGGATACTACCCTAGTTTATCACAATGGGTGCCATATCATCACAAAGTTCCTTTACAGCAGAAGAGGGAGATAATAGAGAGAGAACCAGAGGAGTGGCAGTATGGGTAGGCCTGGGACCAATGTTGCTGGTTTTAACAGTGGACTAAGAGGCCAAGGGTTGCAGGCAGTCTCTAGAAGCTAGAATAAGCTAGAAAGTGGATTCTCCCCTGGAGCATCCAGAAGGAATGCAGACCTGTTGATATCTTGATTTTAGCCTACTGAAACCTATTACAGATGTCCAACTTCCAGAAATATTAAGGTGATAAAAGTGTTGTTTTAAGCCACTAAATTTGTGGTAATTTGTTACAGCATCAATAGGAGACTAATACTAGTAGGTGTCTTAGAAGCCTCAGAATGTGTATTTTATAATGGGGTGATTCAGAGCTCTTCCTTTCCTCTCCACATTGACACAGAGCTATTCGGCATTGAATCACTAAAGGGGGGGGGGGGGCTTACTCTGGCAATCAGCTCACACACATGTGCCCTGGATTTAGTACCAGAATCAGGCCTGCCATGAACTCAGCATAGAAGCTATCTTTGATGGGACAGAAGTTGGATTTTCAGGTATGAACGATTAAAAAAAAAACCATCCATAATTTTTGTCAAATTAGACAATGCCAAAGGGGAACAGTTGCATTAGGAGTAGTTAAAAGATCATGTTTTCATTTATAATTTTAACTACTGCACATTTGCAGTCATAGTTTGAGTACACAAAAGATGACCAGGTGGGGTATATGTATGTGAGACAGGGGTACAGAAGGATTATACATGAGTATATGTCAGCAGGAAAAGGAAGCTGTTGTGGGTTTTGATAGGTTCACTATTTTAAAAGCAAAATTTAGATACCAATTAATTACCAATACCCTGAATTTAGATTCCAGAAATGTTATCTTCTGCCATTAATTATTTTCCCAGTAGATGGCAGTATGGTGTAAGCAAAAAGAAAATCAGGTTCCTCATCAGTGGGCTTGTTCTCTTGCTGTTTCAAGAGAAGAGGAAAATCAACCCCGTCAAAGCAATCAACTTAGAGGGGTAGAGACATTCTAGACTAATTCTCAGGCAATGAAGTCCTAGAAAGGGCATGGATTTTGTAGGTCTCAGCGCCTATAATTACTAGCAGTGAGATACTGCTAAATTATTTACCATCTTAGATCCTCAGTTTCCACATTTGTACAATAGATGTGGGTATTAATATCTTTTTACAAAGCTGTTATAAAATAAAATAAAGTAATATAGATTAAAATCTTAGGGCATAATAGGCAGTCAAATTTTAATAGTTTGTTCTGTCTTCTTCACAGGAAAAAAATAAAGTCTATTTAAAATTTTAGACCTTAAGCTCATATAATCTCTGGGTATGATTGTGATAAAAAGAAGGGTCTTAAATAGTAAGGAGAAATTCTTCATTATTTTCCCTGCTTCAGTTTGTCTAAAACTTTCCAAAAAGCAATGCCATGACCTTTACTTTATGCCCTCAAATGCAGTTGCCCTCTTTCCCATCTTACCTGCTTACAGTTGAAGTCAACCTTCTGTGAGTTCTGCGAAGCTAGATGCCGTTCATGATGTAGACAGGAGATCACAGTGGGACTCCAATGCTCAGCGTTCCGTGCTTTGTATGCCTGCAGCAGGCTGTGCTCCAGTTTGTAGGCACACCAGGATGTTGCCCAAGTAGCAGAATTTGATGATATAGTGAGCTGAAAGATGACCCCCAAAAGATAAGTCCACCTGTAACCTGTGAATGTGACCTTATTTAGAAATAGGGTCTTTGCAGATGTAATTAAGTATCCTGAGATGGGTCATTCTGGATTATCCAGGTGGGCCCTAAATTAAATTACAAGTGTCCTTAGAAAGGCAGAGGGAGATTTAAGACAGAGCAGAAGACCATGTGAGATGGAGGCAGTGACTGAAATAATGCCACCACAAATAAAGAATGCCTAGAGCCCCATGTGCTAGCAGAGGCAGGGGCGGATATCTTAGAGTTGCCAGAGGGAGTGTGTCTCTGTCAACACTTTGATTGCAGACTCTGGTCTTCACAACTGTGAGAAAAAAAATTTCTGCTGTCATAAGCCACCAAGACTGCAATACTTTGTTACTATAATCCTAAGGAACTAATACAGATTTATATCAAGAAAATTTCTGTCCCCAAATATATTTCCAGTGTTGTCAGAAATTTCACTATTAGCACGTTTATTTATGTGGTTTAAATTATCACCCCTTAAAATAAAATACACAAGGTCCTTGGGAAACGTAATATATTTCAGAGAAGTAATTTTCTTTTTTTTACATTATACTCTGTGAATGTATGGCTTGGATTTGCAAAAAGCACTGGGTATATACTTGGAAGGAAGTACTAGGAAAGAGATGAAGGGACTTGGCTTTAAAAGACCAGCTTGGCTTGCAAAGTAATTTGTCTTGCGTTTGGCCCAGTTATTCCTCATTATTTCAATGGTCCTCAATGAGAGAAGCCACAATTTGGAGAAATCTCAAGCAGCAACGCTATCAGAGAAGATACCTCTCTGGACTAATTTCAATATGCACCTTGCCATGAGCATTCATGAGGCTAATGGAATGTCCCCGAAACTAGCACCTTCCCCTCTCACTCCATGATGCAGGTACCTAGAATCCCAGAAGTCCTTGCCCAAATACCCTCAAGTCATTTATCAAGGTCTATGCAGGCTTCTTTTCCATGTCTACCCTCCCTAGTGAGGATTACAGTACACTTTTACACTCAAGGTGGTTAATATGAGAGGCCTTTCTCAGAAGAGAACGTAGCAAGGAGTCGACAGAAGAGGCTCCCTGGGGTCCACGAACAATCTCTTTTGGCACCACCACATTCTGGGCAAGAGTTTCAAAAATTCTGTGCTCGAATGTGACCTTCCTGGTCTTTATAAAGAAATATTTGTCAAGTTAGAAGAATCAAACATATTTTATTGAAGTCTGTTAGCTTGGTGTACAAATTAAATACTTAGACAAATGAGTGTGGGTCTGCATTTATATCCTTTTTCTGTGCCCTGCAGAAGTTAGGGGGCGGCTCTGAGTCTGCAATACACAGCACTTTAACAGCACTTTGGAGGTGATGCAGTGAGCCAGCAGCAGTTCATAAAAGACAGGGCATAAAAACAGAATCACAGTACTGGAAGTGCCACAGGAGGAAAAACTTGGAAGGGAAATGGTAGTAAAATTTAAGAACTGCATCAAGCGTGTAAATGGCTACATGGTAGAAAGCAGATACAGGCTTTACCATCTCTTAGCTATTTGACTTTAGAAAAGATACATAAAGTCTTTGAACTACAATTTCTTCAAATACAAAATTTGGATTATTAAAGCTATGCCAGAGTTACAATGAGAATTCAGAAAGGAGTAAACTAAAGTCATTGCTTTAAGTGAGGATACATACTATCCTGTGATGACTACTGACAATTTCTCTCATAATATTATAGGGGCTTAATAGGATGAGACTTGGCATGGGATATATAGCACTGGAAAATATACCTTACTAAAAAAATCAAACGTCTCAGGGAACAAGGAGAGACTGTTACCCAAACCGGGTTTTGCATAGACATACATCTCATACACCTATGTATGGTGAGAGTGAGCTGCCTGAGAGAACACTGTAAGGGGGATGACTTATCTGGTCAGCACAGCTAAGCCTAGGCTCATAGATGTGAGTCTTAAGTGTGATTTTCAGTTTGGGTTACCTCAAATCAGGTATCTCTTTGACATGATACAGAGAGAGAGATACTATTAATTTTTAATAATAGAGTTATTTCTAATCCATGAAAAAGTAGATGGATTATTAAAAATAAAACTATATATAGCTTATTAAAAGGAAATTTGGGATTACACATAATAAAGTGAAAGTTATAAATAGCACACTCATTAATTTCATTCTCTCTTTACTAATATGTGGTAAGTCCTTGGTCAGCTGGGGATACTGACAGGAATGGTTTTCTGTTTTGGTTTCTCTCAGAGTTCCTTGCTTACTTACTTCTCTTCCCAGAACTTAATTTCCTTTGTGGGCACATCTCTCTGGGTCCTTCCAGGGTGGCAGGGGTGATGGCTTCCTTGTGTCAAGATCTTTACTGTAATTGCAGAGATTTTTCCTTTCTACAGCTACAGCCACTAAAAGTTCAGATTTTAAGTAACAAAGTCTTTACCAGGTGTTCCTAAAGGAGACCCTTCCTCCACTATAGTCTGCAAAAAACCAACATGGTTGCTGTGGGTTATTCAATGTCCAGGAAAGAATGGTCTCTCTTTGTGCTTTCCTGGGTCCTTATTTTGTCTCGGCCTCATGTATTTGCTCTGTCTGCCTACTTGAGTCCACGTTGTTTTTAAGGCAGTGGCAGTGAGTTGGATTTTAAGATTCATGGCATTTTTCTTTCTGTATTTAGAAAGGAACTTTTCAATTTGATCATAGCTAAATATTGATTCTCCATTAAGTAGGAACATAAATACCATTTTATTTCTTGTGTAACACCATTAAACATCCTCTTTGGTTGCAGTAGTTTAAATTTTATGATTTTCACTATTTCTTACACAGTAGTCACTTGGCTGCTGAAGCACCCAGGATAGGGCAAGGTGAGAAAAGGAGAAGAGAATAGCTGATAATGTATCACTAGGCAAGAATGCTATAGCTTAAAGGTGATTGACAACTTCGATTTAAATTTTTAGGCACCATCCACTAAGATTTTTCTCGGGAGTTTCTCAATAGCTTGATGTGTTGTGGAGTAAGAGCGAGAACCGAACGGTCGGAGACAATCAAATTAGAATTTAAAGAGCCTTTATTAGCTGGCCAGCGACTGCCCACCCATCCACAAGTCGGACTTAGCTGGACCTTAGGGATTGGGGGGTTTATAAAGCATTTCAGGTTCAGGAACTTGGACAGAAATACAGCTTGTATAGACAAAAATTTTCCACTATTCCCCAGGTCATTGATCAAAGAAATAGGTCACTGCTCAAAGGAATAACAGTTAGGTTAAGTTCCTTGTTCTGCTTGGTTGGAGCATGCAACCACGGGGGTCTGGTTCTTGGGACCCAAGTTCAGCTGATTACCTTACTGGCTGGACATCTAAGAAATACCCTTTAACATTGATGAATGTTGAAACCTGAAAGACGTAGCTAATGCACTAAAGGTCAGAATCAGGGGACAGTAATATATTTACATGAAAATGATAAGCAGAAACCAACAATGTCAAGTGCAGGATGGATAAATGTAACTTTCTGCCCTGAAGCTGGAAAACCTGCCCATCCAGTGTAGGATGAGAGATGTATCTTCACAGCTGGGTGTTTCCTAGAGGCTCAGTCTCCACAGCAGCATTAGAAGCTGATGTAGCCTTCAAAGCGCTTCACTATTTGGCCTCTACCTTCCTGTCTAGCCTCATATCTAATGACATTTTCTCCCAATCCACTCCCTTCACACAGGTAATGGAGGAGTTAGATTTTAGCTCAATATAAGGAAGAATTTCCTAACAACAGAGCTGTCCAAGAATAGAATGAACTAACTCCAGAAGCAGCCAGTACCCCCAGCAATAACAGGGGTTCCAGCTGAGGCTTAATAGCCTTTTGTAGGGTAATTGGGAAGGGGATTGAAACAGTGTGACTAAAAAAATAGACTTTGAAATTTAATAAAAATATTGAAAGCGTCTCTCTAAAGAGATGCATTATTTGGGGTGGAATGGTGGTTTCTGGAGCTCAGTGTCCAATTTTCAATGCAGGTCTGCCAGTGACTAGCTGTGTGACCTTGGCTTGTCATTAAACTCTCCTGGCCTGAATTGTCTCATTTGTAAAAGGTGGCAACAATAGTATCTTTCCCACAAATACTATCCTCAGCATTGTGTGAGGATTAAGCAAATAAACATAACAAAAATTCTTAGAATAGTATCTGGCGTATAGTATGCATTAATAACTGTTAATAATAATTATTATATTTAACTATTTAAACCTATGTTTTCCCTTTAGGAGAATAAAGATAATATTTAGCTCTTAAATTTCCTTTGAAAAAGAAATGAAGTATGATTAACATAATGTTGAACACATTGAACAGTTATTATTAGTGACAAGGTGTTTTGCAGTATATAATATCTAACATTCTTATAAACCTGATGTTCTTTGAGTAAATGACTTGCCAATGGCCAGAAATCTGGGGAATTTTCCCAGAATGTTCTGTGGAGGTAGATGCCTGTAACTTGTACATGGAAGCAAAACATTTCATCAGTCCATCCAATTTAATATATTGATGATAAAAGGTGGGGGGAGAAGGAGGAGGATATTGAAGAAATAAATAAAGAAGAAAACTGGAAGATAATAATTCTCACTCCCAATATTCCATAAAACAACATATGGATAATTAGGTATCAAAAGGGAGATAGCTAGAAATACTTAACTGGAATCATACCCTTTCTGATAAGCAATATATTTGTTAGTCATCATTATCACTTTATTTTAATTGGGTTATAAATATATGCATTTTCCAGGTTGAAGAATAGAAATTGATTTAAAAATCCCTACACAATTTTTTAACTATATTCTAAAAACTATGAATTCCTTTTCAGTCTAATCACCTACAGTGAACTGTCAGTATCAAGATGCATGTGAATTGTGTTTCTCTGTGCATAATAATTTTTAGACATATTTCTTGACATTGTGGATTTAAATAGCTTTAATACCCATCTTTCAACTTCTCTCTTTTATTATGATACTAAAATGTTAGAACCAAGACAACTATTCTCAAGGTTTCAATGCTCCTATGAATTGGAATTGAGCTATCCCTTCAGCTACTTTTATTTTAATTTTCTAATTTATTTATATCTCTGTGTAACAAATATTAACTTTTCTGCATGCAGTGGGCCTCCACAAAGATACAAAGGGAGAATAAGATCTCACCCAAGATTTTTAGGTTAATATATTGTAGTGGGGGTGGAGGGAGGAGAAGAAAGTTAGAAATATGTCTGCAAAATGACTTCTGGCCAAGATGGAGGCATAGACAGACATGCTGTGTCTCCCTCCACAACTAAGAAGGAATACAACTACCTCAAAACTAGAAACAACCAGAAGTTCCAGAAAACCAAAGTGCATGGAAGTCCAGCAAACAAAGATATAAAGAAGAAATACTCATCCAGAAAGGTAGGAGGGGTGGAGCTGGGGCAGAGAGGACAGGGTGTGGTGGTGGTACAGGGACAACAGCAGCAGGCTGACAGAAAGCAGTTACACATTTTAAAAAGTCACGAAGGACACCTGGGGAGGTTTCCCAGCTCCTCACCAGACCGAGTGGCTCACTGTCCCAGCACAAGGGAAAATCAAACCTCATTGCTTTTGACTATGTAAACCAGTGGGTGTTGGGACAAAGGAAGAAACTGCCAGTCTCTCAGCAGAGTCTGCTTATTTAAAGGGGCCCCTTGGACCTAGAACATCCACAGACCCACCGACTCTGGGAACGACAGCCAGGGCAACAGCTAGAGGGGCGCCAGTCTGATGTGGAAGTGGGAGAAGTGCCTGGAAAAGGGGCGAGTGCTGGGCAAGTGGCATTGTTCCTTCTCAGACCATGCCCCTGCATCTATCGCCACAACGTGGTCAAAGAGGTTGCCTGTTACTGACGAATATCTAAGGCTCCACCCCTTACAGTGTAGCAGGAGCCGCAGCTCTCCCTGGGACATGGAAGCAAACAAACACAGGAGGCTTCCAGCCAAGATGGAGGCCTAGACTGACAAGCTCTATCTCCCTCCACAACTGAGAAGGAATACAACTACCACAAAACCAGAAAAACCAGAAGTACCACAAAATAAATGGAAGTCCAATGTAGAAAGTTATAAAGAAGTGGTGCTCGTCTGGACAGGTAGGAGGGGTGAAGCTGGGGAGGAGAATTTAAGCTGTGCTGTCCACAGCAGCAGCAGCGACCGAGGCAGGACAGCTGTAAGCACAGACACCCATAATTAAGGGGAGATGAGAAGCACCTGGGGAGCACCCTCCCTTGCAGACCAGACCTGTCAGCTTGCAATTCCAAAGCTGGGGAAGGCAGACCTCCATTGCCTTGGACTGTGAGGCCCAGAGGGGATGGGGACAGAGGTGGAGGCTCCCAGTCTTGCAGCGGAGAGTGAACAGCAGGAATCCATCTTGGAACCCCATCCCCCACAGAAAATGCCACAGCATGGTGAGACGGGTCTCCCAGTTGTGACAAGTGCATGGGGATCTGCCCCCTATAGTGTAGGAGGTGTGACAGCCCTGCCCAAGAAGCAAAGATAAACAAAAATTCTCAGGATGGCACAGATCATGATAGAGATCCTGGTGATGCAGCTGACCAGACAGCAAATATCTAGTCTAACGAAGCAGCAGATAGGAAATCTTTCTGAGGCTCAGTTCAGAGCTTTGGTTATAAAAATGCTTACAGACCTAACAGTAGATCTTAAACAAGACGGGGAAGGAATGAAAGCTAGTCCTGCAGAAATGAACAAAAAAACATATGAAACTAGTGGTGACAGAAAGAAAACCAGGGATCAAATCAACAAATTGGAACACAGAGAAGGAACAAACAGTCAACCAGTGTAGAAAGAGGAAACAAAAAGTGAGGAAAATGAGGAGAGGCTCAGAAACTTATCAGACAGCTATAAGCGGGCCAACATCCAAATCGTAGGGCTGCCAAAAGCTGAAGAAAGAAAACTAGAAATTAAAAAATTATGTGAAAAAATAATAAAGCAGAACTTTCCTAACTTGGGGAAGGAAATAGACTTACAGGTCCAGGCAGTACAGAGAGTTCCAAAGAAACTGGACCCAGGGAGAACCACACCAAGACACATTATAATCAAAATGTTAAAAATTAAGGATAAAGAGAGAATCTTAAAAGCAGCAAGAGAGAAGAAGAGAATTACATACAAAGGGATCCCAATAGGACTATCAGCTGATTTCTCAAAAGAAACTCTGCAGGCAAGAAGGGACTGGCAAGAAATATTCAAAGGAATTAAAAGCAAAAACCTACAATCACAATTACTCTATCCAGCTAAGCTGTCATTCAGAATAGAAGGGCAGAGAAAGTGCTTCCAGGACAAATTAAAACTGAAGGAGTTCATCAGATCCAAACCACTGTTATATGAGATGTTAAAGGGACTTGTTTTGGAGGAGGATCAAAACTATGAATATTAAAAGGAAAACTGTATCACAACAACCAACAACAGAAGCTAGGGAATTGGAAGAAAGGCAGACTAAGTAGGCAATGAGTGTGGGAAAAGAATTATAGGTATGGGGAACATTTTGGGGGGAGGTCAGTGGAGAGGGGGAAATGGGGAAAGGGAGGGAGATGGTGCAGGAATTAAGAAGTATAGTAGGAGGGAGTGGAGTAGATAGGAAGATGTTGAGAAGAACTATATGCACAACCAATGGGCATGGACTAAGGGGGTGGGACAACGGGAGGGAGGGGGGGTCACTGGGTGTAGGGGAACAAAGGGAAAAGAAATTGGGACAACTAATAGCATAAACAAGAAAGCATATTTAGAAAAAGAAATATGTCTGCAAAATAGTTAATTATTAGCACAAATTGTTGGTTGTTTAGAAGGTGGACACTATCAGTACTTTGAAGTTCAGAGATGACTCTGGACTGATGTAGGGGACTTATTCTCAAGTGGTGTTGTACCCAGTCAAGAGCAAATGCTGGCTCCTGACATCTACACTCTGTGATAATGAGCAGAATAACCTTTTTGAGCCTCTGTTTCCTCATCTACTGAATAAGTATAATGATGCCTGCTGCCTCTCTTGCTGGCTGTAAGAATCAAAGATTTTATATATGGGTGATGTCTGTCATATGAAAATAATAAATAACTGTGAGCTTATTGTCTTTCTCTTGACATGTAATGGAGCTAGGGTTCAAAAGGATAAATGGAATTCAGAGGTACAGACAAGGACTTGAAATCTGAATATGTATGACACACTGAGAGGAGAAGGAGTAAACAAGAGAAGTTCCATGATGACAGTGGTTGGTGGTTGGGAAAATTTGGAAAAAATATGAGCAGCCCAGACAGGAGGCCAAACTAGTTCTATTTTTTAAAATATAAGCAGGAATAGATCTATTTTTTAACTGAAACTTACATAATTGGATATTTTCATAAAAAATTAGCTACAAAAATGAGGGTTTATTTCAAGTAAGGAAATAAATCACAACATATTACAAATTTTTAAAGGCTGACAGATTCCAAAAACATCACAAAATTTAGGAAAGTGGTATAATGTTATTGTGAACCGAAAGGGAATATACCACAAAATTGAATGAAAATGCATTCTCAACCAAAATTACTGTTATACAGATCCAAAGTCAAAGCAGCAAGACATGGCAGTCTTTATTGATTTGGGTTAAATATCACACTTTTGCTGAGTTTATACTAGCAAATCTCCACGCAAACATGATGTTTGATTTGCTGCCAGTGAGTAGCCTTCAGTGTTAATTTAATCCTTATTAATTTTGTGGCAAATCCACCTCTGCATAAGGACAGTGAGAAAACCACTGGGGTGAGTCACTGGAACTCTTGTTTTAGGAAGACGAGTCTAGTATTGTCATCGATAGAAAAGCAACTGAATGTGGTAAGCCCAACACTTGGAAGTAAAAAAAGTGAGATACATGAGAGAGATCATCAACACTTATTAGATGACTGATAAGATGTGGACAATGACAGAGAGGAGAGATTCCAAATGTTGACCTCCTATGACTAAGAAAATACAGGGTGGGGCAAAAGTAAGTTTATAGTTGTTCTTGTGGGAAGTAATACAACAATTGATGAAAATATGAGAATAAATTTTGTGTTTTATGTACTCACAACTATAAACCTACTTTTGCCCATCCCTGTATATACTAGAGGCTTTAACAAGGAAACAGCTACTGCCTGTAAGTCTGTCTACTTCATATTGGCCATGGACATCGGGAGGTAAATGCATCAAGTGGTCTGAAAGAAAGGAAAGTGTCCCCCTTTCCAGCCTGATTGCATCAAACACAGAAATGGAATTAATAGTTACTCCAGGGCTCATGGTAGTTAGGAATCAGGGACAGATTGGGTTCCTCCTATGGCAGCACTATTGCCAGAGTCTAGAGATACCCAACTTAACCTAGAGTATCATAGCATATAGAAGATAAATTGTCCTTGGTTTTTCTGGGGGCTCTCTGAAAGTCCCCAATGGGAACTGTGGTAATGTGGGATGCACCACATTACTTAAATCTCTCCTTAAATCTAATCCTGAATCCAAATCCCAGGCATGAGGGGGAATGGAAGCAGATAGACAAGTGAGAGAGTATTTGTTCATGGTGACTATGCTGAACTGGCCTGTGCAAGAGTCGTATTCTATCTTCAGTGGGGCAAGTGGACTCAACACACCATCTTCCTGGACACTAACTAACCTAGGGAATGATTCCAAGTACTTGGCAGCAAATTTCCTTTCTTATTTGATCATCTCATTCACTAACAGGCAAGTATTGCCATTCACTTCACAGATGACACAACAGACTCCAAGTTTAGTCACTTGTGCAAGACTACATGGCTATAAAGCAAGTACCAAGCTTATAATAATGATACATAATGTAGTATTTAAGTACAATAGTTTAACTACATTAGCTCATTTAATTATTACCACAAACCTACAAAGTACTGCTGCTATTACTATCCCCAGCTCACAGGTGAGACAACTGAGGCATAGTGGAGCCAGGTAGCTTGTCTGAGGTGAGGTTGGGATTTGAACAAAGGCAATTAAGTTCTAGAACATGTGGTACTTACAATGTGCTGTTTCAACTTCAAGATTTCAAACTATGACTTCTCATTCCACCCACACCATCCTCCTTCAGCTCACTCCACCATCCTGACCTACACTTGTAGACAGTTCTTGCTCACATACAGAGGATAAACCTATTTCAAATGCTTATATAAATAATAATAAGAAGCATTCAAATGGAAGGTTTGTGATTGTCCCTGAGGAAAAGGAGCCTTTAGGGATTTGTCCTAGAAATGTAGATTTGAGACTCAGAGGCAGGAGGTAATAGAGCCATGAGATAGGATCTATTCATGGATAGTTATGTAATTAAAATAATAATACCTTAGAGTCATTTCATACTTTGTAATTTCCAAAATACTTTTACATATACTATTACATTTAATCACCTGTAATATTTTAAATTTAAGCATACTGAACCTGTTGTATGTTACAAAAATGTTTATTCCACAGATAAAAGAACAACTGATGTAGAAAGGCAAGGAATTTGCTGAACTTATGCTGTGTGCCAAGAAATGTATGAGATGTTTATGATGTTGTCTTACTTAATCCAACAACAAATTTTGAAAGTAAATCACACCTTAACTCTACAGGTAGGGAAACGTCACACAACTAACAATTGTTCAAGCTAGGTTCTCCAAGGTCTAATGATGGAGTTTGTTTTCTTAGGCAACACCACAACATGATTTTTTTTGCAATGTCTTCACATGTGTGGTAGGCCCTTATTTGTCATCTAGCAGATGACATTGCCCAACTACATATTTTTGCTTTCATGCATTATAGTATTCCTTTATTAAGTTCTGTTCTGAACACATCACTCACACATTCATACAAAACAAATAGAATGAAAATTACAAGATCTATGTCAACACACCTCCCCATGGCCACCAAACTCCTCCTGTTTCTAGCCAGTTAATCTCGTTGCAGTTGTCTTCCACAAGGACAGCCATTATATCTCTCCATGTTGCTATTTCTCATACACTCAGACTTGCTGAATGAATGGATTTTCTCTGTCTTCTCTATCTTCTTGTAATCTTTACTGTCTGTCAGCAGGACCTTTTGAAGTAATTGGATTTAACCTTGACACCTGCTGTGACCAAGCTGAATGGTTGTCCACTTTGGCTAAGAGATTCTGGAATCAGGAAGGCCATTTAAACAAGCATGACATTATACTAGATACTGACAAAAAATGCTAACCATGCCACTTGACCAAATATGTTTGCTGAATCAAGTCTTCCTTAAGTGGGCACTAGGCTACATGTTCAAAGTTACTTTTTGAGCATCTAGAACAAGGGGTACCCATTAGGAGCAGTATGATCTAGTGGTTAAGACAAGGTTGGTGTTGAATGTTGTGTTGAGATCCTCCACCCAGTCTTCATTTACCTTGTAATTTTGAACAACATTTTCTTAGATATTTGAGACTCAGATTCCTCATTTATAAAATTGAAGACCACCACCTACCTCAGTGTTGTTACATGAATTAATGAATGTGAAACATTTGTTATCATGGAGTACTCAGTGAGGCTATTGCCACTATTAATAAATATTTTTTTATCACTAAGAGTCACAAAAATAAGGTTATGTGAAGACTTATGAGCATTTTCAAAATGTTACTGTAGTTACTTAGGGAGCTAAGTGTGATACAGACAAATGGTTCCCAAGCTTTGCTATATATTAGAATCACCTGAGGAGCTTTTCAAAAGCCAGATGTCCATACCATCCTAGTTTAATCAGAATGTCTGGGTGTGGGAACTAGATATCCATAGTTTTCAAAATGCCCAAGTGATTACAATCTACAGCAAAGTTTGGGAACCACTGATACAGAGTTGTTTTCAGTTTTTCTGACACCTGTTTCAAAGACAAAAGTCTCTGCACATTCACCCCTGGTGGCCCACCCAGGAAGGACAGTGACTGCCCCTTCCCCACTGTGGTCTGCCTTCCTCAGGTCGGTACATGCACTTCGCCCATGGAACTTTTGCTGACCCTTCGTCAGTACAAGGATGAAAGCAGAAGAATGTAGGCTATTAAGCAGGTGGGAGGTTGGAGAGGCCACAAATTCAGGAAAATAGGGGCTGAAGGATTTAGGCCTCTGGTGCTCCAAGATGATAAGTGCAATGATTCAAGTCCTAGTCAGTCCATCTCTGGAGCCAGAGCCCTTTGAATTATGCAGGATCTCCTCCAGGGTAATTCACTTCCACTTCTGCTCCTGCTAATACGCTAAAATAGAAAAGTGCTGAGCTTTTCAACTGAAGCTTACAATGCCCCTTCTCAAAGGAATCTATGAACAGGAGAGATTAAAGGTGCCAAGAGAGTATTCTTATGAAGACTGTCCAAGATAGAGCTGGACACAGTTAAAGGGCAAGGATAGATTTTAATCAGTAGTAACTATGCCAATAAAAAAAAAGGGTACAGTGTGAACTGACTCAGCCTCAATTTATGACTGGGAATTTATAAAGAAGGATAAGGGAATGAATGGGCGAGGGTGATCAGGGGCTCAGAGTCAGGGAAGTGAAAAATTACAAAGAGTTGGAAAAAGATTGGTCCATATGAAATTTGTCTGGGTTTGCTAACTGGGTTTTCAAAGTTCAGATCCTACCCACCCGCCACACACAATATGGGGACACAGAGGCACTATCTTTAGGTGGTAACTGAAACAAACAACAAGTTCTTTAGGCAGTCTTGAGTTTTCTCAGGCAGGCACTTTAAGGGAAGCTAGGGTCATCCTGAGGATGTGGCCTTATTAAGCTCTTAGAACCATGTTACTGTTGTTCAAGTCTTTTTAAATTTTTTTTCTTTTTGTTCAAGTCTTTATAGGCCAGGTTGAGGCCTACTGGAGAAGATGGCTCAGACAAGCCTGGCTAGTTACCATTTGGTCAAGGAGAGAGTCTCCATCAAGACAAAGGATCGGAGAGTGTTGTTTACAGCCTTTCCTTTCCCTGGTTGTCAGCAGGTGACTTTCTGCCATTTGGTAGGATTAAGGCTAAATTCACAACTCTTTGGCTTGTGCTGTGTAGCACATGAGAAAGTAGGTAGCCCAGGCCTGATTCATAATGAAAGAGGTTTTGTACTTGACATCAGGACCTCCTCTTTAGAACTGACTCAGACCCCTTGTTCTTCTTCAGGGTCTTCTCTTCTACCTCTTACCAAGTACATGGTTTTACATGGCCTCTCTGCTAGTTAAAGAAACCCCCACCAGTGTGGTAGTCCTGGCCTGGGACCCCAGGACTATGGAAGCTGCAGTGTTGCCATGGCAGCATGAGTCATCCAACCCTTCCTTGACTCCAATTCCCTGAAAGGGATTTTTTTTTTTTTTTTTAGGATTCTGCTGAAAAGGAAGAACATTGGGTCAGGTTATTCACAAACCACTTCTACATAGCTGGGTGGGAAAGGCAGTGACTTAGACATTTAGCAGACTGCAAGGCTGCAGCCTGGTTAGTGTAGGCACGGTTACACTGAACCTGGCACGATGGTGAAGGATGTTCGTGCTTGGACTAGACTCACTGCCGCACTTGGGATTTTGCAGCTCTGCTTCTTACTAGCTGAGGGACTTTGGGCATTGCTTCTCTGTGCATCTGCTCCTAATCTGTAGACTGGATGAATAAACTTGTGATAATTATATAATTAATATGTATAAAACACTTAAAAATCTTCCTAATATATAATAAGCATCTTTCAGGCATTTGCCATTGTTATCTCAAAGTTTCCAATAACCTTCCAGTTTTCTTCTGCCTCTGGCAACAACTTATACTGCATATCACAGATTTTTCTTGAAATGTTTTTCTTTATTTGCTGTGGCTCAGACCCACTTTTATTTATGATTTTACTCTCTTCGTTTTCTTATTCTTCCTATTTCTCACTATCCACTCAAATTAGACTATCCTAATGTTTTGTTCATGACAATCTTTCTCTTGATCTTTATATATTCCCTTTAAACAATTTGTTTTTCCTGTAGCTCCTTCTCCCATGACAAGATAGATGACTCAGTGTCTCAGTTCCTGCCTTCAGAGGAGATCTGACCTTTTGCTTGGAACCTCTGCATTGATTCAGTGGTTGGTCAGCTTTGACATCAGATAGGCTTTGTTTGGGCTTTGCAAGATGAATAATGTAATTAGTAAATCACTTCATCTTGCTAAGTCTTAGTGTTTCTTCCCATAAAATGTAGAAAATAATAATAGTTTCTACTTTATAAAATAATGGTAAGCATTAAGTGAATATTTTATATCAAATACATGGTAGAGTGCTTGGTGCATAAAATATGTTCTAGCTAAATGTTTTGACTTCTCAAATCCAATACATTGAAAACCCATATTAATGCCAACTTACCACAAAAACCAGCTCCTGTTCTAAATTTCTTATTATTGTTAATGTTACTATCATGCTCTTAGTCACTTGTTTTCATGAGGTAAGTTATCCTTGATTCTTTTATCTCTTTCTCCCCACATTTCATGGGTCAGCAAATTCTGTTGACCTTATTTATTCAGGTTCTTACTAATATCTACCTTTCTGCCCACCATTTTTATTGTCACAGCCCTATATCTCATTTGGTTTAATATAGTTGTCTGCTAAATAATCTCTTTGGAACTCCACTACCTATATTGCTACTGGCAAAATCAGGGTCAGAGACAATATTAAAGGCCTAAACAGGATGTGTGTATATGTGTGTGTGTGTGTTTAAAAATTTAATATTGCATGTCCTAATTTTTCCAGTATGTCACAAGTCCCACCATTTCCTTTCCTTTTTTATTCTGTTTGGTGTCTAAGGCTTTTTTAAAAAAATTATTGTTATTATTTACAAACTCTGTTAACCCTATTATTGTCAATCTTTTGATGGCATAATGGGCAGAATTGCCCAAAAGTGGCCCTGGAAGCTAGCTGGACCTTGGGACCTCCATCAAAACTTAAATTCTGAAGTAGCCTCCTCCCTCCACAGAAGATACTGAAACATCTTATAGATTCCAAGTCCTCCAAATTTTGGCTATCTGCCTTTCCCTAGATACTTCCTATAAATAGCTTGTACCCCACTTGGCCAGGTAGCTCAGTTGGTTAGTGTCTTTCTGATACTCCAAGGTTTCTGGGTTGATTCCCTGTCAGAGCACACACAGGAAGCAGCCAGTGAATGCATAAATAAGTGGAACAACAAATCAATGTTTCTCTATCTCTAAAATAAATTAAAAAATTAAATAGCTTGCACTCCAAATTCAGACTCATGTCTCATGTGACTAATAGATCTGTGCATTCCTTCATTGTGATGCATAATTTTAATACGTATACTTGACTGGGTCAGGGGAGGCCCAGGTAAAACATTATTCTAGCTATGTCTCTGTAGGTGTCCTCTGAAGGGGTTCACATTTGAATCCTGCACTCAAATCTTGTAAAGAAGATTGTGGCATAACCATGCCCACTGGGGAGGGCAATCCACTGAGGATCTAAATAGAGCAAAAATATAAAGAAAAGAGGAATCCAACTCTTTTCACTTCCCTACTGCCTGACTGAGCTTTCTCCTGCCCCTGGACTGGTATTTACACTATTGGCTCCTCTAGTTCTCAGGCCTTCAGACCTGGACTGGAACTATACCACCAGCTTCCCTGGGCTCCAGCCAGCAGATAGTAGGTCCCAAGACCTTCTCAGCCTGAATAGCCACATGAGCCAATTTCTAATAATAAATCTCTCCATATATGTGTATATTATTAGCTCTGTTTCTCTAGAGAACCCTAATATATCCACTGATTGGCTGATTTCCCATACTTTCCTTGTAAGAAGTGAGAGTTAACAAGAAGTGGACTTTCAACTATCACTTGGGCACTTGTGAAGCTCAGCAACATGCCCTGAAGGCAACACACACTTCTCTGTGGAAAGATAGAAGAATCAGGGTTCCCATGACGTCTTTTTTCCTTGCTTATCTTTGGTCTATGTAAGCTTCCTTAATAAAGCCAGTTCCTTAATTCATACCATATGAAGTAGTAAACTTTATACCTTACCCTGGCATATCACAGATGGAGACTCAGAAGTCATCTGCCTTACCAAAGCAGTCTGTTAGCCTGTCCTGTAAAGCTCTCTATAACCCCATGATCGATTTTTCTCTCCAGATTTTCCTTCCATTAGTCCTTCCAGTTAATCTTCGATGTACACTGAGGAACTCACCCTTTTAAATTTACTACCTTGTGGTTTGCTGCATCTTAGTTACTTTCATCTCATGCCTGTCTCCTCCTGTGAAAAACTTCCTCACCTTCCACCAACTATTTGAAACTCTACCTTCTCTAGGAAAGCTTCCCTTAGAGAACAATTCAGGTAAGCTCTCTTCTCCTGGATGTTCTTTTCAGACCATCTTTATGGCACATAACACACAGAACCTTCAGTTGTGAATATTTGGACACATTTTTAAAAATCTTCTCTCCTTCAGAAGTAAGACTATTATTCATCATTGTATGTCACACAGTTAGCACACCCAGCTCTGCTTGAAGTATTCAGTAAAAGAATTACGGTAAACTAGGACTTCAGTATCACGGCACATATGAAGAAAAAGATGCACCACTGAAACATTTGGGCTTTTAAAACTAACACAAAGTTGTTTTTTGTTTGTTTGTTTGTTTGTTTTGGATTTTAAAGGCTGCAGAAAGCCAATGACATACTGAATGCAACCTATAGTTACAATGTTTTCCTGCCATTCTGACTCATTGGAGATATGTCTTCCAAGTCCAAATGCCTGGCAAGTCCTCTGAAATGAGTTTTTATTTGTTGTCTTTTTTTAGCTACACATAGTGAATAGCCTGATATTTTTATTTAATTGTGTATGGGCAGTGGGACCCCATTTCCTAGCCAGGCCTGCTTATCAAAAAAAAAAACAGCTATTTTCTGTATGTGGAGCACCACACCTATTTTAGTGTCTTTTATATTCAAATACATTTCGAAAATGAGCAGATACTTGAGATGAAGTCTGCATGATAAAATGTCTTTCACCTTGTGTAAAATAAGGCTCTATTATCAGGGTGTCAAACTTCTGGATGCAATGTCAAAACAATCTAGGTGTTTGACACAAACCATACGTTCTCCAAGTATTTGCCTTTTGCCTTCTTTTCCCACAAGATATTTGGTATCTTTTAAAATAAGTTCTTTAATCTGTAATTTTTAAAGAGATTTTTTTCTAGCCTAAAATAGGGATTAATGCAAAGCAGAGCTGTCTATATCCATATTCTAACAGTGAGTTTTATTGACCAGATTCAAAAAGACAGGAAGTGACTAAAAATTTCACTTTCAATCAAGAGAAATAGAGACTGAGTTTACCTTATATGGACTGAACGTCTGTGTCCCTGCTCCATTCATATGTTTAGAAGCCTTAACCCTCAATGTGATGGTAACAGCAGGTGGAGACTTTGGGGGGTAATTGGGTTTAAATGAGGTCACAGGTTTAGAGCTTCCACAATGCAATTAGTGTCCTTACAAAAAAGGGACAATGACCATAGCTATCTCCATCTTGCATTCTACCATGTGAGGACACAGCAAGAAGGCAGCAGGAGCGGCCTCACCAAGAACCAAATCTGCCAGCAGCAGATCTCGCACATCCCATTCTCCAGAACTGTGAGAATGTCTGTTGGTTAAGCCACCCAGTCTATGATATTTTTGTTATAGCAGCCCAAGTTGTATAAGATAGCCTCCTGTCTTAAACAATGAAAAAACAAGACAAAATATGCAAAGCAATAGTTTTCACACCTTAAACAACAGTGATCAATGTGCATAACAGTGATCCCTTAGAGAAAGGAAACAAACAAAATGAATCCTATGGTTGTCCCTATTAACTGAGTAGAATTTTGAGGCAATAATGTAAGGAGGGCAGCCATAAATGGAGCCTGGTAGTCTACCTGGGTTGAGGAAAACACACTTGAATTTCAGGGAGACCAAGGAAATTAGAATCTATGCGGCAAAATACTAGACAACAGAGCTTCACAAAGAGAAAGTTCCAAAGATTTTTCCAGAGTTCTGCTCTCAGCCTTTAGCTGAGTACTGATCATTGCACATGAACAAACTAGCAAAACATAGCAAAGAATCATAAATGAAGAAGTGAGAAGAGCCAGGAACAGTTTGTATTTTCATCAGCCAAAGTGGAAATATCTCCTAATATATGTACACATAATAGAGTCTTCAAAAGGATACCACCTTATAAGTGGGATAAATTAGCTCCCAATGGAATGGAGTCATATTCATATTGTTAAAACACTTTTAAACACCAGAAATTTAAAAACAAATAGTTAAAAGTGGTTACCTGTGGGGTAACTAAGAATGGCGATTACAATCTGATCTTTTTCATTGAATTTTATACCATTATGTGTACATATTTTTATACTAAGTATTGATCAAATTGTAGCAAATGTGATAAAATTTAGACAATTTTAAGGTCAAAGTGCCTAAAAGTTATCATAATACTTACATGGCAAAGTTATTTGAGGAATAAATGAGATACTGAATTCAGGAATGATTAGCACATAGTAACTACACATCCACAAAATTATATTGCATATACTTATTTTCTCAATTTACATGTCTCAACCTAGTTTTTCAGTAGTCTTATCCCTTTATTGCAATTTGATTTACCTCCACACAGGCCCTGCAGGAAATCATACGGGTTTTGACTATCATGTCCATATTCATTTTTCTGAAGCAATTGACAAGTTGATGGCCCACTTAACTAGAATTTTTTTCTTATCCAATATTTCCTTATATGGTACTTAACCATGTGATAATATTTGGAAACCTGTCATGTGCCAGGCATTATTCTAGGGACCGGTGATGGTGCCCATTCACACAGATGGCTACCAAGGACATGCTGCCTTTGAGGAGCTTGCAGGCTATTAGGGAAGAGGCAACATCAGGACATTGTGGTAACTTTGAGGACAAAGGTAAGTGAGATATTCACAATGTAAGAAAAAGTTTTCAAATCCAGCCAAGTATGGTCTGAGAGGTGTCCCAGAGTAAGTGATGTTTGAGTCGCTCTTTAATGGCTAGAAATTGGTGAAGAATTGGAGGCAGCTTTCCAGGCAGAGGGAATACCAAGCATAAGTCACAGAGACAACAAACAGGATGAAGTTTTAGGGTAAAATTAAGTAGTGTATGTGCCTAGTTCTCAAGTTTTATGTGAGGCACTGGAGGAGGATTGAGCCAGAGACAGAATTAGTGCAATCATGGAAGGGTTTATTCAGGAGTATTGTTCTGGAGCTGCTGCTTCTTGAAATAGTAACTAGATCTTACCGACAAGAGTAATTACTCCCTACTCAAGTCTTTCAATTCAGCCTTATTCAGGTTGTCTTCCACCCACTCAAAATGTCATGCATTTTGTTTTTCCTCAGTAAGACTCTGTTCCAGGAGAGAGAGAAAATGGTTTATTTGTAACTTCCATAGACATTAGCATTGTTTTTTGTATACAGTGGTACTAAATATATACTTGTTGCATTAAAATGTTAAGGAACATATATATTAGACAAAATATGATAAATCTTTGAGTCTGAGTCTTAAGATGCCATCTAAATGGATAAACACAGTGTCATTGTAGATGTATTTATTTCTTCCATCTGAAATTTTACACATCTGATTTTAGACTATTTTCTTTTTGAGGATGCTGAGATTGAATGAGAGATGTAAATGAAATGCTATACTACTTTCTCAAAATACTTTTATAATCAAGACTTTCTCAACGTTTAAAACAGAAATGCTTTCTTCATCAGAATATACCTACATATTCAAGAATAACTTTCAGGAATAAAATAAATGTTAAAAATATAATTTTTCTCTTGTCAATCCTGACTATCAAAGCATTGTGGCATTTTTAGCAAAGTCTAGATTCTCATTTCCAAACGAGGGCTTGATTTATCCTCTAAATTCTGTGCTGTGTATCAGCCAGACACCTCATTAAAACCTGGGTTTATTAAAATTGAGGAACTAGCAACTCCTAGCCTTGCTTCTGAAATGTACACTATCTATAACAAAGCCAACAAATAAAAATAGAATAGCTATAGAGTAAAACAATAACTAATTAGTGAGATTCATTATAATGAAATAGAAGTTAGAAAATACAACATGAACACCATAAGGCCAGAATAGTTTGTATATAATCACATAGGAACTCTAGGAAAATATACTAGTTTCAAATAATGTAAGGCATTGAGATCCCCGTGAGAAAAAAATAAATAATCCTTATCACTTTTTCTTTTGATTACATTAACTCTTTTTATGCTCTGGTAAATTAAGCTATTGGTTATTTCAGCATGCAAAACAATCTCCCTCTGTGTTCTCCTTTCTGTTGTCTAGACCATATGCCTGGCACATAGTCGTCGGCAGCCGTCCGTCTCGAGAGACGATGGTGTAACTTCTTAAGAGTCTATCTGCACCGCCGAGAATGGTTGTGCAGTCCGACTCGGGAGTGACACGGTATCTGTCTCCTCCCGTGTTGAATCGACATCTTGTGATGACGCTGGAGTGTCCTCTCCAGTGAAGCTGAAGCTACAGAGCCTGGGCAGGGTGATATGGAGGGTCTGCTGTTGCCCCTGCAGCAGACCCCCCCCTCTCTTCGCAGCTGAAGGGTCCAAGGGAAAGACGGAGTCAATACAGCTTGGCTTCAGGTGCGCCGCAGGAGTTGCCGGTGTTGACTACAACGTCGAACCGCCTTAGGGACTCCGGCTCCGGATTTTCTGTCGGGGTTTACTCCCTTAGCCTTTCCCCTGAAGAGGTATGCCGCAAGGCAGTGGAGGTTTTTTGGAGTCAGAGTTTTCCTTCTCTGATGTGCCCTGACTGGAAGATCGAACCAGCGACACTTAGCTCGCAGGCCGACGCTCAATCCACTGAGCCAAACCAGCCAGGGTTCCTGGCACATAGTAAATGTTCAGTAAATGTTGGTTGTCATCTTTTCCTGACACAAAGATAGGAAAGCCAAGGCAGAATAAACTCTGTTTTTAATTTTTAAAATTTGCCTCTCTTCTGTCTACCTTACTTATTATTTTCAGGGCTGCTTTGCATCCACATCTCATCTTTTCTAAGTACCATATCATATTCATATGGTTTCATCAGTTGAATTATATTATGCCCCTGACTATCTCCACTACGAACATTTTCCTTCTCACTTTTCTCCGAAGAAGTCAATCACCTAATGATGCCTTCATTGCAGTTATAAATTTGTGGTCACCAACCCTCACCACATTGCCACTTCTGTGTTTTTCTACTCAACTCTCTACCATTTTCTTTAATCCTCCAACACCTACCTCTGTGGAACTCACAGCAGAAACTCTGTCTTGTCTCCCATTTGTTGTAGTAAACAGATACTAAAAGAAGCAAATTGTTTCAACTTTTTGTTGTGAAAACCTCAAATCTTCTTGCCCTTATACACATCCATTCTGCCTTGCCTCCTGTCAAGATGAAAGCAAAGTCTCTCCTCCAGTCCAAGGCCAATCATTCTAGTGTGGTGATGTCTTCTCAGAACTCAGATTCTTATGATTATCTGCTTTCTGTTTGTTCAACCTTTCTCTACCAATTTGCACATACTAGCTTTTCAGTACTGTATACTCCAGATTTCTCTATTAAAAAAAAAAAATAACCACTTACCCTACTTTCATGTTGTGAGTCCAGTGTTGCCAGGAGTATCAGGAGAAGGCAGCAAGCTTAAAGCAAAGCAATTGATTTATTTGGGGATACTCTCTAGCGAGAGGGGGAATTAGATCAGGACCAATTCCCATCAAGCTGAAAGGGGGGGAATTAGAGGGGGATTCTCATTGAGAGGGGAACTAGGCAGATCAGGACCAATTCCCACCTGAAAGGGGCTCCGATACTGGTTTTTAAGGCAACAAACTGCACTAGGGGAAGTGTATGTTGTATAACTTTCTACTGGTTACTTTCTATATTTTAGTGAGGTGTGGTTTCTTCATTGGCTCGGGGGTTTCATCACCCAATTCTCCCCCTGCCCTGTATTCTTTCTGCTTCTGGAACATGTTTTGTCTGTTTTCAGTGTTCTCTAACTACTTTTCTCCTTTGTTCTTGTGGTCATTCGGTTCTGTCCCCTCCTGTTTTTCTGTTCTGGGTTATTAATTCTGTTACCTATCACATGTCTAGCTACTACACTCTCTGTGCTTCCCTTTATAACAAAATCTTCTTGAGTTTTCTGGTTGTTTTTAGTTCTTTAACTTTTGTTTGTGCATCAACCCACGGTAAACTAGCTTACCCTGTTCTATGTGTTCATCCTACTTTAGGATGTCACCAATAACTTTGTCACATAATTTAAACAGACACTTCAGTTCTCTTTAGCTTTAATCCATACAAACTGTGTGTTACACTTTGACACTATGCAGAAAAGAATAAAAAGCATGTCTGACTGCTTTTCTTTCGAAAGGCCTGCTTGTAAGGTTAGCCCTTGGGAGGCATCAGGGAACTTGGATTTCAGAGTCCCTACTATTCTCAGAACTAAGAACTGGTTTCCTATACCTAAACTGCCTGTGCAGTTCAACTCTTACTTTCTTCAGGGAGTCTAGAATTTTGACATATGACAGAAAGAGGTTGCCTCCGTGACCAGCCCCCAATAAAAACTGGCCACTGGGTCTCTCATGAGCTTCCCTGGTTGGAAGCATTTTACTTGCCTTGTCACAACTTGCTGCTGGAGGAATTGAGTGCGCCTTGTGTGACTCCCTCTAGGAGAGGACACTTGGAAACTTGTGCCTAGTTTCCTTTTCTCTGTGCAGATTTTGTCTTGTGTCCTCTCACTGTAATAACTCCTAGCCATGAGTTCAATTAAATGCTGAATCTTGTTAGTCCACCTAGTCACTAATGGAACCTGGGGTGGTCTTGGGGACTCTAACACAGACACTCACTCCTTTTAAAAAGCTATTTCCACTTCTGGCAACACATTTTCTTGGTTTTATTCCTGCCTTCCTCTCCTTAATTTATTTTTTAGAAGCCCTTTTCTCTCCTTGTCCATGAAATGTTAATGTACAATGGGCTATTTCTCTTGGTAATATGTCACATTATAGCATCGCCAGCGACAGTTTTTACTACTAAACATTTCTTGACACTAACTAACATGATTTGTTCCAAGGTACAATTATGATCCTAGCATACTTGTGTGTTTCTACTTCTGCTCTTGATCTATAATCTTGTTTATGAATTGAACTGTATCACCCAATAATTTATATGTTGAAGTCCTAATATCCAACGTGACAGTATTTGGAGATGGGACTTTATGGAGATGTTTAAGGATGAGGCCCTAATCCAATAAGACTAGTGTCCTTATAAGAAGGGAAAGAGATACCAGATTCTCTCTCTCTCTCTCTCTCTCTCTCTCTCTCTCTCTCTCTCTCTCTCTCTCTCTCAACATTCACAAGGAAAGGTCATGTGAGGATACAGAGAGAAGATGATCATCCACAAACCAGAAAGAGAAGGTGTTAATCCTGCTGACACCTTGATCTTGAACATCTAGCCTCCAGAAATATGAGAAAATAGACATCTATTTAAGCACACAGGTCTGTGGTGTATTGTTATGGCAGCCAAATCTGACTATTGCCTATTCTTCATACAGCAATTAGAATAATCTTTAAAAAGCTAAAGCATAGAAATGTAATATCAGGACATATTACTTTTTGCTTAAACTTTCAATGGTTTCTTATTGTCATTCAAATGAAATCCAAACTCCTTACTATTGCCTACAAAGTCAGGTATAGTAAACCTTTAACTTCACCTTGGATCATTCTCCCTTTATTTTTATACCCCAACTCCAGTGGCCATCTTTCATTTTCTCAAGTGTTTCAAGATATTTTCCCCCTCTGGGCTTTACATATACTGTCTCTTTGCCTGTAATCTTCATCCATTTTTCACATGGCTACCTTCTGCTGTCTTTATCATCATAAATTACAATTCATTAGAAAAATCTCTATATGACCTTATCTAGCTGTGCTAACATCTATTATCCTGTTACTGTAAGATTGTTTTCTTCACTGTACTGATGAGTTGTATTATGTATTTGTTTATTTTTTTATTGTCCATTCTTCCAACTTCTGTATAAATTCCCAAAGACAGCAACCATGTCTAGTTTACTCTTTAATATAAAGCTAATTCCTGCTACAGTGCTTGCCATATAATAAGCACTTAATTAATATCTGTTAAATAAGCACAGGAATGGATTGATGGATGTATGGGTGGATACACTGATAGCTATCGTAAAGAAACTTCAAACACCAAATCTAAATTCCTTAAAATAATTTATAAGACCCTCTACAATCTGACTCCTTGTAGCTAATGGCATCTGAGCAAAAATAACCCCCTAATTATGAATACAATAATCTGATCCTAGAGACATTGAGTCAATTTTTTTTTTTGTGTGTGTGTGTGGTAAGTACTTACCCTAGTTACTGTGCTAGCTCCATCTGTCTCCAATCTCTCTTCATTGCACCATTATGTTCAAACTATAATGGTCACATTGTATTTCCACCAAGAGTCAAACCTCCCTTTCTCTTGCCTTATTCTTCACACATACTGTTCTTTTCTTTTTTTAAGTATATTTTATCGATTATGTTGTTACAGTAGTTCCCATTTTTTCCCCCTTTGTTCTCCTCTGCCTAGTACCCCCGTTCCCTCCAACGATCCCACCACCCTTACTTCATGTCCATGGGTTGTGCATATAAGTTCTTTGGCTTCCCCCTTTCCTATATTATTCTTAATATCCCCCTGTCTATTTTGTACCAACTGATTATGCTTCTTAGTCTCTGCACCATTTCCCCATTTCTCCCCCTCTCCCCTTCCAGCTGATAACCTTCCAAATGATCCCCATACCCATGATTCTGTTTCTTTTTTCGTTTGCTTAGTTGGGTTTTGTTTTTATTTATTTTTTTAGATTCAGTTGTTGATAGTTGTGAGTTTTTTTTGTCATTTTAGTGTTCACAGTTTTGATCTTCTTTTTCTTAAAAATAAGTCCCTTTGACATTTCATATAATAGCTTGGTGATGATGAACACCTTTAGCTTTACCTTGTCTGGCAAGCACTTCACCTGCTCTTCCATTCCAAATGATAGTTTTGCTGGGTAGAGTAATCTTGGTTGTAGGTTGCTTTTCATCGCATTGAATACTGCTTGCCAGTCCCTTCTTGCCTGCAAAGTGTCCTCTGAGAAATCAGCTCTCTGATAGGCACCCCTCTGTAGGCAACTCTCCGCCTCTCTCTTGATGCCCAAGGATTCTCTTTTTATCTTTCACCTTTGGCATCTCAATCATGATGCATCCTGGTGTGGTCCCCTCTGAGTCCAGCGCTCCCAGGACCCTCCGTGCTTCCTGGACCTGTATGTCTATCTCCTTCACAAAATTTGGGAAGTTTTGCTCAGTTTTCTCAATTCTTATTTCCTCATTCTACACTGGTTGACTTTTTTTTCCTTATGTTCCAAATCATTGAACCCCGGTTTCCTTCCCTTTACCATTGGTTTTGTGTGGATTTTCCTTCATTTCACTTAGCATAGCCTTCACTTCTTCTCTTATGCATTTGTCATACTCAAGCATATCTGTCAAGCCTGTGAGCATCTTTATCACCAGTGTTTTGAATTCCGCATCTGTCAGGTTGTCTATCTCCTCATCTGTTAGGTTGGCTATCTCCTTGTCGCTTAGTTTTCCCACCGGAACCTTGATCCATTCCCCGTTCTGGGCCATACTTCTCTCTCTCCTCATTCTGAAAGGCTTCTGTGTTTGTTTGCTTCCACATCCCAGGTAGAGCTGTTGCTCCTGTTACCTTGTAAGGGGCAGCCTTAGGGATTCATCAGTACAGGGTGACCTGTTTGACCACGTTGTGGTGCTGTATGTGGGGGAGGAGTCTGAGAGGGAACAATGCTTCTTGCCCAGCCCTCGCCCCTTTTCCAGGCACCTCTTCCACTTCTGCACCAGACTGGCGCCCCTCTAGCTGCTGCCCTGGCCGTCGTTCCCAGAGTGGGTGGTTCTGTGGATGTTCTAGGATAATGGGGGCTCTTTAAACAAGCGGACTCTGATGAGAGACCAGGAGTTTCTGCCTCCACCTCAACCCCACTGGTTTGCACAGTCAGAAGCAATGAGGCTTGATTTTCCCCAGTGCTGGGACCATGAGCTGCAAGGTCTGGTGAGGAGCTGAGAATGTTCCCCAGGTGTCCCTCCTGACTTTTAAAAATGTGTGACTACACTTTCTGCCAGTCTGCCACTGCCATCACTGCTGCTGCCACCACACTGCATCCTCTCCACCCAGGCTCCACCCCTCCTACTTGTCTGGATGAGTATTTCTTCTTTATATCTTTGTTTGTTGGACTTCTATGCAGCTTGGTTTTCTGGAACTTCTGGTTGTTTCTAGTTTTGAGGTAGTTGTATTCCTTCTTAGTTGTGGAGGGAGACGCAGCATATCTGTCTACACCTCCATCTTGTCCAGAAGTCACACATGCTGTTCTTGCTGCCCAAAATACTTTCTACAGATACTTTCATTTGGCCAATCCTATTTGTTCCTGTGATGTTGGCTTGAACATCAATTTTGAAATGAAGGCCTTCTATGCCCCCCAATTAGTCAGGCCTTCCTGCTGTAACTTCCCCTAGCTGCCTAAACTTCTCCCTCATAAATCTCTTCTTACAATTTTATTATTTGTCTTAACTGTTTTCTTTCCCATTACACTAGTAGCTCTGTGACATTATATGATACACTGTGTACCACTGTATCTCTAGGAGCTAGCACAGTAAAGAGAAAAAATGCCTGTGGGATTAGACTGGTATTCTCTAGTGAAGTCAGATTCTAACTGCAGGGCATTCTGGCTCAGCCATCCACTCACTGGTGGCTGTACATATGAAGACTCTACTTACCTAATTGACTTCAGAACTAAAAGATTTTTAAATTACGCCTTTAAAAATGTACCACAATGTTTTCTGACAGCACCAAGGTACTTGACACTCTAATCTTCACTCGATCCCTTCTTAAGTCAATGGTTCTATTTCATAGGCAATGATTCTCTAAATATCAAGAGATTTTTACAAGTGCTTAAATGAGCTCAAAATAGAATAATCCCAATTTTGCTGAGTGTCTTTAATTTCTTTGCTCTTTACATAGGGTTTAAGTCAGCTAAGTGTGTTCTTGAGAAAGCAGGCTTCTGCAAGCTCTGGAATTTTGCAAACGATTGCAGTGTAAAAACAGACTTGTTGTTATCCCTGTCCAAGGGCAAGCATTTTCCTAGTAAACCAAAATTGATCGGAGGCTGGCTGATGAAAAGCAACATTCAGGAGGGAGCTGATTTACTGGATGAACTATGCGAGGTACCAAGTTCTTTACATGAAAGACTATTTCCTAACCCATAATATGTATCTTCATCTTTGATACTGACACACATTCCTCATGCTCCATGCCAGCTTTAACTTCTTCTGCTGCCTTGTCCTCCACCTGTCTTGCCTGTCCTTCAGAGGCCTGTCTTTGACATAGAACCTGAATACACTCTAGAAGTTCTTTCTTCTTCAACTCCTAGCTAAAGTCACTCTTCTAATCTTTTTTTAGAAACCTCCTAATTTTATATGTTGTTGAGTCATTTTTGTACTCTGGCTAGAAGATGATTTATCAGTTTACCTTATTTATCTTTATAATAGGTCAAATGAGGCAAGGAAGAATATAACACAACCCAAAAGAGCTTGGACAAACTAATAAAATTGGGAGCATTTATTGGCTTAGGAAACTAGAAAGGATGCCATAAGAACAAAGGACTCACCTCATAGACAAATACCAGGATTCAAAGCTCATTACTGTTTTGTTTTGTTTTGTTTTTAATCCTCACTTTGAAGATATATTTCCTCTAGATGGATATAAGACACATTCCAACAGTTTCAGATTTACACCACCAGTTCATTAACTCCAGTGCAAAGATGGCTTCTTTTTCTTAGTATCGGCATATCAAAATAATTTTAAAAAATAAAAAGCTAAATGTCAACAAAAAACAAGTGTCTATTTATTGGACCAATCACTTATTCAGTGAGAAGGGATATAACAATTGGCTTGACTTGGGACATGCGCCCATTTCTACATCCTGAGGGAAGAGGATGATTAAGGATGAATGGTTTAGGTTTGGGGTTAGGTTAGAACACAATCTTCCTGCCCCTCTCCCTCACTCGTTTTTACACATTAATCTCACTTTGGACCCAATCTGTTTATCCACTCCTATACTGCATTTGTTTGGTTCTTTAAGATTGTAACCAGGTGTAAACATGTTGCATTCGGTAACATATCTTTTTCAAAGCTACTCAGAAATGTAGGGTGGAAAAGGACTTCAGTGTTTCATCCAGATAATTTTTGGGTCTTTCAATATTTCAAGACCAAGATGCATGGCAGGTCTAATGGAAAACTAAAGAAATATTTCAGGATTCTTCAGGAGTCCCCTATAGGAATATGTATTGCCTTCTCTCTGCACCTAGGAATTCATTTCCACAACAGGAAAACTGATAAACTCTACAACCTTACAGGGTAGAATTTTGCCCTAAGCTATTTAGAGGCTGCCTTTTCTTCAAGTGTGAATCCATAACCAAAAGAATTAAGGCTATGAGAAAAGATACGCTGTTGTTTGATATATAAGTCACAGTTATTTATGCAACTTTTTTCCTGCAAAAGTAACTGGGCTTGTGGAAGGCTCCATTGTCCAGTGAGCAACTGCTCTCAAATTTATAAGTTCATACCTAATTTCCAAAGGGAATTAACCCAATAAGTTATGCATGAAAGTCACTCATTCTTTTATTCACTGAATGAATATTACTTAAACATGTCAGGTACTGTTATACTCTGGAAAAATCAATAAACTAATGTCCTTAGATCTGGAGGAGCTTATAATCAAGGGGAAGAAATAGATATATAAATTTTCAGTGTAATTTAATATTTTAAATGCTGTTAAGAGATGTATGAGTAGAATGTTGTAAAAACATTGGAGGAATGAATTGAACTCCCTGTAGGTGCCTAGAGGGACTAGAATACTCCAGTTATCTGTCTCCTGGAAGATTGCAGTAAGAGTAAGTGAAGGATTATTTAGAACTATTAGCTCAAAACTAAATCTTAAAATAAATAAGGCAAGATTTTCTGTAGTTTTGATGATTCCAACAATAATGTATCCTGATATCTAATGACTTGAATGACTATTTAATATATATTCAAGCTGGGAAAGTTTTGTGAGGCAAAGAAGGCCCTTCTCAAAATTAATCAAAGACAGCAAACTTGTCTTGGGGTATCTTCCTCCAGATGTGGACTTGGAGACAAGAATTTGAAAACAAGTCATTTGGTGGGGGAGTAGTTATCCCAGAAAGTAGCAGTGGGAGAGTGAAGAACTAGTACAAGGACATGAGGAAAGCCAATAATAGATATAGGTCAAGCCAGTTACCACTATGGTCAACTGGGGCTCAATCTCACTCAGAAATTCTGAAGATCAGTCAATACATCAGAGCTATAACCTAAGAAGAAAGGAAGCTGGGCGTTTGTTCTTTAATTTCCATCTTTCATTGTCTGAGACCCACTCCCAGAGGAATAAATAACTACAGACTTCTGGCCTGTCTCTCTTTTGAGCTAAGATAAAAACCCTTATAGAGGGAGTCCCAAGTGATTGCACTAGGAGAACTTAGACATGGACTTGAATGGGACAACACGGTGTAAACCAACAGCCTCTGCTGTAAGATGTTAACTAAGACTACCCCAACAAACTGGGACATATGATCTCCCTGCAGATTAGTTATACATATTTTTTCACCTCTCCTTGAGAATCTGAAGAGTACACAACAATTAAATTTTAGGGAGACAAATAAAATTTCCATTATTAGACTTCTGCTAAGATCTTCTTCTAATATCTTGCTTACACAATTCCACAACTACTTAAAAGCTCACTGGATTGCTCTGTTCCTTCATTCAATTACATTTGCTCCATCTGTACTTGCTCGTGAAAACTCTCTTAATTACCAAGCACACATTTAATTAAGCACCTTTTTAGTCACTTAGCATGAAGCTGTTAAAGTTGTAAGAGTCAGTCATGTGAGATGAATAGCAGAAAATCATAATAGATCCACCTGTTTGAAATTGGTGTAATAAAGTGAATGTCTAGAGCATAAAATATTCTGAGGAACAAGTTCCACTCTATTGTTTTGCAAAATGGCTTTTGAGTCATCATTAATACTCTCAGTAAGTAATGAATACCAGATGGAATATGAAAGAGACAGGGCCACATCCTTCCAGAGGTGTTCCTCAAGAGTTAAATGAGACAGAGCTTGGAAAGTTTTCACCTTTTTTAGTCTTGGTTCAAAGGTCTATTTTGAACATACTTTGGAGAAAATCTGGATGTGTGCACTGGTCTCTCTGATACCCAAATATGAAATACAATACTTTTCCTTCCAGTTATCTAGTTCTAATACAAGATTCTGCAATCTGACCTCAAATGTTTTTGAGCAATTTTTCTTCTGCCCCACTAGGTAGAAGGAAGAATTTTGAGAATATAAACAATGGGTAGAGAAAGAAAGAAGGCAATTCATATCATGCCATGTGGCTATATCATGAAAATGAGTGAGTTAGTAGTTACTCATTGATCTCTGCTTGGGAGGCAGGGTGGATATTTATAGCTGAAGCATATTACCAGTAATGAACACTTCTAAATAGTAATAGAAACAAAGGTTCTGAGGTTTTCTAAGGTTCTAAAGGACAGGGAACTAGGGTCAGAACCTAAGGAACTTCAACATGTGGGAAGATGATTGAAGATCAGGCATTGTGAGATAGGTGGCAAGTGAGGATGTAATGGTTGTATTCTGTTATATAAGAATGGAAAGATTATTTGTTCTGTAGCTTTTTTCCTTAATTTTCCTTGTAATAGAAGCACTGGAAATTCTCAAAGGGAATGGAATAAACTCCTTAATCTAACAGTGAAAATTTCATTGGTAGAATAGTTTCTGAAGAAGTTAGTGGAAAAGAGATGAAGGTCAATCAGAAGTCATGGTCAGAGATGAAAAAGAGAGGGTGGGATATAATATAGGGAAGCTCTCCTAAGAAGTAAATAACACGTAAATGTATATGAATACCTCAGTTGATTAAACTCCAGATCTTGAGTTTGATTCTTATCCAAGCCAGGCAAAAAGTTGAAAATAGCCATTTTGCAAGTAGAAATGAACCAATTTCTACCATTTGAAACTGATGATATATTGAGCCATTTTCTTAGTTGACCTTATATGTTCACTTCAAATCTGTGCCCCTGGTCATGTAGTTCCCATTAACTGGATTACTATTACACAT
The DNA here is from genome assembly GCF_987537825.1 of Furipterus horrens. Taxonomy (NCBI): domain Eukaryota; kingdom Metazoa; phylum Chordata; class Mammalia; order Chiroptera; family Furipteridae; genus Furipterus; species Furipterus horrens. The sequence goes on along the minus strand of NW_028327171.1, from coordinate 134,591,304 downwards.
TACCTGTTCATTTTAATTCATCGACCTGTTGGATCTACCTATATTAAACCTAAGTCTAGTTCCCTTTAGGGAGATTTTCTTTATCCTTTGAATCCACATCGATCTCTCCCTCTTCTGAAATATTTTGATATTCATGATTTGTTTTAGCCAATTCAAGACTAAAATATAGTCTGTTTTATAATGCTGTTATTTCACATGCATAACTTTATATCTCCAATTAGACTGTAGGTTTCTCTAGTCATGACCATGACTTACACTTCTGTATCCCTATAACATGGAGCATCAACATGATTCATGGACAGTTTGAACTAGAATAGAGATTGAATTTAAAATCCAATATTTAACTATGAGGTAACTGAGACTCAAAGGAGGTAAATACCTTGTCCAATACCTTTTAAGAGTTAGTTACACTGTCAAAACTGGGATATAAAATTTATGACCCAAGTCTAATGTTTTGCTATTATGCCAGATAGCCTGCAAGATCTGATTGTTAATGGGACATATTTAATTAATTTAAAGTCCTGAAAATTCTTGTGAGTATTCTCTAAAATACAATGATCAGGCCCACTGCTTTTGTGGGGGTGTGAGGGGACACTTTAAAAGTTGTAAAACTGAAGTGATTCCCTCAAAAGAGCATTTAACCTGTTTTGATTGGAGTAGAGAGCTTTGGTTTTTCTTACTACTGTCTCAGCTCTTTGGTTCTACCTAATAATCAACAAGAAGGATGGTTAATGTCATTTCAAGTAAATCACTCTGTCTGACCTTGAGACCATCTTTTTGTCTTCTCTATCAGTTAAGAAGTCTATAAATTTTGTAAAAAGTACCAAGTGGAAAATGTCTAGCTACAACTCAAAACTTCATCAAAATCCTACCTGTCCCTTCTAGCAATAGATCACTGGCATTTTCCCAGCTTCATACGAACTTTCTTCAAAAAAGGAACAAACACACAGTAAAAGAAGAAAGGGAAAGGCCAGATTAAAAAACAAAGTGACACAAAACACCAGTGAAGTCTCTCTTTTGCAAAGCGTATACTGCCTGACATCCAAACCTGACCCCTAAATCCCATCCTAAGGTAAGGCTGTGACGTTGGCCAGTCTGCAGACAGCTGTGAGCTGCTGAAAATACACACCTGAATTTCTTAAAATCTGACAGCAAAGGTTATCTTGAAGAAGTCTCATAGGGATGGTACACCTTGAGTGTAAGGATAGAAGCTGCTTGAAAGTAGCAACAGTGGGGACTCACATGAGTGCTGTGAAATTAACAGTGTAAAATTTTCTTGAATTCTGAACAAATAGCAGAGCATTAATCTCTATAAAGCCTGGCTAATTAATTCTAGACTTGGAAAATTGAAGTGCTCCTAATCAATTTCTTGATTTTAAAATTTGTTTTGGACTATTTCTTCTCTCTGCTTGGCTAGGAAGTTGTCAGAGCTGCCTTAAAACACTGTCTTACATTTCTCTTTTCAAATACATCCACAGAGTTGGGTTTCTGAAACGTTACACTGTTTTTTTAGGTTATTCAAGTTTATTAAATATTTGATCACATTTTCTTTTATCAGCATATTAAGTTTTCATATTTTCAACTGTAAAATTAAAAAAAGAAAATTTAAGATTTTTTTATTGTTTTTCTATTACAGTTGTCCCATTTTTGCCCCCATTGCTCCCTCCTACCCTACCCACCCCCTCCCACATTCAATCTCCACCCTGTTGTCAATTTCCATGGGTCATTTATACTGGTTCCTTGACTAGACGCTTCCCCTTCTTTACCTCCTTTTCCCCTTCCCCTATACCCCTTGGTTGAAATGTGCCACCTTTTAAAAATTAATTCACATAGGAAAGAAAACACTAGGTATCTTTGATATTTTATAAGTTATAAAATTGAGACTATGTTTGACAACTAAAGGAAGTTGGAAAACAATTTATGTTTATGTTTCTCTAAAAACCACTCCATGATTTTCTTCCTATTATGACAAACCAAAATGATTCCTAGAATCAAAGATAAAAAAGGCATGTCCTACATGGTTCTGATTCACTATAAAATAATTCATTACAGAAATATATTTATGAATGTATGTACATTTTAGCATTGACTTATAACACAATCCATTACAAGTTAAAGCTGATTTATTTTTCTGAATTTTGAATGCTAACATACATTTAGAGTTAATGTGAGGTAGTGTTACAATTCAGGGCCAGGAATAGGGTGAAGGGAGTGAGGGTCCCAGGAGCTGACACTGCACTTGCACGGCCCTCTGGGTGAGTGCTTTCCTAAATTTGCACCCTAGGAGTTTCACTGGCCTCACCTTACCTCGAGCCCTAGTTGCAAATGGTGCCCTACACTCTTCACCAAGAATTAATCTGCCATATTATCTTGAACTGAGTATTGCAGTGTTGTCTGCCTTGATATAGCCTCTCTTCTTATCTCTTTGTGTTCCAGTTAACAATTTAGACCTATAAGTGTCTGATTAAATGTATGCAAGGAATAGGAATGGATCAAAGACATAAAAGAAAATGTCACATTAGAAGCTAAAATGCAGACACTATAATGAATGAAAGAAACAGAGGGAACCACACTAAACTAACAGAAATTAGTTGGGATTGGGGGAAGTGTTTCAAATTATTAAGGACAGTATGAACTTCCCTGCCTGAAATAACTGACCAATCATTATTTGAAATGTAGCTGGGAAAAAAAATGTGTATGGTAGCATATTCTAACTTCAGGGGATCTGAAGTACACAGAAGAAAAATGGCCAGTTTATGGATCTGCCAACCATCTCCTCAGTGACTAACATATAAAAACTTAACAGAGCTGTGATTCAACTATGTCTGGAGCTCATTATTTTGTGAGTATCTACCTTGTTCTAGATAGTTTGCTAGGTGCCTATCACAGTTTATCTTTAATTCTCACAACAACCTGTTTTACAGATAAAGCTACAGAGTGATTAGGGAGATGCTGGCACACATGAAGCTAGCAACTGTCAGAACCTGAAGTGTTACATGATTGTAAGATGTAAAAAATAAATAAATAAAAATTTCTGTAATTAAAAAAGCCAGAATTATGTGATAATCCATTAGTATATGCTGTGATTAGCCTTATGACTTGGGCATTATTTAAGCATCTCACTCTAACTCAAGATCACTAGACTCTATTTAATGTATTCTCACTATATTTCTCAGTAGAATACACTACACTACACATCCACATCCACACACATACACACACTTGCACACAGATTCAAATGAAAACAGGTTTTCTCATCTCAATATGCAGAATTAAAGATCAGCTCATTCCCCCTAGGTTAGCATAAGCTTGCAAATAATCAGGTTCAACTAGGAAAGCAAATACCTCAGTTCAACTAGAAATCAAAATAATGTTTCAAGTGTTCAAGAAGATAAAGTTTCTCATAGCTTTATGAACCTTACTTACCAATAAGAGATTTTTCATTTGAATTTTCTCTTACTGTATTTGGAGAGGAGCTACTATATCATTTGCTTACAGGAAGTAAAAAATAATAATTCTCTCCTTTATAAAGAAAACATATGTCTAACCCCATAGTTATGAAAATATTTTTTTCTAAGTTGCATTTTTCTGAATTGAGGGATAAATTTGAATGACTCCATCTGCTTTCATACATCACTACTTGTGTTAGAAAACCCCATGTGCATGTCGGAGGGTGGGACTGATGTTTTTTAAGCATCTTATATGTGACCAACCCTCTGTTTAGCATTTTGTCATTTTTTTATCTTGTTCTTACAAAATCTGATGTTGCTCTATATTTTTCAGAACTCTTCTGATTACAGGTGACAGAAATCCACCTTAAAATGCTTAGGCCAAAAAGTGGTTTATGAAACAGGCTCATAGAACCACAAATGCAGGGGTTGACTAGCTGCAGCACAGGGGGAGCCAAGGGCTAAGACTCTATCATCAGGATACAATACTGCTCTTCAACTCTGAGGTCTACATGGTGTTGTCCTGGCTAAGTTCTTCAACAGCCCCTCAAATCATATTAGCAGCTCTAGTCTTATGTCTGTATCTCATCAGTCCCTCAGGAGGTAAATTCACCTCTCAAGGTTACTTCATTGAGTCCTAGGATTGGGTTCAACTACATCAGTGTAGCTCACATGACCAGCTTTGAACAAGAAACAATGACAAGGAGAATAAGGTGCTGGATTGCCCAAACCTGCATTTCATTTCCTGTTTAGTGCTGAGTCCAGAGAAACTCTACCTGAAACACATGGGTGAGAGGTAGTTTCCCAGGGAAAAATCAGGACAGGGGGATAGGATAACCATAGAGTTGCTGGATAAAAATATAGGATTCTTATTTAAATTTTAGTGTCGCACCAATAATATATATTTTATAGTATATGTCCAAATTTTTGCATACATTTTAGTATAAATATTCCACATGCAATATTTGGGACATATTTGCATCAAGAAATTATTCATTGTTTATTTGAAATTCAAATTTAAATGGGTGTTCTCTATTTTTATTTACTAACTCTGGCAACCTTAATAAGCAGGAAAAACAAAGGTCCACTATAGAGGTCCTATTATTTACATATTTTATATGAGAATATTTTATTCCAAGAAACTTTATACCAAACCCAGATTCATATAGGTTAAATATCTTGACAGGATATAAACCCATGTCTACCTGATTATAAAGCCCCCATTTATTCTACTTTCAACCTTCCTTATCTCATGGCTTTTAAAATAAGAGGTTCCAAGTGTTCACCGGAACTATGGAACTAACCAGGGCTTTCAACCACTAGTAGTGCTCAGCTGGGATAAATCGAAATGACTCCTGGATCATCAACACTAACTTCAGTAGGATCAGCAAACAATTGCAGCTTCTAATAATTCAAATAATTCAATTTAGCTAACATTCTTTAAAATATACATTTTTCACCATGTTCCATTTCACTCACCTGGCCCATTGAAAGGAGTATTCAAAAACAGACAGAAAGATGATCTGGGAAGGGATGCAGAGATGACACAGAAATTAACTGTCATCACACAGTTTGCCAATAAAGAAACACAAGAGAGGTTTGGTAGTGCCTTGGACCGAAGGGTTTATAGTGACAAGGAGAGGTGACAACTTGGGCTCAATGGAAGAACAGGAAGTTAAAAACCTAACAGAAGGTTTAAAAAGAACAATATTCTTGTTTCATTGGCTTTAAGTACATAAAGCAAACAGCAATTTTAGACTTAATGCTCTCACAGTTTTTTTTATCTGCTTTGCTGTCACTTCAAGAAGGAAAAATGCAACCTGTTCCATTTCATTTCCTGTTACAGTGTATTTACAATTTATCACCTCACAAAAATGAGTATATTATGGCTAACTGGACTTTCTCTTTTAATTACCAACCTTGTCACTCTGCTTACAAAATTCCTTCTGCAGACAAAGTACAAAGAATTAAGAACATACATGACAAGAGCCAAGAGCATGCCTGCTTACATGGATTGATTAGCTCATTAGGAGGAATTAGCTCCTATCACAGACACATGGTTTTGATGAAACCAAAACAGGTAGTCAACTCAGACAAAATAGGACAATAATAAAATCAATAATTTGATTCAGTTAATGGGCCATTCTGTTCAGTTGATCCATGTTTTCTGGATGATCCAACACCACCAAGTTGACATAACTAATAAGCATAGCAACAACACTTATTTAACATATACAATGATGAAGACTATAAATACTCCTATTAGCTTATTTAAAATTTATAACAGTTACATGAGATAGATTTTATCTTCATATTTTGCATTTCAGGAGACTATGGTTCCAAGAGAAGTAATTGTACTTGCTCAGTAACAGACCTGGAGTTTTAACACAAATCTATGCTGTTTCAAAATCTATGTCATTAACCACTGCATCATATTGCCTCTGTAGGTTGCAAAATACACATAAGCAAGGTCCTCAAAAAAACTTTAAAAAGTCTTAAAAATGTTTGGATGAATATTTATTTGCATAATGGCTACTCATTAAAATAACTGACACAGATAACCTCTAAGATTCATTTCAGGAAAATAATCACCTAGGGCCTAATACCCTCTCAGGATACCAGTCAAATTCTTACCTGCACTCTGGTGCCCAGGGCCCTTGTTGGGGCCTGACCTAGGCCTCCCTTCCCTGGTCAGCACCTGAAGGTCCCAGTCGGATTCCCCTGGCCTGGAATGGGCATTGCAGCTCTCATTAAGTGGAGAATCTAGTGTGACTCTTTGTGGCTAAGACTCCTGGTAGGATGAGGTACAACACCTCATTAAACACCACATGCTGGGCCCTGGATTTTCAGTTGCTGCTCTTCTCTGAAATACCCCTGTTTATTTCCAGTCCCTAATAATCCAGCAACTAGTCAACTTAAATAAACTACTATTCTTCATCATATAATAATTAAGGAATTATCCAGACATATTTTTGTGGTAAAAGCTATATAGGAGCTGGTACACATTTTTCATGATGCCCCACAATTCTCAACCTGTGAAGAGCACCACCACTGAGTTGGTCAGCCCACCAACCTGATGAATTGATCAGGTAACCAATTACCTATGGCTGTGGGATTTAGAGTTTGTTAGAATGAAAACCAATCATATGAGCCACAGCCACCTGATGTAGAACTCAACATGTTTAATCCTGTGAATGATCAGTTTTGTGCATGGTGCTATCACTCAGGTTAGCTGTGAGTATTTTAATAAGGACAATAATGAGATATCCTTTAACCCAGAGGGGTAAGTCTAATATTTGGAATGCCCAGTCCCAAGTGATGAACTCAGAAAATTATATAAGAAGGAATATAGTTTTTCATACCTCAAATGATATATATAATGTATATACAAAGCCAACCTTGGCCACATAGACCATGGATGAAGGAAAGAACCTGTTTAGGAACTGATTCCAGGGATCCCTGTTATAATATTTGCTGCTGCTAAAATACAGGATTTTGGTGAAGGAGAGACATTTCATGTCTCTAAGACTGCTTATTAAGTTGTAGATACTTTCTAGAACCTTGTTCAGATTAACATGCTCTTGTGATTCTATAAAATCTAGTCAAACAGCAATCTCTGTACTTGGAAGCATGTGAGTACTTACTTGTCTTAATCAGTTCTGGCTCCATGGTTGGATTGGTGAGGCCCTCTGCCTGGTTTCCTTAACACTTCAAGGGAAGCTAGGATTGGAATTTTGTGTTTCTTCTTTTTATTAAAACATTACTCCCATCATGAGGGCCCCAATTATCTCCTGAGGGCCTCACCTCCAAATACCTTCATGTTTCATATTAGGACTTAATTTGGCCAGGGAGTGGCACAAACATTAAGTCTATAAAAGTACTTTTTGTCTGAACATCATTATCATTATACTCATTAAAAAGTATTAAAGAAAATTTTTTATTGTGTCTGCTTGTATTTCTTTGCCAACAAGAATTCCATAGAGAGGGAACTTTCCTGGGTAATTCTTAAACAGACAATGCTAATATATGTTCTAATCCTTAAAACAACTCTTCTGGCTAAGCATTGTTAATTCTTCTATGCAGGTAAAATAACTAAAGCCTAGTGAAATCTATAACTCATCTGAAGTTAAAAAACAAAACAAAACAAAAAAATCCTAGTTGCTAAGAAAGCAAGATTTCACTCCAAATAATCAGATATTGCTTCTGTTCATTGGCCTAAACAGAAAACTTCTTTCTGTATTATTGCTAATTGGAGTAAACTGGGAAGAGAAATGCAAGGCATGAAGAAATATTTTAGCAATCCTTCAATGAAATATAGCAGACTCTTAGGGATTGATTGCTCTGTAGCCATACCTAGGTTCAAATTCTGTTCCTGCATCCTTAGCTTTGTGACCTAGTGTATCCACCATGTGTTTCTGATATTTTGAACTCTGGGGCCTTGCTGAGCCTGGAGAGACTGCCTTTCCCAGGTTTAGCCAATTCTTAGAGATAGTAAAGGACTCACCTAAGAATATACCTTTCATTTGCAAACCAACCAATCCAGAACCCATATCCCCAACAACATTCTTTATGGGATGTTTACACACTGTCCTCCTGACCTAATCACCCAGGCCCAAGTGCCAGATAACTAGGGGCAGCCCCTACATCCTAAAACCAGCTGAAATTGTTCCAACTAGCCAATCCTAAACCTCCTTACCCTGCTTCACCTGTTCCTTCCCCCAGAAGCCACAATAAAGCCTCTTGCCCACGTTTTCTCTCCTTTTCCTCTGCCTGGTCAAGCCTACTGCCTCCCTGTGTGGCTTTGCATAAGATGAAGTGGTGTGATGTGCCTCCTCTTGGGAACTGTGAGTTACTATCTTTTCAATTCTAGTCATCTCCTGATCTGTTGGCTTCACCGTAATTGAATAATAATAAAATCTACATTTTAAATCACATTGGGAAATTGATTTAACCTCTCTGAGCTGAATTTTTTCTATAAGATTGCTGATCGTAAGTTTCTACATGAGAAAGTGCATGAAAAGATCAGCACAGGGCCAGGCCAGGCTTGTGGTAAGAATGATAATACTGTTGATATCCTTCATCGGATAATTATTATCATTACACAGTATGCTTGGAAAGCACAGACCAAATCTGATTCACCTCTGCATCTCTTGGGGCTGGCAGAGCATAGGCATTCAAAACAATGTTTGTTGAATTTCAAACATTAGGGCATATATTTTTCTCAGAGTTCTCTATGATCAATGTTAAAAAGCTACTTGAGCCAACCTGCCTTTATCATCAGAGTGCTTTACGTTATCAGCACCTCTGCAGAATGGCTGAGCAAAGCCTGTATTTCTTGGGTATATGTAATTTAACCTATTTATTTTCTAGGAAATTACATAAACATAATAAGTATTTACATACCAAAAAACAAAAAAAAACAAAACAAAACCCGATTCTTTCATGTGAAGCTTTCAATCCTGCCCTCTAAACTATTAAGACTGAAGCTTGGGATATATTCTTTGAGGAAAAACATTTACACTTTTTTAAAAAATGAAATAATACACGTTCTTCCCTCATAACATGGTGTCTGCTGGGTGCAAATGATTGTCACATTACATGGAAACAGCATGCACCCTTTATAAACAGGAATCTAAAATTACTCTTTTTTATTCTAATTGTGAATTACAGGGGCATATTATAGCACAAAAGCTTGGGTGGGGGCTGAAATGGAGCCACTCCCATGAAGGCTTTGGGGTCAAATAACAATTAGTGAGGGAGGAGATGATCTAAATTACTGTCCCATATGTGCAGGCTCTGATCTACCTCCAACATGGATTTCTTTGTGTTGGGGAAGGTTATCTCATGCACCAAGCAGAAGGTGTGGTATTAAGAACAGAAGCTGTTGTGTCTGGGCAATGTTTTCTCAAACTAAAATTCTCTATAATAATTCCAAAATTCATGGTAGCTATGGGGGAGCAGAATATAAGAGAGAAGAAATGTGGTGCTGTAAGAATTTCTACCATTAGCACTGATTCTGACTCACAAGTTCATTACATGGTAATGGCCACAGAGTGCCCAGGAATCGCCTCAATCTTACTTCTCTCGCCCTCTCTGCAAGTTGACGCAGAATGGTTTAAGAGAGAACTTTAGTTTTTCATTTTCAGATCATAGAGTCTTCCTTTGTTTCCCCCCTTGGTAGTTTGTCTTTTAATTTGTGTTGCAACATCTATCTCTCATTAGGAAAATTTGGACCAATATTAACAACACATGAGTTTTTAATAACTTGTATTTACATGCTTTTAAATCCACTGATGTTACTTGGCTAAAGTTGCTTGGCCTGAAAAAATAATCTATAAATAATATTTAAATCATCATTGATTGTGTGTCTGTGCCAAATTTATTGCACTCATTGTCTATAATCCTTACAAAAATCCTCTAGGCCAGACATGTGACTGGAAAGGGGACCCGGCTCAGAGCAGGACTGCCTCAGACCTACCTGCAGTGTGTGGGTTCTTGACTTCATGCAGGAAAGATGTCACAACACAAGTCCAGGTGATTTTGAGAGCACATTTATTAAAGCTAGGGAGAGCGAAACAAGGAAGGACCTAAAATAGAAGAAGCAACAGGAGACAGCCTAGGCAGTGCTACTTTGCCTCCCTAGAAACGTTATGGGAAAGAAGTGAGCCAAAGAAGGGCTGCTGTCAGCTCACTGGAGAGCCAGAGAAAATAGGGCCTTGAAGACAGGGAGTTAGACTGGGATGAGCTGCAACTACCCATTGCTCCCCTAGTGCAGACCCTGAGAATTTAAGAGAAAGAAAATTCACATGTGAAAAAGATTCAAGTGCGTGTGTCCAAAGTAGGGCTTGCACTGACTTCTTTGACTTGAGGGTTTTTATCTGCTTTCGAAAGGTGGGGATTTTCAGCAAGGTCTCAAGGGAGATCTCAATAGACTATCACTTTTCTAGGTGTGTCCTATCAGGGTCAAGGTCTCCACTGATGATTGGTCAGTGTCAGGGTAGGGAGTCATTAGTCACAGCAGTGGGTCCTGACATCACCTGACTAGTTTTGCTGCTTTTCTGGGCCTGGTGCTGAAATACAGCTAAGATGTAGAAGGTCAGGGGAAGGGCCAAACCACATGACCAGTGATATGGCAGGGGAGGAAAGGCCACCTGGGGCAAAGTCCAGCACTAGATTTACCTGTTGCTAGGCCCTGTGGCTTTCTGCACTGACTGATCTTCCGCATCTGGCTATACATTTCTCAACAAGTTTGTTCAGCTCTCTGTTTCAGTTTTCCCATTCCACTTGCCAAGGAATTTTTCTAGCTTCTTACTATCATGCCTCAGGCATACTCATTTTACAAATGTGGAAGCTGTGACTCTGAGAGGTTAAATTGGGCAGCGAATGTCATTCAGATATAAGTAGTGGCTTAGAAACTCTACAGTCCATGTATTCTTCTGCATTTTATGTTTCAAATTTCAACTAATTTTCAGTGAAATGTCAGAGTTTTAAAAAGCATTTAACTTTATAAAGTAGAGATTCACACTATTTCTGTTCTTGATCATATTATTAAAAACAAAGGGCAGATTTTCTGGTTGATTCAGATTTGTCTGATTTCATAGCATTTCTGGGGGAAGTTGATCTTTTAGTCCTTATCCATCTTCCAAACTGGATGTCTGGCTATGCTTTTTCTTTTCCTGTGAAAACATTTCTCTTCAACCTGTGAGGAGCCCCAGGCACCACCAGACCCCGTCCTGATATCAGGTTCCCCAAAGCTGAGCTAGGATGGCAGATGTTACTGATCTCATGACAGCTGGATTAAGTGGGCCTTGACTAGGCATTAAATTTGGAGTTTAGCACTCTTTCCTTCACCAAGCACTGCTGGGCTGTTGATAATACCTGGGGTCTAGGATTTTAATCAGTGGATGTCTGGATGTTTGTTCTGTCTGGCTAAGGTGATTTCTTCAGCTTAGCAGATAAAACAATAAGAATTATCAAACAGAAAGCTGTTTGAATGCCAGCAAAACAATCACTGGGATACAAGCTTAATCCAAAAAGTTTAATGAGTGTCACCCACTAAAGACTCATCATAGGGATAAACTGAAATCCAGAGGAGAGAGAGGTCTGCCCTCCAGGAACAAGGAATTAAAGGGAAGCCAGCTTCTGGGTGGGCTCACTTCATCAGTACCCCACATTAACCAACCATAATTGTGCTTTTCTCTTTTCTTTTTTCTCAAGTGTTAAGTCTTAGAGCAGGGGTTATTTTTGTTTGTATTTTTGCCCAGCCTTATTATAAGTAGTTAACACTGAGGAATTGAAAATCTCAGAACCAGCGTTCCTCTGTGGCCTCTGCTGCTGAGTGGAGACAGAGGCTCTGCCATGCTGTATGTACCTTACAGACTTAACATGAGGATTTTACTTGTTCAGAGCTTGGCTCTGATTATTGTTCTGATACTTTTGTTGCTATTGGGACACATTTTTTAAAAAAAGATTGGTATGGGGAAGAGAAAACTGAAATATAACAGATTGCAGAACAGGAGGGGCAGTTTGTGCAATGCTGCTTTGCTAGGGTTAGAATTGTGGTAGGCAGTTAGACAGACATGAGCAGACAAGGACAATGGGCCAGGTGCAGAAGGTCACCAGAGCAAAAAGCCCCAGGTGCCTAGAAACAGGCAAAACTGGGAAAACAAGAACTTCATTCTCAGGGTAACCCATTTGCTTTGGACCCCTTGACCTTCCCCCCCCTAAAGATAACATCTAAGCCTCAGTTTTATTCCAGCTCCAGGCCAAGAAAAGCAGCAAAACCAGACAAACCATGCCATGGCTGGCATCAAGACCAGCTGCAATGACTAACGACCCCACCAATCAGTAGAGACCATGGCCCTGAAAGGATGGAGTTGTAAAGCTGATGACTATTCTATTGAGATCCACCTCCTGGGACTTCTCCTAAAATCTGCACCATTAAAAGCCCTAAGAACAGAGGATACAGCTCACTCTTTCCCTCCTGGGAGTACCCCTGTGCTTTACCCCACCTCTCTGCCCCAGGTGGTTACCATTACATTCCTCTCTCCTAAGCTCCAAAGGCCCTTCCTTCTTTTGTCTCTATAACTTGTTTTCCTGAGCCTATTTCTTCTACAGCTCACTTCTCCTATCTCTGTGACTTTCTAAATAAACTTTCTCTTATAGTTAGAGTCTTGGCTCTGAATTCCTTCCTAGCCAGAATTCACATACCAAGGTTGCTAAACCAAGATCCAGTCTGACCGCACTGGACTACCACCTGGTGCTATTCTCACTGCCACGAACAGAATACAGGTAAGCCAAAGCTACCAGGCACATCTCTTGTTGGGCATGAGTGACATCAAAACGCCATAAACATAAAATATCTCTTTATTTTTTTCTTTGATTTTGTTCATTAGAGTTTTATAATTTTTCTTATATAGATCTTATACATACTTTGTTAAATTTATATCTTAAGTATTTCACTTTTGGGGGGCTAGTGTAAATGGCATTGCGTTTTTAATTTCAAATTCTATTTATTTATTTATTGTTTTTCTATTACACTAGTCCCACTTTTTTCCTCATTGCTACTCCCCCACCCAGCCCACCCCTTATCCTACAGTCCATCCCGCCCCCGTTGTCCATGTTCATGGGTTATTTATATTAGTTCCTTTGCTAAACCCTTCGCTACTTAGCCCCTTCTCTCCACCCCCCCCACCCCCGCTAACTGTTACTCTGTTTCTTGTTCAATTTTGTTCATTTATTTGTGTTGTTCATTAGTTTCCTGTATTGGCTGATAGCATATGGTATTTTTCTTTCATTGCCTGGCTTATTTCACTAAGTATAATTCTCTCTAGTTCCATCTATGTTGTTGCAAATGGCAGGAGTTCCTTCTTTCTTTCTGCTACATAGTATTCCATTGTGTAAATGTACCACAGTTTTTTGATCCACTCATCTACAGATGGGCACTTAGGCTGTTTCCAGCACTTGGCTATTGTAAAGAGCACTGCTATGAACATAGGGGTTCTTAAGTTCTTTTGAATTAGGGTTTAAGGATTCTTTGGGTATAATCCTAGTAGTGGAATCACTGGTTCAAAAGGCAGTTCCATTTTTAATTTTTTGAGGAAATTCAATACTACTTTCCATAGTGGCTGCACCAGTCTGCATTCCCACCAACAGTGCAGTAGGTTTCCCGTTTCTCCACATCCTCGCCAGCACTTGTTGTTCATTGATTTGTTGATGATGGTCATTCTGACTGGTGTGAAGTGGTATCTCATTGTGGTTTTTATTTGCACCTCTCTGATGGCTAGTGATGTTGAGCATTCTTTCATGTGTCTATGGACCCTCTGTATATCCTCCTTGGAGAAGTGTTTGTTCAGGTCCTTTGCCCATTTTTTAATAGGGCTGTCTGTCTTCTTTGTGTTGAGATGTGTAAGTTCTTTATATATTTTGGAGATCAGTCCCTTATCTGAGGTATCATTGGCAAATATGTTTTCCCATATCGTTGGTTCCCTTTTCATCTTGCTGATGTTTTCTTTTGTTGAGCAGAAACTCTTCAGTTTGACGTAGTCCCATTTGTTTATTTTTTTCCTTTATTTCCCTTGCCTCAGGAGTTGTATCAGTGAAAATACTGTTACGTGGGATATCTGAAATTTTCCTGCCTATGTTTTCCTCTAGGATTTTTATGGTGTCACGTCTTACATTTAAGTCTTTGATCTGTCTTGAGTTTATTCTGGTGTGTGGCGTAAGTTGGTGATCTGGTTTCATTTTTTTGCATGTCCCTGTTTAGTTCTCCCAGCACCAGTTGTTGAAGAGGCTCTTCTCATTCCATTTTATGTTGCTTCCCCTTTTGTCAAATATTAGTTGACCATAGAGGCCTGGGTTTATCTCTGGGCTCTCTATTCTGTTCCATTGGTCTATATGTCTGTTCTTATGCCAGTACCAGACTGTTTTGATTACAGTGGCCTTGTAGTATAATTTGATATCAGGTATTGTCAGTCCTCCTATTGCATTCTTCTCTCTCAAGATTGCTGTGGCTATTTGGGGTCTTTTTTGGTTCCATATAAATTTTTGAAGTACTTGTTCTAGGTCTGTGAAATACGTTGCTGGTATTTTAATAGGAATTACATTGAATCTATAAATTGTTTTGGGGAGTATGGACATTTTAATGATGTTCATTCTTCTCATCCATGAACATGGTATATGCTTCCATTTATTTATATCTTCCTTAATTTGTTTCTTCAGTGTTATGTAGTTTTCTGAGTACAGGTCTTTTACCTCTTTGGTTAAATTTATTCCTAGGTGTTTTATTTTTCTGTTGCTATAGTAAATGGGATTTTTTTTCTAGTTTCTATCTCTGATATTTTATTGTTGGTGTATAGAAATGTCTTTGATTTCTGGATATTGACTTTGTACCCTGCTATTTTGCCAAATTCACTTAATAGGTCGAATAGTTTTTTGGTGGAGTCTGTAGTGTTTTCTATGTATACTATCATGTCATGTTCAAAAAGTGACAGTTTTACTTCTTTTCCAATTTGGATGCCTTTTATTTCTCTTTCTTGTCTGATTGCTGTGGCTAGAACTTCCAATACTATGTTGAACATGAGTGGAGAGAGTGGACAGCCTTCTCTTGTTCCTGATCTCAGGGGGAATGCTTTCAGTTTTTGTCCATTGAGTATGATGTTGGCTTCAAGTTTCTCATATATGGCCTTTATTATGTTGAGGTATGCTCCCTCTATTCCCAGTTTGCTGAGTGTTTTCATCATAAATGGGTGTCATACTTTATCAAATGCCTTTTCAGCATCAATTGATATGATCATGTGCTTTCTGTCTTTCATTTTGTTTATGTGGTGTATTACATTTGTTGATTTGTGAATATTAAACCATTCTTGCATCCCTGGGATGAATCCCACTTGATCATAATCTATGAACTTTTAATGTGTTGCTGGATTCGGTTTGCTAATATTTTTTTGAGGATTTTAGCATCTCTGTTCATAAGTGATATTGGCCTGTAGTTTTCTTTCTTTGTTGTGTCTTGACCTGGTTTTGGAATTAGGGTAATACTGGTTTCATAGAAAGAGTTTGGAACTCTTTCCTCTTTTTGGATTTTTTGGAATAGTTTGAGAAGAGTAGGAGTTAGTTCTTCCCTGAATGTTTTGTAAAATTTACCTGTGAAGTCATCCAGTCCAGGGCTTTTGTGGACCGGGAGTTTTTTTTTTTATTACTGTTTCAATTTCACTCTTTGTTATCGGTCTGTCAGGCTTTCTGCTTCTTCTTGATTTAGTTTTGGTTTAATTTCAAATTCTACTTGTTTGTTGTTGGTATGTAGGTAAGCAATTGGCTCTTGTACATTATCTTTGAATCTTGAAATCTTGGTATAATAGCTTATTAGTTCTGGAAGTTTTTGATAAGTTCTTTTATATTTTCTCCTTAGATGATTATGACATCCATAAATAAGGACAGTTTCATTTTTTTCCTTCCCAATCTGTATACCTCTTATTTTCTTTTCTTTTCTTATTGCATTTGTCTCTCACTTCCTGGATGATGATAAAAGAAGTGGTAGGAGGGGACATCCTTGTCTTATTCCTGACCTTAGTGGGAAAACTTTTAGTTCATCACCATTAAGTATGATGTTAGCTATTGGTTTTGAAGATGTTCTTTATCAAATAAGAAAGTTCG
The DNA here is from genome assembly GCF_987537825.1 of Furipterus horrens. NCBI lineage: Eukaryota > Metazoa > Chordata > Mammalia > Chiroptera > Furipteridae > Furipterus > Furipterus horrens. Next base: position 134,575,201 of record NW_028327171.1, on the reverse strand, counting down.
CATTTATTTAAAGTTTGCTGAGTTTTTATCGTTAATGAGTATGGAATGCTTTTCCTTCATCTATTGAATTGATGATGTAATGTTATTAATTGACCTCCATATATGGTATTTTTCATAAATAATAATTTTATAGTTAATCTGTCTCTGATTGTCTCTCTCCCCAGAAAAGAATAACTTTTGCTTCTGTCACATGGTTAGGCTAAGCAAATTAACTTGAACTAATGTGAAGCTGGACTTCTGTAAAAACTGCCTATTTCCAATTTACTTTTTAAGTGTGTGGTCCTCAGGGTCTTCTAGTGTGTGGTTTTTTGGAATTGATTGTAGATGGAAATCTGGAATATTTACCAAGGCTCTTCCTTCCTGATGGTTACTGATATCTAACTTTTCTTGTTTATTCCTGTGAAATACAGTTCCTCCTCAGGTTCTAAATTTCTCTGCTTCTGTTCAGATTCTCAGACTCTGTGCCACAACTTTCAGTTATCCAAGTCTAAAGTGAAAATGTGGCACAGATATAGGCCTCACCTCTTTGGAATTCTTTTTATTCTATTCTTTTAAGCTTTGTACTCAAGCTCTTGCTTTATCTCCAGTGGATTTAAATATATATATAATTAACAATATATCTATTTTGTTCACTTTCTTGTTATTTACTGAAGAAGAATTGATTTGAATTGTTTGTCCACCAATTGCAATTGGGATTTTTGTTTTCTTTGCTCCTGAATGACATTTTAGTTGGGTAAAATTTTTTGGACTCTATTTTTTCTGAGAACTTTGAAGTCATTGCCATTGTCTCTGACATTGAATAATTCTTAGACAACTGTCCATCTCAATGATTAAACTCTTCTGCCTGGGTCTCTAAAAATAATTTCTATCTAGTCCTGATCTCTTACAAATTAACTAGGGCATGTTTTCATAAAAACCTTTTAGGACAGTTTTCTTAACAAGACCCAATGATTCTACTTCTGGGAATTTATCCAAAGAAAACTGAAACACTAATTCCAAAGAACATAAACATCCCTATTTATAGCATTATTTATAGTCACCAAGATATAGAAGCAACCAAAATATCCATCAGTAAATGAGTAAATAAAACAACTATGGGACATTTGCACAATAGAATACTACTTGGCCATAAAAAAGAAGAAAATTTTATCCTTTGTGACAGCATGCATGGACCTGGAGAACATTATGCTAACTGAAATAAGCCAATCAGAGAAAGAAAAATACTGTATGATTTCATGCATATGTGGAATCCAAAGGACAAACTGAACTAACAAGCAAAATAGAAACAGACTCATAGAGAGCAGGATGACAGCTCTGATAAGATTGGAGGGTTAGAGGTGAGGTGATCGAGCAAAAAGGAAGGACTCATGGACATGGACACCAGTGTGGTGATTGCAGTGGGGAGGGAGTTTAAGGGTGATAAATGTAATGGAAAAAATATAATAAAAAATTAAAAATGAATAAATAAATAAATGTTAAAATAAAAATACCCTTATTATCATAGGTTAGAAAAATAGCCCCTAAATACATATATAGTAAACATAATCTTTTGACAAGAAAATTTATTTTTTGTAATACTTATAAATTATAAATTTTCCTGTTATATTTTAAATATTTCTGTTATTTTTAGTGTTCTCTGCCTCTTAACATTGTAATGTATTAGCTGTTGAATTTCTTTAACTTTTACTATCTTTGTCTTGTCTGTACTTACTGTGTTTATATCATGTTTTTATCTGTGTCAGTAATTTGAAAAACAAATGTTTATTCTTCTCTTTTCTTTTTCTAACTTATTTAATTCCATAATAATGTTTTTGGTTTTCTAGGTAACATTGTAGTTTCCTTTTTCTATATACTTTTGTAGTTTAATATGTTGTTTTTGAGTTCCTGTTACCTTAATATTTTGTAATATGAAACAATTGAGAGAAATTTACTTCTAATTCTTGAATTATAGTTTCATCTATCATGACCTTGTTTTCTGATTTTTGCAGGCACAGTGCATTTGTTAAGGTAACGCTGGATGCCATAATAAGATTTAAATATATATATAAAATGTTTCACAAGTGATGAAAGTTTCTCATATATGGATATTCCTGAGAGTAGCCAGCTCTCTGCCAAGTTTTATTGTCCAAGAATCCAGGCTCTACCTTGTGGCTCCACCATTCTCAATATGTAACTTTCAAAGTCAATATATTTGTCTGTATTAAGCTGGTAAAAGGCAAACAACCATATTGTATTTCATGTGGAATGTAGATTTTTTTTTATAAGTATATTTTATTGATTATATTATAATAGTTCCAATTTTTCCCCTTTGCTCCCCTCCACCCAGCACCCCCCAACTATCCCCCCTCCCCAAGTTCATGCCCATGGGACGTACATATAAGCTCTCCTGCCTCACCCTTTCATATATTCTTCTTCTTTTTTTTAATAAATAAATAATTAATTAATGATTTTAACAATAAAAAATGACAATCCCTCCCTCTCAAACTTGAGACCCTTTATAATCTTATAAAGGACAAGGGGCGAAGGTCTCGAGCTCCTCTAGATGCTTCAAGCTGGACATGGTCATCATTCTACGTACCCTTGGGTCCAGAAATCCCTAATAAGAGTGGGGTTGTGGAGGCAGGGGTGGCCTTCCCACATGGGGAAGGATCATGCAGACTCCAGGTCGGTTGGCTGTCCCCGAACAATGGCATGATTGATTTAACAGGCTGGCATCCTTGTTGTATTCTGGATGCAACAGATTTGGCAACAGGGTTAAAAGACATCATTCAATCCATAACCACTAGATGACAAAAGACAGGTATTAATTTTTCAATGTCCCACATTAGGGAAAAGAAGGGCTTCTTTGGAGGAAGGTGTGCCAGGTACACCTCACCTGTCCAAAACCCTTTTTCCCATTATACTTAGTTTGGGCTGAGGGAAATAGTTTAGATTTCCCCCCTCTTAGACCTCTGGGCTCTTTCTGTCCAAGCCATTAGGACAGAAAAGAGAAACCAGTTTTAAACTGAAGCCCACAGACCACCCCGTTCTTCACCAACCCAGCCACTTAGTTCAGCCAAACCATTGAGCTGAGCTGTTTCTCAGTCCCTTCAGCTGCCACCCATGGGAGCCCAGCCAGCCCTTCTAGATCTCCGCACTCCCTACTGGTCACGTTGTGATGTAGCGGCCTTTTCTGTCTCTTCGTGGTTATAAGACTTCTCTCCAGCTAGTGTTCAGTTGGTTATTCCAGATGATTTCTCCAAAATTAAGTTGTAAATCCAGACTAGTTCTGGGAGGAGGTTAGTGTAGCTTCCACTTACTCTTCTGCCATCTTGTTTCTCTTGGAATGTCGATTTTTTGATGGGCCAGTTTGTTCTTTTTTCCCTTCCTCTCCTTCCTTTCTTATTGCACCCTCATTTTCTTTCTTTCTTTCTTTTTCTTTCTTTCTTTCTTTCTTTCTTTCTTTCTTTCTTTCTTTCTTTCTTTCTTCCTTCCTTCCTTCCTTCCTTCCTTCCTTCCTTCCTTTCTTTCTTTCTTTCTTTCTTTCTTTCTTTCTTTCTTTCTTTCTTTCTTTCTTTCTTTCTTTCTTTCTTTCTTTCTTTCTTTCTTTCTTTCTTTCTTTCTTTCTTTCTTTCCGTTGTCCTACTTGGTATGGTTGCTTTATTTTCTATTTGTTTTTTTTGGGGGGGGGTTTCTCAGTCTACACAATTCTATTGACCATGATAAATTGTGCTTAACTTTAAGACTCTCTCCCCAGAAATGTATTTTTGCTTCTTTTTTTTTTTTTTATTAATTCCATTTATCTACACCTTGAGGAAAAGCAAAGAAAGGGTAAAACTCAGCTGAGTTGGTGTGTATTCTTAGTTGGGAATAGTTCAAATTTATTTTCTCTCCTGAGACTTTTGTAATGGGAGTAATGAAGTAGTAGCATTTATTCCTCCTTGCTGTGGCTAAGATGAGCTTATTATAGCATTTTGATATAAACAGACCAGAGAGATTAGTTTTCCAAGAGTCATTACACTTAATCAAGCCGGAGAAGAGTGGAAGACACCACTCCCTTGCCAACACACCTTAAATTCTAGCTCATATTTTTGTCTTCATTATATGGCTCTCAAGCCCTTACATCTCTCCAAGAAGGTCAGTCCCCTGATTCATTTTTTTAAATTTCCTATTATAGTGATTTATAGTACATATTATTTCCAGTATTCTTCCATCATAATCCAGAATTACCAAGTGTTCTCAATTTTTCAAGTTGTTCTGTGTTTACAATAACATAAAGCAAAGTAAACATGTCACCTTATGTTCCATGAATAAACAGGGCAACAGATAATAGGTCCTGAAGATAACAAGCTACCTTATTTCAAAAATAGATAAATGAATAGCCCACCTACATCCCTAAAATAGGAAAAGAGATTTCTAAACAATATACCCTTTAGTTGGGCATTTTAGTTATTTCTTTTGGTCAAAGCCATGTACAAAACTCAAGTCTTCCCTAATGAAAAGATTTCCTTGAATTAATGGACTCAAACCTAGGTTCAGTGAGAATTTTTACCTCGGAATTCTCCTTTTTGGCAAATTAATAATACTTAAAGATAAGACATTTATAGCCTAATTCAATTTATTAATAAAATCAGCTATCATGTTCCCAGATAAAGAATTATAAAAACAGTGCTACTTCTTGATCATGGGAAATCATTAAGCTTAAAAGTGTTTTAATAGTTGTAACTGACATAGTGGAAACTCTGATAAAATATCCTAATAAAGCTCTCAGCCCTACCAGGTCAGGTACAGTGTCTATGCTCTTCACCATTTTATCCCCATGTCTGTTCCAGCTCTTGACAGAGGAGCAAATAAGAGGATAAATATTATTTTCCTGCAAGAAAATGGGGATAGCTGGTAGATGATCAAGTTAAGTCAATTCCCAATATATCATTTCCAAGGAGAGATCCACATCTAAAAGACACTACACAAATTACTATTTTTTCTTCCCAATGAAACTTGAAGTCTTAATGAATTCAAGCCATTTAAAGATTTCAAAAGAAATATACATCACATTGAAATTCTACCAAGTTCTAAGCAGCCACATTCTTTTTTCCTTAGTGCAGCTCCTAATTACTATAACATTTTGACAAGTAGTTCACACATTAAAATTCTGTGCTCTGCTCCTCAGACTCTCCAGACACTTTAATCATCTCAGTACTGTCAGCTGTGTCAGTACAGAACACAGGAGCAGTAACACAGCCAATGAGGAAGGAGGGGAGTCACCCGGTGCTGCTTTCTTTCAAGTCTCCAGTTGCAGGCAGGATACAAAGTAAAGCACAGCCATAAAGCTTGGGTGTCTTTTTCAAACACCTACTGAAATGTAATGAAAGGGAAGGTTTCCATTAAGCTGAAGAATCAGAGAAACAAATCAAAACAAAAAAGTTTGAGACATTTTACTTTTTGAGGAGTCAGGAAATTGCAACTTTGAAATGAAAGTATGTTTAAGGTTTTGAATGCATGGTCAGTTATTAAAATCTCTGCAGAAATTTGTGTAAGATTAGCAAGAGGGAGAACAATATGTTGCTTTTCATTTCTCAACAGTTCATATTTTATTCATCCAATATTTACAGTTTTGTGAATTTTTTTATTCATCTTCAATGAGCTAATAATTCATAATAGATTGTTCATTCATTTATTCAGCCAACCAGTGTAGAATCATTTTATTAAATAGAGGCTGGGTATCATAAAAATATATAATTTGATGCCTATTTCATTCTATACAGTAAAATAAATCATACAAAAGTATGTAGCATTGCTTAAAAAACATGCAAAATACTCAGCTCAAATGTTTGTAACTCATCTTTTGAATTGTGGGAGCATATAAAAATAGCTAAGTAGAAAATATTGTATGCAAAGATTTCAAGTTCTTTCAGGTTTTCCAGGGGCAGGTTGGTGGGAGGAAAGTAGAATGTGTGAACTCGACTTGACTGTGTTTGCATCCCAGCTCTGCTTCTTTCACCTCTGCAAACTTGGCCAAAATTTAACTCCACATACTTCAGTTCCATCATCCTGAAATATGAATAATAGCACTTATGTGGTTTTGTGAGGATTACATCAAATTAAGATACATAAAGAATTTAGTGTGTTGCCTCATTAAAAATGGTATGTAAGAGGAAGTTACTTAAGATATGTTGTAAGGAACTGCTCCTCGTGGTTCAGGGAATTGTAGCCCTGGCCTGAGCAGGACTGCCGCCGGCATTCTGGCTGTGCTTGTCTTTAAGTCTAAACATAAGGCTATGCGTGGAACATAATTGAAGACCACTCAGAGGGTTGCCATGGGAATTGGATTTAAAGAATGCTTATTATGCTTTAGAACTTGCTCTGCTTTCTTTATCATTAATGTAGCATAAATAATCTCTAGCAAGGAATGTATGAAACCTTGCACCTAATGCCACTGTGGCATCAAGATGTTTGATAGGCCCTGACACAGACTGGTCACACTGTACCCTCTGTACTAGTTCATGTAATCTGTTATTGTTAACTATAATCCTAATGCCTCCAAGCTCTTGATGGCTCATGAATCTTGACTTTGCATCTCTCATGTGTATCCTCCTCAATAAAATACTTGAGGGAAGAAGGTCTAATTGCTATTCTCCATTAGAGAGGCAGCCACCTTTCTTCCCCCAGACATAATGAAATGTCCTGGGTAAGTTTGTTCCATCATGGTCATGAAGACTCTGCTTAACAGAGCAACTTCCAGCTGAGCCTAGGGTGTGTGAAGCACATCCACCTCAATACATCATTTAAATGTTTGGTAAAATTCAGCCATGAAACCATCTGTTCTTGGTTTTTACTTGGTAGTTTTTTTTTCATTACAAATTCAGTCTGTTTTTTTAATTACTAATTGAATCTACTTATTATAGATTTACTTAAATTGTCTATTATTTCTTGTATATATTTTAGGACTTTGTGACTTTTTAGAAGAGGTGTCTATTTCATCTCAGTTATTTACAATATTAACATACAACTCTTTATAATATACTTATATAATCTTGTGATTCTATAAGATCAATCAAAATGTCTCCTCATTCATTTTTAATTCTAGTAATTTGAGTCTTCTGTTCCCCACCTCATCCCTCCTTGGTCAATCTAGCTAGAGGTTTGTGAATTTTGTTGATCTTTTCAAAGAACCTGATGTTGGTTTTAGTAACTTTCTATGTTATTTTGTTATTCTCTACTTAGTTAATAAATACTCTAATTTCTACTATTTACTTTCTTCGGCTTGGTTTAGGTTTAGATTTCTCCTTATTTCTCAGTTGCTAAAATGGAGGGTTAGGTTATTGAGATGTTTCTTATTTTTAAAAAATAATTTCTTTCCCTAAGGAGCGATTTAATTGCCTCCGACAGATGTTAGTATGTTGCATCTTCATTTTAACTAATCTATAAGTATTTTTTTATATTTATTTTTATTTCTATGACCCATTTTAAGAGTGTGTTCTTAATTCCCACATATTTTTTTTATTTCTCCAGAGTAATTTCTGTTATTTCTAAGTTTGTTATACATATTTTACCATAATAACCCAATAGACAAGATAGAAAGAAATACCAAAAGATACTCTATTAATTGAAAGTAAACAACAGTAATGAAATAGTACCATGGTAGACTTATAATCTATCATAGTAAAAAATACACTAACTATGAAAGGACAATCATTTAAGGCATAAATTTTAAGACTAGATAAAAAGCAAGATATAACTTTATAATGTTTATGAGAGGCACTATGAATATAGACATTTTAAATATTTAGGTAACTTTAAATATAGAGCCTTATTAAAAGAAAAGGATGAAAAATATATTATGCAAATCAAGCATGAGACAGCCAGTATGACTTAATTGATATTAGACAAATTAGACTTGAAGACAAGACCTATAACCCTAAAAAAAGAGGGCCATTTCCGCATTATAAAAGGAAAGATATCCTGTATAGATGTGTGTGCACTTAAAAAGAGAATTTCAAAATACATCAAGCCAAAGAATGAAAGATAGAACTAAAAAAAAAATACACAATTTCACAGATGTATTTGGATATTTCAACAGATTTTACTAATTGGTAGGGGAAAATAAATAAGTATACAGAAGATTTGAGTAACATTTTGGTTGTTCTAAGGTTGTTTCCTGAGAAGCAGGAGCAGAGACAGATATTTGTGCACAAAATTTGTTTTTTATCCTTACCTGAGGACATGCTTATTGAATTTTATAGAGAGGGGAAGGGGTTGGGGAGAGACAGAGAGACAGAAACATCAATGTAAGAGGAATATCAATTGGGTGTTTCTTGTATATGCCCCAACCAGAGACCAAACCTGCAACCTAGGTATGTACCCTGACTGAGACTTGAACCCATGAACTTTCAGTTTAAGGCTTGACACTCCAACTAAGTGAATCACATCACTCAGGACTGTGCACAGAAATATAATGAAGAATACTTTTGTAAACTTTAAAGAAGTGAAAAGAACAGAACTGAACTGAGGGACAACTTAACTGCTAAAGTATAAAATTATAGAAATTAAGTGTGGTCTTGGTGTAGAGATAAATATTGGAATCCAGAAATGGTCAGTACATATGCAGTCAATAAATATTTGATATGATGTCAATTGTGTACTTAATATTTGTGCATTTTATTAGCCGTAAAGTACCTCATTTTAAAAAGAAATTTAATATATTACTTTTCAGTTCTTGCAAAAACAAAATTACCTTTAGATAAAACCTCATAAATCAGAAATTAATTAAGGCAAAGACACCAGAATGAAGTCATGGCTTAAAAAGCATTGATTCTATTTAAATGTAGAATTAACATCAAATGATTGTAGAAATTATGGTTGTAGTACAGAATATACATTTTAAAAAATAGATCATGAAAATATTACCATGCATGATAGGGTCAGGGGTAGAAAGAGAAAATTTAAGCACATTTATTTCATCAGCTTTTATCATATAAAAAATGTTCTAATTCTTGTAGATAATCCTTTGGTACAGATGTCAACAGGATGCTTGTGGATATATGTGTAGAATGTAATTTTTGGTAAAAAAAAATTGAAATGATACCTTTTCTATGTATATGTGAAAATATATATACAGAAACTAAATATGATGAGAGGATACAAGGATGTACATATGTTTAAGTATCATGATCAATTATTAAGTATCAGGCTCAACCAATAAAGGTGTGCCTAAAAATTTATAAAGGTTTTTAATGAATATAAAAACTAAATATTTCGGCTAAGTAGTAAAATAAAGGTAGAAATAAATCCCCAGAAAGCAGAGATATTAACAACAAAGTTGCAGAAATACAAGTATAGTTAATATTTGAAATAACCCTTGACACTGGCAGAAACCAAAAGATTTCTGACATCTTAAGCAGCATGAGTGTATGTGAACATTCCAAGAGCTTCCAGCAGTGTGACTGAGCTCCAGACTCTCAATCCCGTAGGCTTCCATTTCAAGTTGCATATTCCCTGAAGGAAAACTAATGAGCCCATCTTGGATCAGGATCTAAAGTTAATTAATTGACTATCGCCATGAAGGTAGGGTGATGTTTAACACGCCTGAACAGGTGGCACTCACTCCAGTGTTGTTCTCAGAGAAGGGAAAATAGTTGTGAACTGGAAAGACACATCAAGATGTGTCAACCACTTAAGATGTCTGATTTTCATTTATTTTCACCCTTTACACTCAATTTAGAGCAGTTGTTGTTTCTTTTGTTGAAATTATCTTTTTGCATGTATCAGAGGTAGACTGTCTGGATTTATCTAGTTCTAGGAAAGTTATTTTTTATTGTTCTAATGGTGAGGACTGCTTACTTAAAACATTTACTTGAAGAGCCCTCTAGATCACTTAAAGAAAAAATAAACTAAAAACCAGCTTTTCACACTGTCTCTCTATTAGTCTTCTAGCATTAAATCAATAACCAGTTCTAAGCTTTTATTCAATGAACCCAGTTAAGCTTCTGATAATCATTCAATAAGTCATGTGAGATTACCCTTTTTAAAAGTTACATTATGAGGCAATTTATTATTTTTTATCTCAATTACTTGGATTTATTCAAAGAAATTGTTCAATTGTATTTATTTGCCAATACTTTTAATTCAATAATTTTATAGCATTAAACTAAAGGTTAACAACTTTAAAGATTTACAAATTAGGAATAAACTAAATTCAAATCTTAGTTCTGGTTCTTTAACAACTACATAATTGTCTTGATTTTATTAACCATTCTGAATCTCATTTGAGTCGTATATACTAGAAAAATAAGGTAATTGTGATTTGCTTACATGAATTGTATTTTTCAAATTAATTTTTCAATTACAGTTAACATTAGTTTCAGGTGTACAACATCATGATTAGACATTAATATGCCTTACTAAGTGCTCACCCTAATAAGTCTAGTATCTATCTGACATCACAAATAGTTATTAAAATATTATTGACTATATATTTATGCTATATTTAACATCCCCTTGACTATTATTATAACTATTACTTTGTACTTTCTTTTTTTAAATTTTGTAAGCATGTATTTGAACTGAACTGACAACGTATGCCAGGGAGCAAGATCTCAAATGCTCCCTCAGTTGGTACTTTGTAATCCCTTTACTTTTTCTCCCATTTTCTCCAACCCCTCTCTCATCTGGCAACCATCAATTTTGTCTGTATTAATAAACTTGCTTCTGTTTTGTTTGTTCATTTATTTTGTTTTTAGAATTCCACATAAAAATAAAATCATACAATATTTGTTATCTGACTTATTTCACTTAGCATAATACACTTTTAGGTCCATCCATGTTGTCCCAAATGGCAAGATTTTATTATTTTTTATGACTAGGTATTATTTCTTAGCCATAATTTTTATTATCTATCTATATCAACCTAGGTTACTCTAATCTAGATTATAGAATGTTGAAATAAAATATAGGGGTGCATATATCTTTTGGGATTGGTGTTTTCATTTTCCTCAGATAATTATGCAAAATTGAAATGGCTGGGTAATAAGGTAGTTCTATTTTTAATTTTTTTGAGACACCTCCATGCTGTTTTTTATAGTGGCTGCACCACATTACAGTTCATCAACAGTGCATGAGGGTTCCCTTTTCTCCATATCCTCTGCAACACTTTTTGTTGATTTTAGGAAGATAACCATTCTGACAGGTATGAAGTGATATATTATTGTGGCTTTGGTTTACATTTTTCAGATAATTAGTGATGTTGAGCATATTTTCATATGACTATTGGTCATTTGTAGGATTTCCTTGGAGAAATTTTTATTCAGGTCTTCTGCCCAGTTTTTAATCTAATTTTTTTTTGGTTCTAAATTGTATTAATTCCTTATTATTTCAGATATGAATCCCTTTTAGATATATCATTGACAAATACCTTCTTTCCTTCAGTAGGGTGTTTTTTTTTTTAATGATTTCCTTCACTGTTCAGAAACACTTTAGCTGATGTACTCCCACTTGTTTATTTTTTTTCTTTTGTTTCTCTTGTCTGAGGATATATTTCCCAGAAAATCTTGCTACTTGTAATGTCTAAGAGTTTAATGCCTATGTTTTGTTATGGGAGTTTTATGGTTTCATGTCTTGTATTTAAGTCTTTATTTTCAGTTTATGTTGTATATAGTATAAAAATGTGCTCTAGTTTTATTATTTACATGTATCTTTACAGTTTTCCCAAAGCCATGTATTGAGGAAAATGTCTTAATCCCATTGCATATTCTTGCCTTTTTTGTCATAGATTGTTTGACCATATAGGTATGAGTTTATTTCTGGATTTACTACTCTGTTGCATTGATCTATGTGTCTTGTTTTTATGCCAGTACCATGTTGTTTCAATTACTATGGCTTTATAGTATAATTGGATAGTAGGCAGTGTGGTACCTTCAACTCCATTTTTCTTTCTTAAGTTTGTTTGTTTTTTTGTTTTTGGCTATTGGAAGCCTATTGTGGTTCCATACACATTTTAGGATTATTTTTTCTAGTTCTGTGAAAAATATTTTGATAATTTGATGGAAATTACATTGAACCTAAAGAATGCTTTTGGTAGTATAGACATTTTAATAAAGTTCTTTCTAAAATGAATACAGTATATGCTTCCATTTAAGTTTATATTTTTAAGATTTCTTTCTTCAGTGTCTTGTTTCCCAAGTATGGGTCTTTTACCTCCTTGGTTAAATTTATTCCTTGGTATTGTTTTCTTAATCAATTGTAGATGGGATTTTTTTTTTCTCTGATAGTTCATTATTGGTATGTAAAATTTAATCTATTTCTGAATACTAATTTTTGTATCTTGCTACTTTTCTAAATTCACTTGAGTTCTAATTTTTTGTTGTTGAATTCTTTAGTATTTTGTATATATAATATCTTGTCACCTACAAATGAGAACAGTTTTTTCTATTTCATGTTCTATTTGAATGCCTTTTTCTTTTCCTTGTCTAATTTCTGTGTCTAGGATGTCCAATACTATATTGAATAAAAGCAGTGAAAGTAAACATACTTGTCTTTTTCCTGATCTTAAGGAAAATACCTTTATCTTTGCACTCTCGAATATGATGTTAGCTGTGGGTTAGTAATATATGGCCTTTATTATGCTGAGGTATGTTTTGTCTATCAGCACTTTGCTCAGAGTTTTTATCATAAATGGATGCTGGATTTTGTTGTTGTTTTTTTTCTTGCATCTATTGATATAATCATATGATTTTTAACTGTTATTTTGTTTATGTGGTGTATCATGTTAATTAATTTGCAGGTACTGAATCAACCTTGCATCCCAGGACTAAATTTCACTTAATCATGGTCTATGATGTTATCAATGATTGATGAATTAGATTATTTAGTATTTTGTTGAGGATTTTTGCATCTATGTTCATCAGGAATATTGGCTTTCTTTTTTTTTTTTTTTTTTTTTTTTTTGATAATCTGTTCATCTGTTTTGGTATCAACATAATGCTGGCTTCATAGAATGAGTTGGGAAGCCTTCCCTCCTCTTCAATTTTCTGAAATAGTTTGAAAAGAATAGGTATTACTTCTTGCAATGTTTGGTAAAATTTTCTGTGTAGCTGTTTGGTCTAAGGCATTTATTTGTTGGGAGTTTTTTGAATACTGAGTCAATTTTGTTAGCCTCCATGTGCTTGTGTGTTTTTCAGTTTTCTTCTTGTATTTGACTTCTAGTTTTATACCATTGTTATTAGAGAAGACACTTGATATGATTTCAATCTTGTTAAATTGCTGAGACTTGTTTTGTGGCCTAACATTTTAAAAAATCCCGGACAGTGTTTTATTGTGCACTTGAAAAGAATGTATATTCTGCTGCCTTTGGATGAATTATCCTAAGAATATCAATCAAGTGTATGTGGTCTAATGTGTCATTTAAAGTCACTGTTTACTTGTTGATTTTCTGTCTGGATGACCTACCCATCAATGTTAATTAGGTTTTAAAATTCCATACTACTATCTTATTGTCAATCTCTCTATCCATCAATATTTGTTATATATTTAGATGTTCTTACATTGGGTATGTAGGTGTTTATAAGAGTTATATTGTCTTGTTAAATTGACAATTTATCATTAAGAAATGCCTTTTTTTTTGTTACAGTTCTTATTTTAAAGTCTAATTTGTTTGATATAAATATTGCTACCCTATCTTTTTTATTTCCATTTACATGAAATATCTTTTTCCACTCATTAACTTTTATTGTGTGTATGTCTTTTGATCTCAAGTGGGTGTCTTAATGTCATATGTATGGGTCTTGCTTTTATATCCATTTAGCTACCCTGTGTCTATTAAATGGAACATTAAATCCAGTTAAATATAAAGATGTAGTTATTGCCATGTTAACAATTACTTTCTGATTGTTTTTGCAGTTCTTATCTATTTCTTATTTTTTTGATCTCTTCTCTTCTATAACAATGACTTTTGTGTTTTTCTTGGATTTCCTTCTCTCTATTTTTGTGTATCTCTTACAGATTTTTGGTGTGTTGTTACTATGTGCTTCATATATACTAAGCTGTTTATAGCCGCTTATTTTAAGTTGATGGTTGCTTAAGCTTGACCACAGGCTAAAATCACTACATTCTTTTCTCACCCCTCCACATTAATATTTTTATCATTACTTTGTACTTGTTGTATGTATGAGTGTTCCCCTTAATTTATTGTTATAATTAAACACGATCTTTCTAGTTTTGTCTTTTAACCTTTATACTAGTTTTACAGTTGGGTGACCCACTGCCTTTACTAAGTTTGCCTGTGAGATGTTTTTTCTTTATATTTTCTTTATATTTTCTTTATAAAGAAGCCCCTTTAACATTTCTAATAATAATGGTTTAGTGGCAATGAATTCCTTTATTGTGTTCTTATTTGGAAAACTCTCTCTCCTTTGATTTTAAATGATAGCCATACTCGTTGGAGCAATCTTGGTTGTAGGAATTTGACTTTCATCACTTTGATTTTTTGTTTCAGTCCCTTTGGGCCTACAAAGTTTCTGTTGAGAAATCTGACAGTCTTGTGGGAGCTCCCCTGTATATAACTGGCTGCTTTTCTTTGTTATTTTTATGAATATCTATTTATCTTTAACCATTAGCATTTTACTTATTTATATTAAAATTTGATTTAATTTAACTAGTTTACTTCTAAAATTTTTCTTTTATTTTTTAAGTACAGTTTATATTCAATATTAATTTGTATTAGTTTCAAGCATATAGCATAGTGGTTAGATAATCATATAGTTCACTAATTGTTTTCCCCAGTATTTCAAGTAACCACCTGGCACCATACATAGTTATTACATTATTGACAATATTTCCTATATTGTTCTTTATACCCCCCTGACTACTTTGTAACTACCAATTGGTACTCCTTAATTCTTTCACCTTTTTTTCATTCAGTCCCCCAATGTCCCTCCCTCTGCCTATCATCAGTCTGTTCCCTGTACCTAAGAGTCAGTTACAATTTTATTTATTTTTTATATTATTTAGATTCCACATGTAAGTGAAATCATATGATTTTGTCTTCCTCTCACTAATTTACTTTACTTAACATAATACTCTTTAGGTAATCCATGTTCTCCCAAATGGTACAATTTTGTTCTTTCTTATGGCCTGGTAATATTCCATTGCATATATGTACCATAGCTTTTTTATCCATTAGGCTACTGATGAGCACTTGAGTGTTTTCATATCTTGGCTAATGCAAATAATAATGCAGTGAACATAGGGGTAAATATATTCTTTCAAATTTAATTATGATGTATTTTGAAGTGAGCCTCTTTGAGTCCCTCTTTTTTGAGACTCTGCATTTCCTGTACTGTATGTCTTTTCTTTACCAGGTTAGGGAAGTTTTCAGTCAATTTTTCTTCATCTAGGTTTCCAATCCCTTGCCCTATTCTTTTTCTTTCTCTTACCTCTGTGATATAAATGTTGGTTCACTTGAGGTTGCTCTAGAGGTCCCTTAAACCTTACTCATTAAATTTTTTTTTCTTTGTTTTGTGATTGGGTATTTTCTGTTACCTTGTCTTCCAGATTTCTGATTAAGTCCTCTGCTGCATCTAATCTGATGTTGCTTTCCTCTAATTTATTCTTGTTTTCAATTATATTTTTCATTTCTTACTGGTTATTATGTTTCCTATCTCCGCTTTTTATGTTTTATATCTCTTTGTTGAAGTTGTCATTGATTCTATCCATTATTACCTTAATTCATCCTTAGAACCAGTGTTTTGAACACTTTCTCTGGTAGCTTGGTTGTCTCCATTTTGTTCAGTTTTTTTTCAACTGGAGTTTGGCCTCATTTCTTCTTTTGGAATTTTTCTTTGTCTTATCATTTTTTGATGAATCCTTGTGTTTTGTCCTATGTATTAGATAGAGCTTGATCTTGACAGAGTGTCCTTATGTAGAAGGTGTCCTGTGGGGTCCATTGACACAGTCTCCCTGGTAACCTATTCTGGATGCTCCAATGATGTCCCACTATGGGTTTTGTGCCCTCCTGTTATAGTTGAGCCTTGAGTACAGTTGGTATATCTGTGGGTAGAGTTGTCCATATGGATGACTGGATGTGACGATGAACCATGACTAAGGTAGACAAATTGTTGTGCTGGGCTGACCTCACAGAATGATAGTCACTTTAGTGAGTCTCTGGTGCCACACAAGTTTGGTCTTCAGGTATGTTTATGTAGCTGGTTATGTGGTACTCTGGTATGGTGTGAAGCCAGCCATGAGGTGTGTTAATTTTAGAGCCTCTTGGGCGGGGCCTGGTGCAGGCCAAGTTGAACTGCCAATTGTGCCAGTTTTAGGCATCTTGCAGTTGGTTACCTCTTTCTCTGGCTTGGGGGCTCTTGGAGGAGGCTACAGTGCAAACTGAGGATGGCTCCTACTTGTGTTGAGTTTGAGACCCATTGGTGATCACCATGATGTGAGGTAAAGACAGTTGCCACTTATGCTAGCCTTGTGGATGCTTAGTTTAAGCTATGTTCCAAGTTAAGACTGGTCACCAATTATACCAGGCTAGTGGCTACCTGATGGGGGTTACGATGCAAGTTGAGACTGACACTACTTATGCTGGGCTTGGGGCAACTTAGAAACAGCTACAAAGCATGCTGAGGCTGGTTACTGCTTGTCTGGGGTTTGTGGATCTTTGAAAGGTTTGGGGAAAACATGCATTGCAAGCTGAGGCAGGCTGCTTGTGTGGAAGAGTTACTAGAAAAAGTTCTGGGTGGGTGAGAAAATTGGATGGGGCTGAGTCACAGGAAATCACCAAGATTGGGTGAATCATGCTATCCTGGTTAATGGAGACTCAGAGTTTGTGCCCAGGTGATGCTGAATGGGTGGGAGGAGAATTTAAGAAATATACAAGGCTGTCTGCCAGTACTCCATCCCCAATGAGAGTTGGTCTGACCCCTGACCCTCCAGCTCTCTCTATGGAGTTAGGCAATTTAGTTCCTCTCTATATGTCCTGGGTACTTCCAGAGCAGTTGCACCTGTGCTGGAGCTCAGAGCACAAGTGAATTTTTTAATTGAGCCAGTTTGTGTGACGGTCCTTTGAGACCAACAGCACCCAGCATCACTGCCATGAAGAGGAGTCCCCATAACATCTGGCTGTGAAAACCAGCAAGAATTGAATTCAAGGAAGAAAAGGGCTGCTAGCAGTGATGCCCTAGGTTGAGGAGCAATGTGTGGGGCTGGGAGCCCTCGCTCATCAAGGATGACCTCTGCAGCTGAGATTTTTAATTGCTATACCATGGTTTTGGGACCTGTCCATTTTGTGTCTCTGCACCTCCTATCAGTCTCTACATGGCTTCTTCTTTACATCCTTAATTATAGGAATCCTGATCAGCTGGTATTCAAGTGGTTGTCAATGATGGTTGTTCTATAATTTAGTTATAATTTTAAAATGCTCTTAGAAAAGGCCAGTGTAGAGTTTACCTACACTGCCATCTTGACTGGAGGTATGAAGTGTATTGATAATGAAAACATTAGGTGGAATACCACACATACTGGTTGCTTCATAAATGGTTTAAAATCTTATAGGGAGTTTTTTTCTATAAGGTATGAGAACAGATGGAGAAATAATGACACATTGCCAAACATGATGGGTTTTCACTGAGTCTTTGCTCAAAAAGAGGGATGGGGGATGAATAGAGAGACTATTTGTTGGTTAATGCTAGGAGACACCAACAAAGGCAAGGATAGACTATCTTGCAAAGAGCAAAAGAACAGGAGGGAAATCTAATAGCTTTCTATAGTCACAAGGCATATGCATCTATAAATGTATGTTTAACAATGTGTTTTTTGTTAATTTTAACCACCTTTTACGGTGACAAATAACCTTTTATATTGCCCCTCTCTAATGTCCCTGTGTCAGACAGCTCTAATTAAATTTGGTTGCAGTATCAACCTCCTAAATCTCAGTGATTCAAAAAAATTTGTTTTTGCTATGTTGCATGTCCATCAGGAATTAAATGCAATTTATCTTTATTCTCATACACAGGAAGAAGGAATACCCTTTTGGGGATATTTCTAATCTTGTGGCAGAAGAAAAAGGAAACAGGGAAAGAAAGACATGAAGGCTCTAAAAGTTTCTACTCCTCAGTGGCACACAGGATTTCTGCTCATATTTTATTAGTCAAACCTAGTTATGCTTAAGACTGAAATTAATAAGTTTGGGTGTATAATATTCCCACAGGAAAGGGCGGAGATCATTTTGTGTTATAATATAGGCTCCATCCTTCCTTCTTTTCAATAAAAGTCTTATGGATTAAGTAATTACTAAAATATTACTAACAAAATAAATTCATATTTTAGTCTGATTTTAGTTAGTGGTAGATTCCAGTATTTTTTAAATTTTTATTGATGGCTATAACCTAAACAAACTAAGAACCCCCTTAAGTTTCTAGCTTATGCATCTAGATATATAAAGGCTTGAATCTTGACATTATTATGCTATTAAAATATTATCTTTAGCTTACATGAATTCTTATGCTAGCAATATTTGAATAACTATTGAAACCTAATTCTAAGGGGAATTTCTAAAGTCTAAAATATGTAAGAATTAGGAAAAGAATTAACTTTTAAAGGCAACTGAGAAAAGTAAACTTGTCAGCTCAGCAAGATCACTGCTGACATCTACTGGATAGAAAATGAAGCAAAAACGAATTAGCTTGTGAGAGCTGTTCTGAGGGGCACGTGTTGCATTCAAAAAGAGTTTTCAAAATGCCTATAATTTTTTTTTTTTGGTCATTCAATTGTACTAGAAAATCATTATTTTATTTAGTTATTATGATAGCTATGGCAGACTATTTAATAGTAAGATTTTATTGAAAATTTTGACCAATCCCTCTGTCAGTACATATTACACATCTACCATATCATATGCTGAGTGTTGTGACATGATAGGAAATTAAATCTCACAGCTTCCAATATTAACGTTATTTATTGTACCAGAAACTTTACTAACTGCTTATATATATGTTTCATCATACCTTATTGTCAAGAATTCTTTTGCTCTTCTTGCAAGCTAACAAGTTAGCCTGCCAGTTTCATTGATGCTGGTAGATTACATGAGCCTTCTAGTTCAGTCAGAAAGAAAATGTTTACAACTCAGAGTAATAGCACTAGCTAAGATAGCTAGGGTAGCGAGGGTATTTGTATGCTTTTACAGAGTGCCTCCAAGTCCCAATTCCCACACAGCTATGTGAAGAGGAACATAAAGAACTTATGTATACTGTGGGTTGTGTTAGAAAAGAGGGACACTATGATTAGAACCCTAATTTTCATAACAGGCAATAAACATGTTCTTTGCTACATAGGGAAATGTTATCTTCATTATATTTGAGAGTAGGAATATTTGTCCTTTGTTCTGTAGGGAAACACTATCTCTATGTTCCAAGGCTGTGCTTCTCTATACAAACATCCTTAAAAAGATAGTAAAAAATAGAGAGATGTAACTACTTTCCTTAAAATGATACACAAAAAGCATGAGAAGATCCCTAGAAAATTATATCTCAACCATATCTGTGCTACATTGCTACTCTTGCCTTAACTTCCAGTGAATTTCCCCATGAGAATGCCACTCTGTTGGCCACTCTAACTAATCTGAACAACATGGGTTGGGACTAGATCCATCAGGTAGTTTCATATATTATTTATAAGACTGCCATCATTAAGACTCTAAGCAGTAGGAGAACAATCTGCAGTATTGACCATTAGCCTGGCCGGACCCAACTGGATGAATAAATTCCACAAATATCCATGTCTACCGTAGAAATACATATTATTTTCTTTTTTAAATTTCTACATTGACCTTCCTACTTGGTCCAAAACCTTAATCCAGGTGCAATGAAGTATAACAGATATCATAATGACTCTATCCTGTACCATAAGAAGAAGTGATTCTGAAAAAATATGATTAATGCACCTCCTATTCCCCCAACACTTCTGTTATCTAAGGTGATCCTGGTGGTGTCAGGATCTTGTTCTCTCTGTTGCCACAAGTACAATGTACCTCCTTTCAGTATCAGTAACTTCACCTTAAAAAAAAATCATTCCCTATTCACACCTAGACTTTTTATACAAAAAGATCATGTATGAGAAAAAAGAAAAGGCATTTTTATACAACTTATAAAAATTGTTAAGTTATCCAATTTGGCCTGGATAGGTCACTGCATAGGGACTCAATGCACAATATAGCCAGTCAGAAGATCGTTATCTTATGATCTAGGACCATGTCAATCCAACATGAGAACCCAGGTGGCTGAAGCAGAATTAAGTATATATTCTTTATGCCCCCTTTTGGCTCGGCTGCTATCCAAAGGATATACCAACAAAACTAATTTGGGTTTCCCTTAAGAAACAGTAAGAAGCTTCATGCCCATGAAAAGTAAAGGAGAAATGGGTTTATGTAATCTCCCATCCCTTTGATCTTGATTATTACCCAAGAGGCAGCCACAGGTAGTTGATCCCTTCCTTGGGACAGTTGAATTTTATGACCAGACTGCCTTATAAAGGTGTGTGGACCAGGAGGAAGTGAGAAAGATATAGTCTAAAATTGTCAATTTTTGAAGATACCATTGTAGTCTATAATATCAGGTATATATGGATGAAAGGGAATATAGAAATTCCATGAAATACCTTGATAGTCAACTCATTAAGTGGCCTTTGTGATTAATAAATATTTATCACACTGCAAATGGTTTGGAAGGTGAAGTGAATGAGGAGGATTGGTTTTAAGGGTCATAATTGTGGCCAGGTACAGCTGATCATACAGGAAAACCATAATAAAAAGTATAAAGAGTGGTGAAGCACTACCGTTAGTCTTAAGAAGGAATCAAAGATTTGATCTAGACAGTCAACAGGAGTGGATGAGAGCCATGCCATGTTGAATATAGTGCTCCTTTTGTCATGGGCCATAAGACTGGCAAGCCATGGTAACTTGTGCATCAGAAATATGGTCCTTTATATCATGTCCACTCTATGATAGTGGGTATTTTGCCATATTGGTATGATGATGAATTCAGGCAGTAGTGATTGGCAATCTGAACAGTGCAAGCTTGAGGAGTCTCATCAGAAAATGAATACTGTGTCTATGAGGTTGTTTTTTCTTAACCCCTTCACCTTTTTTACCCACCCCCCACACCCAGTAACAGATGTCAATCTATTCTCTAAGTCTGTTTATGTTTTGTTTGTTAGTTTATTTTGTCCATTAGATTCCACATATGAGTGAAATCATATTGTACTTGTCTTTCTCTGACTGGTTTATTTCACTTAGCATAATGCTCTCCACGATGTTGCAAAGGGTAAGATTTCCTTCATTTTTTATGGCTGAATGGTATCCCATTGTGTAAATGTACCACAGCTTTTGTATCCACTCATCTGCTGATGGACACTTGGGTTGTTTCCATAGCTTCCTTATTGTAAATACAATGCAATGAACATAGGGGTGCATATATACTTTTGAATTAGTATTTCAGGTTTCTTCAGATATATTCCCAGAAGTGGAATCATTGGGTCATAAGGTAATGCCATTAAAATTTTTTAAATTTAACTCTATACTGTTTTCCACAGTGGATGCAAGAGCATAGTGATTGCCAGAGGGAAAGGCTGTAGGGTGGAGGAAGAAGAGGGTATGGGAGGATAAATGGTGAAAGAAGGAGACTTGACTTGACGTGCTGAACACACAATACAATACACAGATAATGTATTATAGAATTGTACACTCGAAACCTATATAATTCTATTAACAAATGTCATCCCATTAAATTCAACAAAAAATAAAAATTAAAGAAAGAAAAGGAACACTGACCATGGACATCTGCCTGAGTAGCCAAGACGTAGCCATGATTTGTTTTCACAGTTGTGTGCTCCAAATAGGGTTTACTTTAATCTTCCAGTCTGAAGTGCACCAAGTGCTAAACCAGACAGCTAGGTCATTCATTAGCAAGAGCCCAACAGCCAGGAAAAATATAAAAAGATTGACCAAGGGGAGTATTCCCTGCAAAACAGAGTAATTGCATCAACGTTGGTTCTTCAGAGGTAGTGCTGAGACACAACAGCTGCAGCAACCCAGTAAGTACCTCAGGTTTCAGCTTATGTGTGTCATCATATCTAAGACACACAGGCCCAGACAGTGTACTGAGAGCACAGTTGAATCAACAGCTTTTTTCAAATAGTGGAGAAGGGGATCAGGATTTCCCCCAAAGTGATAGTTGTCAGGTTTAATGTAAACCAAGATGGCTGTCCTGGGCCAGGCTGGCTGTGTTCTTAAATATAGCAGATCCATTTGACTAAGTGAGGCTTGATGGGTTTTTCACACCTTCTTAACTAATGAATCTAAACTGACTTATGCCAAAATGGAGATAACAGGCTGGAGAGTCATGAAGCCTCCATGAGTCCAGAATTTAGTATCAACAAGAACCCAATAGCAAGCCAATGATTGCTTTTCTATAGAGTGAGTAGCCATGTAAAGGAGGCAGCAATTCCAAATCCACAGTGGTGCCTTTAGATGGAGGCTGCCTCTCTTTATAAGGGGATGCAAATCCACAAAATCATCAGTCAGAGATCTGTAGTTTAAAGAGACATTAGATAGATCCAGGCAAGGTAAAAACAATAAAAATCATACCTAGGCACAACATAGCCAATCTGCTGAAATCAGGATGTTAAAAAGAAAGTTTTTAAGGCAGTAAGAGAAAAAGTGCTATGTAAGGTAATAACAATAAGATACTGGCCAACTTATTGTCAGAAATGATAAAGGTCTGAAGAAAATGGAATGACTTCTTTAAATTGCTAAAAGGAAAAAAATTTCTATATCTGGAAAAACTATCCTTCAAAACAAAGGGTAAAATGAAAACATTTTTAGGTGAAGAAAAAAGTAGAGAGTTCATCTCAAGCACCTGGCATTGCAAGAAATGCTAGAGAAAATTCTTCATTCTGATGGAAGACAATACCAGATGATAACTTTTCTCCAGATGGCCAGAAACAAAGATCACTGGAAGTGGTAATATAGAACACTAAATATACTTTTCTTCTCTTAATATTGTATAAATGACATATTTAAAGCAAAACTTTAATATGGTGTGATATGTGCATAATGTATGTAGATATGAATATATGCCTGTAGCACAAAAGGCAATGTGGTAAATTAAAATATTCTATTGTTGCATAGTTTCTATAATTTAAACAAATAAATAATTCTCATTAGATTGTGATAATTTCCAATTCATATTGTGATCCTTAGAATAACCACTAAAGAAAATAATGTAAGGGTACAACAAAAAAATCCAAAAGATGAATCAAAATAGAATTCTAAAAATATTTGTTTAACCCAAAAGCAGAAATGAATGAGAGAACAGAATAAACAAACAAACAAAAAACAGATGAGCCAAATAGAAAACAATACCAAGTGGAGATTATATATATATACTATAAGCTCCCATTAAAAGGCAGAAACTGTCAGTGTATAAAAAGTAAGACCCAACTAATTACTCCTTACAGAGATATGTTTTTAATATAAAGTTAGTCATTAGTACTTGATATTCTCTTCAACAATAGATACACTTTCTTAGGTAGCTAAACTTAAGCCTTGAGTTAGCCTGCACATATTTACAGATAAAAAGTGTAGAGACTGAGATGGTGTCAGACTGGAATATTATTCTTGTTGGTATTATTACTTTTGTTATTATCACAAAAGTGCAGTCCTAAGTCCTAAAAAGAAAAAATGAAAATCTGAAAGGCATTTTAGAAGAAGGAAAAAATGGAATTGGTAACAAATCAGAAAGAAAATGGTATGAAAATGTGAAAAATTACTTAGGATTTATTAAGAGCATTTTGAAATTAACATTTTATGGAGCAACCCTTTTTTGCTAATTCAGTGGTTTCAGTATTGTCATTAAGAAAGCAAATATAATTTTATGTATTTGATTGCCTTCTTCCTGCCCCCCCCCCCCCGTTGGCCTCAGTTAGTGACAAGTGAGTTCTAGATTGGGGGTAGAAATTGTAAGAAATTACAGAACTCAAGAAATTCATGAGAGAAGGATAATTGAGTTTCTACCAATTTTGTTCATAATTTTTTTCAGCTAAATGTCTCCTTCTGGTGTTATCAAAATGCTCAGCTGTCTTTTTCTCCTTAATCTTACTAGTTCTTACATGTGATCTTATATGTAATGGAAAAGTTATCTTGCTGAGGGAGTAAAACTCTAGATACATAATTAAATTGTAGTACAAAGAACCCAGTGTATTTGGCATCTCAACTCAATATACAGAGATAGGCAGGTTACCATCTTATGAGAATCTGGAGTAAATTCTACACATATAAACTCATTCAACTTCAGTGTCTCTAACTTATGAATAAATGATACCTTAAAATCAAAGCTGTTTTGGTGTTTCCATGAAGTGAAATGTTCATCTTTAAAACCACTCTAGAAATTTGGCTGGAGGGCTAGGTTGATTTGAAAGCATGTTGTGTTCATTACTATTGTTTTTTGTTTTGTTTATTGTTTGTTTTTAGCCAACTCTCATGAGAATGTTTTCTGAACAGACTTCCTTACTTCCTTTTAATGTCTGTAGTGCCCCTGTGTTTATATTAGTTTTATAAGTTCACAGCAGAACAAGAATTAGCGTCATGGGAATAACATCTATGAAAAAAACCATTAATAATCCAAATAAATTCCAACTGTTCTGAGGAGATAAGATATAAAGAAATGTGAAGGCTCAATGTAGATTGAAAAAGAGACATCAAGTACACAGAAGATTATTGTAGGAAGAAAACTACCTACCATTCTCCATTTAAATACAGTAATCGCTCTCTATATTGCAGTTCACTTATCGCGGCCTCACTGTATTGTGGGATTTTTAAAAGTATTATATTTAATTATTTATCACGGATTTTTCACTATATCACGGGATTTTGCGGTACTACTGTATACATATGTTGTTAAAGTTATATGGGTTGAAAAGTGTAGAATATGTTTAAGAACATAAGTAGAGTTTATAAAAGTGTGAAAAGGTTAATAAGGGACTGGGAATGGTTTATAAGTGTGTGGGGAGGGTTTATAAAGCCTTAAAATATATATCAATACTAGAACAAATGTAAGGTTTCTACTTTGTGGATTTTTACCTATCATGGGGGGTGTCTAGAACGTAATACCCATGATAAGTGAGGGAATACTGTACATGCCATTTTAGACAATGAGGTAGTGATTTACTAGAGCAAACACTGCAAGGTTCATAAGAGTTATTGTATCTTTTGAAAGTACATATTGTAAGTCTCAGAATATATATTGCATTACAGAACTAGTTGAGAGCATATGTAACGTAATTCCACAGTTATCCTCTGTTCCTAATCCTGCTGAGATGTTCTCTGCTAAAGCAAAGGGGCATGTTCAGCAGTAAATAGAAGATATTTTGGAAAGTAAATTTGTTTCCAGAGAGTTAGAAAGTACAGTCTTGAATAAAATATATATTTTGAATAGTTATTTTGTTTCTTGGCTATATTGTTCTTCATTTGGGTAGAGTATGCAGGGACAGAATTAAGCCTCATTAGGACTGTAGTCTATACATGTAGCTGCTTACCTGTTTAGTCCACTTAAGGCACCAGAATCTTGATTCTAATTTTGTAAGATGGTTTTCATTCATCCCATAAGAAAAGATGGAAAGCTCTTTGCTTAGGGAATATATCAGAGGACAAAAGGAGGACAATGAGAGCAATATAACATTTTAGTTAAACATATATTATAATGAACTCTAAAGTAATTCAGTGGCTTTCTATGTCTATTTGCAATTCTAATTACCACAAAGCTGATAAAACTCATCTCTAAGATATGATAAGGGACTAGTTCTGATCTTCTCTGAGCTCTCTTTGGGTGTGCTCTGATTTCTGCTACTTTCTTTGGGTTCTAATGATTTATTTTGTTTCTACTTTTGCTTATGAGACAGCCTTTATCAATTGATTTCATAGAAACTGTATTTTACTTCCATAGGTTCTGCTCAATGCTAGCTTCCTATTTTTCATATTATCAGAAATAGCTGTGGAGTCTTGCAAGCCCCTACCTGATGCTGTGGCAATACTTTGTCATCTGTCTCTTCTCTGTGAGATCACTATTATCTGAGGTGCTGCTGAGATGAGAAGGGCATTTCAAAATCACTTCAGTGGGAAAAGTCACTTTCTGCCCAGAGACTTTATAGAAAATGTTCTGCAATCTAGTTAAGCTAATATAATACAATTGTTCTCAATTATGAAGTTCTATTTTGGTTGATCCTAGGAAGTCTCCAGGTAGTTGAGCTATAGTTATCTCCCTTATAGTCTCTTTACCAGGTAGTAGGATATAATGAAAACAAATTCTGCTATATGTATTGAGATTATTATCAAGCACAAAAATATGCACAAAATAATCATAGAATATTTTCAGTTATGTTGATATAATCCCAGCTCTCTGTCCATTTTATCATTCTAACTTCACATTACTTGGTCACTGGGGACAAATGTGACATCATCCTATAGGCAGCAAATGTCAACATTTTCTGATAGATGTTTGTGATGGTTAATTTTATGTGTCAAATTTACTAGGCATAGGGTGCCCAGATATTCAGTCAATCACTGTATTGAATATTTCTGTGAGGGGATTTTTGGTCAGCTTAACATTTAAATCAATAGGCTCAATGAAGGAAACTGCTCTCCCTGATGTGGGTGGGCCTCATAACATCAGTTGAAAACCAGACTAGAACAAAAAGGCTGAGTTTCCTCAAATAAGAGGGAATTCCTTTTAACTGCCTCTGAGCAGAGACATTGGTTTTTTCCTGACTATGGACTCAAAGTGAAACATCAGTTCTTCCTGGGTCTCAGGCCTGCTGGCCTTCAGATTAGAGTTTACAGTCTTGACTCTCCTAAGTCTCCAGCTTCCTTCCTGCTGATCTTAGCTCTTGTGAGGTCTCTGTGATTACTTTAGCCAATTCCTAATAATAATTATATATTGTAACCTCTTAACAGTTCTACTTTTCTGGGGAATGCTAACACAGTGGTAAAATACAGGTCTAATTTCAGAATCCTAAATTTAAGACAACAATTCGCAGGGTTGAGCCTACTGAGTTTCCCAATTCTTACTTTTTTTTACAAAGGTGTTGTAGAGGGGCATGTTGCTGTGAACAATAACTCTCCTCTGCACCCACCTTAAATGTTACTTAGTTCATTGATGAGAATGTGTTTTATTATCCATTATGCTAACTTTTAAGGACTCCGTTGATTAGAGATGAGGACAGTTAAAGTCTCTGAACTGGAGGCTTATAGGATTACAGGCTAATATATATATTCCCAGCAGAGGAACTCACTCAATGCCCCTAGATTATAGATTTAAAATAACACATACATATATTGTTTATACTAAGATATTTTAAAATTAAGCAGACAATATTTTTACTGCAGGTACATAGGCAGTAAAAATCTTTTCTTTGTAAGCCAGTCATTTCTTCTCAACAGCATGAATTTGAAGCCTATTTCATTACTCTACATCCTATATTATGGGGCTATCCAAGAAAGATGACACTTTATATTTTGGGTAAGAGCAACACTTCAGATTCAGGCTCTATTATCAACACTTTGAAAAGTATTTAGAGACAGATGTCTTTGTGACACCCTCTTATAGGCTTGTATTCAGTATCCCAGCTCACAAGCATTTCTGATGATACACCATTTAACCGCCCAAGTATAAATGCATTTTGCAACATTTCATGAAAGGAAATTTCATGGCTTTTGGGTTCTTTTGAATATGTAAATTCACAGACAGAAAACACATTCACTCCATATAATCCCAGCCTGTCAGCTGGATAACTCTTTCTTGAACATTATGCCAAGTACTAAACACTCTCCTTCATATTCATATTTATTCCTTTGGGTAAAAAAATAATATATAATTCTTAGTCTCTTTCATTATTTAAAAAAATACCACAGAGTACAGGGTGGGGGCACATTGCCTCCTGAAACCCTGACGTATAGATAGAATCACCTGGGGACTAAAATATCTTCCCTTTAGATAATAGCCTTTGTATTTATTATCATTTATTGACTGAAGAGAGAGAGAAAGAAACATTAATTTGTTGCTCCACTTATTTATGCATTCATTGGTTGATTCTTGTATGTATGTGCCCTGACCAGAGATCAAACCTACAACCTCCGCATATCGGGGCGATGAACTGAGCTACACAGTCAGGGCCTGGCCTTTGTATTCTAACAGCCATTGCTGGTCATCTTCCAATATTGACTCAGTTTAGCAATGCCATCAAGGCACTTAATTTGATTATCACTAACCACTTGCCAGCAGCACTGAATTTTTAGCCTCAAATATAGTGGTCAATCTAAATTCCAAATTTAAGAAAAATACTGCTTTGCAACAAAGGCCATATCCAAATGAAGTACCTCTCTTATCAGTTTGGCACTCAACACAAGACAGCAACTAATTAAAGGCATTTTTGAGTCTAACCGGAGTGCTTCTTGAGGACACTTCCTCTGCATCTGTCCCAAGTCCCATCAGGCTCTCAGGAAGCTTCAGCTCCATTTTGAATTTAAGGTATAATGACAATATAATCCTTAATTAAGATCACAGCTCATTATTTGGGCTAAAATTTGGGCCATTTCACCTGAATACAATCTGAAATGGAAGCACTGGGTCCCTGGTCCCCAGGCTCAGTCAACTAAGGTACAAAAATGGTTTTATTCCTTTATAACAGACCAGTTAGCTTAAAGCAACAGGCCAATCAGTTATTTGACTAAAATACCCTGTTATCTGATTAAATTTAGCAGCTTGTTTATTTAAAACAGGTAACCTAGAGATAAATTAAGTGGAATCCCTTCTAGTATGTTGAAATCTACTGGTAATCTCTATGACTTAATTGAATAGATTGCTATCGCACTTTCTAGTCTGGACAAAGAGTGAGAGAGGAAACATAGTGATTTTATGATTAATTCGCTCTTACACCCTCCTTCCCCTCTGCAGAGTGATTTTAGAAGCCTCTGTGAAGTTCAGAGAGACTTCCACAGGCTGTGAATGCCAGACAGTTTTGTTTTGGCAAGTTTTGGTTTTGTTCCTGGTGCCTGAGTGCCTAGAGGGTATGTACGGGAGGAAGGGTGCTACATAGGGCTATATCTTAGGACTGATTTCACAGATGTGGGCAGAAAATGCATCTTGAACCAAGATTTCTAGCAGGGAAAGGTGACAATGTTTGAAGTTTATGTGGCTAACAGGGAAGAAATCAGAGGCAGAAGACAAAGAACACAATGACCTGGGGTGACTAGTCATCACTCCACTCACCCCCTCCAAATGACGCGGCTGAAATGGTAAGGAGAGATTAGACGTGGACAGGAGCAGCAGGGTGAAGCTCCTGCTTGATAATCACATCAGAAGCTGCCTGTGCACTGCGATAAAGAAATGCAAATGCGACAGGGTTAAGGGGGAGAATAATGCACTGTGTCTTCAACTGACAAGTTTGGCTTGTCCTATAGGCCTGGGAAGGCTCAGCCTTCTGAGGGATACACTTTTAAAAATACCAGATGCAAACCTCAGGCCTCCCAGGCTGCTTTCAAATCTGTGTGCCCTTTGGTCTCTCTCATTTAGGGGAGCATTCAGCCTTGCAGCACTCCACTGGTGTTAAAGTGACTGAGGAGCTGAACAAATGGGCATAGGACAGGCTGAATTTCCAGGTCAGCATTTGGGAAGTCATAGTTAAGATGGGTTTGTTTTTTTCTTAAAGCAGTATTGGTAACTGTTCAGAAGAGAGTTCTGGAGTCATATCATATAATTTCACATTCTAACTCAACCACCCACTGTGTCGTCGTCGTCGGCAGCCGTCCGTCTCGAGAGACGATGGTGTAGCTTCTTAAGAGTCTATCTGCACCGCTGAGAATGGCTGTGCAGTCCGACTCAGGAGTGACACGGTATCTGTCTCCTCCCGTGTTGAATCGACATCTTGTGATGACGCTGAAGCTACAGAGCCTGAGCAGGGTGATATGGAGGGTCTGCTGTTGCCCATGCAGCAGACCCCCCCTCTCTTCGCAGCTGAAGGGTCCAAGGGAAAGACGGAGTCGATACAGCTTGGGTTCAGGTGCGCCGCAGGAGTTGCCGGTGTTGACTACAACGTCAAACCGCCTTAGGGACTCCGGCTCCGGATTTTCTGTCGGGGTTTACTCCCTTAGCCTTTCCCCTGAAGAGGTATGCCGCAAGGCAGCGGAGGTTTTTTTGGAGTCAGAGTTTTCCTTCTCTGATGTGCCCTGACTGGAAGATCGAACCAGCGACACTTAGCTCGCAGGCCGACGCTCAATCCACTGAGCCAAACCACTGAGCCTTGGTTTACTCAACTTATGAAATGAGGGGACTGATGTTTCTGAGAGGATAAAAGGTACGATGGATATGGAGGGCTCGGACTAGTGCTTGGCACAGACGGATTCACTAACCAATGTTTGTTCTGATTTCTTGTGGCTCCCACAACCTGGTATGTGCCTCGGCTGAAAGAAAAGCCTTTAAGGTTCTGTGCTTTCTCTTGAGAATGAGAATGTACATAACAGCATGGACCTTTTTTGTGTGCCTTTTTAAGTGAGGGATTTGGGTGGTGATTATAGGAAGGATGACAGAGACCTCCAGGAAATGGTGACACCCACAGAAACCTATTCACAGGAGAGTGACAGGCTCCCGCACAGACAGGACTGGGGGTTACTGCTCTTTTTGTCTTCTCTCATTTCCACATTTACCTGAAGCAACAAAGCTTCTTAATGTCCACTCCTGGCACTTTCATCACATGACTTTAGCGAGTTCCGGGTGTCACAACACGATAACTTGGTGGTACTTTTCCAGAAATCTGCTGGAAAATATATTTTGAAGGAAAGAAGCCAACCACCTCACACAACTAAACTGTTATAGGTATTGTAACAATTTTTCACCTACAGCTTACGTCACCCTGTCAGTTCAATTTACTTTCTTGCTCATTTTCCCTTCAGAACACAAGGCTGTCGGAACTGAACTTCATTTATTTTTGTTGAGGCACCTGCTTTATATTCATTCACTGTGTGGCATTTTTATGTCAAGAAAACCACATTTGCTGTCATGAAATGACCCTAAGGTAATAAACCAGGACTTATCTTTAAAACCTGGAAAAGGACTTTGAAGTTATAAACAAGTTATAAAATAATTTGCTGGCCCTTTTATTTCCCCACCAGAGTTACCTAAAGAGGCTATTTTATGACAAGATTGATTTGTTACTTAAATCATTGTAAAGATGGAAAATGGCTATTACAATTTTTATTTATTTTCAAATCAACAGAAAACTGGGGGTAGAAAGTGAGGGGAAGTGCTCTAATATCAACTTTACTGAATTAGAAAAATAACTAAAATGAAGAAGCACTTTCATGACTTCACATTATGTTTCATATAATTATAATGGGAAAATTTGATTTAAATATGGTATGGAAACAATATTTAACCTTCATACCTATGCATATACATTGACATGTCATATCAGTAAGTAATATGCTATGAAAATATTTGGGATGAAAGATGTACCAAGAAGGCTTTTTCTGCCAGTAATAGGTGCCCTTACTATTTTGTAATAAAACCTTCTCTAAAGAACAATGACTAGTACATCTCATATGTGTGTATATATGTATATGTGTATGTGTGTATATGTATAGATACATGGGCATACATGTATAATCCAGTTCATTGACCCACTAATCATTTAATTTGCCTGCTAAACTGTTAATTTGCCTCCACTGTATATATATTTTTAATTTAGTAAGTCAAGTATTTGGGATGAGGATAGAGAGAAAATAACTGATTTTTCAGAGTTGTAATGTATTTTTTAAATGCATAAAATGCAAGAGTAGATTAAAGAAGAAATGGAGGTGAAGAAAACATAAGAGAAAGGCAAAAGCAAAGGAGAAAGGTAGGATAAGAAGGAAAACCATGGGATGTTGAAGTAAAAGAAAGGAAAATTAGGGAAAGAAACCGAAAAAGAACAAGGAGATACAATCTCTCAAGTATCCACGAGTAAGAGGCTCAGAAATAGTTCTGTTAATGTCTTCGTTAATGGATGGGAGAAAAAGAAGAAAATAAACTGACTTACAGCTTCTCTCATGATTGAAGAGATAATGGGAAAATGAAACTTTGCCAACCCTCAATCAAAATATAGAAAACAGGTTTGAAAATAGTTTAAAATTTTTTCATTCCTTGTACTCCACCTCCTGAAATATACATAATTTGCTTTCTTTTTATTTGTTTATATTTTTCTATTGCTTTTAACTCTTAGGGATTGAATGTGTCTGCCTGGTTCCCTATAACTTAAACAGATTAGGAATGTATAGTCCACTCACACAATGAGAAGTCTGAGGGCAGGTATTTGCAGGCATTATTCCTGCTGCTAAAAGATGCCCAAGTCCAGTTTTCTGCGACTGTCTTAGCTTTTCACCATGGGTCTTCAGATGGCCACACCTGTGCCAGCTCTGGTTTCCATACCAGGCAGGAGGAAGGGAGACTGCAAGGGGTAAAAGGGCACAGACCTGCTGAGTCTACTCCCTTTGAAGGAGCTTTTCAGGAAGATCTGTCAATTACCTGTATTTACATCTACTTGGCCTTAGAAATGCGTCACTTGGCCTTCACTCTTTGAGAGAGGGACAAGGTAATGCAGGGGTTTTTTTTTTTTGTCATTTTCTTTCTTTTTTTTTGTTTATAATATTTTTATTTCTTAATACCTATGTAGGACCTGAAAGAGAACCACAAAATTGATTCATAATCTGTAGAAGTCATATAGCTCACAGATTCACAATGTCTAAGAATGCAGTAAAAGAGAATCTCCATAAATTCCCCCAGCAGAGACTTGGATTGCTTTGCTCTCATTGCAGGAAAAATAGACTTTACTTTTTTTTTTTTTTTTTTTTCAGATTTAATGTGTTTTATTGATTAAAATATTACATTTGTGCCAATTTCCCTTCCCTCTGCTCCCCTCCACCCGGTGGCCCCCCTCCCTCCAGTTGTCCCCCCCTTTTAGATTATGTCCATTAGTTGTGCATACAGTTCCTCCCAACCTCTCTCCGTCTATTCCATTCCCTCCTACCTTGATCCCCAATTCCTATATCATCTCCCTCCCTTTCCCCATTCCCCCTCCCTGTTGACCTCCCCCCAATATGCTTCCCATACCCACAGTTCCTTTTCCACTCTCGTTGCCTATTTAGTTTGCCTTTGTTTCATCTCCCTAGCTTCTGTTTTTTTTTAAACCAGTCCCTTTAACATCTCATATAACAGTGGTTTGGATCTAATGAACTCTTTCAGTTTTATTTTGTCCTGGAAACACTTTCTCTGTCCTTCTATTCTGAATGACAATTTCGCTGGGTAGAGTATTCGTGGTTGTAGGTTTTGGATTTTCATTACTTTGAATATTTCTTGCCAGTCTCTTCTTGCCTGTAGGGTTTCCCTTGAGAAGTCAGCTGATAGTCTAATTGGGACCCCTTTGTACATAATTCTTTTCTTCTCTCTTGCTGCTTTTAAGATTCTCTCTTTATCTTTAACTTTTGACATTTTGATTATAATGTGTCTTGGAGTGGTTCTCCCTGGGTCCAGTCTCTTGGGAACTCTCCTTGCTTCCTGGACCTGCAAGTCTATTCCCTTCCCCAAGTCTGGGAAGTTCTCCTTTATTATATTTTCACTCAATTTTTCAAGTTCTAGTTCATCTTCCTCATTCTCTGGCAAACCAATGATTCTTATGTTGGGCCTTTTATAGCTGTCCCAGAGGTTTCTGATCCTTTCATTGTTGCTTCCCATTTCCTCTCGCTGCATTGGTTGACTGCTTGTTCCTTCTCCATATTCCAGTTTGTTGAAATGAACTCTGGATTTTATTTCCTTTCCTTCTGTCTCGTATGCGGTTTTGTTCCTTTCGTTATGAAAGTTTTTCGCTTCTTTCATATCTTTTTCCTGCTCTTTTGTGAATTCTGTAAGCCATCTGTTAACAATGGCCCAGAACTGAGCCTCTGACAGGTCTCTTATCTGTTCATCTGTCAGGTTCTCTATCTGCTGCCTGGTGAGTTGTGTCACCGGGATTTCTATAGTTGTCTGCCTCATTTTGACAGATGCGTTTTGTTTTCTTGGGCCGGCTGTAGGGGGGGCAGTGCCTGTGTATGCGTCACAATTCAGCGACCGGCCGGCGCCTGCCTGTCCGCGACCTATTTCGCAGCCCTGTGGTGCTTTCTTTGGGGGCGGGGGTCCAAGATGGATTCACACAGTTATTCAGCTAGGAGACCAGGATCCGTCCTCCCGCCCCCCTGGGCCTCACTGTTCAAGGCGATGCGGCGGCCGCTCTCCCCAGCGCCGGAGTCGCGCACCGGCAGGGTCTTGGCCGCAGCCGGGATTCCTCGCCGGGGTCGCGCACCGCCAGGGGCTTGACGGATCTGGGATTCCTCGCCGCCTGCCGTTGTCCAGGTGCGACCGCAAACAGCACTGCCCTCTTTAACTCTTACCTGCCCAAATGGCACCGCTGGTTTATAACTTCATATGTTGGACTTCTGTGTAGTTTTATTTTCTGGAATTTCTAGTTATCCTTTGTTTTGAAGTAGTTGTATTCCTCTCTAGTTGTAGAGGGAGACCTAGCGTGTCCGTCTAAGCCTCCATCTTGGCCGGAAGTCTCTCATTTTTTTTTTTTTTAAAGCTGAGCTCTGTTGCTCTCCACAAAATCAGGATGTCAGTAAAGAAGGAGAGAATGAATATTAGGTAGGCAGTTCTTTTTCGGGTTATGTATACTAAATATACTGAAGTTAACACAATGGAGGTAACTGAACATTTTCTTTGATGATAAAAGGATTACATTTTTCAGTGAATACCTATGTCTTTAAAAAAGTAATTAATTCTAAAACATAACTAAATGTTTACTAATGATGGCATTTTCTTTTAATGTACTCCAAATAATCACTAAGAAAAGTTGAAAAATGGACTTAAATATAAATAAACTATTTCTATGAATAAATCAACTTAAATAAAAACACGAAAATACTTGAATCAGTGGCATGGATGTCCATGAATCTCTAAAACACTTAGGAAACATCTGTAAGCAAAATTCCATATTTTAAAAAATAATAACAATAATGTTTGGCAGTTTATAAAGATGTATTATGATTACATAAATTAAGATTAGTGTGGCTGCATAAAAGACAAAATTCAAAATAAAAGATGAACACATAAGAAGTAGGTAGTTCTACTTACCATTTTGTAACAAAAATTCTCTCCAGAGAACACTGATCAGTACATGTATGTGTTTATGCATATGTATGCCTATGTGAGTATATGCATATGTATGCATATATATACACACACACACTATATATATATATACATATACACACTATATATATACATATAGTGTGTGTGTGTGTATGTGTGTGTGTGTGCATATATAAGTATATATCTGATGACTTGATGAATTACTCAGCCACCTAACTTCTAGTTTTATGTTCAAATATATTTACCACCGGCTTCTATTTTCAAGGTTGCTTCATGGACAAAGATGGTTTCTGGGGTTTAAGCAATTTTAACTTTAATCAGGCAATAAGAAAGTAGAAGGTAAGAGAAAGGCTGTGGAATTAAGTCAACTCCCCTTAAGCAATTTTTCTGAAAGTCCCATACAACACTCCTGCATACATCTTATGGACAGTTATGCGTTCACATGCCCACACTTCTTTGAAAGGAAGGCTGTAAAAAGTAGTGGAAAGTTGATTATATTGTAACTCTAAATAAAGATTGAATTCTGTTTTTATGGAAGAAATCAAGAATGTATATTGGGTGGCAATTTGCAGTATCTGCCACAGTGAGTTAAAACCATTCTACTTCCAGCAGTTATCAGGGTTCTTGACACACAGTCAATAAATAGCAAAGTGGCCACCCAGCTCAATTCATGATTACAAATAGCAGCTTCATGGCACATAAAACATGACAATGCCAACAAAGACAAATGGTTTGGGTTGCTTACTACACCATGTAGATCTTTACAGCTTCTTCCCTTGTCTGTGCTCATGTTCAGGCTAGGCTTAGCATTTGGTAAACTCCACCCTGACCCAATCTTAAATATTCAACCTTAAAAGATCTACTCAAAATAATGCAGATGACAGTGAAGCTTTGCATGGGGAAAGAGATGATCACTTTATATGTGAAACAGAAAATGCCCTATATGAAACTTTAAACCATGTGGTCTTTCTTTCCTCATAGGTTTCCTCCCTCTGGTAGACATATCCTTCCCCTCTCTTACAACCTCTTCTTCTTCAGGAGCTTCTCCTGCCTTCTGTTTGGGCAAAACTCTTTCTCAGATTCCCAAAGCTTTCATATCTCATCATAGTAACACCCACAATGGGCCCAGAAGCCTTCAAATGGAGACCACATAGTGTCCCTTAATTAATCTCATTACCTATGGAAACTTGCCTATTACATGCCATAGAGATAGATATTAAATGTTCACTATTAGATATAACAAGATTTGGATTCTTAGCAGAGTACAAATGCATGGACGGCATTCTCATGGGGCTCCAGGACTTTGGGCTCTGGTGTAATAGAGAACGTGAATGCCATGAGATCAGACTTGCTCTGCTTGTTTAGTGGTGAGTGAATGCTACAACCATCAGTGCAAAAATATCACTGGCAAGTCTCACCTTTATTCTGCTAGGGCCCAGCATAATTTCTCTGCAGCTAAGTATTCTCTCTTTGGTGGCTTCTTTCAACAAATGCCATTATTGTGTCCTTTTGCTCACTTTTTTTCTGGCTTCTTTTTAATGAACATTAGAATTATAAATTTGTCTAGTTTTTTTTTGCATAAGTAACAGAAAATGTGCTCCCACTAATAACAATAGCTAACATTATCTTAACCTTTCTGTGTACCAAGCATAGTACCAAGGGTCTTATGGATATTATTTCATTTCATCCTCTCAACAGTTTTTTTTTGAGCTAAGAACCTTAAGTAGAACATAACTAAAATACTTGGGGAAAGAAAGGGGCCTAGAATAATCTGATTGAAATTTTAGAGTATTTTCACTTTAATTTCAGATAAAATAAAGCCATAGATTATGTTTCATAATTTATTAAATGACTTTTTTTCTATTTTGACAATTTTTTTTATAGTGTGAATGGTTAAAATACTTCCTACCCAGCAATCCTTGGCCTGCTCTGAGAGGTTGAGAGCAAGGTGCCTGGCCCTGTTCCCTGGCCCCCTATACCTTACTTAAGATGAGTAACATATTGTGAATAGTAGGTGAAGAAACTGAAGCTTAGAGACATGAAGTAACTTGACTAAGGTTAGGTAACCGGTAGTAGGACAGGGATTTAAAGTAAAAACTGATCAACCACAAAGTTTATTTTCCTAATTATGACTTTCATTCTTTCAGGTTCTTAATATTAGGAGAGTCTTTCCCTTAAATGAAAAATAAAAACTCACTTGGAACAAACTTTGTATGACCAGATTATTCATTAAAAAGAATATGCTGGTAAATATTTTAGAACTACTTATCACATACACACAACCCACAAGAAACAGCTCTAACTTTTAGCATTTGCAGATTTCTGTGATATATATGGCTTAGTTTAAGCAAGAATTGAAAGAGGAGTTGACAAAAGAAGGGAGCAAAAGGTTCTCTTAACCTGAATGAACCAACAAATCACTGACTCTATGATAATTAGTAACAATATCAGAGCTCTGCATTAATAATTAATTAGATAATCAATCAATCTGCATGCTAAATAAGGCAGTATGTCTTGTGGGACAGATTTTTCAGCCAGGTCAATCAGAATTGAATCTTAGCCATACTGCTAAATAGCCATATGACCATGTGATTGTGGACAATCTATCTTCTCTGAGCCTCAGTTGCCTTATCTCTTACATGCAGATAAGACCACCTGCCTCATGAGAGTTGCTGAATATTTAATGTAAAAACATGGAAACTGCTTAGAACAGAGTGAGTGTTATGTATATTTAGTTCCCTACATAATAACACATTTTCATTCATATCATTGGCAAGCACTTATTAATTAAGGAATGCAAAAGAACAATTTTATCGGCTTTATAAAGTATATATTTCTTGGTCTTCTAAATTATAAAAAGCCATTTTATTTTGCCTTTTATTTTCCAAAATTTCAAAAAGACTTTAATATAAGAAATTCTCTAATTTCCTCTAACATCACTATTATAGGCAATATATCAATCAAAACTAACACAAACAAGTGTCTCATATCTTGGTGTCAGTATTAGGGATCAGTAGGGAATGTTGGGGCCTGCTCCATGTAAAGACAGTAGCAATTACTCAGCCTCTGCCACTTCCTATGAGACAACATGTAGGCTCAGTATTGCCCGTTCATTCCATTTTACTGAGAACCAGAAATCTGAATCTGTTGGTGAAACCTCTGAATTTTTATTTTCATTGTATAACTGGAAGTTTGTATGTTTTGACCACCTTCACCCATTTTGCCCACTTCCCCATCCCCCACTTTTGGCAACCACCAATCTGTTTTCTGTGTGAGTTTGTTGTTTTATGTTTTTAGATTCCACATATAAGTGAGATCATATGATATTTTTTCTTTCTTAAACTTATTTCACATAATACCCTTGAGGTTCATCTGTGTTGTTGCAAATGTCAGGATTTCCTTCTTTATATAGCTAAATTATATATATTACATTTAAAAATTTATGCATTGATACACACTTAGCTTATTTACATGTCTTGGCTATTATAAATGATGCTTCATTGAACATGGGGTGGTGTATATAACTTTGAGTTAGTGTCTTTAAAAATTTTCTCCAGATTAATATCCCAAAAATATTATTTTGAGGAATCCCCAAATGTTTTCCATAGTTACTGCACCAATTTATATTCCCACTTACAGTGAACAAGGGTTCCCTTTGTTCCACATCCTTGCCAATGCTCATTTCTTGATTTTTTATAATAGCTATTCTAATAGGTGTGAGGTTATATCTCCTTGTGATTTTAATTTGATTTCTCTGATGACTACTGATGTTGAGCACATTATCATATATCTGTTGGCCATATACTTGCCTTCTTTGGAAAAATGTCTGTTCAGATCCTCTGGCCATTTTTAATTGGATTTATTTTTTGCTGTTGAGTGGTATGAGTTATTTATATATTTTGGATATTAATCCTGTATCAGATATAATTCACAAATATTTTCTCCCATTTTGTAGGTTGTCTTTTCTTTTTGCTAATGGTTTCCTTTTGCTGTGCAGAAGATTTTAGTTTCATGTAGACCTACTTGTTCATTTTTGCTTTTACTACTAATGCTTTTGGTATTAAATCCAAAAAGAATCATCACCAACAATAATGTAAAGGAGCGTGTATATTTTGTTCTAGGAAATTTATGGTTTCAGGCCTTATCTTTAAATCTTTCATCCATTTTGAGCTAATTTTTGTTTATGGTCCAGTTTTATTCTGATAGTAAAATACCTTCTTTTATAAAATACTATTAAACCATTGCTGGATAGTTCAGACCTGATAGATCTGTTACCAGTTTGCAGCTTCAGAAGTAATAGATGAGGAGGTCTTGGGTAGCAGCAAAAGTGGGGAGAGAAGCCTGAACAAGGTGTGGAGGCAGGAATGATGAAGAGGGGGGATGCTGCAAGCAGAGCAGGGAGCGAGCCTCTCGCTGTGGCAGAGAGGCTCTCTGCAGCAAGCTTGGATCAGTGCCACTGGGAGTAATTAAGCATGGCCTAAAATTCTAAGAAATGGTAATTTTCCATACAAAATGAACAGTTTTTAATCATATGCAGTGACACAATGAATCTGATAACTGCTGAAGATACATCTGAGGATGGGAAGAAGTGCATGTAAGTGTTTGAAGCATCTCATCCTTGGTGCCAGGCTGCCTGGGTTTGCATCTGGCTCACACTTAATAATTCTGCTATTATGGAGAAGATATTTTATCTCTCTGGGTCTCATGATAACAATTGTGGTGAGGGTTTAATAAATTCTGATTATGAAGTGTTCAGGAAGCACCTAGTACATAGGAAACATTCAAAACAATGTTAAATATTATTATGTGTTGAAATAAAGGAAATAAGTGGCAGAAACATTGTTTAAGACAGTGGTTCTCAACCTTCCTAATGCCGCAACCCTTTAATACAGTTCCTCATGTTGTGGTGACCCCCAACCATAAAATTATTTTTGTTGCTACTTCATAACTGTAATTTTGCT
This sequence comes from Furipterus horrens, assembly GCF_987537825.1. NCBI lineage: Eukaryota > Metazoa > Chordata > Mammalia > Chiroptera > Furipteridae > Furipterus > Furipterus horrens. The sequence goes on along the minus strand of NW_028327171.1, from coordinate 134,535,009 downwards.
ACTGTTATGAATTGTAATGTATACATGATATGCAGGATGTATTTTCATTGTTACAAATTGAACATAACTAAAGCATAGTGATTAATCACAAAAACAATATGTAATTATATATGTGTTTCCCGATGGTCTTAGGCGACCCCTGTGAAAGGGTCATTTGACCCCCAAAGGAGTCGCAACCCACAGGTTGAGAACCGCTGGTTTAAGAGGTCACTATAAAATGCAGGTACAAGGTTTTCAATGAAGAAATCAAAGGTGTTTGATGGGCTTAAAAAGAGAAGAAAAGGGAAGTTTAAAAGTAAAGACTAAGATTTTATTTTTAACTTGGCTGATAAGAAAAATGTCCCATCTTAACAAAAATAAGGAATTGTAGATGAGTAATTTTATCATGGGAAGATGAGTTCAGCTTTAAATATAAGTAGAATTTGAGATAAAAATGAAATAAAATGTGCTGTCAGCAGTTGAAGATGTGGGACAAGAGGTAAATTGCAATTTAAATGTGACACCTTTACTGAACAGTGAGGTATGTGCAACACCTTATGCTCAGTGCTTTAGGAGAAAACAGACGTGTAAAATAATCAAGGCCCTTTCTTAAACAACATGTAGTTTACTTAACATGGAAAATCATACAAAGACACAAATGACCATTCCATTAGGTAAGCACTGAAAAAATGGTGGCAATACATTCTGGGTGTTTACAGGAGAAAAGGTCAAGAATCAGGTTAGTTTGGCTGGAGTGTGGAGTTTTTTGGTTGTACACATTGCTGAAGCAGAAAAGATTGGTTAGGGTAATATTAGAGAGGGTCTTACAGTCAGGATGAGACTTTTATGCATAAGGTGAAGAGTTTGCACTGAGCATTATGGCAGTGCAGTAGTACAAGGAATCTGCTTTGGAAAGATGATCTTTTTATATGTGTAGGACTGAATAGATGGAGAAGGCAAATAACTACGTGAGGTACAATTTGTATGACTTACACTGACTCTGAAGGTGGTGAGCTTGAAGGAGGAGACTAAAAGTGACTTTAAAAGAAGCAGCTAAGTTGCACAAAACAGGTGGCACCCAGGAAAACATCTATAATTCAAAAAAGAGACTGGGTTTTAAATTTCAAATTTGACAAACGCCTAGAAATTATTGTTGAAACCAGAAAGTAAATGGGATTGCCACAAGTAAGAAAGATTCTGTATTAGAGCCTTGGGTGCAGCCTACATGGAAGAAGTGAGGAGAAGAAAAACTTGAGTGAAAAGAACAGAGAAAAAGGTAGAGAGGAGCAAAGATGGTGTGTCCTGTCATGGAAAACAAAGACACAGAATGCTGGGCAGCAGAGAGCCAAAATCATGATTGCGGATGGGTTCCTGGGCATCCTCTTCTCATCTCCTTCAGAGAAAGGAGGGTCTGCGGAAAAGGATGCGTGCCCACTGAGCTCAGTTCCACAGTGTAGGGGAAAGAACAGGAAAAGCTAGAAAGAATTCAGAAGTCCAGAGTATTCCAAACTACAACTAAAAATGCAGTTGATTTTCTTAGAAATTCATCTACATGATATATGCCTATATACCTTGTTTGGCTGTTTAAAAAGTTGCTTACTTTTACCAGAAGTGTCTGGTTTTATATAGGCATATCTTGATAATGTAATTCCATTGCACTAAGAAAACCATCCTATAGTTCAAGATGTATCAGCCTTGGCACTGCTGACATTTCGGACTGGATATTTTGTTGTGCAGGAATGATCTATGACTTGTAGGATGTTTAGCGGTATCCCTACCCTCTATCCACTATATGTCAATAGCATTTTTCAACAGGACAAAAATGTTTTTAGTCACCAAGTATCCTTTGGAGGGCAAGATTTCCCCCTTCCAAGGGATTGGGAACCACTACTAAAGTTTGATATTAGCCAGAGTAAGGTTTTTTCTTTTTTCTTTTTCTTTTCTTGCTGCAAGGAGAAAAAATATATACCTAGGCAGTACAGTTCCTCTAGTAATAAAGTTATAGTTACCATATTTGTGACATAAAGAAGTGACATAAATAAGCATACATAGGCTTGCAGAAAGAAAAGTTATGTTTTCAAGTATCTAACAAGTGGAAAAGGCTGAAGTTATAAAACCAAAAAATAAATTAAGCATTATATCTAAACAGATATGCCAGAGGGTAGTGTTCTCATTTAGCGGCAAATACAATTAAACAGACATTTAGTTTGAAGCAAATAAAATTCTCCATATATCTGGTGGCATCTTTACACTGATATAAATTGCAGTGAGAAGTAATATGTATAAATCACTATTATTCCAGAGAGAGAGATATATAGACCAAGCAAATCTAATGTGACAGATGTTATAAATGTCATCATTATGGTTTTTCACTTCAATTCAAACAGTTTATAGACTTAAAAAGAGGGAGCAGAGCTTTTCCTGTCAGAAAAGACAATAACCTAGTCACAAAGCAAATTTGTTTACCCAGGTTGAGGTTTTCTACCTTCCTGTGGATAATAGACTCCATAGTATGGTTTTCAAAACAAATACCTTGGACCAGGAACAGGCTTAAAATCTATCTGAAGTTGTTACAGAAACAGGGGAGTCCAAAAACAAACCCCAGAGTTTGCAGCTGGAAGATAGGAAAAAGGAAGCAGCTTTTAGGATGCCTTTGCATGCCTGGGGCTAGTGGCTGGAAACTTTGAAACTTCCAATGCTCAGGAAGATGGGAGGGGTCTTGGACTATGGGATGGTATGGAAGAAGCCTACAGAGCTGGCATAGGGTTCTGTGAATGGTCAGAACTGCTTGCAACACCCAGTGTCAGAGGACGCAGTCAGGGATATATAAGAAGCTGCGGACATTTTAGGGTGTGCTCCCTCCATGTGGTTTAGAGGAGCGGGTCTCTCCAGGCTGCTTTAAGGGAGGCCTCCAGGCTGCTTTAAAAAGTGCTCCCTTCATATGGCTTGGAGGAGTGGGTCTCCAGGCTGCTTTAAGGGGGGCCTCCAGGCTGCTTTAAGAAGAGGCTCTCGCCTTGCGGTTTTGAGAAGGAGAGGAGATCCATGTGGTTTGCAGATTACAAGGAGGCTGAGAATCCGGGCAGTTCTGCATTAAGAGCTGGAGGGCACCACAGCACAGAAAGGACTTCCCCAATCAGAATTGAGTGATTGGCAGCTACTGGTAAAGCTGAACCGTACCTAGGAAGTAGGGTAACTGTGTTTCTAACTTACCTAAGACTGGCCAGGTCTGGGAGGAGGAGGCAGAACTATGTGCAAATAAACAATTCTTTTTCTCTTCACTAATCTCTGGTATTGAGAGTTATAATTCTGGCAGCGGGCAATTGGGCCCCTAACTAAACAGCCCGTGGGTTCTCTTTCAGTCGGAGCAGCCCAGGGGTTCTGTTACAAAGTCACAGATTAAGAGAAAACAAAAAAAGAAAATCTCATCAGTGTGTAAACAGTTTTAGATAAACCTATGAAAAAATCAATTTCATGTTTTTATATTACTAGATATTAAAATTCACAATACACAATACAAGGACTTATAAATAGTTCAAAAGTTCTCAATTCTCATATGCAGAGACCACAAGAGCTATCTTACAGCAGAAGCTGGCAATTAAATTTTATTCCTTTAAATGTAACGAATGATGTATAGCAAGCAGAATTTATCTGTCTGTATATGTATGTCTATAATGCCATTTCAAGAGAAATATTATTTACAATTAAGATATAGATCTTTCCTATAATAATAATAACATACTTCCATCTATTGGAGATAAGTTGGCTGTGTAATCTTAATGGCAAAATACAAACTTTATTTTGAGATCCATTTCAGAATAATAAATAAAAAAACTTATTATATATGTAAATATGTATGTAAACATTATATAATGGTGTTATGTATGTGATCTGTTATATACACATGCATAAATACAAATTAAAGACTGCTCTTTGAAAGAGCAGATCTCCACGAACTTGGTGTCCTGGACATTACTAAATGTTATGGCCTGAATTCTCCCCAGTTCATTTGTTGACACTGTGATTATATTTAATGATAGAAACTCTAAGGAGTAATGAAGTTTAAGTGAGGACATAAGTATGAGGCCCTAAATTAACATGACTAGTGTCCTTTACAAGGAAGACACATATGGGAGGTATGTGCTCAGAGAAAAGGCCATGTGAGAACATTGGCATCAGTAGGCCAAGGGGAAAAACCAAATCTGTCTATGCCTTGATCTTGGACTTACAGCCTCCAGAACCTTGAGAAAATAATTTTTTTTTGCCACCCAGTTTGTGATTGTGATATTGTTATGACAGCCTGGCCAGATAAATACACCAGAGGAGGCCATCTATGCCTGAATTTACCCAGAGCTGACTACTGTTATCTCTTATGCCTATAAGAACATATAGATATTGAAAGATTCTACCTCTGAAAATATCTCCAAAATTCTCTAGGAATGCATATATTTCTATGAGCAAATGAAAATTTGGTAAAACTTGCTGTTCTTTTCTAGTAGAATAGCAATGCATATGGGCTTGTCAATAAAGGACTCTATAAACTGTTGGTTTTAATTAGTTGCCTAAAAATGTTAGGCTATTGCCATCTTGGTTGTTGCTCTACTACAACAGTAATATAAAATCTGAAGGACTACTCTCTTGAAGGACCTGCCTGGAATGTTTATTGCTGCTATCATATTCCAGATGTCATTTCTACAGAAAAGAATAGTGCTGTTGTTACCAACACCTCTGTGGTAGTTGCTGAGCACAGATCTAAAAGCAGCAAGAACAAAGCACCTGTCAGTATGGAGCTAGTGATCCTGTGAGAGAAAGAGAAGTTAATTATCTTGTAATTAAAATGAGAGGATTTTCATCTATCTGAAGTGCCTAATCTGATCTTGGAGGTTGGAGATGGTTTCTTTGAAGAAGCCACTTTTAGGCTGGGGCAAGAATGAGTACAAGTCAACTACTTGAAGAGCTGATGAATGAAGAGCATTAGGGAGGGTCCAAGGAAGCATAGAGCTGAAGGAACCCAGACGACAGAATGCCTACATGACTGTACCGAGTATGCGCAATGGGGCTGCTTTGGCAAGTGGGAGAAAAGAATGGTAAGAATACAGACTAAGGGAGGACATGATGAGACCTGATACAACATGATGTTTTCAAACCACTTTTTCTGTCTAGCAGAAAGAAAAAAAAAACTATTTTGTAATGCTTCCAGGTGATTAATTTTACTATGCCAGATAACTGTAAAACTAATTACCTTGAAGTGATAATTTAATGTGTATTGGCAGTAATTGAGTGGTCAAGTGAGATTAATTCAATTATATGAGAATATTTCTTTGGAGCCGGTGCAGAGACTGCCTGTATTGGATCTCTTGTGTGAAATGTATGTCTGGAAACAATCAAGTTGTCTGAAATGGAGCTAGAAAGTGTGTTCAAAATATGTAAAAATGACTATGGATAAAAGTCTTCAGTTGCCCAGGAGAGAATCAGATTGTCTCTTAGTTTGTTACAGCCAGAGATGTCAGCTGCCTGAATTACCACTCCTGAGGCAAATTCTTTGCCAAACCAGAGAGTTGCCCAGAGTTTGAGAGCTGAGATTGCTGGGCCCAGAACCCCACCGTCCTGCCATATGCTGTACCTCTAGTAGGAAGGTGAGAGTGTGTGTTTCTCTCTGCTTGCTAAAAGCACCACTTAGTCTTAGATATAAGAATTAAATCTTTGTCCTGGCCAGGTGGCTCAGTTAGTTGGAGCATCATCCCATACAAATACCTAGGTTGGGGGTTTGGTCCCTGGTTGGCGCACATATGGGAGACAACCAACAGATATTTCTCTCTTTCTCTTTTTCTTTTTCTCATTCTCTCTCTCTTCCTCAACTTCTCTATCCCTCTCTCTCTAAAATTAATAAACATATTCTAAAAAAAAGAATAATATATTTGATAACAGGTCAACTAGTAAGTATATCCTCAGTTTACATTATTACTGCAGAAAGATTCCAGTTTACTTTTGAAATGATTTCAAGTCAAAGTAACTGGAAGTTTGTACCTCTTATTCCCCTTCCTCTTTTTCACCTAGCTACCCAGATTTCTTCCCTCTGGCAAGTTTGTACTCCATGTCTATGAGTCTGTTCCTGTTCTGTTTTGTTTATTTGTTGTTTTTCTGGATTCCACATTTAAGTGAAATTGTGTTTGTCTTCTTCTGTCTGACTTATCTCACTTAGTATAATACCCTTTAGGCCCATCCATGTCTCAAATGGCAAGATTTTGTTATTTTTTATGGCTAATTAAAATTCCATTACACACACACACACACACACACACACAGGTATACATACACACATACCATTATAGATATTATCTATTTATCTTTTTTTTAATAATGTATTTATTTGTTTATTTATTTTTAGAGAGAGGGAGAGAAACATCACTGTGTGGTTGCCTCTCACTTGCGCCCCCAACTGGGGACCTGACGTGCAACCTATTGATATACCCTGACTGGGAATCGAACCAGTGACACTTGGTTTGCAGGCCAACACTCAATCCACTGAGCCATAGCAGCCAGGGCTTATCTATTTATCTATTGATGGACACAAGTTGCTTCTATATCATGGCTATTGTAAATAATTCAATGAACATAGGGTTTCATGTCTTTTTTGAATTAGTGGTTTTTTTTAGATAAATATTCAGAAGTGGAATTTCTGGGTGATATGCTAGTTCTATTTTTAACTTTTTGAGAAAGTTCCATGATATTTTTCATAATGACTGCCCCAATTTACACTCCTAGCAACAGTGCACAATGGTTCCCTTTTCTCCACATTCTCTCCAAAATTTGATGTTTGTAATGATTTTATGATAATAGCCATCCCAACAGTGTGAAATGATATGTCATTTGGTTTTGGTTTGCATATTCATGATGATTAGTGATGTTGAGCATCTTTTCATGTTTGTTAGCTTTCTGTATATCTTCTTTGAAAAAACGCCTATTTATATTCTCTGACCATTTTAAAAATCAAATTGTTTATTTTTTTATGTTGAATCGTATTAGTTATTTATATTTTTTGAATATTAACCCCTTATTGATATGTCGCTTGCAAAAATCTTTTTGCCTTGTCTTTTTATTTTGTTGATGGTTTTCTTCACTGTGTAAAAGCTTTTTAGTTTAATGTAGACCCAGTTGTATATTTTTGCTTTTGTTATCCTGGCCGTAGGAAATATATAAAAATATATAGTATTAACATCAATGATATATTTTTAAAAGAAAATGTTTGAATTTGGTACACTAATATTTAAAAATTTTTGTGTATGGTCAGAGTGTAGTTGGCCTATAATTTTCATTTTATTTATTTTTGGTCTTTTATTCTTTCATTTATGTCATTAATACTTGTATTTTATATAGTTTATCTTATATTTACACATGTTTATTCACTGTAACAAAATAATTAAATTTGGCTGTTTATTTTTCTTTATTTAAATTTGTCTGAATCTCCTGTTCTCATCTTTCATATATCAATCCTCACCTTCTATCCAAGAACATATACATTATTCAGAATTTCTCCATGATTTTGCAATAATATATAAAAATATGTATGAATATAAATACACAATGTATATTCAAACATATTGAAGTTTGGCATGACTTTTATAAAAATTGAATGTTCTACATCTTTTTCTTACTTTTCAACACCTTGCTTTATTCACTTAGTATTTCAAGGAAATCTTTCCAGGTCAGATGTTAGAACTATAATTCTTTCTAATGGCTGCATAATATTCTATAATGTACACATACCATTACTTATTATAAAGCCCCTGTTCCATATTTACTTCTTATGATGACAAAAATTATCACAGGAAAACAATGTATATATGTTGTGATGCATTGGTAGTTTAATCTCTCTTATATACTTTACTTGGAAATAGATTTTTGGAAAAATGAATGTATATTTGTATAATCAAATGTATATTTGATTTTTTTCAGCACACTTTTAATAATACCTATTATACATACCAAATGGTGTATAAATCATAACTGTGAACCACATAGTTTAATATACAGAAGAACTTTACATGGAATCATACAGTATATACTCTCTTGTAGATTACTTCTTTTGCTTAATATGTGTTAAATTAATTTTTGTTGCATATAAAATATATGCATCATTTTCATTGTATCATATTCAATTATATGAACAGACCATACTTTATCCAACCCACAAGTAAGCATTTGGGTTGTTCATAGTTGATAGTTATTACTAATAGTGCTGTTATAAATATTCTTTTATATCTTTTTCTGCACATAGGTTTATACACGCATTGAACAGAATCAGTGGGTCATAGGATGTGCAATGATACCAGTTTAGTGGAAAATGCTACAAACTTTATCTAAGGTTGCAGTAACAATTTACACTTCAAATAGTAGTATATGAGGGTTTCCATTGTTCTACAGTCTTAGCAACACTTAATAGTCTCTCTTTTTTTTTTATTTTAGCCATTTGGCAAATGTGTGGTGATAACTCATTGTGGTTTCAGTTTCAGCGTCTCAAGGATTAATAAAACTTGGCACTTTTTCAATTATTGGTCACTTGAATATTATATTTTATAAATTGCTTATTCAGGTCTTTTATTTTCTTATTGTGTTATCTTTTATTTACTGGTTCATAATTGTCCTTCATATATTCTATATATGTGATATATATTCACTACACTTTCTGTTTTACTTTTTCACTTTCTGTAATGTTTGCTGATAAATAGATATAGATATTTTAAATTTTAATGTATGTCATCTATCATTCTTTTATTTCTTAGTTTGTTTTTATGTCTAGTATAAGCAACCTTTGCCAACCTCAAGCTTCAAATGCTAGACATTTTCATGCAGAAGATTTTTATTGCTTTATCTATTACATTTAGAGTTATAGTCTTCCTGGAATTGAGTTTTGCATATGTTGTGAGGTATTTGTGAAGATTAAATATTTTTCTATATGGATATCCTATTGACTCAGCCTTAGCTATTGAAGATATTTTTCACACTATTATAGAGTCATCTTTGATGTAAATCAAGTGACTAGATATGTAAAGAGTCTTTTCTGCATTCTCTATTTTATTCATCTGATTTATTAATCTGCTTGCACCAACACCACATAGCCTTAATTGGTAAAGCTTTATAATAAATTTTGATATCTGGTAATGAAAATACTCCAATTTTGTTCTTTTTTATCCTTGTTTATTCTTGGCCCATTGCAGTCTCATATATATTTAAGAACTAGCTTATAAATTTATACAAACAAATACACACATATTCTTGGATTTTCTTTAATTTATAGATACATATTTGGAGGTAACTGGCATATTACACTTCTGAATATTGTAACTTATTAAGCTCCATTCAATTATCCAGAGCACCTTTGATTTCTTTCAAAAAAGTTTTATAATTTTTCTGTGTGTATGTCTTATACAACTTTTATTTTTCTTTGATTTTTTTATTCTTGATGTTAATGTGAATAATTTTCAAGAAAACAAGAGTTTGTAATTTTATCTGTTATTACATAGGAATATATACTTACTTACATATTGACCTTGAGTCTAGAGAATGTGTTACATTCATTTTTAAGTGTTATTTTAATAATTAAATTTTTCTACATACACAGTGATATTATGTTAAATATGAACTTTCCTTCCCAAACCATATGCATTATTTTTCTTTAATTTGCTATAGGGAAGAATTTTCATGATGTTTTACAATGTTGAGTATAGGTGATGATAATGGAGGACCGCTTTATCTTGTTTTTGAACTCCTGAGGTAAATATTTTACTAATAAATAGGATTTTTATTATATGTATTTTATATTGTGTTTCAATTGATCTTGAATTTACATACAATGAAGTACACAAATATTAATGGTCACATATGTATATCCTTTAGGAATCACCAGTAGATCAAGATATGTGTAGTATATTCCAAGTATCTCAGAAGGATAATATGTGCCCTTCTCCCACTTCTACCAGTGGCTCTGACTTAGTGACTGAACGCAATTGGTATTAAATGGATAAGGGAACTCATTGATAAAATTCATAAATTATTTTCTGGAGGATAAAGCATTGTAGGAAAATGTGAAGATTAAATTTGCAGGAGTAAAAAATAAATGATCATCCTTTTTCCTCCTCAGAATTCACTTTTGCCTTTTGTTCTGTTGAAAAACATTGCCCATGTGAAGTCCCAGTAGCTATTATATTGTTCTAAAATTAATGAATTCGATCACATTATTTCCTGAAATATAAAATACTGTTTTTTTCCTTAATATTAGACTGCAGTAAAAATGGATGAAGAGTGGGAGAAAAATTAACATAAAATATGTATGTTGGATTTTTTATCTCAGTTAAATTATAGTCAGAAAAGAAAATTAACCACTTTGTTAACATTAGGAAGAAATATAAACCTTAAAAATTATATAGTTTTAAAAGTCATCAAACAGCTACTCCTGGAACAAAGTAGTCTAAATAAAATAATTTTAAAGAGATATTAGCCCTTCAGAGATGAACAGAGACCAGCAACATTCTTTATTTCTTAATGTAGCTACTGCTTCTAAAGAAATAATTGGGTGAAAAAGTGAGACCGTTTGAGGGAGAGTGAGGTTAAGGAGAAAAGAAGAGATCAACTGAGAGTTTTTCCCCTGCAAATTGCCTGTCATGGATGTTAATGAATTCTCCACATAAGGTAGTTGGGCGACTTAATGATCCTGGTCAATGAAGAGAAATTGCTTAATTTTTCTTTTTGTTAAATGTCAAAGCCCTTCTGGAGAGTGGGGCTTATCTCACTGTGGAGAACCAGAGCACAAGTCACTTAAACTATTGTTTAAAATAAAGTAATAAGCGCCTAATTACATAACAAAAAGCTAAAGAACTTATTATCCCCTAAGTCTCTACTACTATTTTATACCTAAAATACAGTACAAGAAATCTAGAAGACATGCAAAGTACCAGGAAAATGTGACTCATAATAAAAAGTTAAAAAGTCAGAAGAAGCAGAACCATAGATAACACAAATGCAGGAATTAGTAGGCTACAAATTAGTATTATAAATAAGTGATTTAGAGGGAAAACTTATTGAAACTAAAAAATTGAAATTGTAATATTTGAAGTGAATAACTCATTTGATTGGCTTTTAAAAAGACTAGGCACAGAAAAAAAAAATAACGTCTAAAAAGGTCATTTGAAATCCCAACTCACAGAGAATGAATTAATTCTTCCTTCACTTTTTTTGTTCTTTTTGGGCCCTCAGTTGATGGATGATGTCCATTTGCACTGATGAGGGTGAATCTCTTTACCCAGTCTACTGAGTTAAATGCTAACCTCTTCCAGGATCATACTCCAGACATACTACAAAATAATGTTTTACCAATTATTTAGGTCTCTCTTAGTCTAGTCAAGTTGATACATAAAATTAATTATCACAACAAATATTGCTGTATGTAAATCCACAGGAAAAAAAAAGTTTACAAAATTAGCTATTATTGACACCTCCCTGCCATACCTCTTACAGAAAAATAATGCAAAATAAATTATAAACATGAGTGTCAAAGCTAATATTTTTAAAGCTTTTTAAACTAAACATAGAGAATTCTTTTGGTGTGGGACAAACAAGGCACTAACCATAAAAAGGTTGAAAATTGGACTTAAAATCTTTTGTACACTGAAAATATAAAAGCAAAGAAATAAAAAGAAAAACCACAGACATAGAAATTACATTCATTAAACAGATATCTGACAAAGAATTTATGTCCAGAACATATTTAAAAATTCTAAAAATCAAGAATAAATGGCAACTGTATTTCTGTATGGTCAAGAAACACACAAAAAGGTTCTCAAGGCCATGATGAATGCAATTACATCTGAAATGGGATTTTAAAGTTAAAACAAAAGCAAAACAGATACCCACTACATCTACCAGATCAGCGAAAAACTCCAATGATTTGTGAGGATGTAGAGCATCTGAAACTTGTGTGTTGAGAGTCTAAAAATGTCTTATTTGATTATATGAACCAGCAATTCTCCATATATGACTGTGCATGATTTGTACAAGAATATTCATTAAAATTTAATTTATAAAAGTACATAAACAACAATAGATTGAGTAAATAGTTTGAGGTCCCCAAGACCTGCAAACATACTAATCTCAAGCTCCTATTAATAGGTGCAACTTTGTTGTGTGATTTGGTGAAATCCTAAGAGGAATCACTTCTACCCTGAATGTTTGTGGGGGCTTTGGGAAGTGATTAGATCATGAGGGTTGAACCCTCATGAATGGCATTAGTGCCCTTATAAAAGGGGGCCAAGAGATTGCTCTCTCCTAACCCTGTAATGCTGAGGTTGAAGTGAAAAGGTGGCTGTCTAGGAAATGGGCTTTAACCAGAAACTATATGTACTAATGCCTTTATCTTGGACTTCACAGAACTGTAAGTTCTTACACTTCCCAAAACCATAAGAAATAAATTTCTGTTGCTTATAAGCTGTGTGGTCTGTGGTATTATGTTCTAGCAGCCAGAACAGATTAAGACATCCTCTTATATTTTTGATTTTAGTACTTGTCCATGGGGGAAAACATTGCTAGTTGAAGACAGCTTAAAGGGGGTTTACTGCATCCTTTAGGAATGCTCCTCTTGACCCTGAAACTGTCAATTTCCTAAATTTTGCCACCCATAAATAATTACACTATTCAATTCAGCCAGCTTCTTATTGGTTATGGGAACATGTGGTAAGAATGCTGAATTTAGTGAGCTTATTTTTACACTTCATGTATCATAAAATGTGTTTACTAGTTCAAGGCAACTTTGTGTAGAACACTTGAAAAATGTTAATACCTTCTGTTAACCCATTATTGAAGGTCCTGGTACAGGTATGCTATAGCCATCAGACCCCAGAATATATTTGTGTCTCTGTGAGATCAACTTCATGTTCTCTCTATGATGGAACAATAAATAAATAATCAGCCATCTGGTAGCTAGTTGGTCTCCTTAGAAACTGGTTTCTCTTATTAGCAGGATATGTTCTCAATAATGATGTGCAGTTAAACTTTGGAGAGGGAAAATTTGGCTATTGAGTTATGTATAACCTCCATGACTATCATCAGGGCCTTGTTGAACATAAGCCCATTGAGCAAACACCAACATCCTTGGAAAAGGGGCAGACTGACATCAAATGATCGATCTTGTGCATATAATTATTAAGAGTATCCTAATATCCTCTAGTGGGTATTTATGTACAATATGAATATCTATATACTCTGTGCCAAGATATTCATCACTTACATTACTCCTCTCAAATCTTGTCATCAGTATCCTAATTTTGTTATTTTTAAGTCCTTAAGCCAGCATAAAGAATCACCTGTGAATTGGTGTCAATCTTTATCATGAGCCATCTCTATCTTACGTAAGGTGAACAACCAACCTGCTGGGAAGACACCCTGTAACCACTATCTTTTCTCCATTTCTTCCTGATTATAGAACACTGTGCCTATTGATTCATAATCCAGATTTTTATTTTTATTTTTCCATTAATTGGTCTTACAGTACATTCTATGAGGCTGTAAGGATGAGGAAAAGAGAGTGAAGCAGCAAGACTAGACACTGAAATCGAAGCCTTTTTTGTGTAGTTTATTCATACATTCTGGAGGTGCTAGTGCTGGATTGCCTGTTATTTCCACTTTGTAATGCAATGGCTGATGAAAAATGTTCCAATTTTATGATTTGGTGAATTACATAACAAGTACATAACAGGGAATTTAGATTGCAGAGATACTTGGTGCCCCATAGTCATGTATTCTGTTTCTCCTAGTACCCAGTAGCAAGCCAGGGGCTTCTTTTCAAATGGAGTATAGTTGTCAGATGAAGAGAGCAAAGAGTATGTGACCCCGCTCCAAACTCTTCAGAGTCTACACTATGGTTCTTCTATGGGGGTTTATTAGATGTGTCATTCTGTTTCCCTCCAGCACATTTATGTTGAAAACGGTATGTCTGTGGGCCATAAGTCCCAAATGGTAAGGCAGCTTGCACCAAATCCTGTACTTGCTACAGAGTCATTTTGCTTCAAGGCCCCACTTGAAAGCAAGGGGCTTTCAGGTAACCCAGTAAACATCTTGAAACAGCATGCCTAAATAAATTATAGTTCACCCTACATCTAGAATATTGCAACTACTGGGTTCTTTTTCTCAGTGGTGAGCAGGACAAAGAATAGCAGTTACTTCATACAAGATATCCCAACATGCTACACATCAGCAGGTGCAGAAATCCCGACATGGCAGGCGTTTGTTATTCATGAGTATTTATTGCTCACCCTCTGGCACACGTATTACTTCCTGCTCATTAGATACAATGATGATGGTGTTATCCATAATGAACCAGCATAATGTTCTTTTTAGGCTATCAGGAAAATCAAGCTCCCACTGGAATATATTATGGACAGAGAGCAAGAGGGTTAATATAGCTGTTGACAAGATCATAATAGTATACTGTTGTTTCTAATATGTTAAGAAAAATGGCTTCTAACTTTGCTGATAGAAAAAAAGAAAAACATTTTGAAGTTAATGTTTGTATACTAGGTTCCAAGGGCTGTGTTGTTTTGCTATAGAAGTACAGCTACAATTGACATCCCTATCTAAGTTTGTGCTGATGTATATTAGAAGATATTTGGGTTTTGCATTGCTCACACGAGATAAAAGGAAATAAAAAGCCCTCATCCTATGAATTAGAAGACCATATCTTGAGAACCAGTGATCTAGAACACCCAACTGGTTACCTGAACCAACTGGGTAGGGTTCTCAGATTAAAATCTTCACTTTAAAAGCATCCCTATTATTTAGAAATTTAGACATGTAAATAAGTCTCCATAAGAGACCTATTAAGGCAGGACATTTGGAGGTAGTGCTCAACAATCTGTGTTTTAACAAGTCTTTCAGGTGATTCTGTGCATGATATGGTTTGAGAAGTACTGTTCACTTTACTTATTATACCTATACCAAGTCTGAATTCTCAGGTACAATAAATCACCACAGTATATGTTTGAGTTTTTTTCTGGGCTCATTGTGAGATGAATTGAAATAAGTGGTTTATTTGTTACCTAAGTCCCCTCCTGACTTGTGAAACAGTAATATTTTCAGTACCTAGGCGTTACTATTAGTGAATACCCAGTACCTACTTATCACCAGAGGGTTTTTATAGTGCACAAAGATTAAGGGAAATGGCCACAGGTATCTTTGGGGAGGTCTTGAGATATGATTTATAGTCCACTGCATGGTTATGCTGTGGTTTCCTTTTCTGTGAAGAGACACTAGATCCATAAATTAGCTTAGTTAGGTCTTAGTTTTATATAAGAGGTCATAATTCTCTACTGTGGGGAGCCAGATCTTTAGCACCAGACCTAGGAATTTTGTCCTGTATGTATGAAATAATGCCTTAATAAACTTTCAATCTATTTCATTTCTAGGGAACTGGTAATCAATTAACAATCATCACAGATCCCTATGGGTCAAAATATTGTAATTACCAACCCATCCCTGTGAATTTTTGTCACAATTGTGCCGAATATTAGTTGCTGTTTTTAAGCACAGCATCCTGCTCTTTTCCATGTAGGATGTTATGATTTTTATTAAAAACAGGAAACCCCGTTTCATTACAGCATCCTCCACCATTATATCTGACCAACATAAATCAACCAATATAGAACTTACCAAGAAAGCTGGCATGCTCTTGCAAATGTATGTATTTTTAAAATTTTTTCTTTGTTTTATTGAGATATAATTGACATATAGCAATGCATAATTTGAAGGTGTACAGTATAATGATTTACATATATTGCAAAAATGATTACCACAGTAAGTTTAGTTAACATCCAGTATCTCATACTGCTATATAAGCTTTTCTTCCTGTGATAAGACCTTTCAGGATTTATTCTCTTAGCAAGTTTCAAATATATTATATGGTGGTGTTAACTATATTCATTATATTGTACTAACCTTATAACTGGAAATTTGTACCTTGGACCACCTTCATCCATTTCACTACTCCCTATTTTTGTTAACCACAAATATGAACTTTTCCTATGAGTTTGGTGGGTTTGTTGTTTTTTCTTTATGATTCTATGTATAAGTGAGATTATACAATATTTGTTTTTCTTTGTCTTATTTTACTTAGTATAATGTCCTCGAGATCCATTTGTGTTGTTGCTAATAGCAAGAATTTATTCTTTTAGGTGCTTACTAGTGTTCCATTGTGTGTGTTTTTATCTATATACCAATATATTTTATTTATTCATCTGTTGATGGAGATATGTCTTAGATTATAAAAATGCTGCAGTAAACACTGGGGTGCAGATATCTTTTTTCCCCATTTTAATGTCTATTTTATCTGATATAAGTATAGCTGTCGGTCTTTTTTGCTTACCATATTTTTTCCATCCTTCTTCTCAGCATGTGTTTTTGTTATTTTTGTTATTCTTGTCTATTCTATTACAGTTGTTTAATTTTTCCCCTTTGCCCTTTTTTGTCTTGCCCCACGCCCCAGTCCCACAGTCCACCCCCACCACTATGTCCATGTTCATGCGTCATTCATACATGTTGTTTGACTACTCCCTTCCCCTTCTTTCCATCATTTCCCCACCCCCTTTCCTCTGGCAGCTGCCAGTCTGTTCTCTGTTTCCATGTCTCTGGTTCTGATTTGTTCATTAGTTTATTTTGTTCATTAGATTTCTCTTATAAGTGATATCATATGCTATTCATCTTTCACCAACTGGCATATTTCATTTAGCATAAGAGTCTCCAGTTCCATCCATGCTGTCACAAAGGGTAGGAATTCTTTCTTCTTTCTTTCTGCTGCATAATATTCCATTGTGTAGGTGAACTACAATTTTTTAAACCACTCATCTACTGATGGGCACTTAGGCTGTTTCCAGAACTTGGCTTTTGTAAATAGCACTGCTATGAACATAGGAGTGCATAAGTTCTTCTGAATTGATGTTTCAGGATTCTTAGGGTATATTTTTTCCAGTGGAATTGCTGGGTCATAAGGCAGTTCCATTTTTAACATTTTAAGAAACTTCCATCTGTTCCCTTGGTCTATGTGTGTTTTTATGCCAGTACCGGAATGTTTTATTATAGTGGACTTGTAGTATAGTTTGATATCAGGCATTGTGATCCCTCCAACTTTATTCTTCTTTCTCAAGATCGCTGAGGATACTTAGGGTCATTTATGGTTCCATATAAATTCTTGCAGTATTTTTTTCCAGATCTGTAACATATGTCAGTGGTATTGTAACAGGGATTGCATTGCACCTATAGATTTATTTGGGTAGTATGGATATCTTAATAATGTTAATCCTTCCAATCCATAAACAGGGTATATGCTTCCATTTATCCGTTTTCCTCAATTTCTTTCTTTAGTGTTCTGTAGTTTTCTGAGTACAGATCTTTTACCTCCTTAAGTTTATTCTTAGGTACTTTATTTTTTGTTGTTGTTCTTGCTATAGTAAGTGGGATTTTTCTTAATTTCTCTTTCTGATAGTTTATTCTTGGTGTACAAAAGTGCCATTGATTTCTGAATACTGACTTTGTATCTAACTACTTCACTGAATTCACTTATTAGGTTGAGTAGTTTTTTAAGTGGAGCCTATAGGGTTTTCCATGTAGACTATCATAATTTTTTTTCCAAATAATGACAGTTTTACTTACACTTTTCCAATTTGGATGCCTTTTATTTCTTCTTCTTGTCTGCTCGCTGTGGCTAGGACTTCCAGTACTATATTGAATAAGAGTGGTGAGAACATACATACTTGTCTTCTTCCTGATCTTAAGGGAATAACTTTTAGTTTTTCCCCATTGAATGTGAGGTTGGAAGTAGGTTTTTGTATAGGGCCTTTATTATGTTGAGGTATGTTCCTTTTATTCTCACTTTGCTGAGTGTTTTTATCATAAATAGGTGCTGAATTTTATCCAATGCTTTTTCTGCATCTATTGATATGATTTTGTGATTATTGTCTGACATTTTGTTTCTATGATGTATCACATTTATTGATTTGTGAATATTGTACTGTCCTTGCATCCCTGGGATAAATCCCACTTGTTCATGATGTATGCTCTTTTAAATGTATTTTTGTGAGGTGGATCACCCTGAACACCCTTGGCTTGGTGGAAACTCACTGTCCTGCAGTGGTCTCAGGATCACGATGAGAGACAGTAAGTAACCCAAACACTGTATTTTGTCTGTGAAGAGGAAAGGTGGCTGATCTCCCTAGTGGGGAAGAGCCCTGATCATACCCTTCTAAGTCCCTTTTATTGAGGAGGGTATCCAGGGGATACAGAGTCAGGATACACAAATCATCAATCAATTTCAAATGCTTGGATTACTGTTAACAATCACTGATTACTGATATCAATGCAAAGAACACAGTGAGAATTCTGGGTCACAGTCTTTTAGGCATCCTGGCACTATGTGGACATTAGGTACAAGGCTTTGTACACCTTCCAGGTATTTGATGTTACTCAGGGTTTATAGCTAACTTAAGAGATGATAAAAACAGAGCAAGCTTTAAAGCAGAATATGCAGTCTTTAAATCCAATTCCCATGGGAACCCTCTGAATGGGTTTTTGGGTCATGTCCGTCTCCAGCCTTCCCAGTCTTCCAGTGAAGACTTATAGGGCCACTGGAGGGGCCTCACTTGTGGCCAGGCTACAATTCCCAAAACTATGCAGGGTGATTCCTACATTTTTATATCTGATTTGCTAGCCTTTTTTGGAGGACTTGTATATCTCTGTTCATCAGAGATATTAGCCTGAAATTTTCTTGGACTTCTGTAATGTTTACCTTCACCAAGTTAGGAGAGTTTTTTATCATTTTTTTCAAACGGGTTTTCTATCTCTTGATCCTTTTCTTCTCCTCCTGGTATTCCTATGGTGCAAATATTATTATGTTTCATGTTGTCCTTGAGCTCCCTTAGAATATCCTCATTCTTTTTTATTTATTTATTTTTATTTTTATTTTTTATTTTATTTTTTTGGTTTTTCAATTACAGTTGTCCCATTTTCCCCCCATTGCTCTCCCCCACCTAACCCATCCCTTCTTCCCACAATCATATCCCTCCCTGTTGTCCATGTCCATGAGTCATTTATACACGTTCCTTGACTAAACCCTTCCCTTATTTATGCCCCTTCTCTCTCCCCCACCATTGACTGTTATTCTGCACCTTGTCCTATTTATTTCATTTGTTTATGTTGTTCTTTAGTTTCCTGTATTAGGTGATATCATATGGTATTTTTCTTTCTTTGCCTGGCTTATTTCACTAAGCGTAATTCTCTCTAGTTCCATCCATGTTGTCGCAAATGGCAGGAGTTCCTTCTTTCTTCTTGCATAGCATTCCATTGTGTAAACGTACCATACTTTTTTGATCCACTCATCTACAGATGGACACTTAGGCTGTTTCCAGCACTTGGCTGTTGTAAAAAGTGCTGCTATGAACATAGGGGTGCATAAGTTCTTTTGAATTAGGGTTTTAGGATTTTTTGGGTATAATTCTAACAGTGGAATCACTGGTTCAAAAGTCAGTTTCATTTTTAGTTTTTTGAGGTAATTCCATAGTGTTTCCCATAGTGGCTGCACCAGTCTGCATTCCCACCAACAGTGCAATAGGGTTCCCGTTTCTCCACATCCTCGCCAGCACTTGTTGTTTGTTGATTTGTTGATGATGGCCATTCTGACTGGTGTAAAATGGTATCTCATTGTGGTTTTTATTTGCATCTCTCTGATGGCTAGTGATGTTGAGCATTTTTTCATGTATCTATGGACCTTCTGTATGTCATCTTTGGAGAAGTGTTTGTTCAGTTCCTTTGCCCATTTTTTAATTGGCTTGTCTGTTTTCTTGATGTTGAGTCATATAAGCTCTTTATATATTTTGGAGATCAGTCCCCTGTCTGAGATATCATTGGCAAATATGTTTTCCCATATGGTTGGTTTCTTTTTCATCTTGCTGATGTTTTCTTTTGCTGAGCAGATACTCTTCAATTTGATGTAGTCCCATTTGTTTATTTTTTCCCTTTTTTTTTTTTTCTTGCTTAGGAGATGTATCTGTGAAAATATTGTTCCATGGGATATCTGAAATTTTCCTGCCTATGTTTTTCTCTAGGACTTTTATGGTGCCACGGCTTACATTTAAGTCTTTGATCCATCTTGAGTTTATTCTCATGAGTGGTATAAGTTGATGGTCTAGTTTCATTTTTTTGAATGTCCCTGTCTAGTTCTCCCAGCACCATTTGTTAAAGAGGCTCTTCTCAATCCATTTTATCTTCCTTCCTCCTTTATCAAATATTAGTTGACCGTATAGTCCTGGATTTATTTCTGGGCTCTCTATTCTGTTCCACTGATATATATGTCTGTTCTTATGCCAGTACCAGACTATTTTGATCACAGTGGCTTTGTAGTATTATTTGATGTCTGGTATTGTGTTTCCTCCTGCTGTGTTCTTCTGTCTCAAGATTGCTTTTGCTATTCGGGGTCTTTTATGGTTTCATACAGATTCTTGGAGTATTTGTTCTAGGTCTGTGAAATATGTCATTGGTATTTTAATAGGGATTGCATTGAATCTATAAATTGCTCTGGGTAGTATGGCCATTTTGATGATGTTGATTCTTCCCACCCAAGAACATGGTCTTTGCTTCCATTTATTTGTATCTTCCTTAATTTCTTTCTTCAAGGTTATGCAATTTTCAGAGTACAAATCTTTTATCTCTTTGGTCAAGGTTATTCCTAGGTACTTTATTTTTCTTGTTGCTATAGTAAATGATATTTTCTTTAAGACTCTGTATCTGATAGTTTATTGTTGTTGTACAGAAATGCCTTAGATTTCAGTATATTTATTTTGTACCCTGCTATTTTGCAAATTCACTTATTATATCGAGTAGTCTTTTAGTGGAGTTTATAGGGTTTTCTAGGTACTATCATGTCATCTGCATATAATGATAGTTTTACTTCTTCTTTCCCAATTTGGAGGCCTTTTATTTCTTTTTCTTGTCTGATTGCTGTGGTTAGGACTTCCAACACTAAGTTGAATAGGAGTGGAGAGAGTGGACAGCCTTGTCTTGTTCCCGATCTCAGGGGGAATGCTTTCAGTCTTTGTCCATTGAGTATGATGTTGGCTTCAGGTTTCTCATATATAGCCTTAATTATGTTAAGGTATGCTCCCTCTATTCCCATTTTGCTGAGTGTTTTCATCATAAATTGGTGTTGTACTTTATCCAATGCTTTTTCTGCATTTATTGATATGATCATGTGATTTTTGTCTTTCATTTTGTTTAGGTGACATATTATATTTATTGATTTGTGAATATTAAATCATTCTTGCATCTCTGGGATGAATCCCACTTGATCATGGTATATGATCTATTTGATCTATTGCTGGATCTTGTTTGCCAATATTTTGTTAAGGATTTTAGCATTTATGTTCATCATGATATTGGCCTGTAATTTTCTTTCTTTGTTGTGTCTTAACCTGGTTTTGGAATTAGGGTAATACTGGCTTTATAGAAAGAGTTTGGGATTTTTCCCTCTTCTTGGATTTTTTGGAATAGTTTGAGGTGGGTAGGAGTTAGTTCTTCCCTAAATGTTTTGTAAAATTCACCTGTGAAGCCATCCAGTCCAGGGCTTTTGTGTGCAGAGAGATTTTTGATTACTGTTTCAATTTCCTTCTTTGTTATTGGTCTGTTGAGACTTTCTACTTCTTCTTGATTCAGTTTTGGAAGGTTATATATTTCTAGAAATATGTCCATTTTCTAGGTTGTCAATTTTTTTGCCATACAGTTGTTTGTAGTAATTTCTTACAATCCTTTGTATTTCTGTGGTATCAGTCGTGATTTCTCCTTTATCATTTCTGATTTTGTTTATTTGCGTCTTTGCTCCTTTTTTCTTGATGAGCCGGGCTAAAGGCTTGTCGATTTTGTTTATTTTCTCAAAGAACCAGCTCATAGTTTCATTGATCTTTTGAATTGTTTGTTTGGTCTCTATGTCATTTAATTCTGCTCTGATCTTGATGATTTCCTTCCTTCTGCTCACTCTGGGCTTTCTTTGTTGTTGTTGTTCTAGTTCTTGTAGCTGTAGGGTTCTTGTAGCTGTAGGGTTAGATTTTTTATTTGAGATTCTTCTATCCTTTTTAGGTAGGCCTGTATTGCTACGAACTTTCCTCTCAGGACTGCTTTTGCTGTGTCCCATAGACTTTGGGCTGTTGTGTGCTCATTATCATTTGTTTCCAGAAACTTCTTGATTTATTCCTTGATGTCATTGTTAACCCATTCATTATTTAATAGCATGTTATTCATTCTCCATGAGTTTGAATCTCTTAATTTTTTTTCCTTGAGGTTGATTTCTAGTTTCAAGGCATTGTGGTCTGAGAAGATGCTTGACATAATTTCAATTTTCTTGAATTTGCTGATGCTTGTTTTATGTCCTACCTTGTGGTCTATCTTTGAAAATATCCCATGTGCATTTGAAAAGAATGTATATTTAGCTTCTTTGGGGTGAAAAGTTATATATATATATATATATATATATATATATATATATATATATATATCAATTAAGTCCATTTGATCTAGAGTGTTGTTCAATGCCTCAATAGCTTTGGTGGTTCTTTGCTTCTAAGATCAGTCTATTGCTGATAATGGGGTATTAAAGTCCCCTACTATGAGTGTGTTGCTGTTGATATCTTTCTGATAGCCTTCGAATATTTTCCTTATATATTTTAATGCACGTATGTTGGGTGCATATATGTTTATCAGGGTTATATCTTCTTGATGGATTGTTCCCTTAAGTACTATAAAATGTCCTTCTCTGTCTCTTTTTATGGCCTTTTATGTGAAATCTGTTTTGTCTGATACAAGTATTGCTACCCCAGCTTTTTTTTAATGTCCGTTTGCTTGGAATACTTTTTTATATCCCTTCAGTTTCAGTCTGTGTAAATCTTTTGTTTCGAAGTGTGTCTCTTGTAGACAGCATATATGTGGGGCATGTATTCGTATCCATTCCACTGCCTTATGTCTTTTGATTGTAACATTTAATCCATTTACATGTAAGGTTATTATTGATAGGTATTTATTCATTTCCCTTTCTACCTCTGTTCCTCTTCCCCTCTCTTTTTCTTCTTTTTCTTAAAGCATTCCCTTTTGCATCTTTTGCAATGCTGCTTTGGTGGAGATGTATTCTTTTGGTCTTCCATTGTCTGGGAAACTCCTTAGTTCACCACCATTTTGAAAGAAAGCCTTGCTGCATAGAGTAGTCTTGGTTGTAGGCCTTTGTTTTTCATTGTTTGAAATATCTTTTGCCATTCTGTCCTGGCCTGTATTGTTTCTGTTGAGAAATCAGTTCATAGTCTTATCAGAGCTCCCTTGTATGTTATTTGCTGTTTTTCTCTTGTTGCCTTTAGGGTTCTCTCTTTTTCTTTGAATGTTGCCTTTTTAATTATGATGTGCTTGGAGTGGGCCTTTTTGAGTTCAGCTTCATTGGGACCATCTGTGCTTCCTGGTCTTTCATGACATTTTCTCTCATCAAGTTAAGAAAATTTTCTGTCATTACTTTTTCAATCAGGTTTTCTGTCCCATGCTCCTCCTCTTCTACTTCCTTTATTCCTATGATACAGACATTGTTTCATTTCATGTTGTCCTGCAGTTCTCTTAAACCCTCTTCATTCTTTTTTAGGCTTTTTTCATTTTGTTGCATTGTTTGGGAAATTTTTTCTACGTTGTCCTCTCACTCACTGATCCAATCCTCTGCTTCTTTTTGTCTGCTTTTGATTGATTCAACTGTGTTCTTCAGTTCAGAAATTGTATTTTTCATTTCTTACTCATTCTTATTGATAGTTTCCATGTGCTTTTTAATGCTGATGTAGTCCTCAGTAAATTCCTCATAGCTTCCCTGGAGTTCTTTGTAGTTTCCCTTTGAGTTTGTCGAGTTCATTGAGCTTCCTGATTACTATTATTTTGAATTCCATGTCTGATAGCTTGCTTGCTTCTGTTTCATCTATCCCTCCTCCTGGGAATTCTTCCTTTCCTTTTGGTGGAGTGTTGTTTCTGTTTGGTGGGGTATTATTCCGTCTCCCCATTTTGGGTGCTGGTCTTTTTCCTGCTTAGATTGATCTGCTTTTATTTTCTGCCTTTATGGTGTGATCTTCTTCTACACAGTTGTTGAGCTGTTGCCTCCAGCTGACGCCATTTGGAGGGGAGCAGTTTGTTTAAGTGATTTCTTCTGTAACGCTTGGGATGATTCTCTACTGGGACCTAGTCCACTGCTCTCCCAGCTCTTTCTTGAGATCCAGCATGCAAAACTTATTACAAAGTGCCTCTAGTACATTTCACCATCCTTTGGCCTCAGACAGAGGTGAGCGTCTTCTCTTGCACAGGCCAGGGGCCGGGGTGACCCATTGTGCACAGGGGCAGGCAGGTCCAAGGCTGACTGGTTGCTCTCCTGTTCCTGCAGAGGGATACACCTCTGTTCCCTGTAGGCGGGTTTGTTGTGGGCCTATTGGGGTGGCTGGTGAGTTGGTTTTGCACCCCTTGATGCAGGGCCATGGGCCCTGGGCACCTGTGCACAGCGGTGGTGGGCACACGTGTGCTGTAACCGGCCCGCTTATCTTGAGCCCTCTGGGGCGTGCCCAGGTGATGCCTCAGTGTGGGGGCTGGCATGTTGGTTCGGCTCCTATTGGGGAAGGCTGGGGGTGCCTGGGCGCAGCGGCAGTGTGTGCCTGCACATGGCAGCCAGTGCGCTAGCCTTGTGCCTGCTGGGGTGCGCCTGGGTGGCGCCTGTGCTCGGTAGCTGGCGAGCTGATTTTGTGCCTGTTGGGTCAGGGCCATGGGCACCTGTGTGCGGTGGCCATCCCGCTGTTCTTCTGCCCACTGGGGCATGCCCGGGTGGCGCCTGTGTGCAGTGGCTGGCGAGTTGGTTGCGCACCTGTGTGGGTGGACTGGGGCACTTGCGTGACCCAGGGGGAGGGTTGGGGAGTGGGCGAGTGCACTTCTGTGCCTGTGTTCATCAAGAATCTCATCCCACCCCTAGCATTTCTTCCCCTCTCTGCAAAAAACAAGAGAAAAAGAAAAAGGAAAAACACATTCAAACACACACAGCAGCACGCTATTTCTTGCCTCTCAGAGCCAGATGCCACCTGGCCCACTCCTTGCTCTGCCAGGCGGCAGAGTCTTGCTTTGCTCATGGTTTCTCTCTAGGGAAACCTGGGTTCACTAAAAAATCTTTGTGTATTGCCAATCACAGCTCAGGGTGCCAACAGAGTCAGAAATCCCATCTCATCCCTTTCTCCTCCACTATTCTCACCAGATAGGTCACTCCCAGACAGTCTTCTCCAATCTAGCAGCATCAAGGCTCAACTCCTGCCAGTATCCAGATGTTAACTGAGATATTCTGTCCACAATTAGTTCAAACTACAGACAAGTCTCGGGAGCAAGCAACCGCAGTCTCCCCTCACTCCTCCACTGTCTTCCTTCCTCCTGTTAATATTTTCTTTTAAACAACACATTAATTAAATTGACTGATGATTTTCATAACCCATTCAGTCTTTTTTTTTTTTGTTTTGGTATCAATGATATGCTAACCTTGATGTGAAAAGTTTTGCCCCTTCTAACAATTTTGTATAAATGTTATGATCACTATTTGGAATTAGCTTTTGAATGTTTGCTATAACTTACTAACAAAACCATCTGTGCCAGTTCTTTCTTCTATAGGAAGATATTTAATTATCAGTTGGATCTTTTAAATATTAAAAAAATCAGTCTAGGTTTTCAATTTGTTTTTGAGGGTTTTTTTTCTGGAAATTTTATGTAAGCTGTACATTTCATTTTGGGGAAGTTGATCATATCATTCCTGTTACTTTTCATACACTATACCATGCAATTTGTTTATTTTAAATTCTATATATTCTTTATTTGTAACTCTTTTTTTATTGATCAGTTTTTCCAGATTATCTGATTTGTATTACTTTAGAAAAAAAAAAAGCCAAACTGAATTAACAAGCAAACTAGAGACCAACTCATAGATAGAGAGCAGGATGCCAGCTCTTGGTGTGGGTTAGGGATTGGAGGGATCAAGCAAAGAGGAAAAAGGAGTCATGGGCATGGACAACAGTGTGGTGATTGCAGTGGGGAGAGGGTATAAGGGGGTTATATAGTAATGCAAAAAATACAATAATTTTTTTTAAAACCCAAGCTTTTATCTTGTTGATCCCCTATTTTACTTTTATTTTCCAAAAATTTCCAACTGTATAAGCCATTTTGTCTTTGTAATTTATTTACAGTTGTGATCATACATGTTTAGTCTATGCATGAAAACACACATATTTTTCAGAAAACTTACTCTTCAAAAAAGACTTGAATGCATTGACTGGGTGCTGGTTGTGGACGAACAAGCAAGGTCATCCTGATCTGAAGAAATTTGAGTTTGTAGGCAACAGAACCCAGAAAGTTTGATGGCTTTCTGGGGACAGGTACCAACAATAGAACCAGAATGAAAAATCTCTCAAACTTTGGGAACTGAATACAATGACCAGGTGACTGACAAGTTGGAAGCTAGTGAGCATGTTCTGGAATGACTGCCTGAAGTCCAGAGCAGGGAGGTTGATGTACTGTTTTTATGGAACAGTTATTGCTTGCCATGTGTATTAGACTGACAGAAGTTTAGCAGCTTTGGGGAACAGTGGGTTTTGTCTCTTGAGCTGGAAGCCCATGGTTTACTAGTAAACAGAACAGTGAAAGAGTGTGATGATAATTTTCAGCTCAAATGAAAAAAAAAAAACCAAAACAAACTAATCCATTATGGTAATATAAACCCATCAACCATGGGATGATTATAGTTATGAAGAAAATCTGTCAGATGAAGCAATTATGAGGTCTTGGTGACCATCAGCATGACACAATATTTGATAAAACCACAATTCTGTTGCATTAAAACATCCAAATTTATTTTTAAAAGCATGAATTTCTTTAATTTTTAAATATAGCATGTGGAAATATACCATTCTGACTTCTGTTTCTGAATTTTATAAGACTGAATATCTTCCTTGACATACATACAATAATTCATTCCTTGTTCACCAGCTCCCAGGGAACAGTGTACTTTAATTAACATTTGCATTACACAAATATCTGCTCATCTTAATTTTCTCTATAAAAGAGATTGAAATTTGTTCTACCAAGGAAGCAAGATCAACACACTTAGAGGCTGGGTATAGGATTTTAACAATTCAAAGATTCAAGTGTCATAACTGGTTTAACTAAACAAAGCTATAATGTACATTTCAGAAAACTGCTGGAAAGGAAAATCAATTTTGAGTTTGAATGGAATTCAAATAAATCTAGCACCATGTATCTGTACCCTGCTAAGGATTCCTACAAATTATTTGCAAAGTCTTAAGCTTACTTGAAAAGAGGCATGTATTTGCCATTTTTCTTAAACTGAAATTTTTTTCCTTATAGGCTTATGGAAATATTTTGTATCCTTATAAGTGACTAATGTAGACCTGCTATTTTTCAATTTCTCTCTAGGTGTACTTTTAAAAATTTTAAACCTTAGTTACAAGTTTACTTGGTTTAGTCATTTTGGGAGGGAGAGATGGACTAAATGGATTGATTCTGGTATATAATGCCCAGAATCAGATTGATCAATGGTAGTGAGAAAAACACACCCAATAATGTGTCATGTGTTCATTTTGTGTTTCTGTAAATTGATAGATTAAAATAGATTTTTTTAGGGACATCTAGGAACCTAAGGAATTGGGGATTACTATTTTGTAATTAAAAGTTATTTTTTGTCTTTTCTAAATCTCAGGATGAGGAAAGATGCTGGTGTGGCATCATAATATTTGAAAGATACACTGCAGAAGAAAGACTGACAAATTTAAGATCTTAAAGTCATTCTGTTTAAAGAACAGAAGTAATAAAATACAGTTTTTTTTTAGGTAAAAATAAATTTACAGGATTTTTTTTTTTTGATTCAAGTCTCTGTTTATTTGATGCTCATTTCAATGTAAATCATTCTGTTATTCTTTATTTAAAATATAAAATGTGAAAAAATTCTCTTAGAAAATCTTCAGATTAGAGGCAATTATTCCAAATTATCAAACAACAAAGACCTTCAGGACTATAGCATTATAATACCAGTTGGAAACATTCACTCAGACAATATCGGGAATGACAACCTCCATTGTGCAACTAATAGTGAATGGAGTTCCATGGGGCTGGGCAATCCCCACCCTGCAGCCTCCAAGAGGACTGGGAATATTTCTTATCTTTTGTTATCAAGTACAGTATTCCCTCACTTATTGTGGGTATCACGTTCTAGACCCCCCCATGATAGGTGAAAATCCATGAAGTAGGAACCTTACATTTATTTTAGTATTTATATATATTTTAAGGCTTTATAAACCCTTCCCCCACACTTATAAACCATTCCCAGTCCCTTATTAACCTTTCCCACTCCCCTATTAACTTTTCCCACACTTTTATAAACACTATTTATATTCTTAAACATATTCTACACTCTTAAACCTATGTAACTTTAACAGCATATGTATACAGTATTGCAAAATCCTGCGATATAGCAAAAAATCCACAATAAATAATTAAATATAATATTTTTTAAAATCCCACGATACAGTGAGGCCATGATAAGTGAACCGAAATATACAGAGGGACTACTGTACACAGAAAGGAGAACTTGAAACTCTTCCACTAGCTGATCTTTCTCCTTCCCTCCCTCACCCTACTGACAGCTCTTTAAACTTTCTCTATTAATGGTATCTTCTCCATTTCTCTGGAGGGGATTAACCACATTGGCTTGTCCTGTCCTGTTCTTCTATCCAAGGGATTGTACAGTACAAAGCCATTAAGAGGGAACATCTCATTTTGTTAAAGATGAAAGAATCTGAACAGTAATTCTTAGAATTCTTTAGTGGCAGCCTCATGTCCATGCTTGACATCAGGAACAAATCTGTATGAAGATCTTTGTTTGCCATGTGATACCCAGCTATTCTTAACATTGGTTAGGCTACAAGATTGCATGTCATAGCCTATCTGTTGGTTAAAAGATTAATCACTTAAGTAGTTGTGACCTAATCTAGTGAACTAATTACAATGCACTGATGGAATAATCATCTTTTAAAGAAACTAATCTCATCTGTAAACAGAAGATAATTTATTTCTTGCCTAATGTAGTGAATTGAAATATATTAACTCTTGAGTGGTTTCAGATCTACTCTTTTTAGTCTTAAAGTTTGGTTCCCCAAAGAAACTCTTACAAATACACACAAGTGCATGCACACACATGCCTGTGCATATATGTATACACATACCTATACATATTCACAGACAATTTTACAGTCAGGAACAAAACTTTCATAAGTTTCTTTTTATGGCAGTTGCTTTGGATCATTTCAACTAATAATGCAATAATCAGTAGCTAAAGATTTCTCTCTTATTCTACTTTCATTCTTTCCATTTCTTTGTAACTTTTTTGCCATTTCCTATCTGCTGTTCCAGTTGCATGTTCCCTGGTTAGCAATTTGTAATGTATAAATATGGTTATGTTAAATAGGTGTTAATGAGCAGTGTTTTGATAAAGGGTCTGATCATAGAAGACATGGTGGGGAATACCAATCACTCTATTTTAAAGAAATCCTCTGTAAAATAATATCTGTACAGAACATATTTACTAGGGGCAGGTGGTCATACTTACAGAAAATCCTTTGCTCCCTGTGTACTTTCAAATAGGGAGAAAATCAATAGTGTTTGATAGGTAAGTATTTGGAGATTTGAGAAAGAAATTAAAGCTGCATGTTTAGGAACAAAAACAACAAAAAATGAGGCTCAAGTGGTTATTCATCCCTGAAATGACAAGCCTACAGAAAACAGACATGGATAGCTAAAACCCTGTTGTAATCATGGCTCTTCAGAAATACAATTCTAATTTGCTGTGTATCAAAGGTCTCTTTGGGATTACATTCACACAATATTAAATTTACAAGGAAAACACAGCAAAACACAGCATCTGTCAGATATGATATGAACTACTAGCTTGAGGTAGTTCATATTTCAACATTAGATTGCACTATTTTGTGATGATGTCACATTTTTTAAAGCTGAGTTTTCATTAATTGTTGTGATCAAAATGAATGGTGAATAAAAATCAATATGAAATGGAAATGGGGATGGCAGCATCTAAGCTGAATTCAAAGTTTAATACATTCTAAGAGCACCAATCCACTTAGTATATTATTGTGGTAATTTAAAAATGTTTTAAAAATTAATCCATTCATGTATATTTTAATGTTACTAAGTTAAGCATAAATTATTAAGTTGTTTTAGCCTAATTACTTCATAAACAGAAGGGTAAGGTATTTTTTCTGATTAGTGAGCATGATGAAAAATTTACTCAGACCCCAAGGGTCCTAGAAACCAAGAAAGTCTTGAAACCTCTAAATTACATAATTCTGTTATTTGACACTGACTGTTTAAATTTGTTGAATCTTACTTGAGAATAATCAAGAAAGACCAGTGATACTGTAAGAAAGTTATTTTTTATATGGTCTGTATATGTGTGTGTGTATGGTTAAATATTTCCAGGTCCCTAAGTCTCTACCTACCAGTGCATTGAGGCAGGGTTTTTCTGATATGATGTATCTATAATCTGCTTTCCACAACCCCTGCTTCTGGTGTGAGACTGATGAGGCTGCTCCATGGTGGACATGGGATAAAAGTCCTTTAGCAGGAAGACTTCAAGTGACTTGGCCCAATAATGAGGTGTGTAAATAAATAACCCTTTTATACTACTTGTTGAAGGAATTGATATACCTCACTTTGGGCTGATTGATTCTTGGACCAACCCAACAATGTGAAAATTATCCTCACCTTGGTCCTTACTCCATAGGATGTGAAAATTATCTAATCACTGGGGCAGCAATGCTGAGCCAATTAGCAGTGACCTTTTCCTCTACCTATCAAAAAGTCTTCATTATTCAGTGTGTAGCTCAAGTTCCAATTTTTTCCTGAGCCCTTCCTCAATCCCCCAAATGATATTTGTCAGTCAAGTCTTCCTGTGTACTAATTATATCAGTGCTCCTTATTGTTTATATGTTTCTCCTAGTTTGTAAGTTCATTAGAAATAGAAATATACTTAAGAAACCTTTGTTAAATTATCTTAATGAGACTTATAATTTTAGTGAGAGCCACAAATGTAATGACTTTTCTTCTATTTTAGAAAACAATGATCATTAACAAAATGTTATTATTATCCATTTCAGGGCTACTCAATATTATCACCTTCATATAAAATGGTAATAATTCTATAATATCTGGATAAATGAATGAGATCTTGACTAAGTAACTCCCAGAGTGGAGAATTGATATTTCAGTACACCTGTAACCCAATGACATACCAGTGTACTGTAGTATATAGATTGGTAAGCTGGTCTTGGGTCTTATGCTACTTTGGTTACAATAATATCCTTGTGTATACTGCTCAGAAGACAACTTATAAATATTAAAGCAAATGTAATAGCTAAAACTTACAAAATTCCCATAAACTTTCTCTGGTTCAAAATTGTTGAGCTTAGTAGTTAATGATATTGGAGAACCGTGAAGCACTTGCTGGGCTTCCGCCCACAGAGGGATGTTTGAGGTGGAGTCATTGAATATTGTTTTGTTTTGTTTTTGTTTTGAGATTCCATTGCCATAATTATTTCTCAGTCATGGAGTATTTTTTGGACAAAGACCTGTATCACAGACCAGGTAAGCAACACAGATGAATGCACCTGATCAGTCCAGGATAAGGAGTGTAAAAGCCAGGAGACAGAAGTGGTCTGTATCACATCATGTCACTCCACTGTTTAAAAACCTACTGTGGCCACACATAAATTTAGAAAAAAATCTAAATTGCACACCATTCTTTCCATGGTTGTATGCTGTATACTTCTTATTTCTGTAACCTCATTCATTATTCTACAAATATTCATTGAGTACTTACCATATTCCAAAAATGTTGGATACATACATGAACAAAGGTAAGATCCTTGCCCTCATGCTATTAACAATTTAATTCAAGAGATAATAGACAATAAGCTATACAATAAAGGTGTACAATAAACAATCTTATTTTAGTGATAATGCGAATATAAAAAAAATGTTGGGGAAGTTGAAAAGGTTGAGAGTACCAACAGGAATTAGGTCAGACACTTTCTTTTCTTTTGTAAAGAGTCAAGCATTATTTTAGGCTTTGAAGGCCAAGGGTCTTTGTAGCAATTGATCAACCTTGCCCTTGCAGTGCAAAGGCTGACATAGGCATAAGTTAATAAGTGGGCATGGCTGTGTTCGAGTAAAACTTCATAAAAACACATAGTTGGCGAGATTTCTGGCCAAGATATAGGCCTAGACTGGCATGCTATGTCTCCCTCCACAACTAAGAAGAAATACAACTACTGCAAAACCAGAAATAAACAGAAGTTCCAGGAAATAAGTGGAAGTCCAACATATGAGGTTATAAAAAAGCAGTACTCATCCAGAGGGGTAGGAGGGACAAAGCCAGGGCGGAGAGGTCAAGCTGTGCTGGTGGTGGCAGCAGCAGCAACAGAGGTGGGACAGTGAAAACACCACAGTGTGGTGCTAAGGGTCATCTGATTGTGACAAGTGCACAGGGCTCTGCCCCCTATAGCATAGGAGGTATGACAGTCCCACCCAGGAAACAAAGGTAAACAAATAACTGTCAGGATGCCACAGATTATGATAGAGATCCTGGTGATGCAGCTGACCAGACAGCAAATATTTAATCTAATGAAGTAGCAGATATAAAATCTTTCTGAGGCACAGTTCAGAGCTTTGGCTATAAAAATGCTTACAGACCTAATAGCAGATCTTAAACAATATGGGAAAGGAATGAAGGCTAGTCCTGCTGAAATGAATGAAAACACATACGAAACTAGTGGTGAGGGAAAAAAAACCCAGGGATCATATCAACAAATTGGAACACAGGGAAGGAACAAACAGTCAACCAGTGTAGAAAGAGGAAACAAAAAGTGAGGAAAATGAGGAGAAGCTCAGAAACCTATGGGACAGCTATAAGCAGGCCAACATTCAAATGATAGGGTTGCTGGAAGGTGAAGAAGAAGAACTAGAAATGAAAAAATTATGTGAAAAAATAATGAAGCAGAACTTCCCTAACTTGGGGAAGGAAATAGACTTACAGGTCAAGAAAGCACAGAGAGTTCCAAAAAAACCTGGACCCAGGGGGAACCACACCAAGACACATTATAATCAAAAGGTCAAAAATTAAGGATAAAGAGAGAATCTTAAAAGCAGCAAGAGAGAAGAAGAGAATTACATACAAAGGGGTCCCAATAAGACTATCAGCTGACTTCTCAAAAGAAACTCTGCAGACAAGAAGGGATTGGCAAGAAATATTCAAAGTAATGAAAAGCTAAAACCTACAACCATGATTACACTATCCAGCGAAGCTGTCATTTCGAAGAGAAAAGCAGAGAAAGTGCTTCCAGGACAAAGTAAAACTGAAGGATTCATCAGATCTAAACCACTGTTATATGAAATGTTAAAGGGACTTGTTTAGGAGAAAGAGGATCAAAACTATGAACATTAAAAGGAAAACTATATCACAACAACCAACAACAGAAGCTAGGGAACTGAAACAAAGGCAAACTAGGCAACGAGAGGGGAAAAAGAATTACAGGTATGGGGAACATTATGGGGCGAGGTAAGTGGGGAGGGGGAAGGGGGAAAGGGAGGAAGATGGTACAGGAATTAAGAAGCATAGTAGGAGGGAGTGGAGTAGACAGGAAGATGTTGAGAAGAACTATATGTACAAGCAATGGGCATGGACTAAGGTGGGGTGACAACTGGAGGGAGGAAGGTTACTGGGTGGAGGAGAACAAAGGGAAAAGAAATTGGGACAACTGTAGCAGAATAATCAATAAAGCATATTAAAACACACACACACACACACACACACAGTTGGCTTATTTGGCCAATTAACTATAATTTAAAGACTCCTGGGTTACAATATTAAATGGTCACTCAGGAATGCCTCTTTGAGAAGGTAGAATTTGAGCATTCTGTTCCATGTAATTTTAGTAACATCAATACGTTAACATGTTTTATGTGCATGTTTGTAGGCAAGTTTTGGTTTTTTTTTTCTGTCCCTGTGAGTTTATAAATTCCATGAGGACAGTGAACTGGTCTTATGTTGTTCACCACTTAATACAGTATATAGAATACAGTAGCTATTCAATAAATATTTGTTAAATGAGTAGAGAGTGAATGTCATTCCTAAAGAGGTCATTTAGTACTCGGCTTTAGCAAGTCATTACCATAAAAGATTGAGGCATTTGTTATCAAATTTTCTATGTTTCTAGCAAAGCTAGAAATCCAAATTTCTTGTTTAAAATCTCTCAATTTCATTTTATTACTGTATAATATATATATATATATATATATATATATATATATATATATATAGAGAGAGAGAGAGAGAGAGAGAGAGAGAGCGCAGGAGGGAGGAAGGGAAAGAGAAACATCAATTTGTTGTTCCATTCATTTGTGCATTCATTCATTGATTATTGTATTTGCCCTAACCAGGGATTGAACCTGCATGATTGGAACTAATTTAAAAATATACAAATCTTTGCATGTCAGACTAAATATTTCTGTAAGCTAGTTATCTGGAACTTCTGCTATATGCATATAATTTCATGGGAAAAAGCAACTAGTGTTTTATTTAATCTCTTTTCTACACTGTGCAGTATGAGACGTGACATGGGCAACTTGTTAGGGTCAGTGGTTGGTAGCAATACCAGGTCAAATCACTTCTTAGTTTTTCCTATCCATAGTCTCTGACCATAAGAACTGCACATGATGAAATTATTTTTATTATAGAATATGCTCTCCTAAGAAAAGGAGTTCAGACTTAGTGCATACAACTGGACTCTATCAGCCTATGGAAAGTTCCTTTTCACTTATATTACAGTTCTCTACTTGGCTTGCTCTTGAGGGGTGACGTTTCCAAATCTTTGGATTTATGTGCTATAGTTTTCAAGGTAAAAGTCAAAAGTATATCTCCTAGTACTGTGTCTTGCCCATGGGAGATTTTATTAAATATGTATTTTAGAATGAATAAAATCTGTATTATTATATTTGAGAAATAAATATTAATTGGATAAAAATATTTTGAGTCAGAAATTATTGTACTCAAACGATGGAGGTTGAAAATTTAATATATAACACAAATCCATACCTGGATAATTGTCGAATCTATAATAAATGAAAACTTGAAAGAGCTAAGGGCTATAGCTGAATATGCTATAATACTAATTATAAGTAATATTTATTGTATTTTTGATATGTGATTAATACTAGTTATTTTACATTTATTGTTATTTAGAATAAGGTAAAATATTTATTACACCGTGAGTATGTTAAAGTCATATGATCTATACAGTTTCAAAACTATGGCAGATGATTACTGTGAACTTATTCTAAGATGTACCATCTTGTTTCTCAGTGTCTAGGATTACTTATTCCAGTTAATTTTCAAGATAACAGAAAATATAAATAGATAAACACACGCTAATCTAACCTATGAGATAAAAGGCAAAGGATTGAATACTGAGTTTAAGTTTATGATACTTTGCTTTGGGGTCAGATTTGAAAATAGCATAAATAATCTGTATTTGTATTACCTTTAAGGGACAAAATTATCACAGATACCTAGAATACATAGATAATATCAAGAATTTATTTTTTTGGAATATCACATTCTCAGTCTCCTGCCTTAATAAGTTAAAAACAAAATAATTAGTACATATTGATAATTTTAGTTTCTCCTACTTTTTTTTTATTGAGGTGTAATTGACATGTAACATTATATTGGTTTCAGGTATAGAACATAATGATTTGATGTATGTATATTTGTGAAATAATCATCACAATAAGTTTAGTTAATATCCATCACCACATAGTAATATTTTTTATAACAAAAACTTTTAACTCTCATAGCAACTTTCAAATATGTGATACATCATTATTAACTATAGTCACCATGCTATATATTACATCCCCAGAACTTATTTCTGGAACTATGTACCTTTTGACCACTTTTTGCACTCATCAATCTTGGCCACCCCACCCTACCTCTTGCCACTACCAATCTATTATCTCTCTCTCTATGACTTTGTTTTTTGTTTTAGGTTTCACATAAGTGAGATTATACAGTATTTTTCTTCCTGTCTGACTTAACTTAGCATAAGACCTCAAGATCTATCTATGTTGTTCAAATGGCAGGATTTCTTTCTTTGTTATGGCCAAGTAATATTATATTTTGCACACACAGACACACACAGCTGCATACCTTGACAATATTGTAGTTTGGTTCCAGACCATCCTAATAAAGTGAACATTGCAATCAAACAAGTAACACAAATTTATGGTTTCCCAGTCATATAAAAGTTATCTTTACAGTATACTGTAGTCTATTAAGTGTGCAACATCATTATGTCTAAAAACACAATGTACATACCTTAATTTAAAATACTTTGTAGCTAAAAAAATAAATTCTAACTATCAGCTGAGCCTGTTGTCAAAATGGCTCTGATACTTGCTCGACCAAGAGTTGCCACAAATCCTCAATTTGTAAAAAATACTGTATATGCAAATCACAGTAAAGTGAAGTTCAATACAACAAGGTATAACTTTATGCAACATTTTCTTTCTACATTCATTCATGATGGACACTTAGGTTGTTTCCATGTTTTGTCTGTTATAAATAATACTGTAGTGAACATGGGGGTTGGGGTTACAAATATCTTTTCAAGTTATTATTTCCATTTCCTTTGACTAAATACCTAGAAACAGAATTTCTGGGTCATCCACAAGTTCTGTTTTTAAGTTTTTGAGAAAACTCCATATTATTTCCATAGCGGTGGCACCAATTTACATTCCTTCTAACATTCTACCTCCCTAACATTTACTGTCTTTTGTCTTTTTATTTTTAAATGGATTTTTAAAATTCATTGATTGATTTTTAGAGAAAGAGGAAGGAGAAGGAAGGTGGAAGGGGGGGAGAGAGAGAGAGAGTTATTCTATGAAAAAAGCTATCGGAATTTTGAAAGTGATTGCATTGAATCTGTAGATTACTTTATAGTATGATGTTTTAACAATATTAATTATTCCAATCCATAAGCATGGGATATCTTTCCATTTTTTGTGTCTTCAATTTCTTTCATCAATGTTTTATAATATTCAGTACACAGTGTCAGAACATTGGAGGCAGCTAGAATGCACACCTGGACTTTTGACATATGCAAGTCAACCTGGTCCTAGCCGGTTCCCAGAGGAAGTGTTAATGGACCTAGGCCAATAATGTTAACTAACTTGGTGGGGGAAAAGCAATGACATGTAAATGACCCATTGAATATGTTGATAAGCAAACACACCCTCACTGAAATATGTGTTGGATAAGTATAAAAAGTCCAGGTAGGTGATTCCTATGGGCCCAGGAGGTGGACTGGGAGTCTCCATTCCTCATTCCTCATTCCCCACTCCCTTGCCCCCTCTCCCCACCTCCTTTCCCCATCTCCATTTCCCTCTTCCCCATTCCCCCTCTGCCTTCAATAAACCCATTGCCTGATTCCACAGTGGTCTCTGGGTAATTTCTCAAGAGTAAGGCTGCCCTGATACACAGGACTTTGACCTCCTGATGATATTTATTTCTAAATAATTTTTAAAGTAAATGTAAATGGGATTGCTTTCTTAATCTATCTCTTTTTCATTAAAGTATAATTGGCATATAATATTATATTCCAGGTATACAACATAGTAATTTAACATTTATGTATCTTATGATGCAATCACCATGATAAATTTAGTAAACATCTACTTGTATAAAGTTATTACAATATTATTGTTGTCTCTGTGCTATACAGTGCATCTCTAAGATTTATTTATTTTAAAACTAGGGATTTGTTTCTTTTATTCTCCTCTGTATATATGAGTCTGTTTCTGTTTGCATGTTTTGTTTCATATTTTAGATTCCACATATAAATTAAATTTTATGGTATTTTTCTTTGTCTGACTTAAATCATTTAGCACAATATCTTCTAGTTTCATCCATGTTGTCACAAGTAGCAACATCTTTTTTAAAACTGAAATATAGTTCATCATATATACATATGTGTTTGTATATTTGTATATAATATATATCTCACATATTTTTTATCCATTTATTTATCAGTAGTCATTTAGGTTGCTTCCATGTCTTGTTAATTGTAAATAATACTGCAATGTGCATAAGGGTACATATATATTTTCGAATAATTTTTTTCAATTAAGTACCCAGAACTTGAATTGCTGGGTCATATGGTCATTCTATTTTTAATTTCCTGAGAAAGCTTCATGCCATTTTACAAGTGAATACACCATTTTTCAATCCCACTCACAGTGCACAAGGGTTTACCTTTTGTCCACATCTTCACCAACATGTGTTTGTTGACTCTTGATAATAGTTGTGTGACAGGTGTGAGTATGTCATTGTGGTTTTAATTAGCATTTCCTTGATAATTAGTGATGATAACCATCTTTTTGTAAGTCTGTTAGCTCTCTCTATGTCTTTTTTGGAGAAATGTCTATTGAGGGACCTCTATCTTTTTTGTTTTTTTGTTGGTGTTCTGATGTTGAGTTGTATGAGTTCTCTATATATTTCAGAGACTAACCCATTTTCAGGTATATAATTTATATATTTCTCATTCAGTAAGTTGTAATGTTGTTTTGTTGATAGTTTCCCTCACTGTGCAAAACCTTTTTATTTTGATGTAGTTTCATTTATTTATTTTTGCGTCTGTTGCTATTGCCTGGGGAGACATAGCCAATAAAATACTGCTAAGACTAATATCAAAGAATTAACTTCTTATGTGTTCTTTTTTAAATTAAGTATAGTTGGTATATGATATTATATTAGTTACATTAATTTCAGGTGTACAATATAGTGATTTGACATTGTTATACCTTACAAGGTAATCACTAACTAATGCTACTAATCTGTTACCATACATACTTATCACAATGTTATTGATTATATTCCTTTTCACTTTTTTTTCCCATCACTCAACCCTCCCCCACATCTCCATCCTGTAACTACCAACCCTTTGGTCTCTTTCTCTGTGTTTTTTTGAAGTTTACTTTCAGGTATTTAAGTCAAATACATTTTGAGTTTATTTTTGTATATGGTGCAAGAGAGTGGTCCAGTCTTAGTTTTTTCAAGTATCTGTCATTTACTCCCTGTATATTCCTGCCTCCTTTTTTGCAGATTGATCATGTAAGCATCAGGTTATTTCTGGGTTCTCTATTCTGTTCCATTAGTATGTGCTTGCATTTGTATCAATACTATAGTGTTTTGATTACTAAGCTTTGTAGTATAGTTTGATATCAGCTAGTGTGATACCTCCAACTTAGTTTTTCTTTCTCTAGATTGCTTTGGCTCCTCGGGATCTTTTGTGGTTCTATATAAATTCTGAGGATAATTTTTTCTAGTCCTATGAACAACAAATTTATTTTTATAAGAGTTGTATTGAATTTGTAGATTGCTTTGGACAGTATGGATGTTTTAATAATATTAATCCTTCAACTCAGTGATTGAGTATACTGACATTTACTTATGTCATCTTCAATTCTTGCATCAATATTGCATAATTTTCAGAGTACAGGATTTCATTTCCTTGGTCAAAGTTATTCCCAGATATTTTATTCTTTTTGATGCAAATATAAATGAAATTATTTTCTTAATTTCTAATAGCTCATTATATACCAAAGTTTCTGTATTTTAATTGTGTACCATAAAAATTTACTCAATTCAATTATTAGTTCTAACAAGTTTTTGGTTTTTTTTTTAGAACCGTAAGGGTTTTCTGCATACTGTATCATGGTAGCTGTCTATAGTGACAGTTTTATTTCTTTCTTTCATATTTGAATGCCTTTTGTTTATTTTTCTTATCTACATCTATGGCTAAAACTTGAGGTGAGTGTAGGCTTTCTGATTTTAGAGGAAGAGCTTTTAACTCTTGACCAATAATTATATTAGCCATAAGTCTGTCATATACAGAGTTTAATATATTGAATTATGTTTCTTCAAAACACACATTGTGAAGAATTTTATTATTAATGGATATTAAAATTTTTCAAAACTTTTTTCAGAATATATTAAAATATCATATAATATTTATTCTTGGTTTTAATGCGGTGTATCACATTAATTGATCTGCCTATATTAAACCACCTTTGCATCCCTGGAACAAATTTTACTTGATCATCTAATATATTGTTGAAAAATTTTATATGTATGTTCATCTGCAATCTTGGCCTGTAATTATTTTGTAGAGGTTTTATCTGTTTTTATTTTTTTAACATGCTTTATTGATTATGCTGTTACAGTTGTCCTAATTTCTTTTCCCTTTGTTCCCCTCCACCTAATGACCCCCTCCCTGCTGATCTCCCCCCCAAAAATGTTCCCCATACCGATAATTATTTTCCCACTCTCATTGCCTTCTTAGTTTGCCTTTGTTTCGATTTTCTAGCTTCTGTTGTTGGTTGTTGTGATATAGTTTTCATTTTAATGTTCATAGTTTTGATCCTCTTTCTCCTAAACAAGTCCCGTTAACATCTCATATAACAGTGGTTTGGATCTGATGAACTCCTTCAGTTTTACTTTGTCCTGGAAGCACTTTCTCTGCCCTTCTATTTGGAATGACAGCTTCTCTCGATAGTGTAATTGTGGTTGTAGGTTTTTGCTTTTCGTTACTTTGAGTACTTCTTGCCAGTCCCTTCTTCCCTGCAGAGTTTCTTTTGAGAAATCAGCTGATAGTCTTATTGGGACCCCTTTGTATGTAATTCTCTTCTTCTCTCTTGCTGCTTTTAAGATTCTCTCTTTATCCTTAATTTTTGACCTTTTGATTATAATGTGTCTTGGTGTGGTTCTCCCTGGGTCCAGGTTTTTGGAACTCTCTGTGCTTTCTCAACTTTAGTTTCATTGATCCTTTCTATTGTTACTCTAGTTTATACTTTGTTTATGTTTACTCTGCTTTTTATTATTTCCTTCTAATCATTTTGAATTTTTCTTGTTCTTATTTTACTTGTTTCCTAAGTTGTAAAGTTAAATAGTTTATTTGGGATTTTTCTTGTTTCTTGAGATAGGCTAATATCACTATGAACTTCCCTTTTGGAACTGCTTTTACTGTATACCCAAGAGTTTGGAATGTTGTTTTCATTTTCATTCATCTAATTATATGTTATAGATGAGTATAAATATATATACACATATGTTATATATATTTATATATAAATTTATATATTATCTACAAATTTATAAATAAATGTTTCTTCATTGACCCATTGGTTGCTTAATAGCATGCTCTTTAGCTTCCACGTGTATGTTATTTCTAGTTTTCTTCTTGTAATTGAGTTCTTGTTTTATACCCTTGTGGTTTGAATAGATGCTAGTTATGATTAAAACTTCTTGAATTTATTGAGGCTTACTAGATTTGTGGCCTAACAGGTGACTTACTCTGGAGAATGTCAAATGTAAGAAAAATGTACATTCTTCTGCTTTTGGATGGCAGGTTCTGTAAATGTTTGTTAAATTCATTTAGCCAAACATATCATTTAAGACCAAAGTTTTCTTATTGATTTTCTGTCTGAATAATCTATCCATTGATATAAGTGGAGTATAAATGTCCCCTGTGGTTATTATAATTCTGTCTATTTGTAGGTACATTAATATTTGATTTATATATTTAGGTGTTCCTATGTTGAGTGCATAAATATTTACAAATATATCCTCCCATTGGATATCTCCTTTATCATCATATAAAAACCCTTTGGTTCTACAATTTTTGTTTTAATGTATAGTTTGTCTAATATAAAAATAGCTACACTTGTTTTTTTGTTTTCATTTGCATGGACTATCTTCTTTCCAACTCTCCTCTTTCAGTCTCTGTGAGGCCTTATATCTGAAGTGAGTCTATTGTAAGCAGCACATGTTTGGATCTCAGCTTTTTAAAAAATCCATTCAGCCACTCCATCTTTTGATAAAATTTAGTCCATTTACATTTAAAGTAAGTATTGATAGGTATAGCCTAGCCACCATTTTGTTAATTGCTTTCTAGCCAT
This sequence comes from Furipterus horrens, assembly GCF_987537825.1. NCBI lineage: Eukaryota > Metazoa > Chordata > Mammalia > Chiroptera > Furipteridae > Furipterus > Furipterus horrens. The sequence goes on along the minus strand of NW_028327171.1, from coordinate 134,492,820 downwards.
TTAGTATTTTCTCTATTTATTTTTTCTCTCACCCTCTTCCTTTGTGATTTGGTGATTTTCTATAGTTGTATGTTTAGATTCCTTTTCTTTATCTTTTGTATATCTAATAGAGTTTTGCTTTGTGGTTAACAAGACACTTACATAAGACAATTTATTATTATAATTGTCAATTGTAAGTTGATAACTTCAGTTTGAATGCATTCTAAAACTTATGCTATTTTTAACTGTATTTTTATTGTTGGCTCTATTACTGACGTCCCCATTTCCCCCTCCTTTGCCCACCTTCACCCAGCCCTCACCTCCCTCCATCAGGTCACTGCCACACTGTTGTCTGTGTCCATGGGTTATGCATGTATGTTCTTTGGCTAATCCTGCTTTTATTCCCACCCCATGTTTTATGTTTTTGATAACACAAAAAGTATCTTTTTATCTCTTGTATCTATTTTAAAGCCTTTGGTTTTATAGTTGTTCTTACTACTTGTGTATTTTAACTTTCAAACTAGCTTTGTAAGTGATTAACCCATCACCTTTACAGCTTTAGATTTTGAATTTTAATATATATTTATTTTTACCTGTGAGATTTATAATTTCATGTGTCTCTTTTACTATTTAGCATTCCTTTGTTTCAGCTTTAAAAAAAAGTCACTTTGACATTTTTTTAAGGAAGTCTAATGGTGATGAAATCCTTCGGCTCTTATTTGTCTGAAAATCTTTCTTTCTCTTTCATTTCCGAAAGGCTGTTTTGTCAGTAGAGCATTACAGGTTGGCTGATTTGCTGTTTTCAGGGCTTTGAATATATTCAGCTCTTTCTTTTGACCCCAAAAGTTTTTGCTGAGAAATCACAGATAGTTTATTGGAGTTTTCTTGTGTATAACAAGTTGTTTTCCCCTTGCTGCTTTTAAGAGTCTTTCTTTATCTTTAACTTTTGACAGATCAATTGTTTTGGGGTTGAGTCTACCTGGGTTCCTCTCATTTGGAACACTTTGCACTTCCTGGATTGGCATGTTTGTATCCTTCCCTTGGTTAGGACGTTTTAGCTATTATTTATTCAAATGTTTTTCCCCATTCTCTTTCTCTTTTCCTCCTAGGACCCCTAAATGCAAATATTGGTTCACTTGATGTTTTCCTATAACCTAAAACTGTCTTCAATTTATTTTTCTTTTTGCTGCTCTGATAGGATGAAGTTCTCTACCCTGTTTTTATGTTCACTGATTCTTCTACTTTATCTAGTCTTCTTAGGAACCCCTCTACTGCATTTTTTAGTTTAGTTATTGTATTCTTCAGCTTAATGATTCTGTTTGGTGTTTTCTTATGTTTTCTATCTTTGTTGAAATCCTCACTTTGTTCATGCGTTGCATCTCCATGAATGAAATTTTGAACTCTTTATGAGGTAAATCACATATCTATGTTTCACTAAGGTATTTTTATGAGGTCTTATTTATTTATTTGAAACACATTTCTTAGTTATTTTTTCACTTTCTTTGACTTCTTGCATTGGTATCTATGCAGTAGATAAAAGCCACCCCTTCCATTCTTAAATAACTGGTTTTTGTAGGATACACACCTTTGTTTTTAACATTAACCTAGTTCTTGTTTGTACCTTTTTGAGTTTCCTCTGTAATTTTCCTAAGAAGATAGCAACCTATTCTATACCAGTAGTTGAGATTGTGTCAAGATTGGTCCAAAAGTGGGTATGATATAAATCATCACTTAGATTTAGGCTGATTGGAAATCAGATCCTCAAGCAGCAGCTTTTAAAGTATCCAATTAGGTCTCTTTCAGGGAAAGACTGAAAGGTAGGCATATCTGTTCTCTCTGCACTAAGTGACATGGTGATAACCAGTTAAGAACTATTTATTTGTTTGCTACTATTCTACTACACCCATGAACACAAGCCCCTTTCTTTACCAGAGCCAAGTTATCAAAAGACATTAGCCACAAAAATTGGATTGGCAGATGTGTTCCCAAGGTTCTTTCTTGGGGATACTGGTGACCTGGGTTGGAGCACAGGGAGAGTCAAAGTTGGTACCCACCAGCTTCCCTAGTCTCTGGTGGGGATTAGTCAGGCTTCTAGATGTGTGTTTAATTAGAAGTCTGCCCCTCAGGCTGTGGCTCTGAAGATAAGTTAATAAGCTTCTTTCATAGAAAACCCAGGTATTTCTCTCTGTTGCCTCTGAGCTGTGCCCTGGAGGAGTGGGTAGCTATCTGTGGTGAGTCCATTTATGCGCTTTAAGCACTATTTCTCAGTTTGCTATAATCTATGGGTCTTTTGATAAGAAGATCCTTTGGCTTGCAAAGCTAGTATTTTGGGGGGTCATCTTTCAGGTGCATGTCTTGAAATCTGGGTTGCCAGATACTGGGTTCAGACCCTTTGTTCCTCAGAGAATAACTGGGGGTTGTAAGTGCTCTTCCAATATGAGAGTGGGGCTTATGGCAAGATTGTGTCTCGGGCTTTTTAATCCATTTTGATGTGTATTTTTTCTCCTTTACCTGATGTGTTAGAGTTGCTCAGCTAGTTTTTAAATTTATTTCTTACAGAATTGTCTCATATGTAGCCATATACTTGGTGTGTCTGCAGGAGAAGGTTAATTCAGATTCTCATACTTCATCATCTTGAACTGGAACTCCATTTTACAATATTATCTTCCTTAAAAGAAAATAATTTTATTATCTTATTTTGTGGGTCAAACAATGGAGGGAGATATTTTGCAATTCTTGGAGGGTATCACATAGATGGTGAAGGGCACAGTCAGGTTTTGATTTCCAAAGCAAGATCTCTTGAACCTACTATAAACAGTAATGGAAGCTTTGGCTAAAGTAAACTAATAAAAGGACAACTCGAGTTTTTTCCTTGACAGATGAGATTATCTCTTAATTTACTCTTTCATTTTAACCATTTAAGTGGTAAATGGTTAATGGAAGCCACATTATAAATACAAACATCCTATACCTTGCTCATTGTATCGCATTGCTAACATTTCCATCTTATGAAGTCTCTTAGGTCATCTACATACCTGCATTTGCCTTATTATAGTTCCTTGTTCTAAGATTGACTGATATTTAAATATTCCTTAAAAGCTACTATGTGTAATTGTGGTTGACTCTATTTCACAGTATACAAAATAGTGTTGAGAATGTGGGGTCTTTTCTCTGTCAGTGATTTCAACTCTCAATCTCTAAAACCTTGACCCAGGGAAACTGTTATTAAAACTGTGTTTGTCAAAGTAAGGGTACTTAAGAAGTGAATAACAAAACTGTTAACTTCTCAGTCTCTTGAGCACTTTATTTGTTAGAAATACAAGTCAATACCACAAGATGGCACCTTCTTACTTTCAACATCTACAATTACAAACAATTGTCTTCATAAAATGGTTTCACCTTTTTCATGTGTTTTAGATATTATCGAATCCTTATAAAATCAAGACTTGCTATAAACAGGATCAGCGTTTGATGTATATTAAATGAGGTCAGATAATTAAATTCAAAAAAAGAATATAAATTTTTGGATAAGAAAATTGAAATTACAAAAGCAGAGTTGGTCATCATTAAACTGAATTACAACTGTGTTATTAATTTTATATCTACATGGCTAAGTTTTTGTTAAAACACAGTTTTAGTAATCAAGTAATCTACCTCATTCTCCAATATAACCACCTATTTCATTTGCACACCCTAACATTCAGTACACATTTCAATTAGAAACCACTAGCTTTCATCTAGTCCATCAATGATGCACGCTCCATTTTTTTCAATAGATGCAGTCCATGAAGTGCCATCCCCTGGCCACAAAACAAAATACAATAGTCAAAGGTACAAACTCAGAGAATTGCTGAAATGGCGACCCATTCTCTCCGTGTTCATGAAAATAGTCAATCCAATTTGAAAGTCTTTGAACTAATGTAAACTCTACAGAAAACTCAGTGTTGAAGTATGGGAAGAATAATGACTTGCACTAATATAGTGCGTAACAATGCAACATCAGGCTCTCATTTATAGTAAATGCCTTGATTGGACTTCCCTCCGGATTGTCGTCATGTTGCTGAAGATAAAAGTTAGCTCAAGTATGTGGGAATTCCATCATGTTTTCTTCCTCCCATTTCCAAACAGGAAGAGAAGGATTTTCGGTTCTCTTGGGAAAATCGAAAAATGAAACATACCCACAAACAACTTGAACTCAAAATGGCAGACCAAATGATCCTTGACTCCATGTCCAAATGAAGTTGAGGCAGTATTACTTTAGCAATATTTGTATTCTGCCTAGTATATCACACTGTGAGATTCCTCAAAAAACTGAGAAGTCTGAGAGCTACAAAAGAGAAAGCAGTTAAGGCAGTTGATGTCTACATTTGGATTTCTTTTTCACGTTACATATCTAAGTCACCATCATAGGCTAAGGTCAGAGGCTTCTGTTGGGGAGGTGTGCTTTGATGTTGTTTTGGCTTCTTGCTGCAAAGGGAAAAAAAGAATTCCTGAGATAAAGTTCACAGAGCTTTGTTTCATCTTGCAAAGACAATTGTGATGTTTAGAAATTCAAGCGGTTAGATGCACTTTTGGTTTTCTTCCTTGTATACTTTAATGTTTTTAGGAAAAACCATCATGCTTTCAAAGTCTTAAGAATGGTTTAGTGGAAACAATGAACTTAATTAGAGGGCTACTTTCCTTTCTTGTTCTTGTTTACACTCAGTAATGTGAACATTTGCTGCTCGCTAATTCTTAAACTACTGCAACCTTTACATCCAAGATGTCTAACATCATTAGCTACTAGAGTAGCCAGACTCTAGTGCAAGACCCTGATCTTGTTTTTCAGTAAACACACTTCTGCTCTGGCCTGAAACCTGACATTTAGCTGCCAGGTCTCCAGAGTCTGTCAGGAAAATTTAACTGAGTGTGCACCATGGAAAGCCATTCTCCCCAGATCTGCTTTACCTGAGGACAACTTTGCCAGGTCATGGAGGGTTGCTATGCCTTCTCATGGAAAGAGAAGCTGAAATTGAGTACCATTCCCAGTGCACATAGTGATGCCCCACATCTGGGGCAAAACAAACTCCTTTACATCCTTTGACTCTTAGGGTATGGTTGACTCTCAATTTATGTTTATCGGTATTTATATTTTGAAGTATGCCACACACTGCCCCACCATAATGATTCCCGTCCTCCTCCATGTCTTTGCTTTGGCCTGCCTCTAGATCCCAGCTCTCTTCTGGGTTATCCTCACGAGCAGGGAGCCATCTCACTCCCTGTCTCCAAATTCCTATACTATTTACTTTACCATAATATCTGTTATTAATCAGATGCACAGTAAGTGCTAAGCTCTCTGATGAACATTTTACATAAAATATTTCAATAATCCTGGAACAGTGCTGAGAGGGAGGAATTAGAATACTTGCTAACTGACAGCGAAGTAAGTGCTGAGGGAGAGGTAGAACCTGGATTCTAAGCAAGGTTAATGCCCAGACCCATGTGTTTAACCTCTTCAGCACATTCTCTCTCTACACATGCCATTACTTAGACACTTGCTAGAAACAACTGTCTTGTACATTGGTATGAATTAATTTTTATACTATGAGTGAATTTTAGTTAAACATTTTAATGTGTACAATTCAGTGACGTTTAGTACATTCACCATGCTATGTAATCATCACCTCTAACTAGTCCAGAAACATCTTCATCACCTCAAAAGGAAACTCTGTACCCATTTAGCAGTTTCTCCCCATTCCCTACCCAGCCTTCCCAGAAACCACTTACTAAGTTTCTGCCTATGTGGGTTTGTCTACTGTGGACATTTCACAGAAATGGAATTATACTATATGGGAACTTTTCTGTCTGGCTTCTAAATGGACGATTTTATGATATGTGAACTTAACCACAATTTGAAAAAATGTTTGATCAAATTAAAATGGTTGTAGAGAGAATGTCCTAGTTTAAAATGTTCAAGCTCTAATTTAAGGAGAAAAGCATTTTGTTATAGGTTTGATTATAAAGCAAATTATAGGAGCTAAAGAGATAAATTAAAATGATTAAAAATAAACTTTTAAAAGGAACCACAGATCCTGTTGGTGCCCAAGCCTGGCAGTTGGTGTAGGATGGGTGCTCAAAGGACACTGACTGTGGGCAAACAGTTTCTACCCAGGAAGCTGAAAGGCAGAAATAATTTTCTATTTTCTGGGTCTTTTCCATTTCTTCAAAGGGCATTTATTGCATAATTGATGAGTCACATTCAACTAAATTTTTTATATATATTTTTCCAGTAGTTCTAGTCATATTGCTTGGTCAGGCTTCAGTATGTACAGTGGATCCAGATTGAAATGGTTTCCTGACTAATCTGATTCATTTAAAAGTACTAAGAAAACACACAAATAAGAATTTAAGATAACTTGAAGTGAAAACTTGTATGTCCACTCTGGTGGTGGTGGCAGCAGAGGTGATATTGGGGGTTATCTTAAGGTTAAAAAGAACACCTGGAGGTTCATCTGAAATGACAAGAGGGGTCCCCTCTCTCACCTATTTTTTTTTCCCCTGGCTGGGGAATAGAAAGGGAAGATATATTGGGTTGGCCAAAAAGTTGGTTTAGTTTTTTATGTAAAATAAAAAGACACTTTTTCACTTTCATCAATAACTTTATTGATTTGGATATTTTGAGTATGTCGACTATCTCCCACATGGTATAACATTTATTCTCAATTAATGTATCGATTTGATCACTATCAGCTTCAACTGGTCTATCTGATCAGAACCATCATCCAGCAAGAAATCTTTAGAACAAAACTTTGCAAACCACTTTTGACACATTTGAGCAATCATAGCACCTTCTCCATACACTGGACACTTTTTGTTGTTGTTGTATTTCCATTGCATTTTTACCTCTTTAAAATAATAAAACACAATATGTTGAACATGTTGCTTATTTTCTTACATCTTCAATATTATAATGGCTCCATCAAAATTCACCAATTTGATTAAGTTTTTTTTTTAATGCACACTGATATGACCACTGTCATAATACAGTCTAACAAAATTGTTTTGAATGAAGTTAAAGAAAACTAAGCGCTACTAGAGTCATCTTATGGAAAAAACCAAATGAACTTTTTTGTCAACTCATTAGAAGTGCTTTCAAAGAGTTTTTGGCAATCCACTCTTAGTTGGCATTTGCTAAATATAATTGAGAAAAAATGAAATGGGATTGCTAAGTTCTAGGGAGTGGGGAGGAGGGATAGAGATGGCTGGACCTTTATAAAGAGATAATAATATTTCCTTGGAGATAGCTAACATGGTCTAACCACTGTGAGCTGGGCCTGGAATATTCCACTCTAAGCATTACAGATATTTTTATAGAAGTTTTCCCATATGGAATCATAAACATTGTGCCCACCTCTAAAAAAAGAGGGGTGGTGCTCCTAAATACAAGCCTTGGAGTTTTGTGGGCTTTGGAGTGTATTGGGGATCATTCTTATAAAGATCTCATGTTATGATGAAATTTTTTCATACTGTGTAACCTTTCAATTGACAGATATTAAAATCATAATTATGAATGTGTGAGGTCTGAGAACTTTTATAGAGTCTAAAATTTCTTAAATGTTGGCAAAAATTGAATAAGGTGGTACTCTGTGGGCTGGCTGTGGCTGTACAAAGCTTCTGTGCTCATAGAGAGTGTGCTAAGAGGAGAAGCTGAGTGACAGGGCTGCCCTCTGCAAAACCAGTAAACAGGAAGCCTTTCTTTTTTTTTCAATTACAGTTGACATGCAATATTATATCAGTTTCAGGTATACAACGTACTGATGAGATACATATGTAACTTACAAATTGATCACCCTGGGAGCTCTCACACCTATCTGACACCATACATGGTTATTACAATATTGTAGACTATATTCCATATACTGTACTTTATATCCCAGTGACTATTTTAATAACTGCTGATTTCTACTTTCTAATCCTTTCACCTTTGTCACCCAGCCACCCAAACCCTCTTGCATCTGGTATCTTTCAATTTTTTCTGTGTCTACGACTTTTTTCTGTTTAATTTGCATGTTTAGTTTTTTTATATATCGCATGTAACTGAAATATAATATTTGTATTTATGTGTCTTATTTTACTTACCATAGTACCCTCTAAAGTCCATCCATGTTGTTGCAAGTGGTAAGATTTCATTCTTTTTTATGGCTAAGTAATATTACATTGTATACATGCTCCATATCATCTTTATCCATTCATCTATTGATGGATACTTAGGTTGCTTCCATATGTTGGCTATTGTAAAATATGCTGCAATGAATCAGTGTTTTGAGTTTCGAATTAGTGTTTTGAGTTTCTTCAAATAAATACTCAAAAGCGTGACTGCTGGGTCAGATGGTAGATCTATTTTCAATTTTTTGAGGAGCCTCCATGTTGTTTTCCATAGTGACTGCACAATTTACAAGTGCTCGAGGGTATCATTTTCTCCACATTTTCCCCCAAACTTGTTTATTGATTTAGTGAAGATAGCTATTCTGACAGGTGTAAAGACATATCTTATTTTGGTTCTAATTTGCATTTCCCTAGTGATTAGTGATGTTGAGTATCTTTTCATATATCTATTGGACATCTGTATGTCTTCTTTGGAGAAATGTTTATTCAGGTCTTTTGCACATCTTTTTATCAGACTTTATTTTTTTGTGTGAAGTTATATGAGTTCGTTATATGCTTTAATATTAACCCCTTATCTGATGTATCATGGGCAAATATCTTCCTTCATTCAGTAAGTTGTCTTTTCAATTTGTTTCAAAACATTTTAATTAGGTGTAGTCATATTTGTTTATTTTTTTTCCTTTGTGTCCCTTGCCTGAGAAGACATATTCAATATAACATTACTAAGGTTATGTCAAAGAGTTTACTGCCTGCATTTTCTTCCAAACGTTTTAAGATTTGGGTCTTACATTTATGTCTTTGAGTTTATTTACTTTGAGTTTACTCTTGTATATGTGTAAGAAATTGGTAGCTTCATTTTTTGCATGTATCTACCCAGTTTTCCCAACACCATTCATTAAAAAGAATGTCTTACTCCATTGTGTATTCTAGCCTTCTTTGACATAGACTGGTTGACCATACAGGTGTGGGTTTATTTTTGTACTCTATTCTTTTCCATTGATCTATGTATCTGTGTGATCTATGCTTGTACCATGCTATTTTGATTATTATGTCCTTAGAATATAGTTTGATATCGGAAAGAATATCTTCAACATTTTTCTTCCTCAAGATTGCATTGACTATTCAGGGTTTTTATGTGGTTTCATATAAATTTTAGGGTTATTTGTTCTAGTTCTGTGAAAAATGTCATTGGTATTTTGTTAGGGATTGTACTGAATCTGTAGATTGCTTTGGGCAATATAAACATTTTAATTATATTAATTCTTCTTATCCATGGGAATTCGTATGTCCTCCCACTTAACTGTTATCTTCTTCAATTTCTTTCTCTCATGTTTTATAGGTCTCCAAGTACACATCTCTTTCTTCTGTCATTAAATTTATTCCTAGATATATTATTCATTTTGATGCCATTGTGGATGAGATTATTTTCTCATTTTTTCCTTCTGATAGTTCATTTTCAGCATATAAAAACACAACCTATTTCTGGACTTCTGCCCAAGATGGAGGCGTAGACAGACATGCTGCATCTCCCTCCACAACTAAGAAGGAATACAACTACCTCAAAATTAGAAACAACCAGAAGTTCCAGAAAATCAAATTACATGGAAGTCCAGTAAACAAAGACGTAAAGAGGAAATATGCATCCAGACAGGTAGGAGGGATGGAGCTGAGGCAGAGAGGATGTGGTGTGGTGGTGGCAGCAGTGGCGGCAGTGGCAGGCTGGCAGAAGGTGCAGTCACATATTTGAAAGTCAGGAGGGACACCTGGGGAGCATTTCCAGCTTCTCACCGGAGCTTGCAGCTCAGGGTCCCAGACCTGGGGAACATCAAGCCCCCACGGTCCTAGAGTGTCTGCAGACCCACCCACTCTGGAAACGATGGCCAAGGCAGCAGCTAGAGGGGCGCCAGTCTGGTGCGGAAGTGGGAGAAGTGCCTGAAAAAGGGGCGAGTGCTGGGCAGACGACATTGGAGGAGACAGCCAGCCTAACAGATGAGGGAGATAGACAACCTAACAGATGCAGAATTCAAAACACTGGTGATAAAGATGCTCACAGGCTTGACAGATATGCTTGAGTATGGCAAATGCATAAGAGAAGAAGTGAAGGCTATGCTAAATGAAATGAAGGAAAATCCACACAAAACCAATGGTGAAGGGAAGGAAACTAGGGTTCAAATCAATGATTTGGAACATAAGGAAGAAAAAAACAGTCAACCAGTGCAGAATGAGGAAGCAAGAATTGAAAAAAATGAGGAAAACTTCCAAAATTTTGCAAAGGAGATGGATATACAGGTCTGGGAAGCATGGAGGGTTTCAGGTGAGCTGGTCCCAGAGGAGACCACACCAGGACGCATCGTGACTGAGATGCCAAAGGTAAAAGATAAAGACAAAGTCCTGGGGGCAGCAAGAGAGGGGAAGAGAGTTGCATAGAGAGGGGTGCCTATAGGACTATCAGCTGATTTCTCAGAGGACTCTGCAGGCAGGAAGGGACTGGCAAGAAGTATTCAATGTGATGAAAGGCAACCTGCAACCAGGATTACTTTATCCAGCAAGGCTATCATTTGGAATGGAAGGGCAGGTGAAGTGCTTTCCAGACAAGGTAAAGCTAACAAGTTCATCACCAAGCCATTATTATATGAAATGTCAAAGGGACTTACTTAAGAAAAAGAAGATCAAAACTATGAACACTAAAATGAGAACAAACACAACTATCAACAACTGAATCCAAAAAACAAAAACAAAATCCAACTAAGCAAGCCAGAATAGGAACAGGATCATAGGTATGAGGATCATTTGGAGGGCTATCAGCTGGGAGGGGGGAGGGGGAGAGAAGGGGAAAGGGTGCACGGATTAAGGATAATCAGTTGGTACAAAATAGACAGGGGGAAATTAAGAATAATATAGGAATGTGTGAAGCCAAAAAACTTATATGCATGACCCATGGACATGAACTAAGGGGGTGGTGGTGGTGGGATTGCTAGAGGGAAGGGGGGTTCTGGACAGAGGGGAGCAAAGGGGAAAAAATTGGAACTACTGTAACAACATAATCAATAAAATATACTTAAAAATACAAGCTGTTTCTGAATGTTAATTTTGTATTCTTAAACTTCACTAGATTTATTAGTTCTAATAGTTTTCAGTGGAATCTTTAGGGTTTTCCTTACATATTATCTTGTCATCTGCATATAATGACAGTTTTACTTCTTCATTTCCAATTTATATGCTTTTCATTTCTTTTTCTTGTCTGATTGTGGTGATTAGGCTTCCAATACTATGTTAATTAAGAATGCTGTGAGGAGGCATCCTTGTCTTCTTCCTGACCTCAGAGGAAAAGCTTTCAGTTTTTCCTGTTTAGTATGATGTTAACTCTTGGTTTGGAATATATGGTCTTTATTATGTTGAGTTTGTTTCTTCTAGCTCCACTTTGCTGAGGGTTTTTTAAAATCATAAATGCATGATGGATTTGATATAATTGATATAATTTTTTTATTTTTCATTTTGTTCATGCAGTGTATCATGTTAGTTGATTTGTAGATATTGAACCAAACTTGCATCCCAGAAATAATCCCAGTTGATCACAGGATTTATTGCTGAATTTGATTTACTAATATTTTAATAAGGATTTTTGTATTTATTCACCAAAGACAAATGCTTATAATTCTTTTTTTTTTTGTAAGGTCTTTGGTTTAGGATTCAGGGTAATGCTGGACTCTTAAAATAATCTTGGAAGTTCCCTCCTCTTGAATTTTTTGGAATAGTTTGAGAAATTTAGGTGTTAATTCTTTAAATGTTTGGCAACACTCACCTGTTGAGCCATTTGTCCATCTGTTTATTGGTAGTGTTTTAATTTATTTGATTTTGTTAGCAGTTGTCAGTTATTCAGATTTTCTGTTTCCTCCTGGTTCAGCCTTGAAAGATTGTATGTTTCTAGTAATGTATAACCTTTTTTCCAGGTTGTCCAATTTGTTGGCATATTATTGTTCACCGTGTTTTTCTCATAACCATTTGTATTTCATTTGTATTTCTTGTTACCTCTGCTCTTTCATTTGTGATGTTATTTGGAATCTCTTTTTTTTTTTTTGATGGATTCATTGACTTTTTCAAAGAACCAGCTTTTGATTTCATTGATCTTTTAAATTGTTTTTTAGTTTCTTGTTTATTCTACTCTGATTTTTATTATTTCCTTCAACTACTCACTTTGGCTTTGTTTGTTCTTTTTTTTATAGTTCCTTTAGGTGCACAATTAGATTGCATATTCGTTTTCTTTTTTTTAATTTCAGTCTTAGAACTGCTTTGGCTCTGTCCCATAGATTTTGAGTCCTTGTGTTTCATTTTCATTTGCCATGAGGTGTCTTTTGATTTTTCCCTTGAGCTCACATTAAATCATTTATTGTTTAGTAGCATCTTATTTAGCCTCCACGTGTTGGTGTGTTTTTTAGTTTATTTCTTTTAATTGATTTACAGTTTGATAACACTGTTATAAAAAAAGAAGTATAATTTTATTGTGAATTGTTTTGTGGCTCATGTGGTCTGTTCTGGAAAATGTTCCATGAGCACTTGAAAAGAGTGTATATTATATTGCTAAAATATTAAGACTCTCTGGTCTGTTGCTTCTGTCAGGATGGTCAATGCATTGATATCAATGAAGGGTTAAAGTCTACTATTATTACTTTATTACTGCTGACCACTCTTTTTATGTATGTATTTGCTTTATATATATAGGTCCTCCTAAACTGAGTGCATAGATGTTTACAAGAGTTATATCCTTTTGTTGGATTGATCCCTTTAACATTATAAAATGTCCTTCTTTGTCTCCTGTTATAGCCTTATTTTTAAAGCCTATTTTGTCTGACATAAGTATCACGCCAACTTTTATAAAATTTCTATTTCCATGAAATATCTTTTTCCATCTCTTTTATTTTCAGTTTGTGTGTGTCTTTCAATTTGACATGGGTCACTTATAGGCAGTCTATGTATGGGTCTTGTTCTTTATCCATTGAGCTACTCTACGTCTTTTGATTGGAGCATTTAGTCCATCTACATTTACAGTAATTATTGATAGGTCTGTGGTAATTATACTCTGTTGCTTTCTCATTCTCATGCTCTTTTCTTTTGTATATTGATGACTTTCTAAGTGTTGTGTTTGGATCCCCTTTTTTCTTGTGAATCATTGGTAAATTTTTGGTTGTGGTTACCATGTACCTCATTTATATCAACATATATTTATAGCTGTCTATTTTAAATGATAGTCTTGTTAAGTTCAAACAAATTCTTTTTTTTAGTATATTTTATTGATTATGCTATTACAGTTGTCCCAATTTCTTTGACCTTTGCTCCCTTCCACCCATTTACCCTCCTACCCTCCAGCAATCCCACATCCCTTAGTTCATGTCCATGGGTCATGCATATAAGTTCTTTGGCTTCACCCTTTCCTGTACTATTCTTAAAACCCTCACTGTCTATTTTGAGCCTACCAATTATGCTTCTTAATCCCTGCACCATTTCCCCATTTCTCCTCCTTCCCCCTTCCAGCTGATAACCCTCTAAATGATCTCCACATCTAATTCTGTTCCTATTTTGGTTGTTTGCTTAGCTTGTGTTTTGTTTTTATTTTTTAGATTCTGTTGTAAGTTCATCATTTTAATGTTCATAGTTTTAATCTTCTTTCTCCTAAATAAGTCCCTTTAACATTTCAGATAATAATGGGTTGGTGATGATGTAGTCCTTTAGCTGTACCTTGTCTGGGAAGCACTTTATCTGCCCTTCCATTCTAAATGATAGCTTTGCTGTATAGAGTAATCTTGGTTGTAGGTCCTTGCTTTTCATCACGTTGAATACTTCTTGTCAGTCCCTTCTTGCCTGAAAAGTCTCTTTTGAGAAATTAGCTGATAGTCTTATAGGATCCTCTTTGTAGGTAACTCTCTGCTTTTCTCTTGCTGTTTTTTAAGATTCTTTCTTTATCTTTACCTTTATCCTTTTAATTATGATTTGTCTTGGTGTGGTCTTCCTTGAGTCTATCTCTGTGCTTCCTGGACTTGTATGTCTTATTTCCTTTGACAAATTAAGGATGTTTTCTTTCATTATTTTTTCACATATTTTCAATTCCTTGCCCTTCCTTTTCTCCTTCTGGCAACCCATGATTCAGATGTTGGCATATTTAAAGCTATCCCAGTGGTTTCTAAGCCGCTCCTCATTTTTTTCAATGTTTGTTTCCTCTTTCTGTACTGGTTAACTGCTTATTTCTTCCTTATGTTCTAAATCATTGATTTGAACCCTAGTTTCCTTCCCTTCACCACTGGTTTCTCATGGATTTTCCTTCATTTCACTTAGTATAGCCTTCATTTCTTCCCTGTCATGCTTAATCTTTCTGTCAAATCTATAAGCACCCTTATCACCAGTGTTTTGAACTGTGCATCTGTTAGATTGGCTATCTCCTTGTCACTTAGTTCTCCCACTGGAACCTTGATATATTCCCTCTTTTGGGCCATACTTCTCTGTCTTCTCAACTTGGCAGCCTTCTGTGTTTGCCTCTGCCTCTTGGGTAGGGCTGTCACACCGTTACATTGTAAGGGGCATTGCCTTAGGTTTTGTCAGTGTGGTGGCGACCTGTTTCCCCACGTTGTGGTGCTGTGTGTGGTGTCGGAGTCTGAGAGGAAATGATGCCACCTGCTAAGCACTTGCCCCTTTTCCACTAAACACACAGATCCTGCTGAGGGACCAGCAGCTCCCTCTGCTGCCCCAACCCCTACTGGTTTTCACAGTCAAAAGCAATATGGCTTTATTTTTCCCTGGCAGTGAAACTGTGAGTTGCCCAGTTTGGTCCAGGGCTGTAATAGTTCCTCAGGGGTTTTTACCCTGACTTTTTGAAATGTGTGACTGTGCTTTCCGCCCACTGGCCCCAGCCACTGTGTTGCCACCACCACCACCAGTGCTGCTGCTATTGGTGCAGGTGCCGCTGCCACTGGTATGGCTGTGGGTGTTGCTGCCCTGGTTCTGCCAGCACCACTGCTGTTGTTGACACCCCGGTCCACTGGCTCTGCCACTGGTGTCACCTCCCCAGTGCTGCCAGCGCCATCGCCAGTGTCTCTACCCTGGTGTCACTGGTGTTGCACCAGTGTCCCTGCCCTGGTGTTGCCACTGTCACCACTGGTGCGGCTCCCCAGTTCTTCTCCTCCCTGGCTCCACCCGTCCTACCTGTCCAGATGAGTATTTCTTCTTTATATCTTAGTTGGACTTCCCTTTTGTTCAATTTTCTGGAACTTTGATTGATTTTTATAGTTTTTGAGGTAGATATATTCCTTCTTAGTTGTGGAGGGAGATGCAGCATGTCTACCTATGCCGCCTTCTTGTCCCAGTTCAAACGAATTATAAAGTCACTACAGTTTTAACTCAACCCCCCTCCACCTTTGTTTTCTCCATTATTTTTTACTTCTTAGATATGTGTGCTTTATTAGTGTATCCCTTAATGTGTTGTAATTTTATGTGTCCTTTCTACTTTTGCCCTTTAATCTTTGTATTAGTTTTATAGTTGGTTGATCCACTGCTTTTATTAATTATTTGCCTTTTAATTAAAAATGTTTTCCCCTATTTTCTTACTTGTATTTTTATCTTTTCTTCTTAAAGAGTCCCTTTATAATTCCCTGTGACACTGGTTCAATGGTGATGAACTACTTTGGCATTTACTTCTCTGGGAAATTCTTTATCTCTCCTTCAACTCTAAACTATAGCCTTGCTGGGTCAGTGACCTCAATTCTAGGTCTTCGCCTTTCATCACTGAAGATTTTATGCCAAGCCCTTAGGGCCTGCAAACTTTCTGTTAAGAAAACTGCTAATATTCTTATGGGAGCTCCCTTGTATTTGACTGACTGATTTTACTTGCTGCTTTTAAGTTTTCTTCTTTCTTTAACTGTTAACATTTTAATTATAATGTGTCTTGGTGTGGGCCTCTTTGGCTTTATCCTGTTTGGGACTCTCTCATTTCCTGGGCTTGTATGTATGTTTTCTCTGACAAGTACAGAAGATTCCAGTCATTATTTCTTCAAATGGGTTTTCAGTCTCTTGCTCTCTCTAGTCTCCTTCTGGTACTCCATTATTTGAATTTTGTTACACTTGATGGTATCTCAGAGTTCCTTCAAATTAAAATTTTTAAAGTTCCCTCTTTTTCTTTGTTGTTGTTGTTCTGATTAGGTGTTTCATGCTACCTTGTCTTCCAACTCACTGTTTTAACCCTCTCCTTCATCTAAGTTGCTGTTAAACTCTAAGATATTCTTCATTTCAGTTATATTTTTCATTCCTGACTGCTTCTTTTATTATGGTTTCTGTATCTTTGTTGAAATTTCCACTGATTTTATCTATTCTTCCCCTAAGTTCATTGAGCATGCTTATGGCCAGTGTTTTGACTTATTTGTTTTATATGTTGCTTGACTCCATTTCACTTAGTTTTGGGGGCTTTTTTTGTTTGTTTGTTTGTTTGTTTGTTTTGGCCCATTCTTTAATTTGGGAGATGTTTCTTTGTCTCATCATTTTGGCTGCCTCCCTTTACTTCTGTGAGGTAGATCTTCTACATCTCTCAGTCATGGAAGAGTGGCCCAAAGTAGTAGGTATCCTGTGGATGCAAGTTGGTCATTTCCCCTGAGCCAGGTGTTCCAGGTTTGTCCTTTGTGTTTGTTCTCCTGTAGTAGTTGAGCCTTGATTGCTGTTGAGATGTCAGTGGGTGGGATTGATCCTCATGCTGACTAGCTTGAGGATTGGCCGTGACTACAGTAAACAAACTGTTGGTGTCAGGTGACCCCATGGAGGAAGATTTGCTTTAGCAGAGCTCTAGTGCTCGCTGAGTCCACCCTTGGATGTTTCATTTGTGGAGCTGGTTGCATGGTGCTCTGGGTGTAGTCTCAAGTTGGACATTGCGTATGTTGGTTCTGTGCTCTTTTGAGAGGGGCTCTGGTGCAGGCAAAGCTCAGCCGTGGCATGTGTCCAGCCTGGGGCCCCGTGGTAGGAGTTAAAAAGTGAACTGTAGTTGGTTGCCACCTTTGCAGGGTTTGGAGGTGCCAGGGAGATGTTATACTGTGAAGGCAGGCTGCCACTAGTGCTAGTGTTGGGTCTGCTTCACAAGAGGTATGCTGCATGCCAAGGCCAGCTGTAGCTTGTTTTGGGTTTGTGGACCTTTGGGAGATTTTAGGAAAGTCAGCAGCATAAGTCAACAGCCTGCTTTTGTGAAAAAGCCTCTGAAAGAGGTTTAAGCCAGTTTTGATATGGCTCCTTCTTTATATTTTTTGGTTAAGGACTTCTGTTCAGCTAATCTTCAGATGATTCTCAATAATGGTTGCTCTACAATTTAGTTATAATTTTGATGTCATCGTGGAGTGATGGGAGCACAGCATTTGCCTACAATGCTATCTTGACCCAAAATTCCTAGGAGCCTTTTCTTTAGTGGCCCGTGTTCCCTTTTTTCCCTCTGTTACTAATATTCATTATTTCCTTAAAAATAAATTTTATTTTCATACATATTTCACCTCAATTTTGGTGTCAGAATTTTAGTATGATCACCTCTTACTAAATCAGGACCCACAGATGCTGAGCACATAGGCCACCACCAGTCATTCTCTAATCCATCATGCCACTATGCTTATAAGAGATCATTGAGTGACACATTTTAAATTGACCTCTTCCATAATCATTTGCATCTTAGCAAAGTGTAAACCTATTCAGCCAGAAAAGTGAGCTCATTATGAACTGACAGGCAAGCTGCTAGCACTTCTTAGCAATGTTGGATTCAAGCCACTAGGACTCATCACGAGGCCAGTGGAGATTAAACAGTTTGATGAAAGTCAGAAACCATCTTTTGTTTAGGCAGTTAGTCCTGAGGGCTGACCCTCTGGAAGTGGGGGCCCCTATCTCAAACTTCAGCAGAATAAGAGCCCACTTACTGAGTTGTGCTGAGCAAGGTAGAATGGATGTCATTATCTGGAGTAACTTCCAGGCACTACATCTAAATTAACTACAGGCTCACCTTAATAGTTGTCCCCATTAATTGCCTCATGGATCTTTATTGCCACGGGAGCTATAACATCAGCAATATTTCATAAACTTCAAACACTAACGGCAGAGGTACAGAGTAGTATCTGAATGAAGTAGTCTTTAAGAAGACTATTTTTCTATATCTTCTCAAAAGCATTTCCAAATTTTATTATAAATTGCTTTCATCTAAAGTGCATACCTAATACTTGGCATATTACAGCAGTTGTCTTGTCTTAAACCTTTTATTTTGGCGAGAAAATATAAAATCTCCAAAACTGTCCTCCTCTAGCTCTTTTGCAAGCTATTTAATAGGCGTATATGATGTGATAGTATTTATTTAGATTCTTTAGGCAGTTTATCGGCAAAGGTATATGCTATGTGTTTTGATATCAATTAGAACATTTCCCAGTTCTGTAGCTTAACTTACTTGGAAAACACAGAGCCTCTAAAAAAATGTGAAAACAGTAGACACTGCATTTTGTCTAAAGAAGTTTAGGAATTACAAAAATGGAAATAAACTATGGAGACTGGAAGACCATTAGAAAGAGCATATGCTCTTGGGTTAGGCAAACCTGGAGTAGATTTTACCAGGCTGATGACCTCAGGTATATTATTTAACTTTTCTGTGGATCACTTACTCTCTCTTTAAAGTAATGATGATAATAGCAACATCTCATTAGATCATCAACAAAGACTGACTAGGGCAATCTATATCAAGCACTTTTTTTACCATATAAATTTTAAACATTTTTCCTGACCTTTGTCTCTAAAAATAATGGGCAGTATATCAATTTTTATTTATGTACTAATTTATTCACTTGTGTTTTACACATTTATCAGATAAAGCAATAAAATATAGCTATTACACTTTTCCCCTCCCTCCCACAATATTCTCTGGGTTTGGAAGTTGTTTATACAAATAACTATAATACTTGCATGGAGTAAATGCCACGGGGGAGGAGCAATAGACAAGTTATTCTAGATCGTTTGATAAGAAAATGTTGACATTTGAAATTCACTGGGAAGAACTTGAGGAATGCCAATAGCTAGTGATGAAAAATTCGTTCTAGATGAATGGGATATAAGAAGTCAAACATGGAAACAGAATCCTCTTTGTAAAATTAGAAGGTAGCATCCTAAGTGCTCTAAAAAAGGTTACTTCTTCCCCCAAAATTATCCTTCAGAAAGATGTCGTAGCCTTATATTCAACCCCTATAAATCTTCAGTTATAAGGAGCTACCTTTACAATACATAAAGCTTTTTTAATGGATAGAAACAAATATAAGCTTGAAAAACTGAATTTTTGGAATGGGACACTACAACAATGATGAAGTGACTGATCTTAAAAATAGATGTGAACTTTGAATGAAACTTATGAAATTAGATAATTTTTAATAAAAATTAAATAACAAATAATAGAGGATTATTGATATGAAGGTATAATTAAGCATATTGGTTAAATATTAGAGGAGAAAATTTATCTTACAGTGATAATATATTAAATAGTAACATTTATTAATAAAGTAATATGTTTGTGTTTTTAAATTGTCTCCCATGATAAAATGAGGACTTAAATATATGTGGGACTATACAACACACCAGAGTTTTAAGGGCATAGAGTAATGATAGAAGATGAAGTTGAAAGAGTCATTTGGGCTCAAATTGTGGAAGATTTAGGTTGACTAGCAAGGCAGCCAAACCACAACTTTCATTTTGCTGTCAATGGTGAGTCTTAGTTGGTGTCTGGGTAGGAGCGGGGGGGGGGGGGGGCATCACCCTGCCAAGGTTTAGGAAAACTAATCTGGCTGCAGGTTGGAGAAGGGAGCATTTGTAACGAGTCCAAACAGGGAGATCCTGCGTTACTTCCCAGAGAGGGAACAGGCACTGAGGATGAAAACAAAAAGACGTGAGAAGTAATGTACCAAAATACTCACATAACTTGGTCACTGATAAGTGAGGGAAAATTCTATTGATTTTTTTAATATTAAACATCTCTAGAAAATTTTTGTTATCAGAATTCAGTGACGTACCTGATTAATCCCCAGAGCCTACAATAAATAGTTACCATCGATGGAATGATTAAGGTGAACAGTTTTAAGCTGGAGAGAATGAAGAAACATAAAAAGGCTAAGTTTATGTGTATTATTATTATACTAAATGTTAATTTTAGATCTCTTATGTACTTGAGGAGTGTGGGAGCCATAGAATCTGGAATTGGGAATGTGGCTATTAACAACTAGAATACATTCAAGCTTTTAAAGACCAATAGATTATCTAATTATGCTACTGTATTAGTCTATTGCTTGAAGAACAGTTTGTCTATCTAACCTTCATGTCATTTGATCTGGAATTGGGAATGTGGCTATTAACAACTAGAATACATTCAAGCTTTTAAAGACCAATAGATTATCTAATTATGCTACTGTATTAGTCTATTGCTTGAAGAACAGTTTGTCTATCTAACCTTCATGTCATTTGTTATGATTTAAAATTCTCTTTTTCTAATCTTTTCTGGTGGTGAATGCTTCCTATCATTCTGAACTTCATATAAAGTTTTCAACCTCCCATTTGTTCATTAAAAAACAGTTAAATCATTTGATTATAGTGTGAATGGCTAACTTAAGGTGTCACTTTTTGCTACAATCCTGTTGAAGGAAACATAGTTGAAGAGTAATCCAATTTCTAGAGATTCAATTTCAATCACTATAGGTGACAGAAAAAAATTAAAGTCATCTTACTTTCTTTACTAACTTTTGCTGACCAAGAGCAAAGGTTTAAGAACCTGTATAGCCTTGGAAACCAAATTTAAGGCTGGATTTAAATTGAGATTAAAACTTGGGAAAATTTTTCAAAGGAGAAAAAAGTAAAGTAACACTTTGATTTCATGAAAAAAAAAATTCCTTTGAAAATTCTGCTTAGTAAGCTAATAAAATATTCTTAGAATACTTGAAAACATTCAACTGTATTTACTTCTGTCTAGTTTCAATAGAAGCTCATCAACTAAAATATATTTTGTACAAAAAATCTAATCATCCTTTTATGAGAATAAATTTTCAGGAACTAATCACTTACAAAATGGGGTTCCTGGAACTGACAGTCAAGTTTTCTCAAATAGCTGGTTGATATAGATGAACATTTGGATCTACAAGTACAGTGTACCAACAGGTTGTCTGAACCAACCTAACTGGTAAAACTAGAAAAGTTTAAGAATAAAAAGAACTAGAATTACCTAGAATAATGGTTCTCAGCTTTGGCTGCACATTAGAATTAGTTGGGGCACTTTTAAACATCTTGACAACCTGGCCACACATAAAACTCATTGAATTAGAAATTCTGGAGCAGGAACTCAAATATCAGTCCCTTGTAGGTGCCAGGAGTTGCCCACCAGCAAAAACAGCGGTCAAGCTGACAGCTGCTGATATAAATCAAGACTAAATAAAATACAAAAGTCTTGACCAATGATTGATCTCATGTACCTTCTGGTGTTATTTGAAAATGTTATTTCAAATGAAGACAATAAAGATAGGGATCTCCCATTCCAACTATTCAACAATTTTGCTGTTTATGCTTATTTGTGAATTCAAGTGTCCTGTTATAATGGTCAATGGTCCTGACTCCTTTTAATACAACATGTGGCCCATAAAAACATGGAGTATAAACTAATAATTAATACTTACCAAACAAGGTAGGAAGTAAATACTAGGAAAATCATGATAAGAAAACCACCACCTGAAACACCATAAACCCAAATTTTTACTCGGCCATCTGTTTAAAATAGAGATAAAATAATAAGCTTAGCATACAAAATCTTTATTTTTCATCTGAATTCTGAGTCTTGCATAAGTCATAAACAGAAATACCTAATTATGACAGTTATCAAATTAAAATGTTAAGTCTATCAAAAATTTCACAGTGCTAAACAAACACCAACAATCATACTTCATAAAACCTAACTGGCAAACTATTTTGAATTTATTTTCATGTGTGTATTTTCTTATACATGTAACACAAATGTATTGTAAAATATCTTAACTACATCAATAGAACAAGGAAATAAATTATAATTAAGAAACAATCCTTCATGAAAAGAAAACTACTGTGACCATTTTTGGTGACTTTGCTCTCTGAATAATGTTGAGTGAACAAAAACTTCATGACCAAATAAGCTAATCTATTTAACAAATTACTGTAAAATTATAACCATATAACCATATGTGTAAAATATTATTTTTGATTTGATATTTTCTAGAGTTAAAAATAGATTAACCAAATAGTGTGACCAACTTTGTGACTTCTATATAAGGTGTAACTTGAGTGTATGCATGTTTCTCTATGTATGATAGATATTGGACTTGTTTCTGAAACTCTAGTGGTTTTTGCTCTATTTTATGTGAGCATATAGTTAACTGAACTTAGAATTGTACTGAAAGGAACTGTATTTCTTTCTGAAAGGTATACACACAGAGAAGGTTCATTTTACTATGTGAATATTAATAACTAAAGGTCTAAAACAGATATTAGCATCTTCTTCTAAAAATAATAAAAATAATAAGAACCTGTTGTACACAATAGTTCTTTGGAATAAAATCATAATTACATTCAGTTATGACCGCTTACAATAGTTTTTGCTTACAAGACACTTTCAAACCTCAATCTGGTTTTAGGATGAGGTTTCAATGTAGTAATGATATGTTTCTATGGTCAAAAATCTTTTTACAAAGCTTTGATTCTGACCTCTTTAAAAAACTAATGATGAAGTCCCTTAGTCTGACTTGCTTACATTAATCATTTAAAAAAGGCTTCCCTGAGTGAACATGCACCTTTAATCTTATTACCCCTACCCTACACTTAACAAAGTTGAAGTACTGGGAGAATCCAATGCTTTTAAATCCCCAATGGAGAGGTCTGTAGTCCATGACCTTTAATTATGTTACTTAAAAAAAAAAAATAATAACTTTTCATAATAACATAGTGGATAGGGTCAAATTTCAAACTATAAAAAAGATATATAGTCAAAAATAAGTCTTTCTGCCATCCAGTCTCTCTCAGTTTCCCACCCAGGAGCTATTACTGTTACCAGTTTCCTTGTGAATCATTTCACAGTTGTTTCTGCAAATGCAAGCATATGAGAATTTACAAACACATATACGTTTTTAAAAAGGCATAAATGATGCATATCATTCCCTTTGATTTGTACTTATTTTCACTTAAGATATATTTTAGAAATATTTTCATTCTAGTTCATAGGTCTTATTTTTTAAACATATCTATGATATATAATTGTATCATTTTGTGTTTTCATTATTTATACACATTTACATTGTTTCCACTCATTTGCAATACAGCAAGTGATCATGTAATGAATAGCATTTGCATGCTTATTTTGGTATATGTGTATATATTTGTATGAGGAATTGTTGGGATAGAAATTTTAGGTCATAGTGTATGGTCGATATTGCATAAATGCCCTCTTAGAGGTTGATTCAATTTACAGTTGATTCAATTTACATTCTCATCATGAAAACAATACAAGTTACAACCTCTTTTCCCAGACTAAATATATATTTTATATATGCTTATATACATACACATAGACACAATAGTTTATATATGAATGTATATGCATTAACATACATATTATTCATGCTTTAGTGAGATGCTGAATCGTTAAGGATCTCACTTGTGGATCTGAAGACTTATTTCCCTGGAACCTCACCCTAATTCTCTTCTGAAATATGGTCTACAAGCAAGATGTGGGCCTGGCTACATTTCATATCATGTATTTTTCCAAGTTAAATAAACTGCTAACTTAGTCCTTCTATGGCATGTCCAGACATAGAGGGGAATCAAACGTGAGTTAAGATACTGTGGTCATCCTTTAAAGTTGGAGATCGAGGGGGTTTTTAGTGCAAAGCATTTCTGGTCCAGCAAAGGCCTAAGATCTGGAAGGAAATTTCCCAGGGTATATTTTGCCTGAGTTTTGTCTCTCTCTTCCCTCTCCCTGCCTCGTCAGTTACGCCACATTGCCCAGCCATTAGTAGCATTTTGTTTCTTAGAAGAGGTATGTGTGATAGGCAGAGTATCTTCTTTCATTTTCTGCCCACTTTATAAGGTGGGCAGCAGATACCAGTGCTATGTAAAGTCCTTACTGACCTGCCTTTCAAAGCCTGCTGTCACTTACTATAGTGTGGCTTTGGTAAAATTAATTTGCATGAGCACTTTCAGGCTCCTAATCTCTAAAATGAGAATAGCAGCATCTCATTAGTTTGCAAGAACATAATGAAAAGATTCATGCAATACAACTAGCACAGAACCACAGAACCACGGGGTATACAACAATAATAAACGTTCATTCCTGTGCTTAATAACCACACATTCCTGAGCACAGTCCTGAAGGGTAGGTGCCTCTAGATTGACCTCACAGATAAGGAAACAGGTCCAGAGAGGTGAAGAAATTATACTCAGTCACAAAACAGCACATTCTGAGCCATGATGTCTATAAATTGTGTCTGCCTTTGAAACTGATGCTCTGTTGTTTCAACAGCATTTCTCAAACTGGATAGGGTCCTTGGACATTTCCTTAAGTATCTACATGTTCCTGAGAATCTGTTCCAATTTTTTAATTTTAATTTAAATTGCATAGATTCACTATTGCAGAGACTATTTACAATTAAAAGGTCTTTTTAAAGGTTAATATTTTGGTTACTTCAGTGTCTCTTAGACTGGGGTTGACAGACTTATCCTCAACAATCCATGAAAAATTTTGTATTTAAAAGAGATCAGGTTGTCTCTTCCTTTTTTTTCTTTTTCCTTCTAGTCCTCCATTCTTTCAGTCACAAACATTGGTCACAAAATGAACCCTAATCCCCCATAAGAAAATTTACATCTCTTAACACATAACTGAAACCTACCTGGATCAAGGGGTTGAAGAGACCATCCTTTAAACATATCATGTATTTTTGAATTCACGGGTCTGTTTTTCCCAGTAAGGTTTTTCACATGAGCTTTTTTATCATCTGAGCCTGGTACTTTCATGCAGTAATCCAGAAAACCATTTGATCTCATTATCTCTGTATAGCCCTTCTCACAACCACAGACTCCACCCTACAGAATAAAAAAATATTTTTGTGTTTACACGTTAAGTTGTGCAGATGAAAAATTTATTGGAATGACTTAACATTTGCACACGTCATGGCAATTTCAGGTTTTTCAGTAACAGAATTTGCCAAAAAGATGAAAATCCAGTAAGTAATTCATCTTTCTGAATTCTAAAGTCAATCGGTAAATAAACCATCAGCTTTTTCTAGTGGTTTACAATTCTTACACCTTCCAAATATGAAATTACAGTTTGTCGATAGAGGGTATTAAGTAATGCTTTTCTCTCTCCTAGAGATGCTTAAGGTATTTAATCAAACCATCCTCAGCTTTTGCCACCTGCTGTTTCAGATTTCTGCCCACTCACTCCAACCTGTCCTTGATAGTGGGAAGCAAAGCAATGGAATGACATACATATCTTCTTTGAGTTGTGTGCTGTAGTTTTAATTGTGATCCCGGACGTGGAGATAATTCCAGTAAGCAGAATGAAAAAAACGATCCACAACATGCTCTGGCAGTCAGCAAAGAGCGAGAAGCCTCACCATCCTTTTATTAGGATTTCAAAAGTTACAAAAAATAGAACAGGGTGGGGAGAGCTCTACAGCCAATAGTGAAAGAATTTTTACAATGTATCATTAATGTGTAAAATACAGCTAGGGTAACTTATGGCTTAGATAGCACCTGTCAAGGACACACAGCAGACCCACTAATCCTCAAGGCTGGCTCCAATTAAGACCTTATCTACAAGGAGGCAGATGGAGTACTTAACAGACATCTTTGTTCTCAGGATTCCATGACCCAGTGGCCTGAACAGCCTAAAGCCGCAGGCGGAGACAAGACCAGCTCATCTCCTGAGCCATAGGACACCTGGACGTAGGAGCATGGGAACATGCCCCTACCCAGAGATCTGAGTTCCCGCAACAGTGTGCTCTTTGAGCTCTGTTGCTGCCCCACCTGCTGAATGCCTCCCTCACCTGCTACCATTGATCAATAACTCATCTGAACTATCTCTTTGCTTGCAGGCTTGGTTCTGCACTCCAAGAGGACAGCCCAAGGGGAGAGAAAACTTCACCAAAGGCACATGTGTGTGATAAGAAACCTGTTTAAGGAACATGGACATGACACAACTCTTGAAAAATTACACATGCACTGCTGCACACTGAGTGCCATTGATTAGAATACATTGCACATTTCACATTATTTCCTGAGCTTTGGTAGACAGGAGTTAAGGGAGAACAGGGAGAAAGATTTTTGCTCTAAAATTTTTATATATAAATATATATATGAGCATGTGTGTGTTTACACACACACACATAATTTTTATCCATAGGCATGTATTCAACTTAAAATAACTAAACACCAAGGACCATTTATGCACAAGCCATGGACACAGACAACAATCCATGGACTGGCCTGGGGAGAGAAGGGTCTGGGAGGAGATGGGAAAGGGAGAAGAGTGGGAACAACCATAATAGCATAAATAATAAAAATTAAAATAACATAAAAAATAAAACATACACAACAGTATTTATACTGTAATCAACTTACTAAATAATATCTAGCAAATATGAACATGCCTTTTAGTAACTTTCAAAATATGTTAGGTAGATGAAAGACTAAGAATCAAAGAATAAATCAATGGAGAACATTTATTGATAAACAGAGCTAATATAAATGAGATATCTGAAAACTGATTTGGCTATAGACAGATTTATAGAAAAAAGACTGCTTGCCTTAACACATGCTCCTGTAAAAGAATTCTGAATAGTTGTGATTACTCCTGCAAATGCCTCTAGATGGTATTGTGGGCACAGGGAACTGCTGCTTGATGCTAGCAGACTGGAAAATGTCCCACAGCATATGTATAACATGGCAATTAAAGTCTGTGTAGCAGCCTCCGGCATGTGACTCACCTGTGTGCAGTAGGAGAAG
This sequence comes from Furipterus horrens, assembly GCF_987537825.1. Lineage (NCBI taxonomy): Eukaryota > Metazoa > Chordata > Mammalia > Chiroptera > Furipteridae > Furipterus > Furipterus horrens. Next base: position 134,465,655 of record NW_028327171.1, on the reverse strand, counting down.
GGTTTTCTACAGGCTGGGTGACACTGCCGGATAGCAGCGGGGCGCGCCTGCTGCGGGCAGCCTCCTACAAAGGAAACCCCACCATCACTGGCATATTCTTCTAGGATAAACATGAAAAACATTTTTCCCTTTCTGGCACTGGCCACTTTGTAACACTTACTATTTTTTTTATAAATACACTTGCTGACATGTGGCCCAGTCTTATTTTATTGGTTATTCCAGGATAGACTGTTTGAGATGGGAGGCTCTGCTAACAGAAGCTATTTACAGTAGATTTTTTATACCTGATCACTGGCAATGTGGCTGTGCTTGAGGGTAAAGCCTCTGAGTGCCAGCATCAGTAAGAGAATTGGCAAAATCTCAATTTAAGCTCAGGAGCATAAAATATATCTGTTTGAGACTTATTCTACAGATCTTTTTCTCCAGTTCTGGAATACCTCAGCTAGGCACTAGGTCAATTTGCCAAAAACCAAATGCTAAAAGAAGGACACTTATCAATTTATGGCACTAGAATATCAAATACTTTGGTAACATTTAAAAACATTTCAATCAGGATATAGACACATAGACATATACACACACCTTCTGACTTCCACATATATTTTTAAGAGAAAATGTAGTCTCCAGAAGGGGCAATCATACACCTGATATAGTGCTTGACACAGTACTCATTAAATGTTTTTGAGTAAGTGAATGCCTCTATAACCTGAAAACCACTTACATATTAGCCTAGCCTTCCTAAATTCCGAGTACTAAGCAAAAAAGCCCCATACTATTCAAGTGCAGTATTTAAACCTTACTTATAATATTGGCTGCATTTATAGACTGTAGCTTTGCCTTACTATAATTGTCAACCAGTTATAGTTTGATTTTGTAGCTATCAAAAAGGTTTGGGCATAAGGCAGTGTAGAGAACAGTCATATCTACACTTTCCCTAAGAAGCTAAATCCTCACTGTTACTTAGAAAAGAAAATAATCCACACCAAAAATTTTAAAAAAATACCCACAATCCAGACTTAGCACTTTGGTGTGACGTTACTAATTTGGGGCATGAGTGGCAATAACCACACAGTACTGTTGCTACCAATTGTGTTTGGAGGGGTTATTCATTCTTGAAACCAGTGATGTCCAAAGTACAGTGTGTGGACCCCTGAACGAGGGGATCTTGTGGGAACAGAGAAGAAAATATTTGCATTTATACAGTGTATACTGTTTGTTAACCCTGGCTGGTTTGGCTCAGTGGATTGAGCGTCGGCCTGCGAGCTAAGTGTCGCTGGTTCGATCTTCCAGTCAGGGCACATCAGAGAAGGAAAACTCTGACTCCAAAAAACCTCCGCTGCCTTGTGGCATACCTCTTCAGGGGAAAGGCTAAGGGAGTAAACCCCGACAGAAAATCCGGAGCCGGAGTCCCTAAGGCGATTTGACGTTGTAGTCAACACCGGCAACTCCTGCAGCGCACCTGAAGCCAAGCTGTATTGACTCCGTCTTTCCCTTGGATCCTTCAGCTGCGAAGAGAGGGGGGGTCTGCTGCATGGGCAACAGCAGACCCTCCATATCACCCTGCCCAGGCTCTGTAGCTTCAGCTCCACTGGAGAGGACACTCCAGCGTCATCGCAAGATGTCGATTCAACATGGGAGGAGACAGATACCGTGTCACTCCCGAGTCGGACTGCACAACCATTCTCGGCGGTGCAGATAGACTCTTAAGAAGCTACACCATCGTCTCTCGAGACGGACGGCTGCCGACGACGACTGTTTGTTAACATTTTACCAATGAAATTAAGCTCTAGTAACACTTAGCAACCTGAGCTCATTGATCAGATGTCCACGTGTACTTTGTGCAGAGAATTAAAGCGCACAACCCGTACCACCTGAAGCTTCATCTTATTGCAGATTACGTGTGATGGTTTCTGTGTTTCCGGTAAGGTTGATTTACAAATGCATTTGGCTTTAACAATAACTTAGAAATGTCCAGGCTTAAAATAAATTACTATGTGAATAAACTAGGGATTAAAGGGAATACTAATAATGCCAAACAAATATACAAGGAAAAGGCAAACCTGCCAATTCTATTCCTATAGAAGAACAGAAACTCTCCTTACAGTAAGTCCTTGTAAGTCTAGTACTAAGTAACGACAATGGCAATTTAATTTTTTCTGATAAGGCATAAAAATACCCTTTAAAATTATTAAAATTACTTGTAGATCAAATCCTACCCATTGTCATGAATGAGGAACACCTTCCTCAGTCCACATTTAGATATTAAGTAATAATCATGACTATCATAATTTTAAGAACTAAGCTTCCAGTGAATGAATATAAGCATCTATAATTTGCAGCAAACAATTTTTTTCCACTAACAAATACACTATATTAAATTGTATATCCTAATCCTTTAATTTCAATTTCTGTATGTTTCATAGTATATAAGTATATAATGATATATAAGTATATGATACATTGAAATAGTCCTTAAAAACTTTTTACTAAGAAAGTACAAGACTTAAAATTCTAGAGACCATTGCTTTAAGCAAGTATCTGCCTTTTTTCAGTCTTCGTCTCAGATTCATGATATTTAAGAGAATTTTATTATGTTTCAGCTTATTTCTTTAACTTATCTGATATATTATGGGTCTTCAAATAGAATTGTTTGCTTTCTGAGGTGCAAAGGTCTAATGACAATTTGACAAGAATATCATCTAAGGCAGCAATTCTCAACCTGTGGGTCGTGACCCCTTTGGGAGTTGAACGGCCCTTACACAGGGGTAGCCTAAGACCATTGGAAAGCACATATATAATTACATATTGCTTTGTGATTAATCACTATGCTTTATTATGTTCAATCTGTAACAATGAAAATACATCCTGCATATCAGATATTTACATTATTATTCATAACAGTGCAAAATTGCAGTTATGAAGTAGCAACAAAAATAATTTTATGATTGGGGGTCACCACAACATGAGGAACTGTATTAAAGGGTTGCAGCATTGGGAAGGTTGAGAACCACTGATCTAAGGTCATCTGTCCATGCTTATAACTTGTAAGCTAATTCTCCTCACAAGTGTAACACTCAGAAGTGTTTTGAAAGTACCCATATGAACCTTAGGAAGGAATACCTGTGACATTAATGCCATCTGAACGTTGACACCATACAGTCCGTTCATTATTGTTCCAAAGACTTGCTTTCCATGTATAGTGATAACATTTGCCTCCTGCAAGCAAATATGATAACAGCAGTGCTATTATTATACCTGACATAAAAAAAGAATAAGCTTCATCAATCAAAGATGAGAATTGAAAAGCGCTCTTGGTACCTGTACAAGGACGTGTTTCTAGCACCTGCTGGGGGCAGCTGTCTTGGTTTTCAAAAGACTGAATTATAAATGTCCTTGACCTAGATTGGCGGCCCATTGCCTCAAAGCTTCTTCCATTGATGCAGGTTAGTTCACATGTGCTCCACTCTGACCATTGCGTTAAATGGCAGCCTCCTGGATGGTTGTGTGGTACAAAGCAGGGGAGACAATATGGAAACTGGTAGTTGACATTTAAACGGACAGGTTCACAATGAGATTTGTGTTGGTGGTAGTTAGTGATGGGGTGGGTTCCAGTTACCACACATTCTTCCTTGACTAATTTTCCAATTAGAAAGTACTAAGAATGATTAATTTATGATTCAATCTAGGTTAGGAAGCGAGTGCCAAAACTAGAATGGCATTACTTTTCTTCAAATCATAGTCATATTTTAGAGAACACTATGTGTCTGCTAGTGAAAATAAACTTTTAAAAAAGGAAAATGTAAAGATTAAAGTAACTAAATGTTCAAGGAACAGCATAACATCGTAAAATTGATGTTCAGAAAAACAATATAAAGAAAATACATTGGTCATCTTTGGGCTTAAAAATGCTGAACTTAAACTGAACATACACATTTGTGTGTATATATGTACATATGTATGTATATGTTTATATACACACATGTATTTCACATGCCATACTCTAAGGATATATTAAGCCATCTTAAACTTATGCCATATGCCCTAACTTATCAGAATTAAAATAAACTCATACATTTTATGTAACTAATAATGACCTTCACAGTTACATAGACCATGATCGTTTGACAGAGTGCTTTCATAAACATACAGCCTCACTTGTCCTCACCACTCCCTTCCCCACTGGTTCATCCACTCATGGATTCAGTTAACATTTTTTGAGTGCTGGCCAATGTGCTAGGTGCTGTCAGGTCAGGTATTAACACATTTTCTGTGCCCCAGGTAAAACACCAGGGAACTGAGAGACAAGATTCTAACTTAGCTCTTAAATCAGCACGTCCAGTGATTTTTTTTCCTCTTGCCTACATTGTCTCAATTGAAGCTGTAGGTACATTCCAAAGTTATAACCACAATTAAAAAATGAATCAAAGTTAGTTAAAAACTTCAATTTTGATGTAATAGACATTCTTCAGAAAGAAATATAATAGAAGAAAAGGAAGGAAGGAAGGAAGGAAGAAAAGAAGGAAGGGAGGAAGGGAAGAAGGAAGGAAAAAAGAAAAGAAAGAAGACTCACCAAGGAAGGCACTTTCAGTTGTTTAAAATTGCATACCTGGGCAGGGCACAGTACACAGCTGCTTCAGAATGGCATCCTGAAAGGGCATTTCTTTACACTGTGCATCATCTACACGTACAGCAGAGATAGAGATTGAACCATTGTGGACCACACAGGAAAGGCTGCGGATCTGGATCCCTTCCCCACAGTCTCCACCCTGTGAGAGGAAAGAATACATCAGAATTACCCAAGAAATTAGTATATCCTGCTTAAAAAAAAAAAAAAAAAGGCAAACCCTCCTAGTTGTATATTTCAGCAGCTTCCTCCTCTTGGGTATTCCCTTTCAACTGTTGATAATAAAGTATATCTAAGCAATTCTTTAAGAGCTAATAGAGAAGCTGAAGAAAAATGCAAATTTATGCCATGAAATTTCTGTTCTCAAAATATGACCATTCATTTTGGAACTCAGCCAGAATTGACTGAAAAAGAAAAACAATACATAATTTGTCTAGGTGTATGTGATAAAATGACCTAATGTGTAATCACTCCCCAAAAGAACATGTGCAGCCACAGGGCACACATTTCTTTTTTACTTTGCTTGTTTTTCTCTTGTAGGGCACTCAGCACATTCTCATGTGGATTAGGCTGGGGTTCCCAATGCAATACTGATTTTCTCTAATGCCATGAGTTGTTTTTCCAGCATACCTTTTGTGATGAATAATGTTCTTTGAAGATATTTACAAATACCACTTAGCTTATTCTTGGCTATTAGAAAAAATGTGTACAGTGTCTCATAGAAACAGAAGCTTAGACTTGAAAGGCCCTTAGTGGTTATCTGGCCCAAGCATGTGCCTGATGTAAGGTTTCCTACTATACATTTTTGTCAGATATTCGTGAGATGAGTTTTCACTTCTCAGTTTTAGTCAGGTGCGTGTACTTCAAAAAGCAGTCCGTTATTTTGAAAACTTTAGATGATAGCTTTCTTTTTTATAAATACCTTAAAAACAGAGCCTCAGGCAAGCTTTTCTGCCAAGGAGGTAAAATCCCAGAATGGCAAGAGTGAGGATAAAAGAAATGAATCGGAAATGAAAGGAAAATGAATAAAAGTAGTGTCACTAAGCTGGCCTCAACTTCAAAGTCAACACAGTTGCCTTCTTGGTCACCTAATATCTTTCAGACAGGCCATGTGGTACCACTATTTCTCAGTACTATCCAGGATGGGACAAGGCAGAAAGAAGGCAGAAGCATCTGAATGCCAGCTCCTCCTTGTATCCACTCTCATTGATTAACCTTCATCCCAGGGGGTATTAACTGCTCTGTGCTTCCAAGGTGTGCTACTCAGTTTCCACTAAGTCCAGAAGTTGGTGGAAGAGCTAGAGCCTTTATGGCTACTGCTGGTATGGTTAAGGGGGGAAGGGGAGGAGGAGAGGGAGAGGGAGGGAGAGAGGGAGAAGTGCATGAGCCTTTGCACCTCTGTTCCTGCAGCCAGGGATGCAATGTGCTACAACCCGCTAATCCATTATTAGGTAACAGCATGGTAACTGCTCTGCACTGGGACACTGGATTTCACCTCCTTATCCCTTATCACTGGCCTCAGAAACTGCATTGCCTAGGCCTTGGAGCTACTGTGGCTCTTGCAGTGGTAGGAGTGAAAAATGTTCAAGGCACAGTGGCAGCAGCTACTTTAGGTCAAGGGCAACTTGTAGATGGACCACTGGAGGTGCAGGATGGTACACAATGGCTGCTGAGGAAAATTCTTTATGTAAGGATTCAAAGACACTCTGGCAAAAAAGAAAATGTGTAACTTGGAGGAGGACCAAGTTGTAGGAACTGAAAGCCCAAAGAATCTGAGTAGGCACAGAAACTGGGACCACCGCATTCTCTTCTAGAGGTGTTTTAACAAGAATTATGTTTCATTTATCTAACATGGCAATTCCCACACTTGATTTATCAATACCTCATAATTGCTCTAATCATTTTTGCAGCCATTGTGAAATTGACAAAAATGCAGCCTTCTTTTGACCCTAAGTGCTTTTCTTTGAAGATAAGTGGAGGCTTAAAATCAGTTTACAGTAGATTCATTCAAAGCACATGCTGCAGTAAATATTTACTCCATGAAGTAGAAAATAATTAGTATAAGTTCAATTTCATTTTGGGGGAGGATTTTCTTTTATAACTTATTATTCTACATGGTGGACCTAAGGATTGTCTAAGGTGTATGTTTTGCCATAGAATATCTGACTCTGTGTACTTGGAGAAAAGAGTCTGAAGACTCAACAGCAGGTATGAAATTTGAAAACACTGCCATCTGGAACCTCAGTAGCAGAAGATGTAATTGATTACAGATTTGTTTGACATTCCAGGAAATAGAGTACAAGGAAATGGCAGGAAACAAGTCTACATCAGGGGTAACTTTAAAAACCAAGACAGTGCTCGCTTCGGCAGCACATATACTAAAATTGGAACGATACAGAGAAGATTAGCATGGCCCCTGCGCAAGGATGACACGCAAATTCGTGAAGCGTTCCATATTTTTATGAAAGACTCATGGACATGGACAACGGGGAGGGATATGATTGTGGGAGAGGGGGTGGGTTGGGTGGGGGAGAGAAATTGGGGGAAAAGGGGACAACTGTAATTGAAAAACCAAAAAAAAAAAATTAAAAAAAAAATAAAGTCTATTATTTTAAAAGGGAAAAAAACAAAAAAAAAAACAAGACAAACTATAATATGCTCTTCGTATGTATCTATATTCAACCTTAATCTCTCATACCTTTGATGACAACAGCCACATATGAAGATAAATTAGCATCAGAATGATAATTTCACTCATACAGCAAGCATTTGCTCACTATCACTCTGAGACTTTACACACTAGGGCCTGAAACAGAGCCTGGCTTTTTAGAGCAAGATTGTCAACATTGAGGACCTTCTCATTAACTCTCCACTCTCTAGATCATTAATGGACTTTTTGTACACTCCTAATTAGCATCACCAGATGTGGATAGGCAGATGGTGCTAATAATCATAATTATAGTTTTAATTAAAATTATAATAGCCATTACAATTCATAAGCTCTTCTGTTTGCTAGGTACTATACTAAGCACTATTTAAGAATTGTCTAATACCTAACAAAAATCTCCAGTGAAATTTGTACTATTGCTGCTTCCATTGTATAGATTTAAGAAGAGAGGTGCAAAGAGTTCAGAAACTTCGCAAAAAATTGCAGAACTAAGAACTGGCAGAACATTGATAAAAATTAGGCCTGCTAGACTCCAAAGTCCGAGCTCCTAAAACAGACTGACGAACATATGTGTGGATACTTGTTATCCACTGAGGAACTTGGAAAGAGTTAGAAAAACATTTAAAAAGAAAGCGAAGCCTGAGGATAAACACTTTCCTTTGATAATCTGTTTCCATGTTAGATAAGGGCAAAATTGGCACATCAACAGTGCACTGTGCAAGCTTCTCTTATTTTGGTTTGATACTTGTTAATGGCAATCAGCCACATCAATATCATCGCCACCCTCAGTGCATGAGAAAGTTATATGCCAGCACTTGGCAGGTTAGGATGTGATAGGACAAGGAGAAGCAGGAGTGCAGTTGTGAGAGAAGTGTTTTTCCCTTTGTGTGCAAAGTCCATGTGTACTTTGACCAGTAATTCCAAAACCTCAGAAAAGGCAATTTGCTAAAAAGGTATTGTTTTCTGTCTCATAAAGAGTTTACAATCAGACCCTGGCTGCTGTGGCTCAGTGGATTGAGCGTCAGCCTGCGACCCAAGTGTCGCTGAATCGATTCCCAGTCAGGGCACATGACTAGGTTGCTCGTCAGGTCCCCAGTTGGGGGCGTGTGAGAGGCAACCACACAGCGCTGTTTCTCTCCCTCTCTTTCTCCTTTCCCCTCTCTCTAAAAGCAAACAAACAAACAAATAAATAAATAAAATTGTTTTAAAAAAAATAGTTTACAACCAGGCTTCAGGAAAAGCACAAATGTAACTTGAACTCGGGAAAAAGTCAAGTCAGATATCTTCATGATTCCCTTTCCTTTTTGCCTCTGCTTTTCTTTGTGTTATCTTCTTTATTCTTTCTTGCTTCTGAGTGACTGGCTTTTTTTACAAGGTGGGACAACATGGCAGCTAAGAGTTCCTGAACACAGTATCTTTGAACAGCTTTAATTCCATTCCAAATTCTTGGGGAAGAACTGAACGTGTCAGTTTGTAGGAATAACCTCATCTAGAAATCTGAGGAGCTCTGAAGTTTCTGGATACCCCTGTTCATATGATCTCCAGAGCCTCCAAGTCTGGCTCTTGCTAAAAGATGCCATAACCCCACATTTGTCACTACACTGCTACAGAGAATGTTCACAACCCACCACTCTTGCCCCTATGGTTCTGTCAAAAGCTCAATAGGTTACAACAAAACGAAACATTATATTTGGCATTTCCTCATAATGTTCCCATGGGACAAGATGGCAGACTTGTCTATTAAAAGAAAAAGGAAAGGCTCCCAAACCTGAGAAGACAGAAGGGAAAGTACAGAATAACTAGTAAGATATAGCAACAGTTGTATGCCTGGTAAGACCTGGTGCCCGGGGCGTGACAGCACTCCTTCCCTTCTTCCTAAATCCCTTTTTCTCCCTTCCCCTGGGATGGGTTGCTGCATTCTTTAAGCTTATTTTCTCCACTCTGTCAACCTTTATTGTAATCACAAGGAAAAATATTCCTTTCATTTTCTTAATTGTAAGTGATTCCAAGCATTATTTAAAATTGCTGAAGGTTTAGGAAAAAATATTTTAAACTAGTAGACAAACTATTTATATTTAAAGCATTTATATTAGTATTGAATTATTTAGCATGGTTAAATTATTTTTTGTAAAGAGGAGACTGAACAAATGTACCACACATTTTTGTTCCTCTGGGATTTATTACAATACATGCATTTAACTTCTGCAAGATAATAATGCTGCATTACAATGTCATCTGACAAGAACACCAAACATCTTTATGAGAATACTCTGCAGATTCTCTATGCATAATCAACATTATTGTTACCTAATTAAAATAAACTTTGGAATATGAACTGAAGGATAAACTAGTAAAGTAAGAAAACAGGAAAAAAATCAATGTGCTTATTCTTACACAGGAAGCCAGGGAGAAAAGGCAGTAGAGCATCTTTGCTGATCCAGCAAAAGCTCTGGGTATGTGATATATTATGATGTTTCTAGGCATTTATATTTCAGGCCAATAAAAAAGTAATCATTGAGGATATTATAGGAACCTTGGTTTGTGTAATAATGTTAAAATGTAACTTCCATGTGCTTTTGGTTTTCTGCCCATATGCAAGATTGTGTCTAAGCCTAAATGTGTCTCTTTAAGAAATACAGTCTACAACAAGCTGTGCATTTCCATAGTATCAGGGTTTTGCCTAATTAAATAATATGTTAATAGATCCAACAAGCCTGGAAAATAACAGAATTCTTCAGGCTGCCAAGGAGATTGACAGTCCCTATGACCCCAGTTACTGTAATCAGTGCCTAATGAGTGGCTATGTATTTTCCTAGCAGCATAACTCTGCTTGGGGTTAAATCATTTGATTGTGTTTTCCCATGTACTTCATTGCATAAATATACATTGTGCCAGGCCCCTGCTGCTGTGAAATTTATTCCATCAGTGCATAGGTTTGACGGGACAAGTACTTAGGACACATTGAGAAGCATTTCTCTAAGTGTCATTATTTGACCTACCTCCAATTTACATGCAGACCAGTTGCTGAGAACCCAACTGTAGCAGGGGGTCACTGGGCAGGTTTTCTGCTGAGAGAGCTCTGCAGGGCATGGCCGTCCTTCCCCTTGGGTTGGCAGCATGATAAATCGAGTCCGGCTCATTTGACCTAAAATGTTAAGGAAGGTGTGAGCTTTTCAGGTAGAATTTGGCTTAGGAAGGGAATTAAAGAACAGAATGTTGCCTTACACACACACAAGTCTTCAATAAAATACACTGAACTTTGTCATTTCCAGCTTTCAATTTTCCTGCTATTTTAATTTAGGCTTCCACAGAGAAACAGGTAATCTGAGGTCAGCATAATGCTTAGGATCTAAAAGTCTGCCTTCTATTTCTTTCGTGTTCCCAAGTACAAGCTGGGTATTGTTGCCAAATTGACTGATCTTATAAACATTAAAATAATATTAATTCACTTAATAAATATGCATTTGTTGGTCTGTAGTATCATCCAGCTGTCCTCCTATGTGCTACAGATACAGTAATGAAATAGCCAGGTGTACCTTCAGCCCTCTCAGAACTTCTTATATTTTAGGCCAGGATTACAAATACTAAAAATAGAGACAGTTGCATCTTCTTTATCTGTTAGGTTATAAATTAGCAGATCAGTTAAAAATTACACACAATCCAAATTACCCTAGAAAATTCCCTAGGGAGTTGCTACTCCAAGGTCCCAACAGTTTTTCTCAATTATTTCAACATGCCTAATTTTCCTAAGAGTTTAAACCATTTCTTCACTGAGCAAATATAAAGTTTTTGCCCGATGTGAAGCAGCCAGGATGTTTTTTAAAAATATTCAAATTCTGGTATTCCATTTCATGATGAAATAAAAATGGTTAGTATGGATAACTGAAGAAAGAGTAGGGCTCCCATGCCAACTCATGACCATACCTATAGGCATTAGGTCATATGCATATTAAGTGGAATAGTGGATAGAATTTAAGTGTCTGTGTTTCTCTCTCTTGATATCCCACTCACTTTTATTTGTTTACTCTTCTTTTACTGCTAAAGTACTATGTACATATACCTTCATTACTATCATATCTGTGAATATAATGTCCTCCCATTGTTGTTATAGATTAATTATATAATTGTATTTGTGATAAAATATTCAAGGAAAAACTGAGTGTTCTATTAGAGAATGTTATAGGGATGCATCCTATTCTGGGTTGAAATCAGAAACATTTCCTTGAGCATTTGAACATTAAGCAGAAGTCTTAAGTAGTGCAAACCAAACATAATATGCAGAGTGTGTCCCATGCAGAAAAGCATGTGAGGAAGTCATGAGATGAAAAGAAGTAGAACATGTTTGAGGACCTGACAGAAAGCCAGTGTGGCCAGAACAGAGTCAGGGAAAAAAAGGTTGAGGCAATGTTGGTAAAGCTATTGAAAGCGGGGTCTTTTAGTCAATTCCAAAGATTCTACATTAGTATCTTAGGAACAGGAAAGCTAGTGATAATGTCACTTCTAAGTAGAATTCAGGCCCTGACTAGGAACAATTCTCAGATGCTCTCAAGTCTACAGATAAGCAAGGGTGACTCACACTTTGCGTACACTAGATATTATACTGGCCACCAGAATACTATCATAGGTTTGATGGTAAACTAATGCTCTCTGAGAAGATCTTTGAAGAAAACCAGGAAGTTCTAACCACTGAATTCTAAATTCCTGGAGGTTCGGGCTTCTGTCCCTAACATGGTGTTTCATATATTTTAAGCACTAATTAAATATCTGTTTAATCCTTGTATTCATAAAGTAACTACATAATATTATCTGGCATCAGATATGTAATAATATAATAATACCAATACAATTATTAAGCAGGTAGCACATACTAAGCAATATTCATAACAAGCCTAGAGGAAAATTCTGTTACATTCCCTATAGATGAGGGAAGTGAGGCACAGGGAGTTTAAGTCACTTGTCTAAGGTCAAAAAAGTCATAAGTTGCAGAATAGAATCCAAACTCAGAAACTTTTGATCCTGAGGAAGCTGTATTAGTCATGATGCTGGTAGATTCAGGCAAGATAACAAGTACAGTACCAAAAAGAAACATTGGATGATGGTAAAATTTTGTCAGAGATAACATGGGTTTGGTGAACAACAGGATCTACCCATTCTGCATCTTTGGAAACTGAGTGTTTGGATAGATGTTTTTCCCTACATCACTCAAATCAAATCATATAGGTCATACACCACCTCATTCATATAAAATGTTATTCCTGCTTGATGAACACACTTGGCTCAAGATTTTATATTTATGTTTGCTTATATACTCTTAAGTATTATAATAATCTTTATGTTTATTTTCTTGAACTAAATATCCATTACCTTAATGTCATTATAATTGCATTTTGTTCTAAATCCATTTTTGTAAGAATAATGATAATCCAGTATTGCCTATATCACTCTAAAGAGGCTCTATTTTATTATAATCAAATAATTTCAAGACTGTTCTTGAATTGATGGCATGTGGATGGCCATTATTTTAGAACTATTTTATTCATTTTCTTTAATGTGACAGATATCTTCTCCTGGACATAGGGGTGGAAGGAACATGCCTAATGAATACAATAGGGAAAAAATGATGCTATTACTTTTTTGAAATAATATAGTCTTAAAACCATTCACTGAAGCACAGTCATATGATTTCTCTACCTTTTGCTAACGAATCACAAAGATTTTCAAACAATGCCAATTACTACCAACAATATATTTTTAAAGCCAAAAAGCATATAACAACCTTAATTTTTGAAGTATATTGTTACATCTAATTGCCTTAATATTAAAGTTCAGTTAAAATTACTAGTAGTTTTGATCTTCTTTTTCTTAAGTAAGCCCCTTTGACATTTCATATAATAATAGCTTGGTAATGATGAACTCCTTTAGCTTCACCTTCTCTGGGAAGCACTTCATCTTCCCTTCCATTCTAAATGATAGCTTTGCTGGATAGAGTAATCTTGGTTGTAGGTTGCTTTTCATCACATTGAATACTGCTTGCTAGTCCCTTCCTGCCTGCAAAGAGTCCTCTGAGAAATCAGCTGATAGTTCTTTAGGCGCTCCCCTGTAGGAAACTCTCCAAGTCTCTCTTGCTGCCCTCAGGACTCTATCTTTATCTTTCACCTTTGGCATCTCAATCATGATGTGTCCTGGTGTGGTCCCCTCTGGGTCCAGCTCACCCAGGACACTCTGTGCTTCTCGGGCCTGTATGTCCATCTCCTTCACAAAATTTGGGAAGTTTTCCTCATTTTTTTCAATTCTTGCTTCCTCATTCTGCACTGGTTGACTGTTTTCTTCTTCCTTATGTTCCAAATCATTGATTTGAACCCTAGTTTCCTTCCCATTACCATTGGTTTTGTGTGGATTTTCCTTCATTTCACTTAGCATAGCCTTTATTTCTTCTCTTATGCATTTGCCATAGTCAAGCATATCTGATAAGTCTGTGAGCATCTTTATCACTGGTGTTTTGAATTCTGCATCTGTTAGGTTGTCTATCTCCTCATCTGTTAGGTTGGCTATCTCCTCTTGATTAGTTCTCCCATTGGAACCTTATTCTGTTTCCCCTTTTGGGCCATACTTCTCTGTGTCCTCATTCAGACAGGCCCCTGTGTTTGTTTGCCTCTGCGTCCCAGGTAGAGCTGTTGCTCCTGTTACGTTGTAAGGGGCAGAGCCTTAAGGATTCATCAGTACAGGGCAACCTGTTCCACCACGTTGTGGTGCTGTATGTGGGGGAGGGGTCTGAGAGGGAACAATGCCGCCTGCCCAGCACTCGCCCCTTTGCCAAGCACCTCTCCCACTTCTGCACTGGACTGACGCCCCTCTAGCTGCTGCTCTGGCACTCATTCCTAGAGTGAGTGGGTCTGCAGATGTTCTAGGACCATGGAGGCCCTTTAAACAAGTGAACTCTGCTGAGACCTGCAGTTTCCATTCCACCCCAACCCCCACTGGTCTGCACAGTCAGAAGCAATGAGGCTTGATTTTCCCCAGTGCTGGGACCGTGGGCTGCGAGGTCCAGTGAGGAGCTGGGAATGCTCCCCAGATATCCCTCCTGACTTTTTAAAACATGTGACTGCACTTTCTGCAGACCTGCCACTGCTACTGCTGCTGCCGCCAACATACCACGTCCTCTCCGCCCTGGCCCCGCCCCTCCTACCTGTCTGGATGAGTATATATTCTTTATATCTTCGTTTGCTGGACTTCCATGTAGTTTGATTTTCTGGAACTTCTGGTTGTTTCTAGTTTTGAGGTAGTTGTATTCCTTTTTAGTTGTGGAGGGAGACACAGCGTGTCTGTCTAGGCTTCCATCTTGGCCGGAAGTCCAAAAACTGCTAATAAAGGCTGAAGAGTCTAAAAGGCAACGTCTAGCCCTGATGTTTCTGTGGGGTACTTGGTATCTTTAATATGTGCTTTTTTATTTTTTAAGACAGGGATATTTGGTTGTATAAATTAAATAATCAGAAAAAGTACCCCTCAAATTAGAAATTAGATACTCTTTCACAAGTGCTGAAGTTTTGAATTAAAACCTACTTACATGGAGTATGAATGGTATAAGAAGGAGGCCTGCCATCCCCAATGATAGTAGTCCAGTACTACCCGGGATTCTGGACATCAGACTGAATGGAATAGTCAACCAAACTATGTCTCAGCAATGATTATTCTAAAAGGGACCCCCAATGGCAGGAGCATGCAGTAACTGTTTTGGTGATAGTAAATTTGCATATGACCAGGAAAATAGTGGAAGTTACTGCCAAATTAAAAATATTAAATTTATGATATACTATAGATTATAAAAAATAGAATTTAAAAATTATTGATGTATGGTGAAAAGAAACCTGGACTTGGCATCAAAATTCACTAATTGAAAACAGTTATCTCAAATTAACAGCTAGTAAATGTTGGGAGTGCATGAAAGTATTTTAACTCCTCTGAGCATAAATTTGCTCTTCTGTAAAATAAAATTAAGTATACAAAAGTCCTTATTATCTGAGAAAAATTCATGCTGGGAAAAATGCCACTTAAAAGTGAATCTATTTGAAATGGGAATTAAATTATTTTAAATAAATAATAAAATGTCTAAATGGGACATTTTGTGGAACTAAAGAGTATGCAAGTGGGTTTGTTTGATCAAATATCAACTGCAATGCAGATTATAACTGCAGCTATGCACTCATTATTAAGACAAAGAAGAAATCAGCTATCGATATTATTTACATGATTTTATGATTATACTATAAAAGATCCATTGTTTCATGACTGGCTTGAGCAGTTTGATTATAAGATCTTTGACCTCTGAGTCACTTTTCATCAATTTTCTCAGGAGTTCCCTTTAATCTCTGATGTACAGATCACTCTATTTTGTACTCCACGTGCAACTAGAGATTGACTGACAAATACCCTGATGCAGTGACAACACATGTGTGTAAACAGAAGATGCTTATTGACTGGGGATGGCTTTATAAGGGGTGAGGTCATTAGTGAATAATTTGATATTTTGAGGGGTTTTACTTCCTACAGGGGCTTATGATTATGGTGATTCAGATGAAGACTACTGAGGTGATATGGAGTCCTTACACTTATTCACTCTGATTATATGAATAAATAAAACATTATAAACCACTTTGTAGCATATCTAAAATATAATAGGTGCTTGCTAAAATATTTAATATTTTTAATCATTTATTTTAACAAGTACTTTTTATATCAATTCCTAGAACAAGCCTATAAGGGGTATATCAAGCATGCTACCTGTATTCATATGGAAAGCACACAGTTATGAAACCCATAATGATTAAGCCTGTTCCCAATCCACCAAACTCCTTACACTCTAGTCTGGACTGCTTTTGTCCTCAAAGAAAGAGTGAAGGTTCTGTCATACATATCCTCATGTTTCCAATCTGACAGTGGGATCTTTTCTTGGAAACTGTCTGGATTCTGTTCAGGTTTATGTTTTTCAGTAAAAGCATAATATATAAGTCTAGGAATCTATTTTGAACCTGAATTCAGTAATAGATCTAGATAATCTGCTTAATGAGCATTACCAATAAGATGTAGAAAGAGAAATTGACTATTCATCTACTCTTCAGGCTATAAAAGACAGAAAAGCACCTTCTACAAAATAAGTTTCCATTTAATAAAAAACCAAATTATGATAGGGCACATTTGCTAGCAACTCTCCCTGAGCTTTTTCTTCTCCTCCCTTGGGAAATATTTGAAACTCATTATAACCAACAGTAATATTGGGCTTACTATTAAATTGACAATAATTACAATACTTGCAAGGAAGGAAAAAAGATTGCCTGGTAAGACCTCCATTAAGAAAAAACAGATAATGAGGCATACTAGTTGAAACACACACACACACACACACACAATTCAAAAACAGACCAGTAAGTGGAAGACTGCATATAGATTTAAAGCATTCCTACTGAACTATAGTCAGACTTTACTCTGAGTCCTCAGTGACAAAAAAGATGTGGGAAATTTTAAGCAGTAAAAACCCAGAAAATTTGTTAAGAACTTGTCAGTTTATGCAGTCATAAAAGAAAATTAAGTCAAATGACACGGTTTTCTTTTCTGACCACACTTTCAGATCCAAGTAGCCAGCAACCATGCACCCTTTCAGTGCCATGTTACAGTGCCATGGCCCTGACTCATGATCAATTGAAGTAACTAAAAAGTATGGTTTGGATAGCCCTGGAAAATTTAAATATGACCCAGGCAAATAATGTAAAGAAGAAAATGGGAGAGGGAATACAATAGTAATAGAGCAAAGAAGAACATACCTATTTAACCTTAAATGGTGCATTAAATAAATTATCTGAGCAATTTACATGAACATACCTATAAACTCCAATGCACCACAGACAGAAATACAATAACAGTACATGAATTGACTTGGACCTTATAGCATATTATTTGAATATTATTATTACTGATTTTCCTTTAACCTAGGCATTATTTCTTTTGAATATGAGTTAAATTTTTAAGGCATACTCACAATTGTTGGCAGAGAATGGCCCTCTAGAGCTGACATTACAAGGGGCTGGTGAACTTGCACAACAAAGGATGGGGTTCAATGTCACTAACTTGAAGTTGATGCTGGTCCTTCCTGATTCATACCCAAGATTAAATTATTGAATAAAATGTTTCTATTTTTAAGTATTTTCTTCTATGGATTTATTCTTAAGCTTTTGGTACATGCTACCTAATATTACTCTCAAGGAAATAGTAGTAAACAAAAAAATAAATGAAAAAGAAGCAAGAAAACTAACAGAAATTTATTATTTTATTATTTTTTATTTATTTTATTTTATTTTTTGGTTTTTCAATTACAGTTGTCCCATTTTCCCCCATTGTTCTCCCCCACCCAGCACCCCCGTTCTCCCACAATCATATCCCTCCCTGTTGTCCATGTCCATGAGTCATTTACACACATTCCTTGAATAAACTCTTCTCTTACTTATCCTCCTTCTCTCCCTCCCCCCCTCCCCTATTGACTGCTATTCTGCTCTTTGTCCTATTTAGTTCATTTGTTTATGTTGTTCTTTATTTTCCTGTATTAGGTGATATCATAAGGTATTTTTCTTTCTTTGCCTGGCTTATTTCACTAAGCATAATTCTCTCTAGTTCCATCCATGTTGTCGCAAATGGCAGGAGTTACGTCTTTCTCTCTGCTGCATAGTATTCCATTGTGTAAATGTACCACAGTTTTTTGATCCACTCATCTACAGATGGGCGCTTAGGCTGTTTCCAGCACTTAGCTATTGTAAACAGGGCTGCTATGAACATAGGGGTGCATAAGTCTTTTTGAATTAGGGTTTTAGGATTTTTCGGGTATAATCCTAGCAGTGGAATCACTGGTTCAAAAGGCAGTTCCATTTTTAGTTTTTTGAGGTAATTCCATACTGTTATCCATAGTGGCTGCACCAGTCTGCATTCCCACCAACAGTGCAGTAGGGTTCCCTTTTCTCCACATCCTCACCAGCACTTGTTGTTTGTTGATTTGTTGATGATGGCCATTCTGACTGGTGTAAAGTGGTATCTCATTGTGGTTTTTATTTGCACCTCTCTGATGGCTAGTGATGTTGAGCATTTTTTCATGTGTCTATGGACCTTCTGTATGTCCTCTTTGGAGAAGTGTTTGTTCAGGTCCTTTGCCCATTTTTTAATTGGGTAGTCTGTTTTCTTGATGTTGAGTCATATAAGCTCTTTATATATTTTGGAGATCAGTCCCATGTCTGAGATATCATTGGCAAATATGTTTTTCCATATCGTTGGTTTCCTTTTCATCTTGCGGATGTTTTCTTTTGCTGAGCAGAAACTCTTTAGTTTGATGTAGTCCCATTTGTTTATTTTTTCCTTTATTTCTCTTGCCTTAGGAGATGTATTCGTGAAAATATTGTTACATGGGATATCTGAAATATTCCTGCCTATGTTTTCCTCTAGGAGTTTTATGGTGTTATGGCTTATATTTAAGTCTTTGATCCATCTTGAGTTTATTCTCGTGTGTGGTGTAAGCTGCTGGTCTAGTTTCATTTTTTTGCATGTCCCTGTCCAGTTCTCCCAGCACAATTAGTTGAAGAGGGTCTTCTCACTGTATTTTATGTTCCTTCCTCTTTTTTCAAATATTAGTTGGCTGTATAGTCCTGGATTTATTTTTGGACTCTCTATTCTGTTCCATTGATCTATATGTCTGTTCTTATGCCAGTAGTAGACTGTTTTGATCACCGTGGCTTTGTAGTATTGCTTGGTGTCTGATATTGTGATTCCTCCTCCTGTGTTCTTCCGTCTCAAGATTGCTTTTGCTTTTCGGGGTCTTTTTTGGTTCCATATGAATTTTTGGAGTATTTGTTCTAGGTCTGTGAAATATGTCATTGGTATTTTAATAGGGATTGCATTGAATCTGTAAATTGCTTTGGGTAGTATGGCCATTTTGATGATGTTGAGTCTTCCCATCCAAGACATGGTATTTGCTTCCATTTATTTGTATCTTCCTTAATTTCTTTCTTCAATGTTACGTAATTTTCAGAGTACAGGTCTTTTATTTTTTTGGTTAAGTTTATTCCTAGGCACTTTATTTTTCTTGTTGCTATAGTAAATGATATTTTCTTTAAGTCTCTGTGTCTGATAGTTTATTGTTGTTGTACAGAAATGCCTTGGGTTTCAGTATATTTATTTTGTACCCTGCTATTTTGCCAATTTCACTTATTATATCGAGTAGTTTTTTAGTGAAGTTTACAGGGTTTTCTATGTATACTATCATGTCATCTGCATATAATGATAGTTTTACTTCTTCTTTCCCAATTTGGATGCCTTTTACTTCTTTTTCTTGTCTGATTGCTGTGGCTAGGACTTCCAACACTATGTTGAATAGGAGTGGAGAGAGTGGACAGCCTTGTCTAGTCCTGATTTCAGTGGGAATGCTTTCACTTTTTTCCATTGAGTATGATGTTGGCTTCTGGCTTCTCATATATAGCCTTAATTATGTTAAGGTATGCTCCCACTATGCCCATTTTGCTGAGTGTTTTCATCATAAATGGATGTTGTACTTTATCAAATGCTTTTTCTGCATCTATTGATATGATCATGTGATTTTTGTCTTTCATTTTGTTTAGGTGACATATTATATTTATTGATTTGCGAATATTAAACCAGACTTACATCCCTGGGATGAATCCCACTTGATCATGGTATATGATCTTTCTAATGTGTTGCTGGATCCAGTTTCCAAATGTTTTGTTGAGGATTTTAGCATCTATGTTCATCATGATATTGGCCTGTAGTTTTCTTTCTTTGTTGTGTCTTGACCTGGTTTTGGAATTAGGGTAACACTGGCTTCATAGAACAAGTTTGGGAGTCTTCCCTCTTCTTGGATTATTTGGAATAGTTTGAGGAGGGTAGGAGTTAGTTCTTCCTAACTGTTTTGTAGATTCGCCTAGGAAGCCATCCAGTCCAGGGCTTTTGTGTGGCTGGAGATGTTTGATTACTGTTTCAATTTCCTTCTTTGTTATTGGTCTGTTGAGACTTTCTACTTCTTCTTGATTTAGTTTTTGAAAGGTTACATGTTTCTAGAAATTTGTCCATTTCTTCTAGGTTGTCAAATTTCTTGCCATACAGTTGTTTGTAGTAATTTCTTACAATCCTTTGTATTTCTGTGGTATCAGTCGTGATTTCTCCGTTATCATTTCTGATTTTGTTTATTTGGGTTCTCTCCTTTTTTCTTGATGAGCCTGGCTAAAGGTTTGTTGATTTTGTTTATTTTTTCAAAGAACCAGCTCCTAGTTTCATTAATCTTTTGGATTGTTTGTTTAGTCTCTATGTCATTTAATTCTGCTCTGATCTTGATGACTTCCTTCCTTCTACTTGTTCTGGGCTTTCTTTGTTGTTGTTGTTCTAGTTCTTGCAGCTGGAGGGCTAGATTTTTTATTTGAGATTCTTCTATTTTTTTTCAGGTAGGCCTGTATTGCTATGAACTTTCCTCTCAGGACTGCTTTTGCTGCATCCCATAGGTTTTGGGCTGTTGTGTGCTCATTATCATTAGTTTCCAGAAATTTCTTGATTTCTTCTTTGATGTCATTGTTAACCCATTCATTATTTAATAGCGTGTTATTCATTTTCCATGAGTTTGGATGTCTTTGATTTTCTTCTCTGAGGTTGATTTTTAGTTTCAAGGCATTGTGGTCTGAAAAGATGCTTGATATGATCTCAATTTTCTTGAATTTGTTGAGGCTTGTTTTATGTCTTATCATGTGGTCTATCTTTGAAAATGTCCCATGTGCATTGGAAAAGAATGTATATTTTGCTTCTTTGGGGTGAAAAGTTCTGTATATATCTGTTAAGTCCATGTGGTTTAGTGTGTCGTTCAATGCCCGTATATCCTTGGTGTTTCCTTGCTTTGAAGATCTGTCTATTGTTGATAATGGAGTGTTAAAGTCCCCTACTATGAGTGTAATGCTGTTAATATCCTTCTTGTGGTCTTGGGTGCTCCTATGTTGGGTGCATATATGTTTATCAGTGTTATATCTTCTTGATGGATTGTTCCCTTAAGTATTATAAAAATGTTCTTCTTTATCTCTTTTTATTGCCCTTGCTTTGAAATCCGCTTTGTCTGATATGAGTACTGCTACCCTAGCATTTTTTTCATGTCTGTTTGCTTGGAATAATTTTTTATATCCCTTTACTTTCAGTCTGTGTAAATCTTTTGTTTTGAAGTGTGTTTATTGTAGACAGCAAATATGTGGGTCCTGTTTTCATATCCATTCCATTACCCTATGTCTTTTAATTGGAGCATTTAATCCATTTACATTTAAGGTTATTATTGACATATATTTATTTATTTCCCTTTGCACCTCTGTTCCTTTCCTCTTTTTCTCTTCTTTTTCTTAAAACATTCCCTTTATCACCTCTTGCAATGCTGGTTTGGTGGAGATGTATTCTTTTAGTCTTCCTTTGTCTGGGAAACTCCTTATTTCACCTTCCATTTTGAATGAGAGCCTTGCTGGGTGGAGTATTCTTGGTTGTAGGCCTTTGTTTTTCATTGCTTGAAATATTTTTGACCATTCCCTTCTAGCTTGTAGTGTTTCTGTTGAGAAATTGGTCGATAGCCTTATCGGAGCTCCCTTGTATGTTATTTTCTATTTTTCTCTTGCTGCTTTTAGGATTCTCTCTTTGTCTTTGAATGTTGCCATTGTGATTATGATGTGCCTTGGAGTGGTTTTTTTTTTGTTTTGTTTTTTTTTGTTTCTCCTCATTGGGACTTTCTGTACTTCTTGAACTTGCATAACATTTTCTCTCATCAGGTCGGAAAAATTTTCTGTCATTACTTCTCCTATCAGCTTTTCTATTCCTTGTTCCTCTTCTTCTCCCTCTTTTATTCCAATGATCATATTATTTTTCTCATGCTATCCTGTAATTCCCTTACATCTTGTTCATATTATTTCAATCTTTTTTCATTTTGTTGTATTGTCTGGGAGTTTTTTTCTACATTGTCCTCTAATTCACTGATTCGATCCTCTGCTTTGTTTAGCCTGCTTTTGATTGATTCTACTGTGTTTTTCAGTTCAGAGATTGTATTCTTCATTTCTTTCTGGTTCTTGTTAATAGTTTCTATGTCCTTTTTTATGCTGGTGTAGTTCTCCATAAGTTCCCTGTAATTTTCTTGGAGCTGTTGGTCACTTCCTTGGAGGTTGTCATAGTTGTTTTTGAGGTTGTCGAGTATATTGAGCTTCTTCACCACCATTGTTTTGAATTCCATGTCTGACATTTGGGCTATGTCTATTCCATCTACCTCGCTTTCTGGGGATTCCTCTTTTCTTTTCATTGAGAGGTTGTTTCTGTGTCTTACCATGTTGGATTTTTCTTGTTTGTTTTTGTTTTTTGCATTTGTATGCTTTGACTTTTCTCCTTTGTGTTATAGATTCTTTATAGGAGATCTGGGAGTTTCAGTGGTCCAGTCTCTTTGATGTCCTGAGCCTGATGTTCTTGGGTTACCCTTTATGTCATTTCTTTATGCTGTCTGGTTATATTTCAGATGCTCTTTGGTAGGATCTCCCCTCTGGCTAGTTGATTGAGAGTCACTCTGTCCACTTTGTCTTGAGTTCTTTTGTAGAGATGGTGTTAAAAACATAAACACACAGCCCACGCAGGAAACCCACACCCTCGAAAATATCTCCCACCCTCTATCCTGCTATCGTCAGCAAATGAGCCAGTATTAATATAAATGTAGAGAGCTAAGGGCTTTTATACTATAGGAAGAATAGATAAGAGTTGTTTTTAAAGAGTAAAAATATGATTTTTGAGAGAGGGGATGATAGATTAATAATAGTAGCAAGTAGTGTCGAGACTATGCAAGACAGTAGGTAATATTTACATTGTATGTTAATAATAAAAGAAAAAGAGGGAAGAATACAGAATATAGTAAGAAAATGGAATTGTATAGTATTAGATTTATATAGTAGTTATGTTCTATTTATTTAGTGTGAAAGGGAGGCTAAACAAAACAGACAAACAAATAAACCAAAATTAAAGAGGAAGGTTGAGAAGGAGAGATGGTATGAAACAAATTAAAGAGATAGTTTAAAAAATTTTTAAGAGAAAAGTAAATATTAAAATTAAAATTAAAAATAAGAAATTTAAAAAAATTAAAATAAAATAAAATACAAAAAAAGGCTAAAATAGAAATAAAAATTTAAAAAAATAGAAAAGGAAAGTTTTTACTCAGTTCAGCCTTTGTGTGTCTTCTTCTTTTTCTGGATCCACAGCTGGTCTATTGAGGCGGGCTGGAGGTTCCTGATCCTGATGCTAACGTGTGTTTCTGCGTGTGGAGTTGGTCGCGCGCCTGGGTTACTCCCGCTCACCCGAGCTGGCCGGTGTGTTCGTTTGGCGACTGTTGGAGCTGCCCGGGGTGCTTGTGTGCACACAAGGTGGCCTGCGAGCCTCAAGTGTGCCGAGCCGCGCCCCAGGAGTCAGCCTCTCACCCCATGGGACAGGACACCAGACACTTGTGCACGGTGGAAATGAGCGTCTATGAGTCATCACCGCCCGCTGTTCCTGCGCCGCTGCCGCCCGCCATTTCTGCACCCGCCTGGGCGGGCACAAGCAGAGCTAGCGCAAGTTGGCTGTGCTCCAGCCTGGTGCCCACTGGGGCTGGCCAGGGGTGTCTGTGCACGGTCTTCTGCCTGCCCAGGGGCCCTCCCTGCACCTGTTGGGGCACTGATCTTATGTCTGTTGGGGTGGGTCCAAGTGGTACCTGGACGTGCAGCGAGTGACCTGGCTGTGCGCCTGGGCCAGTGGATGAGGGCAGTTCCCTGTGCGCGCCCGTGCTACCCAAGGGGAGGGTTGGGGAGTGGGCGAGCGCACTTCTGCTCCTGCGCTCCTCAAGAATGTCCTATCACCCCCAAACTTTGCCCCCCTCTCCGCAGTTCACAAGAGAAAAATATAAAGGAAAGTCACATTCTCACATGCACAGCAGTACGCTGTTTCTTGTCTTTCAGCTCCAGATGCCACCTGGCCCACTCCTGGCTCTGCCAGCGGGCAGAGGTCCACTCTCCTCCCAATTCCTCTCTGGAGAAGCCTGTGGTCACTAAAAAGCTTTTGTGTACTTCCAGCTGCAGCTCGGGGAGCCACTCCAGTCAGAAATCCCATCTCATTTCTTTTTCCTCCACTATCCTCACCAAACAGGTCATTTCCATATGACTTTCTCTAATCCAGCAGTGCCAAGGCTCAACTCCTGCCAGTGTCCAGCTGCTCACTGAGATGTTCTGTCTGCAATTAGTCTAAATTACAGATGGGTCTTGGGAGTCAGAAAGCACAGCCTCCCCTCACTCCTCCGCCATCTTCCTCCTCCCAGAAATTTATTAATAGCTGATCATATTATTAATATTTGGTAATGTCAATCTATTTATTAGTTTAATAACATATATATCTCTTGGTTAAGGGAATTTATTGTATAGCATCTTTTGTAATTAAAGTATTTCTCATGAACAGAAGGACTAAGTTAATTGAGTGAATATGATGTGTTATGATACAAAGATGATATAGCAAATTATTGCTTAATTCTTTACCAGTCTCTATTCTACATTATCTGCTCCCCTACCCAGGAGCACCTGCTTTCCCTATGCCCCACAAATAAACTACTTTAACAAGAATCACAGTCTTGGACTCTGCTTTGGACAGGTATTAATATTCTCATTCCACAGGTGACAAAATGAAGCTCATAAAAGTAATATTTGCAAAATCACACAGCTAGAAGGATTGGAACAAAGATTTGTCTTACTCCAAAAGCATGTGCTTTCCACAGATCTCAGTCTCATTTGATCCCAGTCAGGAATCAGATGTTATGCTGTGGCTGTTAGGCCACTTGAACAATTTGAGAAGTGCACTTAGGTCTACCTCTCCAATGAATGTGTTACCTGTATTCATAGGTTTCATACTTTACTTTAGTAAAAAGTAATTAAAAGTATTATGCTAACAGCTTTCTCTGTGATAACTCCTCATTTGCTTTTGGATACTTGTCAGTAAATTTATGAAAGCATTGGAAAGTTAGATTTAAAAAAAATCCGGAGTTAATTTCATGCAGCTCTTTATCCTGGGTATCTACTTTTTATTCTCTTAAGTATCACCTGGAATTTTTATCCAAGGTTATTTTAAGTGTAACATTTGTTTTAAATATACACCCCAGTGGACATGGATTTTGTTATTTTCTAATGTAACAGAGGGGAGAAAACTTTTGGTCATGATCTGCAGCATAAAGACAGATCTTTGGCAATGTCTATAGAGATGGAAGACACAGTAATGGTTCTCATTCACAGCTACCATCTATGGGTTTCCCTTACAGAGGTTTTCTTGGCTTATCTGAATATTGCTTTAGGCACCCATATACCTTTCATCCTAAAGTATACTCAATTTAGGTAAGATAGATTTATAGGCTTTTCAGAGTAAAATAGACTAATCCCAGCCATGACTGTCTAGTTGGGACTGAGGTCAGCTAAGCAAGGAACTAACAAGACACAGCTTTAAGGTCAAAATAGAACATGGTATCACAGGAATGGGATAGCTATTTTTAGGGTAGAAGATTAGGCACCTTTGCTTTTGCTTGGAAATAAAGAATTCCAGGCTCCTCTATGGTAGAGCAAATTTATATGTACTAACTTCTTACCTCAACAACACACGTGAGTCCTGTTAAAAGCTAACAAAACTTGATAACTGCCCCAAATGAGATCTTACCCATGGGATAGAAAATGAGGACAGAGAGAGTGGTTTTGGCAATCCTGAAGCTCCTCTGTCCATCATAATCATACATTCTCTAAGTATAAGGTTGCCTCCTTGACTATGTTCCAACTGGATGGACTAAGTAGTATGCAACGTTACTGATTTTGAACGAAGTGTTCAGAGGGACTTCTTAAAGCCCTCACAACCTTTGTGTCCCAATCTGAGATCCATTTCCTCTGCTTATTTTTACATATATCTATAAATTCTGGCAATTTTTATAAAGTGATATAGGACCCAACCCAGGTCCATGCACATAGCAGGAATATTTACATGTACAGAGTGTCAGTTGCAAAAAAGCATCATGGAATAAATGAGGCTTGGAAATACTTGAACTTGATTCACAATTTTCCTCTGCGACTAAAAGCCAAATGACCTTAAGCATGTTGCTTAATTGCCTAACACCTCACTTGTAAAATTATGCCTATACTTAAATAGTACTCTTATAAAAATTTACTAAAATACTCCTGGCATCAATAATAGTGCCTTTGACCAACATATTAAAAAGTAGTAATTCTAATATTTTATCATTTTACAGATTAAAAAAATAGTGCAAGTGAGTTCACCAAAATTAGCTCAAAGTCCTACAACTTGACATTGTAAAAGCCAGCTCTAAAACATAGATATTCTGGTTTCGAGTCTATTCTTTCTTTTTCCCATTCTACTATTTAGCATCTTGTTCTTTTGTCATAGGAGCTAAATAATTGATATGGTAAATAAGTTTGGACCATTATAACTATTGGACTCTGCCTGATCAAGAACACACACTGATCACATTTTATAAAGACATCAAAAATAAAGGTAACTGACTTACCATTGAAATCAAAAGGAGAAAAAAAAAGCTGAGAAATTTCAAAGTTGTGATACTTTGCAGTTAATTTTAGATTATTTTTTTCATTATGGGCTACAACTGACAAAAAATTACATGCCATCTTGGAATCATAAGAGGCAGGCTGGAATATATAGTGTAGAAAAATATTATAAACAAATAAATTAAAATATGAAGCAGGAAAAAATCATGGTCTTGGGTTAAGAACATTCTTAGAATGTTATTGGTTAAATAATAATTATAAATAATTCATCCTATACTAAATTTAGGGAGTTCTACATTCCACTGAACTGATGAAAATTCAACAGACAGAGAATATTACTAATCCATATATTAAACTCTTCTATTACAAGCTTTGATCTTTGAAATCTATCTAAAAATATCCCTTAGTGGAAGCTTAGAATCAGTTTCTTTCTAACATAAAATAAATTGGATTCAAACTGTTCTGACCTTGAAATCTTTAACACAATTATAAAGTATATATACAAAGCATTAGGCATACATTAAGAGGCAATCCAGATGCTTGGAAAGGAAGGAAGAACTCATTTGAAAATTCCCCCTCACATCAGTGTAGTTCTGTGGATTTGAAGGTGAAGTGCTGCTCCTGGGGTAACATATTCAGAATACCCAGCATACCAGGTTTTGCCTGCCAACCTAGTGAATGCATAATCAGAGACAATCAGACAATCCTGTGAGCTGCTGCCTTTGATAGAGAAGTCATTTGAGAACCGCAGGTTCTAAAGTCAGACTCCCATGCAACTTGCTTCCCCACTTCAATGTAACTCAATAAATTCTATCTCCACTTGTGGTCCCTGCCCCATCACCCTCATCAGGTAGAAAAAAGACAGCAGCTGGTACAAAAAAGACAGCTGATGGCAGACTGTCTTAGGAGAGACAACCTGCAGATGTTTATTTTTTATTTTTTTTACTTTAAAAAATTGCATGACTTGTTTTTTTATCATTTTATTGTAATTCTATTACAATTGTCCCAATTTTTTCTCCCTTTGCCCTCTTCCACCAATCCCACCCCCAGCTTCCAAAGTCAATTCCTACACTGTTGTCCCTGTCCGTGGGTCATTCATACATGTTCTTTGACTAGTCCCTTCCCCTTGTTTCCACCACTATACCCCTCCCCTCTCCTCTAGTCACTATCAGCCTGTTCCATGTTTCCATGCCTCTGGTTCAATTTTAGCCATTAGTTTATTTTGTTCATTAGATTCCTCTTATAGGTGAGATCATATGGTATTTGTCTTTCATTGACTGGCTTATTTAATTTAGCATAGTATTCTCATTCCATCCCTGCTGTAGCAAAAGTTAGGAGTTCCTTCTTTCTTTCTGCTGTGTAGTATTCCATTGTGTAAGTGTACCACAGTGTTTTGTTTTGTTTTTCTTATCCACTCATTTTCTGATGGGCATTAATGCTGTTTTCAGCAATTGTGTGTTGTAAATAGCACTGCTATGAATGCAGATGTGCATGAATTCTTTTGAATTGGTGATTTGGGATTCTTGGGGTATATTCCCAGCAGTGGAAATGCTGGGTCAAAAGGCAGTTCCATTTTAGTTTTTTGAAGAAATTGCATACTGTTTTCCACGGTGGCTGCACCAGTCTGCATTCCCACCAACAGTGCAGTAGGGATCCCTTTTCTCCACATCCTTGACAGCACTTGTTTGTTGATTTGTTGATGATGGCCACTCTGACAGGTATGAAATGATATCTCATTGTGGTTTTAATTTGCATCTCTCTGATGACTAGTGATGTTGAGCATCTTTTCATATGCCTATGGGCCATCTGTATGTCCTCCTTGGAGAAGTGTCTATTCAGGCCCTTTGCCCATTTTTAATTGGATTGTTTGTCTTTCTGGTGTTGAGTCATATGAGTTCTTTATATATTTTGGAGATCATACTCATTGGCAATTATGTCCTCTCATAAGGTCTGTTTTCTTTTCATTTTGATGATGTGTTCTTTAGCCATGCAGAAGCTTTTTAGTTTGATGGAGTCCCATTGTTTATTTTTTTCCTTTATTTCTTCATGATACTTTCCAGCCTTTCAGCTCCACATTATGGTCTCTTTTAATAAACAAGTTTATCTGTGCCATACAATTCTGCTTTTGATTATCGCCTGCTTATTGTTTTAGGTTGTGCTGTGTGAGGATTAGGGAAACATCACTATCTGCCAGGGCTTAGTGATCGGAGGAATGCTGTAAGATTGATTCTGGAAGGTTAAAAGTGGGGAGGGGGTGAGGGTTGGGGACCAGTGAGGAATAATATATGTGCAATATTCTACATAAGCTGTCTTAGCAAAGTCCTGAGGGGTAGATGCTTAAAATTTCAAAGGCCATGTGCCCTATTCTTTTTAGTACTTCTCCATTCTTTTTATTATTGAGGTTGGGCACAAATATAACTAGAAAAGTACTCATTTTTATATTTTTGCCTGTAGGTCCTAATGTAGAGCCTTGAAGGCAATAGATAGTCAAAAAATGTAGCTAGTAAAGAAAACAAGACTTATAAGAGCTATTGACCTTGTCATTCAATTTTGATATAAATGTCACCTTAACAGCCTTTCTTTCCCCATCCCTCACTTTCTTGCAAGATACTTGTTATTCTCCATCACAAGACTTTGTTTCATCATCTGTTATTTTTGTGTTTATTTACTTGTTAATTTCCTATCTTTTTGTCTTGTCATCATCTAATTTCCCTGTAGAATGACTTAGTTCCATATACAGCATCCTCAGTTCCTGACACTCAGAAAGCATCCAATGAGTATCTGTGAAATACATGAATAAATTTCTTCTACAGTTATGCCTTCAAGGATAGAACTCAAAATAGCAAGGTCATCATAGCATTCATTTTCCATAGTGCCACTCTTGATAATGAAAGAGGACACCATTATCCTCCAGCTTGCTGATCCGATCTTCTGCTTCCTCTAGCCTGTTTTTAATTCCTTCTACTGTGTTCTTCAATTCAGAGATCGTATTCTTCATTTCCTCCTGGCTCTTACTGAAGGGCAGACTGAAGGTCACCCTGAATGTTCCTTGCGTAAGTTCCAGCAAAGCAGAACTAAAGATCATAAGTGATCATTTGCTGCTCTTGTTGTGTTTATGCAAATGAACAGGATAAATTAAAAATGAACTTAATGCAGTCCCTTTAATGACAAGGAGGGTAATCTTAGGGAGAAAAATCACGATTCAAGAAAGATCACAATGCCCAGGACTATAAAGTAGTGCAGCTAACCGTCTTTAAAGTTTCTTTTCATTTAAAATTTGTTTTCATTTGAAAGTTAAACTATGTCTGTGGCATTATCAAAGATGTTTAATTTACAGGCAAGAAGAATGTCAAATGTCTTGCAACTGGATGTCTTTCTGATAAGACAGTCCTACAGATTTAGAGACTTGTATGTGGGTTATGTTACATAAATTAACATGTGTTTTCTGTTTTCAAAGGACATAAGCCTACGATCTCATTACCTGAGTGATTGTCTGTATGTATAGGCCTCACTTAATCCTGACTGCATTGCTGCCTCCTGAGACTCAATGGTTTGGCTGAACTAAGTGGCTGGGTTGGTGAAGAATAGGGTGGTCTGTGGGCTTCACTTTAAAACTGGTTTCTCTTTTCTATCCTAATGGCTTAGACAGAAAGAGCCCAGAGGCTTGAGAGGGGGGAAACCTAAAATATTTCCCTCAGTCCAAACTAAGTATAATGGGCAAAAGGGTTTTGGACAGGTGAGATGTACCTGGCATACCTTCCTCCAAAGAAGCCCTTCTTTTCCCTAATGTGGGACATTGAAAAATTAATACCTGTCTTTTGTAATCTAGTGGTTACGGATTGAATGATGTCCTTTAACCCTGTTGCCCCCAGAATACAACAAGGATGCCAGCCTGTTAAACCAAGCATGCCGTTGTCCAGAGACAGCCAACCAACCTGGAGTCTGCATGATCCTTCCCCTTGTGGGAAGGCCACCCTCCCCTCCACACCCCCACTCTTATTAGGGATTTCTTGACCCAAGGGTAGGTAGGACGACGACCATGTCCAGCTTGAAGCAGCAAGAGGAGCTCGAGACCTTCGTCCATTGTCCTTTATAAGATTGTAAAGGGTCTTAAGTCTGAGAGGGAGGGATTGTTATTTTTTATTGTTAAAATATTTAACTAATTAATTAATTATTAAAAAAAAAGAAGAATATATGAAAGGGTGAGGCAGGAGAGCTTGTATGTACGACCCATGGGCATGGACTTGGGGAGGGGATTGTTGGGGAAGGGGGGCGCTGGGCGGAGGGGAGCAAAGGGGAAAAAATTGGAACTACTGTAACAATATAATCAATAAAATATACTTAAAAAAAAAAAAGAAAGAGGACACCATTAGATGCCTGAATAATAGGAGTCAACTTCATTAATTTTGTTGAATAAATAAAGAAAAAAAAACACATTTAAAGATCACTGAAGGGTTGTCAGATATCAGGATTAAGGACTATTTTTTTTTTACTATGTTTTATTGATTATGCTGTTACAGTTGTCCCAATTTCTTTTCCTTTTGCTCCCCTCCAGCTGGTAGCCCCCTTCCCTGCAGTTGTCCCTCCCTTTTAGTCCATGTCCATTGGTTGTGCAAATAGTTCTTCTCAACCTCTTCCTGTTTACTCCATTTCCACCTACTATGCTTCTTAATTCCTGTACTATCTCCCTCCCTTTCCATCCTTCCCCCTCCCTGCTGGCCTCCCCCCAATATGTTCCCCATACCTATGTTCTTTTCCCACTCTTGTTGCCTATTTAGTTTGCCTTTGTTATGATTCCCTAGCTTCTGTTGCTTGTTGTTGTGTTACAGTTTTAACTTTAATGTTCATAGTTTTGATCCTCCTTCTTCTAAATTAGTACCTTTAACATCTCATATAACAGTGGTTTGGATCTAATGAACTCCTTCAGTTTTACTGTGTCCTGGAAGCACTTTCTCTGCCCTTCTATTCTGAATGACAGCTTCACTGGATAGAGTATTCATGTCTGTAGGTTCTTGATTTTTATTACTTTGAATATTTCTTGCCAATCCCTTCTTGCATGCAGGGTCTCCTTTGAGAAATCAACTGATAGTCTAATTGGGACCCCTTTTATACATGATTCTTTTATTCTCTCTTGCTGCTTTTAAGATTTTCTCTTTATCTTTAATTTTTGACAGTTTGATTATAATGTGTCTTGGAGTGGTTCTCCCTGGGCCCAGTTTTTTTTTGGAACTTTCTGTGCTTCCTGGACCTATTTCCTTCTCCAAGTTCGGGAAGTTTGCTTCATTATTTTTTCACATAATTTTTCATTTTCTAGTTCTTCTTCTTCGCCCTCTGGCAATCCTATTATCTGAATGTTCATTCACTTATAGCTGTCCCAGAGTTTTCTGATCCTCTCCTCACTTTCCTTACTTTTTGTTTCCTCTTTCTGCACTGGTTGACTGTTCCTTCTCTATGTTCCGGTTTGTTGATTTGATCTCTGGATTTTATTTCCTCACCACTTGTCTCGTATGTGTTTTCATTCATTTCAGTATGAGTAGCTTTCATTCCTTCCCTGTCTTGTTTCAAATCTTTTGTTAATTCTGTAAGCCACCTTATAACTATAGCTCTGAACTGAGCCTCTGAAAGGTTTTCTATTTGTTCATCTATCAGGTCCCTCCTCTGCTGCCTGGTGAGCTGCCTCACTGGGATTTCAATCATTGTCTGCTTTATTCCGATAGACTTGTGTTTAGCTTTGCTTACTGGGCAGGCTATAGGGGGCGGAGCCCTGTGCACTCCTCACTACCCGGGAACCCGTGCTGTGGCGCTTTGTGTGGGGGTGGGGGTCCAACATGGATTCCTGCCATTACTCTCCGCTGAGAGACCAGGATCCATCCCCCTGCCCCCTGGGCCTCACCGTCCAAGGCAATGGGGGGAGCTGCCTTCCCCAGCATTGGGATCTCGAGCTGCTGGGACTCAACTGCAGCCTGGATTGTTTCCCTGTCATTTCTCAAAGTTCCACCGCTATGCCCACTGCTAACACAGACAGAACCGCCGTTTCTTGCCCCTCTTACACATCCGGATGAGCACCGCTGGTTTATAACTTCATACGTAGGGCTTCCATGTAGTTTTAGTTTCTGGAATTTCTGGTTATCTTTTGTTTTGAGGTAGTCGTATTCCTTTTTAGTTGTAGAGGGAGACTGGGCATGTCAGTCTAAGCCTCTGTCTTGGCTGGAAGTAAGGACTATGTTTTAAAAAGGCATTATCATCTGACAGTTTAGGCAATCAAAATCTCTAGGGTCAAGAAAGGATTCCCAAGAAGTTATACAACTAGAGCGTTAGAAATTAGCTAGAAGTGATTTATAACCAGTGCTTTACCTATGTGCCAATGAATACTATTTAGATAATTTCCAAGTGTCTTATACAACTTGATTTCTCCAGGCAGTTAACACTCCTTCCCTAGTTCCACTGTGCATTAGTTTATACAATGACTTTCCCTAGGAAATCTTTGTTTTATTTTTTATTTTTATTATTTAAGGATTATAAAAGGTGAATATAAGTTCAAATTAATTGCCTAGAATTTCTGATAGTGGGGTCCAGATTTGGAAGATTTTTTTTTCCTAGTAGACAAGCAAGGTCTGATGAGTCCATATAACTAATAGAACTATTTGAAAAATTAAAGTTATATTTTAATATTAAACTTACAATTTGGAGTCTGATTTTTAAAGGTGGTTTGTTAGCATCACATGGCAATTTGTCATGTTTCACTGAGCACAGTAGCAGAATTAGGACTTTCAGGAAAATAATAACAGACATTTTCTGTTTCCTTGCACTGAACAGATTCTTTGGCAATGATACCTAAGACTGATTAGGGGGTTAGGGAAACAGCCACTGGCAGGGGCTGGCTGCCTTTGGGCTTGCGACCCAGTAGTGGGGGTGATGGTTAGAAGTTCCACATAGGGAAAGGTACCAAGGTGCAAAGAAGAACATACTCAAGGACATGAATCAAATATAAAATATTGTAGCACAAAGAGCCAACTGGATAGTGGAGGGTGACAGGGATAGAGAAGCAGGTATGGGCGACATCGCATAGGTCCTTGTGGACCACACTGACAATACAGGACTTTGTCCTTTCTCTACTTTTCCATTCTACCTTTGACCAGTCTGGAGTCACAATTCCCAGCAGGTTCCATGGGGACAAGATTGCAGTGTTTATGGCTGCGGAATAACCAGGGTGGGTCACCACCAGACAAAAGAGGAACCAGTCATTCTGATGAAAGACATCACCAATGTGAATAATGCTTCTCACTTGTATCAGTGTTTAGTGAACTCGTCAAAATACAAATTATCTATTTATTTCTTTATTTACTGTCTATTTTCTCTCAACTAGATTGTAAGCTCCATGAGAAAAGGTAAATTATTTTATTCCTCTACTGCTGCAACCCCAACATGGTGAAATGTAACTGGCACTTAAGAGGTAAATGAATTGATGGATGACTCTGAAGTCAACAGGAAAACAACTGTTCAGATTTGCATTTTAAAATTATCACTTAGGCTGTGAATGTAGCATATGAATTTTTAGTGAGGTAAAAGAATAAGATATGAGAGTGGGATATGAGAGTGATTGAGTTTATGGAATAATCTTTGAAAGATCTTAAAGAGTTTCTGACAACCTTTCTACTACTGGCAGGTATGATGGAGATGGGAATTAACATATACAAAATTAACACATTCTAGGTACCTTCATATACACCACATCATTTAATTCTAAAACCAAAAACAGTGCCTCTAATATGTGTATGAACTCCATTTTATAGATGAAGAAGCTGAGACTCAGAAAATTTAAATAACTGGCTTAAAGAGCTGCAGTATGAACCTAGATTACCCAACTTTAAAGTGGATGCCCAACTTGAAATGGTCATGCTGCAATCAGGAAATATGAGAAACTATTGGTCAGTCATTGAAATCTTGGTCCTGAAACTTACCATTTGGTTTTCTGAGGTTCTTGTCAGGCTCTAAATTGTTCAGGAAATGGCATGTTTTTATTAGATACTGTGATTCCTACATTTCCATTTTGAATAATGCTCTTTGCAGAAATAGTTTTCAATTTCCTAGTTTTTCTAATTCACATTTTGGCTACTGTTTTTAGCTCTCCCCTTTCCCAGATCTTCAGCCAAGTTCACCGATGAGCCCCTTTTCTATGCTGCATCCTGCCTTTGTTTTCCAGATGATCCCAACTAAGGCAGAGAATTATCAACAACACCAGCACACTCATTTGTGAGTAACTCAGAAATGAGCTCATATTCTAGTGCCAGTGATCCAGCACAGGACTTTCAGACACCCGCTTTCAAATACCTTTAACTACTGGATCCAGGTCTTCACATCCCCTTCTCTCACCCCAATTCCATGATTCCTCCAACTTGTAGTTCATCTTTCCTCCTTCTCCTCTGCTTAGTGCCTAGCGGCATAACAGGATTTCTCTCTAGGTGCCTAGTCCAAATTTCTCGTGATAAGTTATACCTCTTTCAGGACTCGAGTCCTATTCTAAACCACAGCCTGTGCATGCCTGTTATACTCCTGTTGCACTCTCATACATGGGCACATGTTTTGGTCCCTACTTTAGCCTGGTGGCTGGCATGCCGTATATGCTTCTGCCAGCATAGTTTCTGGGTATCGATTGTCTTCTGCATTCCTTGCCATTGTAAAAACTTCATTTCCTACCCTACCATCTTGCATGGAGCTGAGAACGCAGGACTAAATTTTTCCTAGTAGAATATAGATGAAAGAAATATATGCTACTTTCAACCTGGTCCATAGAAACCTCCACAGAACCAGTTGGATGTAACTCTCTGGAAAATCTTTGTTATTTTGTTATCTATCAACAAGTATCATTGATTGATTTCTGAGGCATAAACTACTCCACTCTTCTTATGAGTGAAAAAGTAGTCTCTGGTATACGATGTTAAAAAGCAACTTTGATTTGAGCATTTAGCTGACACAGAAGCCAGCAATACTTATATAAAGCATACTTCTTTCAAAGACAACAGAGGCTGAAATTTTTATAATCAGTTAAGTTTATGACCTTTTGAATAAATACGGTCCCACATGGCCAGCAGCTCCTCTGGCGGTGGCCACTGGTCCCAAGTCAGTTCTTCAACTTCTGCCTCATCATAAAGGACTGATATGAGGCCAGTCCCCTCACTTCTCCCCTGTGTCAGCCTCATGTTGGCTCTAGCTGGCCAACATGCCTATGCCCATTTGTCAAGCTACAGCATACTGAAAGATATTCAAAATGCAATTGTTTAGCGGGAAGAAACAGGAAATCCAAATACCTCCATGGCCACAAGTCTGTGAACACTCTGTCCAAGCTGTCCACCCTGAGAGCTGACAGTTGACCACACATTCTACTAGGCAGTGAGTGCTCATCCTCTGGGGCTTCTCCAAGTTACGCTG
The DNA here is from genome assembly GCF_987537825.1 of Furipterus horrens. NCBI lineage: Eukaryota > Metazoa > Chordata > Mammalia > Chiroptera > Furipteridae > Furipterus > Furipterus horrens. The sequence goes on along the minus strand of NW_028327171.1, from coordinate 134,429,324 downwards.
CAGATGGAAATAGAATACAATTTTACTGCAGAAGCCACAACAACATCAAATCAAAACATTATCCTTTTATGTGAAAGACTGTCCTTTATTCTATGATAAGAATCTTTTTACATTTTTGTGGGGAAAAATACCCTTTCTTATATAAATCGGTGACAATCACAGAAAATCGTTTTCCTTTCTTCACAAAATCAAAACTTGTCAGCCAAAATTTCTTTTTATAAACGTTAAAATAGGCCTGCAGTTATGGTGCTGGGAAAGCAGGTGGTTACATGACAAAAGAGGTCTGTCCTGTCATTCAGCTGCCAGGGAACCAGAGGAAGCCTCAGTGCTAAATTCAAGCACCCTGCAGTTTTGGGTGGGCCAACAGTACACAGAGAGTGCAAAACTAACAACTAGCTAGGCTAAAACATAAATAAAATAAGAATAAAACCAAAATCAATAACCAATCTAAAGTTTATTTAAAAAGAACAATTACGTTAAAAAATATAATCACGGGCTTAATCATGGAAAACGCTCTGGTGATACAGTTCGCTTTCTTCTTGTTCTCTCTGAAACCTGTATCTAAGCAAAGTCTACAAGTTTTCTAATGACAAGGTAGAAGAGATCTTAGTAAAAAAATAAATCATCTAAGAAACACAGAAAGAATAACAAAAAATTTGCTTTAGGAATCATACACTCTGTGCTTATTTAGGAAACCTTTGACAGTCAACACATGTTAAGTGTTAGAAATGGCCATACCAAGCAAAAATTAAGGATTATAGTATAATTACTTGATAAGTAGACAAAATTGGCATTACCATATAGGATCTATTATCCACACAGGATATATGGAGATTCTAGTTAGGGTAATAATTTGGGACTACTTTAAATTAAGTTTTAAAAAATAGTTGTTGGACATATGGTATTTGGAAAGCAGAGAAACTGATTTTCTATTAAAACTTTATATCTTTTTTATATCAAAAGAAAATATTTATTAGATATAATAAACGTAAGATTTAAGATTTTTCAATTATTTGGGGTTGTTGTAGGCTGTTGATTTATTTTTCTTGTATCTGACTACTTCATGAGAGGCAGATATTATGAAATAAAATGTTAAAATAAATCACTAACTTTTGGTTGACAGAACTCTGCCATGTATTAGCCAGTTTCAGAATTACACCAAATGGGACGTCCAATTTCAGATGGTCTTGTCTTAGAGTTGGTTTTAGTCTGTAGCTCTATTCCTGCTTTAGAGAACATGTTTTTGTGACACTACTTAACACAGTTATATCAGGATAGATGAGGCAGATTTTGTTTTGATTTCAATTTCTACTTGTGGACTCCACCTATCTTAGGAGAGATGAGACAACTTTTATTTTGCCAGTTTGCTAAAAAAGAAGTTACTGTGATGAACTGAGCTAACTGGCCCCATATTTTCAATTTATTCCAAAGATTGTTTAGTTATTCTTAAGAGTATGACAGCAAATTGTCATATTTATTTCTATTAAGTTTCTCCCATAGTGCTTTTACTTTTACATTGGGAAGGTAATGACAGCCTCTTTGGAACAGGTTTTTACCAAACTCCATATAGTTTGAAAAACAGGGGTAAAAAATTCCAAACCCACTAATTTGAAACTTGGTAGGGAGGCATTTTAACTTAGTTTGAGAAGAAAAATACAACTGTATTTGTACAACTGTACTAATTATCTAGCAATTAAATACTAAGAAAATTAGCAAAGTATTCTAACAGCAAGTGTCAGTGTTCATGTTTTATGCAAGGGAAAGTATTTATCAATTTGGAAATGAATTGCCTGTCCAACACAAAGAATCATATCTAAATATTAGAGTCACCTGATTTCAGTAGTTTCTTGACCAGCTAATACATCTAAAGGAATTATTAAAAATCATAACAATATTTTTTAATTATTTATTTTTTGATTTTCTTTAGAGGGAGAGAGAGAGAGAAAGAGAGACATTGATCTGTTGTTCCACTTATTTATGCATTTATTGGTTGACTCTTGCACATGTTCTGAATGGGGGAAAAAAACCACAAACTTGGAGTAACAGGATGATGCTCTAAACAAAGGAGCTACCCAGCCAGGGCAAAATATAGATATATTTTAATGAACTTATTTCCCCAGTGAAAAGTGGCCTTTCCTAGTCATCGTGACTAAGTTCAAACTACTGAGATACAACTGTATTATACTAGTACCAATTACTTTAACTGAACCTAAGCAGTGATGAGAAATCAGTCTGTCACTTAATATCAAGCATCATGGAGGTTGCAGACCAATAGTAATGAAAACAAAGCCTTGGATGTGAAATGTAAATATAAACAAATTACCTGCTCACATTGGTCCATGCCGACTGGCTTGCCATCACTGCGCACACAGCTTAGAAGGCGGGTCCTGACACCTTGCCCACAGGTCGCGTTTTCACTCAGCTGGCATGCGCTCCACTCTACAGGCATAGAATCACCAAACTGAGTTTCAAATTCAGGCCATGTGAGCAAAATACAACAAACCATTGATTATCTGCATTGGTGGAGAAAGATAGTGAACACTTATAATCCTAAAACCACTTTCATCTGGCTTCAAAAACATCATGCAAGTCTTTTATAGAAAAATAAATGATCAAGTTGATAACAGTGAGTTATTCTACTAAGTTTGCTTCCTTGATGTAAAAATGAGAGTATTTATTAGAAGCCATCTCACAGTTTGCTCGGAAGAGAAGGAAAGATACTAACCAGGATGACAAAGGAAAACAAGTTTCGAATCATCTATGTGCTGGGGATAATTGAGAGAGAAAATAACACGGAAGTGAAGCTAGTTTTTTTATGTAAACCTAAAAATGTTTTCAAGGAATAAATATAATCATCAAAACAATTTGGTACATTTGGTACAGTAAAGCCAAGAGAGATACCCCAACAAGAAAGAATTCAACATATTCAGAACTATATAGACTGTCCCCAAAACTCTAACTTTTAAAAGTTATTCTCTCATCAAACAAGGTTTTATAGATTTGGATAGTTGTATTACAAAGTAGATAACTGAGAGTCAGACTAAAACCTCCCTGTTTCTTAAAAATAAATTATTGTTGGTTTGGATAAAATGGAATATCCTTGGTCATATTCAATGAAAACCTTCTTAAGTAGATGATTTAAAATTTTAAATAAAATAAAAACTCTTGTATGATAAAACCAGTGTTTTAAAGACATGCTCTTTCACTAAAGCAAATTTAATTGTACTGTATTTCTTAAAAATCACTATAAAAACCAAGAATCTGAAGCACCTTTAACTAAAGAAAAAGGACAAAACACGAAATCATCTTTCACCGATACAGACAACCATACAGCTCCACAGCACTTACTACAAGGTTTTCTACATGAGAAATTGCAGCAGTGCCACTGGGATTTCAGTGGGAATTTGTTTCAGGAAACAATATTGTTTTGCCTCTGCAGGCACATGGCAGTTTGGCCGTCAGTATTGAATTCAATACTGAGACTGAAGATGGTTCCACCTTTTGTAGCATTTTGTATATCTGCTACTGCAGGAAATGGTGAGTAGCAGATCAATGTAATTTAACAGTTTTTGGTCTTAGACATTGAGCACTGTGGTGCCCAGGAAAAGTCTGAGCAGTGGCTTAGTAACAAAGCTGTTAGGATTCCCAGTGCCTGTCAAACATCCCTGTCCAGGTAGGCCTACCATTCGTCCTTATTGAGATCCATATAGCAAGTCCATCACAAGCTTGAGTTTCTTGAACAGAGACCATTAAATAGCTAAATTCGATGAGAGAATGAGTATATTCTTTCCAAAAAGGTAAATTATCCCCTGCTATTTTTATTGTTTCAATTTATCACAGCTTAATTCAACTTTATTCTGAAATGTTGCCAAATCTTTCTAAGCATCTTTGAATTCAAAGATTCCAGGTGGCATTGCTGACTCTTCATGCCAAGAGTGGGCATTTCTTGCTGTAAAGGGACACTGGAAATGTCAAACCCTCAGCTTGTTGTGCAATACATTCACACATTCTATTGTCAGTCTTTAATTTGGAGAATGAAAACACACGTAAACATTCTCCCATGAGTCAATGGTAAGGGAAAAGGCCATGGCTGTGGATGTCAACTATACCTGTCAGGTTGTACTGGAACTGGAAGCAGTTGTCATTGAGGAGGCAAGGCTGCACCTGGGAGTCTTCGGCACACGTCGTTCTTGAGCTCAGTGAGGGCCTCAGCAGATGGCGGGTTCTTCTCTGCATTGTGTGGGGGTCACATGACTATGGAAATCAAAGAGCAGGCAGAGTTAGGAAACACTCAAAGTTAGCTGATAAATTATGATTATCCATATACATGTAGGAATATGTACAATAACTACAGAGAAGAAACTATTGAAATTATTAAACATAATATTTAGAACATAAAACCATTACATGATGCAATGTAAATAGTTTTTGGTGTTGTTACCTGACAACTCTTTTCTGTGTTATAGTGAAGCCTACATTTTTAATCTCCCATGTATTATGAGGTACAGAGAGCCTATTTCATCAATTAAATGGACTCTGTACTCTCAAATAGTCTGTCTGCCCCCTAGCAAGAGATTAATGCATTTTGAACATTTAAATGATTGAAAAAAAGGAAGACATTGTCCCTGTGCCCTCTGATAATCTAGCCCAATAGAAAGGATCACACAGAACCCTTTAATGGGAAAATCATTTTTAAAATCCTGGAACAGACAAATACACATTGAATTATGAAATCATTATTGCCAATAGAGCAGAACTGTCTTCTTATTTGGGAGGCCTTCTGAGCCACAGACAATGAGCCTCTGCATGCCATGGCTTTTTCAGCAAAATTCATGTATAAATGTGAACTTCAGAGACCTCCTGCAAATATCACTTTTCCCATGCATCCACATGTTCTCTCATAGCTTGGACACATGTAATGCCCTTGAGCCAATTAACCTGCTTGCCACATCCACCTGCTTTACTCACAGTGGACCTCAAGCTTCCCCGATTGGAATAATCTCCTTTCAGCTGTCCTACATCCCTCCCTCAGAACATTAATGGGGCCTTCATTGACAATCTTTCTTCTAATAATTTCAAATTCTTCTCTTCTTTCCTAAGCAACATTCCACCCATGCTCAGGAATTGCTCCATGTGATGGGCTTCTAAACATATACGTACACATAAATTTATCTGTTATACCTGCCTTTATAATATTATTATTCTTTGTTACCCTGGCTTCTTCCTTTCTTTATAAGTTCTTTGGATCATGGTTTCTACTGGCATGTCACTCCCTGAAATCTTGGTATATGTTTTACACAGTGGTTGTTCAATAAATAACATTAAATATGGTCACAACAACACAATCCCAGACCCAGAAGTCTAAAGAGGCACAAAGTTGCTTAAACCACAGGAGAAATAAACATTTCTCAATTAGATACCAAATCATTGTTTCATATTTGGGATGTTTTATTTATTTTTTATTCCTTTTACCTTTTCAGATATTGTAGCAAGAGCACAACCTGTAAACTGAATCTTCACTGTTAATCAAAATGATAATGTTCAATTGAACTGAACTATGCAGAATGATGCCACAAACTTTTTCTAATTTTAACTCTCTGGAGCCATTGAAAGACCTTTGCAATTCATATGACTTTATAGTTAGACAATGTGTCAATACTTGTAAAGTAATTTTATATTTTAATTGTACCGAATGATTGAAAAGAGCCATTAAAACAGGTAATTATTCTTAATTATCTGCAAAAGAATCCCACAGTAAATGCTTACCAATGATTTATTATTAGTTCATTAATTAATTTGTTTGTCCTCAAGAGAAGCAGTAACAACTTAAATATTTTCCAATAAAAGAAAACGAAGTAATCTTGGTAGATATTTCTGATTACTTCTTTTCTACCTTATAAAAAAGTTAATGTCTGAACCAAGTGAATATGTGTAGGGACTTAAGTACCAGTTTAGTCTAAGCCATCAAATAAAGCAAAAGAGAAAATAACAAATATACACACATGTATGTTCAAATAAAATTACTAGGTAACCTTGAACAATTCATTTATGTATTCTGTACCTTATTTCTTTATCTAAACCTGGGTGAGAAAAGGGGTATAATTTAATAAAACTTAAGGATTTCCTCACAGTGTATCAGTCTCTAGTTTTTAAGGCTAGTGGATACAGTTTCAAAATATCCTCCTGAAACTAACCTGTTATTCATAACCACGTAGATGTTGATAATCACTTTTTATAAATTAACATATTGAAAACCAACACTGCGGCTAACTCTCCCACTAACACTTTTTCTATAGAAACAGGCAAAGAGGGGAGCATGAGTGACTAAATACTACAAACCCAACCCAACCTAATCTTAGGCAATATTTCTACATTCCACCTTATAAAAATTGTCCTAGCATTGCTTACAAGTGATAGAAGGGTTAGTGTTTCTCAAAGGGACATTGGGGTGGGTCTAAGAAAAAAGAGAATAGCAAAGGAGACTTACATCTAGATGATTTCTTTATTGGACCAAGACTCCTCAAATATTAACTTGGATCTCCTCTTTTCAAGAGTATTTATATAAAGACATGTTGTCAACTTTATAAAGAGGTGAGAAAGGAATGTGTAGATTACTACCCAAAGTCAACTCTGAGCCAGTTCCATTATAAAAATCAATGTTATATACCTCAAGTTTATTTGCTAGTGAAGGGCATGACCAATAAGTATCAGTTATAGTATTCCCCACTTATCTGTGATTTTTCTTTCTGTAGTTTCAGTTACCATGGTCCAAAAACATTCTATGGAAATTTTCAGAAATAATTCATAAAGTTTAAATTGTTCACTGTTATGAGTAGTGTGACGAAATCTCACGCCACCTCACTTGGGATGTGAACCATCCCTTTGTCTGGTGTATCTATACTGTACATGCTCCCCTCCCATTAGTCACTTAGGAGTTGTCTCCATTCTCAGATCAACTATCACAGTATCACAGTGCTCAAGTCACCCTTCTTGTACTTAATAATGGCCCCAAAGCACAAGTGATGCTGGCATACCAGATATCCCAAAGGATATTCTTTAAGTCAAAAGGTATGTATGTATTGGAATAAAAGATTTAGTGCTATCCATGGTTTCAGGAATCCACTGAAGGTCTTGGAATATATTCCCCACAGATAAGAAATGACTATTGTAGTCTCTGGTACATATGTCCCTTTAAGAGATTAGGTTTTCTAAATTATTACCTTTGAAAACCAACACTTACCTTAAAGTTTAATAATTCCTTATGACATTGTGCCTACACACCTTTTGTTCTTTCTATCAACAAGGCCTTTACCTATTTGTCTGACCTGAATATTTGTATTTATTTATCAAAATCAAATCACATATCCCTCCTGTGATCATCTCTTGACTTCCTTGCACCCCTATAAATGGAATCACCTCCTCTAGTACTCATTTGCATTGCACTATTTAATAGTCCATGGACTAATGAAAGAGTCCATGTCTTAATTTTCTTGGACATTGTGAGGCTTGGTCTGTGTCTGGCATAGAGTATGTAAATAATAAATATTCGTTATGTGGAATAATTTGGTTCTCCTTGAGCAGTACAACTGGATTTTTCTAAGTTGCCATTAGCAGATAAACGGTCAACCCTGGAATAGGATTATCTTGCCTGAATGTAAGAATTCCCCATAGCTCTGTATATTTGAGGGAATAGAATTATTTCTCTAATTCTCATAATTTTTAATAGTAAAATCTAGATGATAGTTCCCAGAATAACAGAGTCTATCATTAAATTAATAAACATATCAATAAATCAATTTTTATTTACCCATATAAATAACAGACAATTTAGATATTTTAAGTAAATCCAAATAAGAACATATAATTTTATATTTTTCTCATTGACACTAAAATATTAACAATTACAGTTTAATAAAATCTGGCATAATTATAAGTACTTGTGGATTTGAGTCACTTTGCAAATTTCTTGTCTGGAGATGAGCATGACTCCTAGGCCTGTCCTTGTCAGCTCCCATTACATATGGGAGCACAAGGCCTTTATTCTGTTACAAGGTTTATCTGATAATTCTGAGATGGTCTCTCCCTCATTTAGTCAATTAGCCTTCCTGTCAGTAGCTCTGCTATTTCTCTCTTTCATAAGGCAACAATGGATATATGGTATGAACTTGAGTTTTCTTATTTGGAAAACGGGGTAAAAAGATTCACAAAATACCATTGCAATGCTTTGTAATATAAATGTAAATGAAATTAAACCCTCATTTGCAAAGGCTGAAAAGGGGTGAGAAAACCTCTAGGGGAGAAAAATATGAGTCTGAAGAATTGTAAGTCATGCCTCTCATATTTAAAACTTTCTCAGAGCTTCTGAGGGGATGGTTACAGGAGTAAAAGAAAAAAAGTTCTTTGCACTTCACAGTGCAACAAGGAGAGCAATGTCAAAAGTATACAGACAACATGTTCAATATGCTCAGTAAAATTAAGTGATATGTTGGATCCACAAACCTCGAACAGAACAGATGGGACCAATGACTGAAGCTGCAGGACCTCTGTGATGTCAGCATCCAATAGAAGAAAGAGGAAGGTTAAAAAATAGACATTTACATACCCCCCAACGACAAAATGAAAACTTTAATAGTCCAAAAATGGTTGACTACAAAGGTTCCATAGAGGTTTTGGGAGCTATTGAGTCTGGATCCAATGAACTCTCAACACTTACAAGACAAAGCTCCCTTCCAGGAACATTTCCTGCAAGAGAAACTGGTGGGAAGAGTTGCCAAATTGAGTAAAACAAGGACACTAGCAATGAAAGAAAAGGAAGGGACAGTAAACAAAGTGGGGAAGAAAAAGAAATCCAGCAAAATCTCACAAAATAAGCTTGCGTATTTTGGGGGTGGGGGGAGAGAGAGAGAGAGAGAGAAACACCATGGACCATGGAAATGAAAGCAGGAAAAAACAATTCTCAATCACACCTCTTTCTAAAAGTTCAAAAAAAATTGATTTTTCAGGAAAGTAAGCAAAGAGATCAAGTTCAAATTTCACAAAACAGTATTATGAGGGAAAAAGAAACAAAGGTCAGAAATAATATCCCCATAGATAAAAAGTGCAGCAAAGAGACATGCATGAAAACAGATGAAAACTATTTCAAAATGAACTAATAGTCGCTTAGGAAATAAAACAAAGTATGAAAGAACAACATAAATAAAAATTAGAAAAACTGAGAACTCAAGTGATAGAACTCAGTAAATAGAAATAAAAATCATTTTCAGAAATAAATATAAAACTAGGTGAAATGAATAAAAACACAACAAATAATGTTTCAAATACAGAAATGAAAAAATAAAATTTGAAATTAAGTAAAATTTTTGAAAAGAATTTGAGAAAAACTGGTGAGTAGAAAAATGGGGCAAAACAGATGTCACATGCACATAATAAGATTTTATGAAAAAGGAAACTTAAGAGAACAGAACAACACAAAAAGTTTCAAGAAAAAATTTTTAAAGACTTGAAACTACTGTTTAAAGCATACATCAGAATCATTAATACTGAGACATATCTTAGTAAAATTATTATGCTCTAAAGAAAAACATACATTCTTTGAGTATCTAGGCAAGAATATGAGATGGTTTATAAAGGAAAAAAATCAGATTATCATTAGACTTTTTGACAGGAAAATCTTATGCCAGAAAAATATTGAAGAACTATAATAAGGAATATACAAAGTAAAAGAACTAATTATAAGACTTTATGTCTAGCAAAACAGTCAATGAAATGACCATAGATAAACTGTTATAATCATGCAAGAACTCAAGGGATGTGATTTCCATGAACCCTTCTTAGGAATTTACTGGAGACTGAGTTTTACACATCCAATATGGCAGGAAAGTCATCAATGTAAAGATTTGTGGTGAGCCAAATTTACACACAGAACTTACATAAAGGCTGTGTGGTATTTGTATTTGTCTTTCACCAATTAGCTTAATTCACTTAGCATAATATTCTCCAGTTCCACCCATGCTGTCACAAAAGGTAGGAGCTCCTACGTGATCTCACTTATGCATAAAATGAACAAACAAGCAAAATAGAAACAGAGGCATGGAAACATGGAACAGAATGACAATGGCCAGAGGAGGGAAGGGAGGGGGATAATGGTGGAAAGAAGGGGAAGGGACTAGTCAAAAAATATATATGCATGACCCATGGACATGGACAACAGTGTGGGGATTGACTGTGGGACTGGGGGTAGGCTGGGCATAGGAGGGCAAAGGGGGGAAAATTGGGACAACCGTGATAGAATAATAATAAATAAATAATAATTTTTTTTTTAATTTAAAAAATTATCTGGTCTGAAGACACAGATAAAATACATATGTAAAAGAATGAGGAGGGCCTATGTAAAACTATAACATTTTAAAGTACTGATGTTAGTGGTACTATAGGGATTATTATTCTGAGACTGTTTTCTGTATTATATGGAAAAAAGCAAATGTATCATTAGGATACCTTGTTTTTCTTTTATCTCTAGTGTCCTTGACAAAGTTGCCTCTTAGTTTAGAAAAAAGGAGATATCAATGTATCAATAGGATAGAATTTAAGTGAATTCTTACAGTTCATTTTATAAACTCACAAAATATATCCACTTCAAAATAAGAAGAATAATAGTAGTATATATTTCGAAGCTCTGCCTGCTGAAGTGGCCTAGAAACAGTGGAACCCAGCAGGTGTGGGCAACCCTAGAGTTCTTCCTGTGGCATTAAAGAGCTCTTGCATTAAAAGAGGCCGGAGCTTTATAGAGAAAAAAGAAAAAGAAATATACATGATGAGCCTGACACATCTTGCAATATCAGATAGCAAGGAAGCTAACAAGGACCACCAGTCTTTATTCAAATGTTTGTAGAACAAATATCTGAGCATTAATATAAATAACTGAAACAAATTAAAATATCAACTTTATTTAAATCTGTGATTTCACAACTATACAAAAATAGACGCATGTAGTGAAAAATGCTAGGAAAACAACTCCTTATTTTGAAAACTGATAAATAAAGGGCAAATACACATTTTTCATGCAGCCTTTACTATACGAAATGGATCAATAGTTAATTAAATAGCAGTTTTGGTAAAATTTCTCCTTACAAAAGTAGCTCCACAAGTGAGAAAGGATGATAGAATATAAACGTTCCAATTTTTTTGAATTTCCTAAATGATAAAGGGTCTTGGAATTGATCACTAATGATACCTAAACTCACAAAAGAGATAACCAGACATTGCCTTCTGAGAAAGAGCACACATTCTAGGAAGGAGTCTTGCCAAAGTAATGAACCTTGAATCTATATCTAACTCCCCAATTTACAGGAAATTCAAGCATAGAGGAACATATTAAGCCTCACTAGTGGAGATGAAATTTACTAGACAGACTGGGTCATTCCATAGGAAAGATGACCCATTTTCCTTACCAATGAATTGCTATTGAGAAAAAAGAAAGAAATGAGAGAAAAGAAGTAGATAAAATGTTTAACGACATTATAAAAACAGGCAGAACTAAGTAATAATGTCTAGCCACCCAGATTAGAATTTTAAAAGAAAAGATGATCACAGAAGTCCGTACATAGTTTACTTCTGAGAGAGGTAAGGAGGTTATAATTAAGAACATGTGTGGTAAAGCTCTTTGTGGGCAACTGAGAAGTTTCTACCTTCTAATCTGGGTGGCTGTTTGATGTCTAAACTGAATATTTGTTTTGCATGGTTTTTCGTATTTGTGTTAAAATCAATAGTTTAAAATTTTTCTTTTTTAAGTGTGTTGTTTTCTATAGTGAATTAATAGACCCCAAGAGAGAAAAAACAAATGCATTTAGAAAACAATGAAATAAATAGTGCTAAGCAACGATTTTTTACAATAGATCTTTACTATATTTGGCAGTGTTCTATTAAGTCATTAGAATTTATTCTCTCCTTTCTTCATGTGCATAGAAGAGAACTACACTTCCCCACCTTCCTTGCAGTTGGTGTGACCACGCAAATGAGTCTTGACAAGTGAGAGGGAAGTGGGAGACTGTGTGTGACACTCCACTCCTGACCCTAAAGCCTTCCTCCATTCTCTTCACCCTCTTTAGCGAGCTGGAATGGTGATAACAGGAATGACTTTGGATGCCCAACTTGAAGATGGCAGAAACCTGCATTAACTTGGGTCCCAGAATAACTGCATGGGATGGACAGTGTCCTTTCCCCACTGAGGACTGTTTTGTGGGAGACAAAATTATATTCCATTTGAACTGTGCAATTTTGGGTTATATGGTTTATCAAATTATCTAGAACTACTATGACTCCCTTAAAGTCTCAAATTTTTAAGCATCAGTTTAGCATTTCATATGACACATTTGGGAAATATGGACTTACAGGTTTAAAGACATAAGTGAACATGAAATTGGTTGTAAATTATAAATGGTTAAATTATTATCAATGTGAAACAACTGCTGTCCTTGAAAACTCTTCTAGGAAGGTTTCCATACACTTTAAAATAATAGTTTTTGAGAATACATTAAATGCAAGGCACTGCACCAATGAACAAAACATCATTCAGGAAGGATTTTCTTATTATTCTTTGGATTTTCAAGAGATCATACCTTGTCTGTACCAAAGACTTATAATTATAATTTAAAAGAACATGTTATGAATTTAAAAGGAAATATAGTTATTTCATCCGTTCTTTTTTTAAACTCTATTTATTGTTTTTCTACTACAGTTGTCCCACTTGTTTACCTATTGCTCCCCCAACCCTGACCATGCCCCCTCCCACAGCCAATCCCTACCCTGTTATCCATGTCATGGGTCATTTATACTAGTTCCTTGACTAGACCTTTTGCCTTCTTTCCCTGATTTTCCCCTCTAGCCTCCCCCTTGGTCACTGTCAGTCTTCTCCTGTTTCCATGACTCTGGTTATATTTTGCTCATTTGTTTATGTTGTTCATTAGTTTCTATATTAGGTGATATCACATGGTATTTGCCTTTTGCTGCCTGCCTTATTTCACTAAACATAACATTCTCCAGTTCCATCCATGTTGTCACAAATAGTATAAGTTCCTTCTTTCATTCTGCTGCATTGTATTCCATTGTGTAAATGTACCAAGCTTTTTAATCCACTCATCTACAGATGGGCACTTAGGGTGTTAACAGCACTTGACTATTATAAATAGTGCTGCTATGAACATAGGGGTGCATAGGTTCTTTTGAATTGGGGTTTCGGGATTCTTCGGGTATAGTCCTAGCAATGGAATTGCTGGTTCAAAAGTCAGTTTCATTTTTAGTTTTTTGAGGAAATTCCATACTGTTTTCCATAGTGGCTGCAGCAGTCTGCATTCCCATCAACAGTGCAGTAGGGTTCCCTTTTCACCACAACCTCACCAGCACTTGTTGTTTGTTGATTGTTGATTGTTGATGATGGCCATTCTGACCAGTGTGAGACGGTATCTCATTGTGGTTTTAATATGCATTTCTCTGATGGCTAGTGTTGTTGAACATTCTTACATATGCCTATGGGCCCTCTCTATATCCTCCTTGCAGAAGTGTTTGTTTAGGTCCTCTGCCCATTTTTTAGTTGGATTGTCTGTCTTCTTGGTGTTGAGTCTTATAAGTTCTTTATATATTTTGGAGATCAATCCCTTGTCTGAGGAATCATTGGCAAATATGTTTTTCCATATGGTTGGTTCCCTTTTCATCTTATTGATGTTTTCTTTCACTGAGCAGGAACTCTTTAGTTTGATGTAGTCCCATTTGTTTATTCTTTTCTTTATTTTCCTTGCTCTAGGAGATATATCAGAGAAAATATTGCTATGTGGGATATCTAAAATTTTACTGCCTATGTTTTCTTCTAGGGCGTTTATGGTGTCATGGCTTATATTTAAGTCTTTGATCCATCTTGAATTTATTCTGTTGTATGGTGTGAGTTGGTGGTATAGTTTCATTTGCTTTCTATACCCCTGTCCAGTTCTCCCAGCACCATTTGTTAAAGAGGCTCTTTTCACTCCATTTATGTTCCTTCCCCCTTTGTCAAATATTAGTTGACCATATAGACCTGGGTTTAGTTCTGGGGTTTCTATTCTGTTCCATTGATCTATATGTCTATTCTTATGCCAGTACCAGACTGTTTTGATTACAGTGGCCTTGTAATATAGTTTTATATCAGGTATTTTGATTCCTCCTACTGTATTCTTCTTCCTTAAGATTGCTGTGGCTATTTAGGGTCTTTTTTGGTCTCATATAAAATTTTAAACCATTTGTTCTAGATCTGTGTAATATGACATTGGTATTTCAATAGGAATTGCATTGAATCTATAAATTGCTTTGGGTAGTATGGACATTTTACTGATGTTGATTCTTCCCATTCATGAACGTGGTATATGCTTTCATTCATTTCCATTCATTTCTATCTTCCTTAATTTCTTCCTTCAGTGTTCTGCAGTTTTCTGAGTACAGGTATTTTACCTCCTTGGTTAAGTTTATCCTAAGTACTGCTTTAAGAAGAATAAAAAGAGAGAGAGGTGCAAAGGGAAAAAATCACAATGAATAAGTACCTATTAATAGTAAGCTTAAATGTAATGGATTAAATGTTCCAGTAAAAAGACATAGGGTATCTCAATGGATAAGAAAACATGGCCCACATATATGCTGTCTATAAAAGACCCACCTCAGAACAAAATATCTACAAAGACTGAAAGTGAAGGGATGTAAAAAAATATTTCAAGTAAGATATACATGAAAAAAAGCTGGGTAGCAATACTTATATATGACAAAATAGATTTCACAATGAAGGTGATAAAAAAGACGAAGATGGACACTTCATAATACTTAGAACAATCCATCAAGAAGATATAACCTTGGTAAACATATATGCACCCAACAGAGGAGCACCCAATATATAAAGAACATCTTGGAAGTCTTCAAGAAGGATATCAACAGCAACACACTCATAGTAGGGGTCTTTAACACCCCAGTGTCAACAATTGTCAGATCTTCAAAGCAAGGAAACATCAAGGATATTGAGGCACTGAACAATACACAAGATCAAATGAACTTAATTGATATATATATATATATAACCTTGCACTCCAAATAAGCAAAATTTACATTCTTTTCAAGTGCATATAAAACATTTTCAAAGACAGACCACATGGTATGACACAAAACAAGCCTCAACAAACTCAAGAAAATTGAAATTATATCAAGCATTTTCTCAGATCAGAAGGGCTTGAAACTGGAAACCAACCTAAAGGAAAAAACTCAAAAACATTCAAATTCATTGAGAATAAATAACATGCTATTAAATAATGAGTGAGTTAACACTGAAATCAAGGAATGAATCAAAAAAGTTTCTGGAAACAAATGATAATGAACACACAACAGCCCAAAACCTATGGGACACAGTGAAGGAAGTCCTGAGAGGAAAGTTCATAGCAATACAGGCCTACCTAAAAAATATAGAAGAATATCATATAAAAAATCTAACACTACAGCTACAAGATCTAGAGGAAATACAACAAACAAAGCCCAGAGTGAGCAGAAGGAAGGAAATCATCAAGATCGGAGCAGAATTAAATGACATAGAGACTAAACAAACAATTCAAAACATCACCCAGGAGCTTGTGCTTTAAAAAGATAAACGAAATTGACAAGTCTCTAACCAGGCTAATCAAGAAAAAGAGAGGACCCAAATAAACAAAATCAGAAATGAAAGAGGGGAAATCACAACCAATGCCACAGAAATACAAAGGATTGTAAGAAATTGTTATGAACAACTATATAACAAGAAATTTTACAACCTGGATGAAATGGAAAAATTTCTGGAAACATATAATCTTCCAAAACTGAATCAAGAAGAAGCAAAAAGCCTGAATAGACTGATAACAACTAGTGAAATTGAAGCAGTAATCAAAAAACTCCCGGCACACAAAAGCCCTGGACCGAATGGCTTCACAGGTGAATTTTGTCAAACATTTAGGGAAGAACTAACTCTTATCCTTCTCAAACTATTCCAAAAAATTCAAGAAGAGGGAAGACTCTCAAACTCTTTCCATGAAGCCAGTATTACCCTAATTCCAAAACCAGGTCCAGACACAAGAAAAAAAGAAAACTATAGGCCAGTATCACTGATGAACATAGATGCTAAAATCCTCAACAAAATATTGGCAAACCAGATCCAGCAACACATTAAAAAGATCATATACCATGATCAAGTGAGATTCATCCCAGGGATGCAAGAATGGTCTAATATTTGCAAACCAATAAATGTAATATTTCATCATTTCTATACAATAAAAGCTTCACTGAATTTACTTCTGAGGAAGTTAAATTTAAATTACTAATTTCTGTGTGCTGGAAGGTTAAGATGGCAGGTAAATGAAATTGGTCTTAGTCATCCAAAGACTTGTTTTTTTAAAATGTCAGGTTATTACTGGGTTGTGAATACTATATTAATAACTAATAATTTTATAATGCTTACTATGTGTTGGTCACTGTTTTATGTTCTTTAACTAATTTTGTCATCATAACAGCCTTATTAGGTAAATATGATATATAGATTTCAACATACAGTATATTAGTGAGTGACACCCCAAGCATTGCCAGGGCACTCTGGCCTTCTCATTGCCTCAAATAGAGAGCAATCATCACTTAGCATCCCCATGACTCTGGGATAATTAATGAATTTAATGAGAGTAATCAATGTAAGTACTCTGAGTTTCTGGGAGTTTGGGAGTTTACAAGTAAGTGAACTTTTATTATTAATGAATTTTGCATAGGTAAAAGACATCATACAACAAAGTAATATTACTATGACATTATAGAAAACCTTATCAGAAGTTAAAACTGTGCACACTGAAAGTGATGGGTAAATCAGAAAGGCTAGAGGTTGGATTCCTGACTGCTACATTGATGGGATCTGTTTCTTCCTACACTTTACCCTATGTTTGAGGGGTCCAACAAGTATGTACAAAGTAATAGTCTCTTATAGCTTCTGCTTGTCTTAATAACAATGGGAACTGAAAGCATATTCTGGATACTGCCCTATATCTCAAATAATAGTAACAGGCAACATTTTATAGTATGAACACATTCCCAGTACTGTAATGAACATTCCACAGCAATTATCTCATTAAGCCCCTTTCTCTTAATCTAACATCCTAGTAATCTAGGTGTACTTTTAATATCCTGGTATTACAGATAATGAAATTGAAGCTTAAAGAATATGATAATTTTACAGTAGGTGTTCAAGCAAGAATTTGAATCTGGGAGCACTAATGTGCTCCTCAATATCTTCAAATGCAATGATACCTTTGGAATATTTTGCAGTAGGGACAGCGGGTAAAACAATGCATCACAGAGCTATACTGTGACTGTGGCTTTTGTGACTCCTATTTATTTTAACCTGGAAAACATTTAGTATGAACAGTGCTAATTAGAGATGGAAATGGAGAGAGAGAGAGAGCAGATGTAAGGAACTATGGCTTATTAACTAACCAAAAAGCAGGATAAATCACAAATTGAAGAATGAAAGAATCAGTTATGGATAGAATAGTGAATAAGGCTTGCTGTCTGCCTTTGAGAAACCTGCAGATTCTCCCAGCCTAGGGTCTGACTTGTCAGATTTAGGGAGTTAATTGGAAGCAGGAGTGCCAGACACATGTCTCAGCATAATGGGACTGACAAGAGCAGGGGCAGAAGCTATGATATCATCAAAATGATATAATGTCCCTCATAACGCTTTGCTGGCCTATTGCTAAGAGGAAGTTAAAATGACACATAAATGTCAGGAGATTGTGACTTAGCTAAGATGTTTGGGTGAAGATTTTATAATGGTCACAGACATACCCACATAGTCCTCTGGATGGTATTTTATAACACTAAGAAATTGTGAAGGTACATATTTATAAACCAACCAGAGGCCTTGAAACAGATGAATGGTGTGTGGCATTTCCAAGTAGAGAATCTGAGGTTGTCAGTTTTTTATATTATTGTTGGGGATTGGAGAAGAAGAAAGGACCCAAGTAGAGGCCAAAATACTGGCCTTCCTTCCTCAAAAATGTCAGAGTCATGAAAGAGAAATAAAGACTGAAGAGACTAAAGAGATATGATCATTAAATGCAATATGGTCTGGATCCCATAATCAATGGAATATGAATGCTATAAACAGTATTATTGGGACCACTAGGGACATGGGAATATAACCCATACATTACTTATAAGTTTTTATATCAATTTTACATTTCCTGAATTTGTTAACTGTGCTATGATTAGGTTAGAAAATATCCTTGAACTTAGGAAATGCCTACTGAATTATCAATATTAAGGATAAAATGGAATGATCCCTTCCAAATATGCTCAAATGGTTCAGAAATAATAATAGCATGTATAAATATACATAGAAATACCATTTTTCATGTGTGTGAGAGACTGTGTAGAGAGGGGTGGCAGAGAGAGAGTTGATCAAGCTTATGTGGCAAACTTAAAAATTCCATGTGCACATTTTCTGTAAGTTTGAAATATTCTGATATAAATTTTCTTCAATAATAGAGAACTATGATATAAATGGCCCTGGCATACCAATATTCAGGAGACACCAATAAATGATAAAAACGAAGCATGCATTCGTAACTACATGCTGCTCAGAGAATCCTTATGTGGCAACTCCTATTTGAATTGAGGGGACATTCTTTCTTTAGAAGTTAATTTTTTGGGGTGACATTGGGTACTAAAATTATATAGGTTTCAAGTGTACAATTCTATGATACATCATTTATATACTGCATTGTGTGCCCACCACCCAAAGCCAAGTCTTCTATCACCATAGATTTGACCCCTTTACTATCCACCCTGGCCCCCTCCCATCTGGTAACCACTGCACTGCTCTCTGTGTATATGAAATTTTGTTTATTTTCTTATATGTTCATTTATTGCTTTTAGTTTTATATCCCACATATGAGTGAAATCATATGGTTCTTAACTTTTTCTATTTTGCTAAGCACACTAACTTAATCTCAATCTTTCTCTCTCTTTCTCCTTCCCTTTCTCCTGCACCTTTTCTTTTCCATGTGATGCTTACTTCTCTTTCATCACTCTAATCCTCAACCATTTAAGGACCAAATGAAAAGTCAAGTCAAAATAAGCAATAAACTGCATGGGACTCTTGCCGATGATGGGCCCCAGAATGCTGTTCAGAATGAAAATTCCAAGACAAAAGTTCTGGTCTCTGCCTTCAGGGTAGGAGTGCAGCTCCCCCCCAAACTTTGACCTCAGAAAATTAAAAGGGGGTCACTTCTGTAATATTCTTGCTTGACTGTTTGTGCCTCTCTCTGTATTCCTTGACCCTTCCATAAACCAAAGAAAAGCATCAAAAGCTGCATCTAGGATGTGTCTGGACTCTCAGTCTCCTTTTGCCTTTCCTTTCCCACGAGAAATTTTTGGGCTCTTTTCCTCTCAAAAGAATGACACCCTTGGTTAGCCAAAATGTCTTGATCTGCTAGAGGAAGAACTGTTAGTAAGTTCTATTCTCAGGGGTAGCAACATAGAGGGTACCCCAGGAGACTCTGACCTAGGTTTATTCTTCCTATTCACACCATTGTTCTAGGGTCTCATTCTCAATCTTTTCTTCTTTTTAATTTTTCCTCTCCTTCCTCATTACTTCCCTACTCTTGCCTAACTAACCTTTGCTCACCTCTGAGGTTTCCATATAAATAATCTCCCTAGAAAATGTATTGATCCTCCAAGGGTTAGAAAATGTGTCGAGATGTGCTCTCATAACAGACACCCTGTGCTTTTCCTATTGTAAGATTTTCTACTCTGTTGAAATTGATTAGAAATTTTATGTGTTTCTCCTAAAATTAGGTAGGTTTCTTCAGGACAAGGAATCATCACTGTCATAGCCCCACTGTCTAACATAGCATTTGTCACAAAGCAAGCTCTTAACACTTGTTCAATATTTACTATTTATTTCTTCTGAATGATTCACACATATCAATCCTTGCCTGTTCTAACTTCTGAGTTGTGCACTATTTTCCAATTTTCCTGGATTACTGAGGCTGAATAGCCTGTCCAAAGTGCCAGTGCTAAGAGAGGAGACAGAGAGGAAAGAGAATGCCGCACATTTGGGTTGTTTCTAAATCTCAAACTTAGTTCCTACAATTGTTTAGTCAGCATTGCTATGGACCTAACCCTTGCCTTTCAGCATGAAAATTAGCATCTAGAAAATAAGATACACAAGCTAATTGCATCTTATCTGAAGGCCTTCTGAAACAAAAAATATAATATGGGGAATGGAAATATGATCTACAGAAAATCTATAATTATGAACTAAATTGAAATTAAAAAAATCACCAAATCAGTATTCATATCTGAATTTCAGAATTATTATTTTTCCAAGAGTACCAAATAATCAATTCAGTATTTTAAAACTTAAAAATATAACATTAGAGATAAATATGAAGAACTAGGGAATACTAATAGAATATGACAAATCTAATATAGCAAAACACATTACATATTTCTTTAAGAAACCACAGCTCATGGAAAATTATTCACAGATAATTTTCAAGGTAATATGTATAGTATAACCTAAATGGAAAGGAAGTTGAGACTTGGAGAGAAACACATATATTTTAAAAAGCTGACGTGTGTACAAAAACCAGCAAGAGATCTCTCTGTCCATTATGGCTCATCAGACATGCCATTTTGTGAAGAGGATCCCTGGCAATCAATACTGTCATATGCCATGGGCATCAATACATTTCCACATTCTTTTTTCCATATAAACAACCCTGGGGGATGGAAGTGATGCAAAGAAGGACTTGTAGGATAACCTTCAAGTACTATAAACATGGTTAAAATTCCAAGTGAATATCTGGCCTTTTCTTCTTGGACATGAAACATAATTTGGATGGAATATAAATCACAAGTAAAATAAGACACACATCACAAACCCAAGTTCAAAACCACTAATGTGTAGTAGTTTGATACTAAAGTTCTAATAATAGCCATCATTGACAGAAAGACATCTCACATAGATCAAAGAGAGGAGCTAAGTCATTTCAAAAAATTCAATTGTATATTCCATTATTTTAAAAGGTTGAAATAGTCACTCCTTTCATAATTCTTGAAGAAAACTCTGTACCTTATTTCACAAAGCTATGAGCAGTGAGAAATATTTACTATAAGTGAATTTGGGTTCAAATTCTATTGTTTTAAAATTTAAGTATTACTAATTTTTGTGCATTTGTAGTCCTCAGTAAAAGAATCATGTTTTAAATTTAAAAAATTATTATATTCATTTTTATCGACCAATAAACTAAGTTTCAAAGACTATCAGCAATCTATCAAAATCGCACAGCATAAAATGCAGAACAGAAACAAGTATCTCAATATCCCCTTTCTGCTGTCTTATCTTCTTGGATGCCAAGAACTGCATGATGTACTCTCTTTATATACCTGCTTTATGAATGTTTTACTAATATTAATTCAATCGCAAGAATCATTTTATTATTATAATAGTGGCTAATTAATTAGTCTTTATCCCCCATTCTAAATTATAGACTAAAATCTTTTAATACACTACACAGTGATTAGGATGTTCCTATATCAAAATTATCCTAATAGAAAAGTTAGAGATTTTGAAAATCTATTTTAGCACATTGTCATTTTGAAGAGGACATTGACAGAAATCTATTTCCTTAAAAAACTAAAGTCATTTCCCCATGTCTCTGTTTCTTCACTCATAGATTTACCCTACATAATTCACAATAAAATGAAGACAATGAAATGAGATCAGTTTGAAATTACTTTGAAAAACAACAAACTTTCTACACATAGAAAGTGGTGTTGTCCATACTGCAATTGTGGGGCTCTCAGGAGAAGAGGAGGGGTTCACACTGTGTCATGAAGAGCAGTTCATCAAAGTGTCATCTAACTGAAAACCTAGAGTCATCCAGTTTCAACTCATCATCAATTACCCAAAGGTTGGAAGGTTGGAGCCATTCAATCCAATGCTACCAGCAACAAATTGAAAATTGGTGGAGCACAAAATAGATGACAGTCAGACTCTGGAATATGTGTCAGTGAACGTGAGGAGGGCTGATAGCATGTGTGATGCAAACAGAACTCCCCACTGTAAGGACTCTCCCCTTCCTACTGACATGGACTCTCAGAAGTAAAGGATATGTGTAACGGAGAATTGGGAGTGTATTCCCCTAAGAAGCATGGTGTGTTCCCTTAGCTGGAGGCTTAACGACACCAGACAGAGGCAAAGGAAAGCAACAGGTTAATGTGGGAGGTAGCAGTCCACTGTAAGTTTGGAAACAAACATAGTTAATTTAAGCAACATTTCAGAGAATTCTACTAAACAGACATGATGACTTTTCATAAGATTAGACTAATTTTCCACAGTTATGAACAATAGGTCAAACTGTAGGAATACGGTTGCCATCTTTTGAATTAGGCACAATTTCAAATTTGGAACTTCCAACCTCAAGTATTATGAGTCTGATTAGTTATTTTACTTCTGTATCTTTCACTTTCCTCACTAACACAAAGGGGCTAATGATGCAATATGAGCATTAAATGATATAGTACATACAAAATGCCTTGCACAGAGAAACACTGTTCTTTAATTGGCTTTTACTTAAAAAGATAGATTCCAAGGATACACTGAAACCAATGGTCTATACTGTTTCCAAAGGTGAATGCCCATTTTGCTTCTGATGTGTCTGAATGCTAATGAAATTGATGGAGTTGGGAGTAGACAAAGTGTGTCGGCTATGGTTCCTATACAATTGTGTGGGGTGGGGAGAGGGAGGAAGGAGGAGGAGAGAGAGAAGGAGAAGAAGAGAAAAGGAAAAAGAGAGAAAACAAAGGAGGCCTAAAGACATTGGAAAGTAGCCTTTTCTAGTGGCCACAAGCCTGCTGGGAATTCGGAGTCTTCCCGGAAGGAGAGGTTGGTAGGGAAAGCGCAGTGAGGAGCCAATTATGAGCAGTGAAAATTACTCCATATGTGTCTTATAGATTTCTTCTTGTTATATATTAAATTCTCTAGTTTCTATTAAATAGCAAAGCTTTATAAAAGCATTTGAAATGAATTTCTTGCACTAGATGTTTATCGATATCATATGAGAAGAGAGGAAAAAAAACAGAAAAATCTCTAAGGTTTTCTTGAGAGAGTTGTAAATCATTGAATTATGTGTTACATAGATATTTACAAGCTTAGCCTAGATGGAGTATAGTAATCTATAAATGCTGTTCAAGTGATTTATGGTACAACTGTTCTAACACATTAACAATAGCAGGAAATGTATTTAATTTATTCTCAGGGATGCACATTTACATTATTCACAACAAGCCATTTATGGGGAAATGTGCAACCCTTAAACTAAAGTGAATGCATCTCTAGTGGGCTTTGAACAGTTATAACTGTCTAATAAATGCTCATATACTAGCTTACTGTACAAGCCAATGTAAATGTTCTCTGGCTATCCTGTAAGCACTTTGTTCTGTGAATTAGTGAATAGCTCTGGAACGCATGGCAGCATCTATATACTGAAGTTGTCTGGCTCCTGAATGATAAAGAACCTATGTTCCTTGCTGAGATTTTGCAAGGGTATGGAAAAAAAATCATCTATTATTCCTGATCCTATATTTCAGATTTATCAGGTATAGCAGAGTGATAACTTAAGGTTCTGAGAATCTCTTAGCATTTTTGGCTACTGTCTGGGAAATGAACCGTCTGTTAGACTACTATGCCATTGGTCTAATTTGTACTCTTTTTGCATCAAGATGAAAATAATGTTCTGGGCTTTTCTGGCTTCTTTACAAAAAATACACACACAGATAGCTTAGAGATGGAGTGGAAGAGGACGAGATAAAAGAAGAGACAGGAACAGGAATGACAGGGAGTGAGAGAGTGAAGGAGCAAGAGACATAGGAATGGGGATCCCCATGCTAAATTACTCATGGCTTTCATATGTTCTATCGTTTATTTCTCTTAGGAACCCCTTGAGGTATAGTTACATAAATAACTATGGTATATATGTGAAAAGTGAGGACTATTCCTCTAGATACAATTATAATTCTAATTAGTCAATGTCTTACCAATTAACAGTATAGCCACAATTTAAACCAGAACTGCCAAAAAAAGTGTACTCTTTGCAGACATTAGCTTAGAAAATATAATAAAAAGAATGTTGCTCTTTTATAAATTTAGACAGCTAAGTTTTATAAAATGGAAATATGTTTTTGAAACATAATACATTTCATTGACTTTGGGTATTTTGTTCTTGATTATGACTCCAGTTTCTCCAACTATGTTCTCTGTCTCTTGGCCATTACTCAGATCATTCCTTGTGACTATGTGGACTTTAGTGAACTAGAAGCCTGATAAATTCTGTTGTAGTGATATGGTATCGACAAACAATCACCATCTTTTACAAGGTAACAATTTTTCCTCTCTTTTGCACACTTGGCCTTCTTGGATTAGTAAATAACTTTGACAACAAGCTCATACACCTGATGCATTTAAAATCCACACTCAAAAACTGTTTGCATTCAGCAAAAGGCCATAACTGAGGCCTGATGGATGTTGGAGAGTTTCATGGTTTAAAACTGGTTGAAAGCCATGGAATCATAACTCAATTTTACAGGTTTTTGATAATATAGGCAGAGTTCCATTATTCTAAATGCTATTACGACATTGTATCACCCAGCACAATCTATTTCTATGTACCACTCAGCTGTCCATGGCCTCAGTCATTTGTTGTATAAATTACAATGATGTTCTATTGCAAGAAGTTGCTTAACAAGAATGTCAGCCCATTCCTTTCAAACTAAGGGTCGTTCTCAATGAGAACAAAGTATAAGGGTCTAATTTAATAACAAAGTAATTGTTATCTAGTTCTCTGAAACGATAAAAGTCTGAGTAGGGAAGAGCAAAGGGCAAAGAGCTTTATAACAATTAAAGTGCTATATTTTACTTTATTTTAAAAAGTTGCACCTCAAAGTTCTTTTTATCAACCCTTTAACAGAAAAAAAAATAAGTTAATTTTGGTAATTGACTAGACCATAACTAACTGTTGTACTCTAGGAATAACTACTTAGCCTTGTATCCTCACCCACAATATGGACACACTTATATCTGTCCCAAATCTTCATTGTGCAATTATAATAAAATTTTTTTTCACTTTAAATTTACTCAGCACTCATCAACACATTCTGAAGAACCTAGTTTTATTCTGCTTTGATATTTTCTCTGGTGACTGTGTGTCTGTGTGTGTGTACATGTAGAATAATCAGGGGAAAATTACATATGTATCATTGTGTAATAAATTTTATCCTGTTTTTATAGTTCCCACTACATCTAACTTTTTCAAAGTTGTGCTGAGATTTACTCTAAAATCACCCATAACAGTAACCAATGTAGTAATCTCTATTCTAATAAAATTTCATAACCACACACCACATAATCTTATACCTATGACTCTGGAACCTGGGCTACCAGACATGCTAATTTCAAAATGTTTCTTTTATGTGAAATACCACACAATAGCTTAAAAATTATGAAACTAATGAATAAAAGTTATTGTATCCTTATATTAGATTGTTCCTATGGCAATGCACACTCTCTAGCATCTCTAAAATTCACAATCATGTTTTATTATCTCATTTCAAACCTTTACAAATTATGTAAAATTTATAGTAATAGGAAAGTAAACTGATACTGGATCAGAGAAAATACCACACAGTACTATCAATTTTGAAGAAGAAGAAAAAAAAAAGGATAGTAGGAAGAGGCGGGGAGACGAGATCGGGAGGAGGAGAGGGTGTGAAGGAAGTAGGGGAAGAAAAGAACTAGAAGAAAGAAAGAATAAAACAAGGAAAACTAAATAAAATACATGTTAGGAACTCAGCATAATTCTCACCTTAACTCAATTTGTGTTCACTTTGATGAATTTAAAGTCAACTTATTTTATTTTGATGTAACATAAATACAAACTGAAATACACCTAGAACTGTTTGATGTTGGATCAGTGTATGTTTTATTGTGATAAGATTTTGATGTGAGGAGCTTTACCTACACATCTGAGAAATCAGAAAATGATGTTTGAACACACAGCTAAGTGAAGTGTGTTTAAAGGACTATCTTTAATGAAAGTTTTTAGGAGTGTGCAGTTTTCAAAGCATATATCAATTCTATATGCTGAGAATTCAAAAATATTTCCTTAATCGGCCATTAAAGACCTTAGTACTCTGGCCCTGTTTAACTGAATCCCTGTAGTTTGTTAACAGCTACATTGCACTCCAGCTAAGACAGTTTCTGCCTGTGGCTGAGGATGCTACATCTTCCATCCTGTTCACGCTGTCTGTGTTGGTGATTTTCTATGTACTCTCCACGCTTGCCAGTCATGTGACTTTTACTGGGTGTTTTACAACTGCTCAGGTTTACAATTGTCTCATTCTCTTCTAATCTCACAATAAAATTTAAAGGATAAAATGTTTCCATACTGTTTTCTGTGTTTACTTACTTATATAAACAATTTTTTCATGACTGATATACTGAGTGTTTTTAAAGATTAGAACAATGTCATACATATCTTAAAAAGGACAAAAAATGCATATGCTCTTTAAAGGTTATTTTCAATACTTAATAATTTGAATTAACTATTAAATCACCATCAAATAAAACCTTCACTTAAAGGAGTTTTTAATAAATAACACTGTTTTTTAAAATTTTGTGTGACTAATAAGTCATTCATGATGGATCTATAACTATATATATTTTTATTACCACATATGGAAATGTGTATATACAAGATCTGTCTGGAAGAAGTCCATTGTTAATATAATGAGAAGGGTTTGTGTGACATTGATGTAACCTAAGCAGACAAGGAGAGTGGACTGGAATGTGCATGCATAAATAATGATGACTTCACTGTACTAGTCAGTGGGGGTAGTAAACGGCCATTGAGTGAGCATGTGTACTGTGTGGCCATGACATTTAAAACGACTAGGCAAGTACAGCAATAAGTCTGCATCAGATTTTGCATTACACTTGAATATTCCTCCATGGAAACTATTCAGATGATTCAGAAGGCCAAAGCTAGGGGCAACAGGTGACTGGCAGCTTCATCATGACAGTGTGCTCACTCATGCATCAAATTTTGGGCAGAGATTTTGGTGAAACATCAAATTATCCAGGTGACTCAGCCCCCTTACAGCCTGGATTTGGTACCCTAAGACTTCTGTTTTTTTCCAAAACTAAAATCACCTTTGAAAAGGAAGAAATTTCAGACCTTTGATGAGATTCATGAAAATACGATAGGGCAGCTGATGGTGATTGGGAGAACTGTGTGAGGTCTCAAGGTGCCTACTTTGAAGGGGACTGAGGTGTCATTGTCCTATGGACAATATTTCTTGTATCTTCTTCAAGAAGCGTCTATATTTTCCATAGTACATGGCTGGATACTTTCTGGACAGATCCTATATACAGGGGTCAGAAAAGTAGATTTACAGTTGTTTGTATTAAAAAATAATAATAATGCAAGAATAAACTCTGTGTTTTGTGTACTCACAACTGTACACCTACTTTTGCCAACCCCAGTATATATTTCTTTTAAAATCAGATTCCTCCCAAAGAACAATCAACCAAAAGACATGTTAGCCTATCTACAAAAGATAGTTCATTCTGTTTTAAAGGAAAAGTTACTACCTCCAAAACCAAGCCAATATTGTACATTTTAATTAAATTATCCTGGATTAATATTTGAAAAAGTTTAAGCTAAACAGAAACTGATGTAAAAGTTGTACAAACAAGGCAACAAAAATTTTAGGAATCAGGACAACTTTTCTTTTTTACATTATGTCACTTCTACCACCCCTTTGAGAAAGTATTTATTTTTGAATGCTGGGATGTTCTGGCTTTTGGTGCCTTGGCTGGCCATATGCATAAATATGACAGAAATCATGAAAAGACTTACATAACCCACCACAGCAATGCTCTCACATTACTTCCCAGAGAAGATATGGTAGGGAAGGAAGAAACTTGAACAGACTGACAAATAAAAGAAGCAAACATGTCATCTTTTTATCTTCTTATAATTAAGTATTGTTACTTTAGAATAGATAATGAAGTATAGGAAAAGCAGCACAGGGGAGGATTTGAATTTTGAAGACCATTACATATGCTGAAGTGATGAAATATCATAAGGAAAGGAGTCCACCTCATGAAGACTAGAAGCACTAGGTTTTCTAGAAATAAAGCATGCTTTTAACACTAGTGAACTTAGCATAGTAATGACATACAAGGTTAATGTTTACAAACTAATGAGTATTTGGACAGTAACAGACAATATTGGGAAAATGAACATAGCAATTTCATTTATATTAACATCAAAGACAGAGAAATGGATTAAGAAATGCAAGACTTCTTTATTGAAAACTATAAAACAATCATAAGAGAAATTTTAAAAAAACCTTAAATATAGAAAGGAATATCATTTTCAAGGGTTGGAAGGCTATTATTAAGATATCCATCCTCTCAAAATTGATCTATAAATTGTATGCTATATCAAACAAAAACACAGCAGGATTGTTGGAAGAAATAGCCAATTCAATTCTAAAATTTATACAGAGATGCAAAAGACACAAGACATTCTGACAAGCTTGAAAAAAATTAAAAATTGGCAGATTTATATTAATAGATTTCACTTTTCACTTTAAATCCAAAGTGATTAAGACAGTGTGATATTGGTGTGTGGACATAAAAATAGATCAATGGAATAGAATAGACAGCCTAGAAATAGCAACCCATACCTGTTTACTTGATGATACGCAAAGGCAAAAATGTAATTCCATGGGAGTAAAAGAAGGTATCTTCAACAAAAGATGCTGGAGAAACTGGCTATCTGTATGGGGGTGTGAAGCATTCATCCTACAGGACACACTCTTGGTTCACCATTCAGATCCTTTGGATATTTTACCAGTTCTAAGCACTCTTTTCTATGCTTCTGCATGCTTTGCTGCAATTGACTTGTACCTGATTTCACCGGACAGTTATCCTATCTTCCTGAATCCCTAAGGAAAATATTGAGGGCCTACAATATTTAATCCCTACTTCTAAAAAGTCAGACTATCTGGTGAAGAACTAGTGATAGAAGACATGAACCTGGTTCCTTTGCTCAAGAAAGGACAACTCTGTGGTATAATTATGCTTCACAGCGTCTTTCAATGTCAGGCTGAGTTGGGACCTTCATTTGAAGTGGCACCCTTGATTGGGTCTTTCCTATTAAATTCTTCTTCTCCACTAACACACTGGGTTATTGGCTCAGGATTGAACTTTGGAAGAACCTAACTTAAAACATTCTAAAAGCATATGGTACACACAAATTTTTGAGATGGATCATACATCTTTTTTTTATATAAATTTTTAAAAGTTTTTTTAAATGTCTTTTATTCATTTATTTATTTGTTTTTAGGAGAAAGAGAGGGAGAGAAACAATGTGTGGTTGCCTCTCATGCACCCCCAACTGGGGACCTGGCGTGAGACCTAGTCATGTGCCCTGACTGGGAATCGAACCAGCAACACTTGGTTTGCAGGCCAATGCTCAATCCACTGAGCCACAGCAGCCAGGGGGGGAATCATACATCTTAATGTGAAAACTAAACTTATAAACTTATAAGAAAATATAGTAAAATGCTTTCATAGCCTCAGGTTAGGCAAAGATTTCTTATAGGAACAAATACGTAAAATAAAATAATAAATAGATGCCATCAAAACTGGCATCCTCTGCTAAAAGAAAACAACGTGCTGTAATGAAGGTAAAAAAGATAAGCTAGTGGTTGAAAGTATTCACAATGCATATAACTGACAAAAAGTCTCACATCCAAAATATATAAAGATATTTTTAAAAACAAAATAAAAATAGGGTGACACCAGTAAGACAGAATAGGTGGTTGTTAAGTTCAGCCCCCCTCACAGAAAGACCCCTAGCGACTATCAACAGACAAGGTGACTTTGTGAAAATCCCAGAACCTGGTGGTAAGGCTGATGCCTCACCTTGGTTCACAAAGTCCAAGAAAAACTGTATTCAAAGGGTAAAAAGAATGGTTTTACTTTGACTGCATTGCCCCTCCCCCAGGATGGCACAGTGCAGTGCCCAGAAGGATCCCCAGGGCCTAGTTTCTACAGTGGGAAAAAAGAGCCCAAGACTGGCATCCAGCTTCCCCAGTGTTATAAGATGCTTCCCAGAGGCCCACTATGGTTTCAACACATCAGGATGGCTTGAGGAATCAGCAAAAGACTAATGGAAACCAGCTAGGGACAGAGAAAGGGGTGGCATTCACAGGGACCAGTGTGCGAACTTGGCAGACCATGTTTCTGCTGCCAGTGGCACCTAAGCAGAGATGCCAACCAGCAGCTTTACCCATTTCCATGGGTGAGCTGGTGGGGCTCATCTACCCAGGAACCTGTTCAGTAATTCTGTGCAGTCCCAATTTGAGTCCCCAGACAATAAACCATCCAGGCCATGGGGCCCATTTTACAAACCCCAACCTTAAGAGTAAGGCAAGTCAGCAGCCCTGATCAATTGCTGAGATTAGATGCCAGACCCACCTGACTAGGAATCCCTGACAGAGACCCTGGTCAGCCACAGAGCACATGCAATGGCGAGCCTGGACAACAGATCATGCCAGCAATTCTGCACAATGACTGAGCAGAACCTCCAACCTTATCTGACCAAGAAGCCCAGCCACAGACCATAGGCAACTATAGAGCCATTCTATAGCCCTGCTCAGAAAACCTAGCCAGCAGCCTTGCCCAAATGCAGAACATAACCTCTGGCCTTGCCTGACTATGGAGCCTGATAGTGACCACGAGAAGCCTTGGAGCCCAGCCTATATTATTACTCCACTGTGAAGCTCAGCATATAGCCCCGCCTGGCCACAGAACCCATCCTACAGTGCTGCTGAATTGCTGGCCATAGTTTGTGGCCTTATTCAGACAAAAACACCCACCAGCAATCCTTTCCAACCATGAAATCCAACAAGTTCTCTTCCCTTTTGTGAAATACAGCCTGTAACTGTCTAGCCTGTTTCAAGAGGTCCACTTGAAACTGAAAATCAGCCAGCAGCCCCTCAACTTCAGAGCATGAGCAAAAGCCTTTCCCACCTAGAAACCAAGACAATAAGCCTCACTGCCTCAGACATTACCAGCTGACCCATTCATAACCCTCAGCTGCACTGACTGATGGGAGGTTTTTCCCCTGCTGAAGGAAACCTCTAAAGGCTGAAACAGAAGGGCATTTCCCCAAAGTGCAATAATACCAATGCAAGGGTAATTAGATCACAAAGAATATGATCAATAACTGATTCTAAAGAAATGGAGATTGATGAACTGTTGGGAAAATATTCAGGATGATCTTCTTAAAAATTTAAGTGAATGCACAGATAGACAAGTAAGCAAAATTTGGCAAACCATGCATAAAATTGGAAACTCAACAAATAAATAGAAGCCATCCAAACAAACACAGAAATCCTAGAACTAAATCATAAACAATCAAACTGAAAAATTCAACAGACAGCTTCAACAGCAGACTCGACAGAGCAGAGAAAGAATCCATGAGGTCATAAATGAGTTACCTGAAATTAATCAGTTAGAGGAACAAAATGAAAAAACAATAAATGAGTGAGGAAAGTCTATAGTACTTATGAGATAACATCAAAAGAAACAGTATACAGCCGTATAACAACGATCCAGTCAATGATGAACTGAATGTATGACAGTGGTCCCCTAAGACTTTAACAGAGCTGAAAAATTCCTATCACCTGCTGACATCATAGCCTTTGTAACATAGTAATGCAACACATTATTCACATGTTTGTAGTGATGCTGGTGTAAACAAACCTACTATGCTGCCAGTTGTATAAAAGTCTAGTGCATACAAATATGTCTAGCACATAATATTTGATAGTGATAGCAAACAAATATATTTTGGTTATGTACTTTACTATACTTTTTATTGTTATTTTAATGTGTACCTTTTCAGCTTGTAAAATAAACTGCTGTAAAGCAGTATGCCATGTCATGTAGGCAGCAGCCTCATATATCTCCTGTTCCCTGTGTCTCTCAATTGCATTATTTTCTCCTGTGCTTGATTTTATTGTAGGGTTTTTGTTCGTTTGTTTGTTTGTTTGCTTTTTTACATTACTCTACAGGCTTGTAGCCTAGAAGCAATAGACTATAGCCTAGGGGTTGAGTAGCTATAACAGCCTGGTTTGTGTAACATGTGATGTTTCCACAATGAAAAAATTCCCTCATGATATATTTTTCAGAATATAACCCCATCATTAAGTGGCAAATGGAAGGAGACAAAGGGGCAAAATTTATTTAAAAAATAATAGCTGTAAAGTTCTCAAATGTGGGGAGACATATGAACATTCAGATTCATAATGCCCAAATATCCTCCATAGACTGAACTTGGAAAGAGTTACACCAAGACACATAAATTGTCAAAAGTCAAAGACAAAAAAAGAATTTTGAAAGAACAATGCAAACAAACATAAAAACATATGAATATGTAAAACAAGTAAAAGTAAATATATAATCAAATTTAGATAGTCTAGTATTGTAATAGTGGTTCATATCACCTTCAGGTCTAGTTTAAAAGTAAAAATAAAAGGTATTAAAGTAACTATAATTACAATAAATTGTGTATAAATATACATTAAAAATATGTAAATTCAAACAACAGTAACTTAAAATGTGAGGAAGAAAGTAGGAAAATTATAGTTTTTGTATACCATCAAAGTCAAGTTGTTACCAGCTTAAAATAAGATATTATCCTTATAAAGTATTTTATGTATTGATAAGTCCCATGGTAACTACAAGAGAACAACCTATACAAAGTACACAAAAAATTAAGACAAAGCCCTGGGTGATGTGGCTCAGTTGGCTGGAGCATTATCCCATAAAGCAAAAGGTTGTGGGTTCCACTCCCAGTCAGGGCATATGCCTGGGTTGTCAGTTTAGTCCCTGGTCAGGGTGCATGCGAGAGGTAACTGATCGATGTTACTCTCTCACATCGATGTTCTTCACCCTCTCTTTCTCTTTTCCTTCCCCCCACTCTAAAATCAATGAGTAAAACCAAAAATTAAGATAAAGGATTCAAAGAATACCACTACAAAAATTCATCAAGTCACAAAGAAAAAAAACAGCAAGAGAGGAAAAAACAGAGAAACTAAAAAATATCAGAATACAATGAACAAAATGGCAGTAGTAAGATCTTAGTTACCAATAATTTAAATATATATGAAAATCCTGATGGATTTTTTAAAAAAGGTTCAATGAAACATTGCCTAGGAAAGAGTCTCTTTAGCTCTAAGGACATGTTAGTTGAAAGTGAAAGGAGAAAAAAAGATATCTCATGTAAATAGAAACTGAAAGAGAGTAGTATTGGATATACTTATGTCAGACAAAATAGATTAAGTTAAAAACAGTCACAAGAGATTAAAAGTTCATTAATTTAAAGATCAAAGATGGCGGAGGAGTAAGTAGAAGCTACACTAACCTCTCCCCAGGACCAGTCTGGATTTACAACTTAATTTTGGAGAAATCATTTGGAATAACCAACCGAACACTAGCTGGAGAGAAGTCTTATAACCACGGAGAGATAGAAAAGGCCGCCACATCACAACATGACCAATAGGGAGTGCGGAGATGCGGAAGGGCTGACTGGGTCCTCACGGGTGGCAGCTGAAGGAACTGAGAAACAGCTCAGTCTGACCTGGGGGTTCCCCCTGAGAAGGGCAGGGTCTAACCCCCCAGCTGGGCTTCCCAGCCTACAGCAACAGAGTGGAAAGTAAAATAGTGTACAGCTGTGAAAATAGAAAAGCCACAGAAACGGTTTCTTGCTAGCTGGAGAGAAACAGCTGGAGAAAAAGAGCTCTTAAGTGGGTCACATACAAAAATATTTTGGCCCTCACTTACCCTGGGCTCAAGCAGAGGCAAGACAGAGAGGACTGGAGATGCTTGGGGAGAGTTTGGCGTGGTGGCTTTGAGGGGAGAACTGGGAGAGCAGCCAACCAGGTCCCAGGGCTATCTCATTCCCAGTACTGCAGGCAAACCATTCCCCTCCAAGTGGCGTCAGCCTGAGGGGAAGCAAAAGCCCTGCCTACAGGAATTAAGCCGCCACACCCACGGTCCTTAAGCCCGAGGGCTGATCACAGATTGAATAGATTAACAACTAAAGAAGTCAAACAAAGGCAGTAGATCTCTGGAAGTCTCCAACAGGCTGCCTAGGCCCAGACTGGTACAGGATCTGACGCCACCAGGGGCAGACCCAGGAAGTGCAGATCATTCTAAGAAGCACCAACAAACAATAGGAGTCACAAAAATGGGGAGACAGAGAAACAACCTCCCATCGAAAGGAAAGGTAGAATCCCCAGAAAGAGTGCTAAATGAAATAGAGAGGAGCAGACTATCAGATATGGAATTCAAAACATGGATTATGAAGAAGCTTAGAGGAACCTATAAGCAACTCCAGAAAAACTACAAGGAACTTACAGAGAATTACATCAGCATGAAAAAGGACATAGAAGCTATCAATAAGAGTCAGGAGGAAATGAAGAATACGATCTCTGAATTGAAGAACACAGTAGAAGAAAGGAAAAGCAGGCTAGAAGAAGCAGAAGATCGGATCAGCAAGCTGGAGGACAACGTAGACAAAAAACTCCCAGACAGTGCAACAAAATAAAAAAAGACTGAACAAGACTGAAGAGGTTCTAAGACAGCTGCAGGACAACATGAAACGTAATAATATCTGTATCATAGGAATTCCAGAAGGAGAAGAAGAAGAGCAACAGATAGAAAACCTCTTTGAAAAACTGACAGAAAACTGCCCTAACATGAGTAGAGAAAGAGTCATGCAAGTCCAGGAAGCACAGAGGGTCCCAATAAAGATGAACCCCAACAGGCCCACCTCAAGACACATCACAATTAAAATGGCAACATCCAAAGACAAAGAATCCTAAAAGCAGCAAGAGAGAAACAACTAACAACATACAAGGGAGCTCCAATAAGGCTATCATCAGCTTTCTCAGCAGAAACACTACAAGCCAGAAGGGAATGGCAAAAAATATTCCAAGCAATGAAAAACAAAGGCCTATAACCAAGAATACTCTAACCAGCAAGGCTCTCATTCAAAATGAGAGGCGAAATAAGGAGTTTCCAAGACAAAAGAAGGCTAAAAGAATACATCTCCACCAAACCAACATTGCAGGAGAAGCTAAAGGGTCTGCTTTAAGAAGATGAAGAAACAGAGACAGAGAGGAACACGAGTACAAAGGGGAAAAATGAGAACGAATAAGTACTTATCGGTAATAACCTTAAATGTAAATGAATTAAATGCTCCAATCAAAAGAAATAGGGTAGCTGAATGGATTAGAAAGAATGACCCACATATATGCTGTCTACAAGAGACCCACCTTAGAACAAAATATCTACACAGACTGAAAGTGAAGGGATGGAAAAAAGTATTTCAAGCAAATGGACATGAAAAAAAAGCTGGGGTAGCAATACTTATATCAAACAAAACAGATTTCACAGCAAAGGCCATAAAAAAAAAAAAAAAAAAAGAAGGACATTTCATAATACTTAAGGGAAAAAATCCATCAAGAAGATATAACCCTTATAAATATATATGCACCCAATTTAGCAGCACCCAAATATGTAAGAAAAATTTTGAAAGACTCCCAGAAAGATATAGACAGCAACACACTCATAGTAGGGGACTTTAACACCCCATTGTCAACAATGAGCAGATCTTCAAAGCAAAGAAACACCGAAGATATTGAGGCACTGAACAACACTCTAGATCAAATGGACTTAGTCTATATGTGTAGAACTTTTCACCCTAAAGAAACAAAATATACATTCTTCTCAAGTGCACATGGAACATTTTCAAAAATAGACCACATGGTAGGACACAAAACAAACTTCAACAGATTCAAGAAAATTGAAATTATATCAAGCATCTTCTCAGATCACAATGGCTTACAATTGAAAATAAACCTCAAGGAAAAAACTCAAAAACACTCAAACTCATGGAGAATGAATAACATGCTATTAAATAATGAATGGGTTAACAATGACATCAAGGAAGAAATCAAAAAGTTTCTGGAAACTAATGATAATGAACACACAACAACCCAAAACCTATGGGATACAGCGAAAGCAGTACTGAGAGGAAAATTCATATCAATACAGGCCTACCTAAAAAAGCTAGAAGAATCTCTAATAAAAAATTTAACCCTACAGCTAAAAGAACTAGAGGAAGAACAAAAAGCAAAGCCCAGATCAAGTATAAGGAAGAAAATCATCAAGATCAGAGCAGAATTAAATGACATAGAGTCTAAACTAACAATTCAGAAGATCAACATAAGTAGGAGCTGGTTCTTTGAAAAGATAAACAAAATTGACAAGCCTTTAACTAGGCTCATCAAGAAAAAAAGAGAGAGGACCCAAATAAATAAAATCAGAAAAGAAAGAGGAGAAATCACAACTGATACCACAGAAATACAAAGGATTTTAAGAAATTATTACAAACAACTGTATGGCAAGAAATTTGACAACCTAGAGGAAATGGACAAATTCCTGGAAACATGTAGTCTTCCAAAACTGAATCAATAAGAAGCAGAAAGCTTGAAGACCAATAACAACTAGTGAAATTGAAGCAGTAATCAAAAAACTCCTGGCACACAAAAGCCCTAGACAGGATGGTTTCACAGGTGAATTCTACAAATCATTTAGGAAAGAACTAACTCCTATTCTCCTCAGACTATTCCTAAAAATCCAAGAAGAGGGAAGACTCCCAAACTCATTCTATGAAGACAGTATTACCCTAATTCCAAAACCAGGTCAAGACACAAGAAAGACAGAAAACTAGAGGCCAACATCACTGATGAACATAGATGCTAAAATCCTCAACAAAATATTGGCAAACCAGATCCAGCAACACATTAGAAAGATCATACACCACGATCAAGTGGGATTCATCCCAGGGATGTAAGGATGGTTTAATACTCACAAATCAATAAGTGTAACACACCACATGAACAAAATGAAAGATAAAAACCACATGATCATATCAATAGATGCAGAAAAAGCATTTGATAAAGTACAACACCCATTTATGATGAAAACTCTCAGCAAAATGGGAATAGAGGGGGAATACGTCAACATAATAAAGGCCATATATGAGAAACCTGAAGCCAACATCATACTCAATGGGCAAAAACTGAGAGCATTTCCCCTGAGGTCAGGAACAAGACATGGATGTCCACTCTCTCCACTCCTATTCAATATAGTCTTGGAAGTTTTAGCCACAGCAATCAGACAAGAAAAAGAAATAAAAGGCATTCAAATTGGAAAAGAGGAAATAAAACTGTCATTATTTGCAGATGACAATATAGTGTACATAGAAAACCCTATAAACTCCAGAAAAAAACTACTCGAACTAATAAGTGAATTCAGCAAAATAGCAGGGTACAAAGTCAATATTCAGAAATCGAAGGCATTTATGTACACCAACAATAAAATCTCAGAGATAGAAACTAAAAGAAAAAAACATTTACCATAGCAACAAGAAAAATAAAGTACATAGAAATAAACTTAACCAGGATGTAAAAGACCTTTACCCACAAAACTACATAACACTGAAGAAAGAAATTAAGAAAGATACAAATAAATGGAAGCATATACCATGCTCATGGATGGGAAGAATGAACATCATTAAAATGTCCATACTACCCAAAGCAATTTATAGATTCAATGCAATCCCTATTAAAATACAAATGACATTTTTCACAGACCTAGAACAAATACTTCAAAAAATTATATGGAACCAAAAAAGAGCCCGAATAGCCACAGCAATTTTGAGGAAGAAGAACACAGTAGGAGGAATCACAATACATGATATCAAACTATACTACAAGGCCACGGTAATCAAAACAATCTGGTACTGGCATAAGAACAGACATATAGATCAATGGAACAGAATAGAGAGCCCAGAAATAAACCCAGGTCTATATGGTCAACTAATATTTGACAAAGGGGGAAAGAACATCAAATGGAGTGAAAAGAGCCTCTTCAACAAATGATGTTGGGAGAACCAAACAGGGACATGCAAAAAAATGAAACTAGACTACCAACTTACACCATACACCAGAATAAACTCAAAACGGATTAAAGACTTAAATGTAAGCCATGACACCATAAAAGTCCTAGAGGAAAAAATAGGCAGGAAAATTTCAGATATCCCACGTAGCAACATTTTCACTGATATATCTAAGGCAAGGGAAATAAGGGAAAGAATAAACAAATGGGTCTACATCAAACTAAAGAATTTCTGCTCAGCAAAAGAAAACATCAGCAAGATGAAAAGGAAACCAACCATATGGAAAAATATATTTGCCAATGATATCTGAGACAAGGGATTGATTTCCAAAATATATAAAGAACTTATAAGACTCAACACCAAGAAGACAGACAAACCAATTAAAAAATGGGCAAAGGACCTGAACAAACACTTTTCTAAAGATGACATACAGAGGGTCCACAGACATATGAAAGAATGCTCAACATCACAACCATCAGAGAGATGCAAATAAAAACCACAATGAGATACCACTTTACACCAGTCAGAATGGCCATCATCAACAAATAAACGAACAAGTTGTGCTGGAGAGGATGCGGAGAAATGGGAACCCTGGTGCATTGCTGGTGGTAATGCAGACTGGCACAGCCGCTATGGAAAACAGTTTGGAATTTCCTCAAAAAACTAAAAATGGAACTGCCTTTTAAACCAGCAATTCCATTGCTAGGATTATATCTGAAAAATCCTTAAACACTAATTCAAAAGAACATATGCACCCCCTATGTTCATAGCAGCACTATTTACAATAGCCAATTGCTGGAAACAACCTAAGTGCCCATCTGTAGATGAGTGGATCAAAAAACTGTGGTACATTTACACAATGGAATACTATGTAGCAGAAAGAAAGAAGGAACTTCTATGTTTTGCAAAAACATGGATGGAACTAGAGAGAATTATGCTTAGCAAAATAAGCCGGGCGGTGAAAGAAAAATACCTTATGCTGTCACCTATTACAGGAAACTAATGAACAACACAAACAAATGAGCAGAATTGAACCAGAGGTATGTAAACAAGGAGTAGACTAACAGTAACAAGAGGGGAGGCGGGAGGGAGAGAAGGGGGTAAGAAGGGGAAGGGTCTAGTCAAAGAACATGTATAAATGACCCATGGACATGGACAACTGAGTGGGGACTGAATGTGGGAGAAGGGAAGGACAGGGTGCAGGGAAGCAAGAGGGGGAAGAAAGTGGGACAACTGTAATGGAAAAACAAACAAAAAATTTATTAGTTGGGGAAAAATGAAAATATGAAGAATGGAAATGCCAGTTCAGGGAATATTAGAAGGACAAGGATTTTCCTTCATACTGTATATTTTTCTCCCTGTCTGATCCCTCCAGAGTTTGTCATTCTAAAGAAGTAAATAATGACATAAGTTTCTTTGCATAAATCTAATAAGACCACTTGTTAATAGAGGTTTTTTTGACCAAGATGTTGACTGGAATGTCATGCTTAAAGGAGACATGCTTGGGCTCTGGTTGTTAACAAAAAGTCCTGAGGAATTGGGAATGACTTTCGAAGGTAATAAAAGCCCTTGAGATAAAAGGCCTGGTACCTTGGATGGATGCGCGGTCCTTGGAAATCTTTCCAGGGACAGAATGAAGGTTGTTTTTCTGAAAGATAGCTAGAAGGGACCTTAAGGCACAATGGAAAACCTTAAGGACTTGGAAAAGACAGGAGTGTACAGGCAAGGCTGAATGCCAGGTATGTGGCTCAGCTTCTGTGCCCTGAAGGGCAGATTAAAGGTCACCCTAATGTTCCTTGTGTAGGTTCCAGCAGCAAAGCAGAACTAAAGATCATAAGTGATCATTTGCTGCTCTTGTTGTGTTTATGCAAATGAACAGAATAAATTAAAAATGGACTTAATGCAGTCCCTTTAATGACAGGGAGGGTAATCTTAGGGAGAAAAATCGTGATTCAAGGAAAATCACAACGATCAGTGGCAGACTGTAAAGTAGTGCAGCTAATTGTCCTTAAAGTTTCTTTTAATTTAAAATATATTTTCATTTGAAAGTTAAACTATGTCTGTGGTATCATCAAAGATGTTTGATTTACAGGCAATAAGAATGTCAAGTGCCTAGCAACTGGATGTCTTTCCAATAAGACAGTCTTACAAATTCAGAGACTTTTTGTGGGTTATGTTACATAAATTAACATGTGTTTTCTGTTTTCAAAGGGCATAAGCCTATGATCTCATTACCTGAATGACTGTCTGTACCTATAGGCCTCACTTAATCCTCTCTGCAGTGCTGCCTCCTGAGACTGAACGGTTTGGCTGAACTAAGTGGCTGGGTTGGTGAAGTATGGGGTGGTCTGTGGGCTTCACTTTACAAAACCGGTTTCTCTTTTTTATCCTAATGGCTTAGACAGAAAGGGCCCAGAGGTCTGAGAGGGGGGAAACCTAATATATTTCCCTTAGCCCAAAATAAGTATAATGGGCAAAAGGGTTTTGGACAGCTAAGATGTGCCTGGCACACATTCCTCCAAAGAAGCCCTTCTTTTCCCTAATGTGGGACATTGAAAAATTAATCCCTGCCTTCTGTTATCTAGTAGTTATGGATTGAATGATGCCTTTTAAACCTGTTGCCAAATCTGTTGCCCCCAGAATACAGCAAGGATGCCAGCCTGTTAAACCAAGCACACCGTTGTCCGGGGACAGCCAAGTGACCTGGAGTCTGCACGGTCCTTCCCCATGTGGGAAGGCCACACTCCCCTCCCCATCCTCACTCGTATTAGGGATTTCTGGACCCAAGGTTAGGTAGTACAACGACTATGTCCAGCTTGAAGCAGCTAGAGGAGCTCGAGACCATTGCCCATTGTCATGTATAAGATTATAAAGGGTCTTAAGTCTGAGAGGGAGGGATTGTTATTTTTTATTGTTAAAATAATTAATTAATCATTTATTTATTTAAAAAAAAGAAGAACAATGTATGAAAGGGTGAAGCAGGACAGCTTGTATGTACGACCCATGGGCATGGACTTGTGGGGGGTGATTGCTGGAGGAGGGGGCTGCTGGATGGAGGATAAGAAAGGGGAAAAATTGGAACTATTGTAACAATATAATCAATAAAATATACTTAAAAAAAGTTCATTCATTTATTCATGAAGGGGACAATGCATCAAGAAAATGAAAGAATTATAAATGTTTATGTACCCAATGCAGGAGGACCTAGATATATGAGACAAATACCTACAGAACTAGAAAAAAGAAAAAAGAAAGAAATATAAAGGAACATAATAGTAAGGGGCTTTAATACCCTACTATCAACAAAGGACAGATCATCCAGACAAAAATCAATAAAGATACAGTGAGTCTGAACAACACTATAGACAAAAGAGACCTAACAGACAATAAAGAACATCCTATCCAGCAACAGTAGAATACACATTCTTCTCAAGTGCACACAGAAATGCTCCAGGATAGATCATATACTATGTCAATCCAGCAAACAAGTTTTAAAAAATTATAGAAAATTGAAATTATATCAAGTATTTTTTCCAACCATAATGGTATGAAACTAAATATCAATAAAAGGAGGAAAATAGACAAATCTGCAGGACTAAAACAGGACACTCCTGAATGACCAATGGGTCAAGAAGAAATCAAAAGAGAAATCAAAAAATATCTTGAGACAAATAAAAATGGGAACAACATACCAAAGTTTATGGGATTCAACACAAGTATTTCATAGCTCTAAAAGTCTACATTAAGAAAAAAATATCTCAAATCCATAACCGAACATTACTCCACAAGGAACTACAAAAAAAAAAAAAAAAAAAAAAAAAAAAGATAGCAAACTAAGCCCAAAGTTAACTGAAAGAAGAAAATAATGAAGACTAGGGCAGAATTAGATAAAATAGAGCACATAAAATCAATTGAAGATATCTGCAAAGCAAAGATTGTGTTATTAAAAAGATAAAAAATTACAAACCTTTAGCTAGACTCATCAAGGAAAAAAGAGAGGGACTGAAATAAATTCTGATACAAAGGATCATAAAGGACTGCTATGAACAATTACATGCCAAACTGGACACTTGAAAAGAACTGGAGCCCTAGCTAGTGGCTCAAGTGGCTGGAGAATTGTCTCCCTGGTCAGGGCACATACCTAGGCTGCAAGTTCAGTCCCTGGTTGAGGTGCATACGGGACGCAACTGATCACTGTTTCTCACCCCTCATTTCCACTCTTTCTAAAATCAATGAACATATCTTCAGGTGAGGATAAAAATTTAAAAAATGGATAAATTTGTAGAAATATACAATGTAACAAGACTGAAATCAAGAATAAATAGAAAATCTAAAAGAGCAATAATAAGAAGATAGAAGCAGTAATCAGAAATCTTCCAACACAGAAACCCCCTGACCAGCTGGCTTCGCCTGTAAATCCTATTATTTAAAAAGATTACCATTAATGCTTCTTAAACTCTTACAAAAAAAAAAAAAAAAAAAAGAAAGGACTAGGAAGGAACACTTCCAAATATTTTATAAGGCCAGTATGACTGTAATAATAAAAGTGTACAGCAAAAGACAAAAATCATCAAATTTAAAATGCAGCTTATGCAACAGAAGGAAAATATTGGAAAACTACATACCTAATGAAGAGTTTTTATAAGCTCATACACTCCATGGTAAAAAAATCAAATAATCCAATTAAAAATGAGCAAAATAATTAATGAAATAAACATTTTCCAATGAAGACATAAAAATGGCCAGCAGGTACATGAAAAGATGCTCAACATCTGCAAATCAAAATGACAATGAGATATACCTTCACACTTTTTAAAATGACCATTATCAAAAGGAAAAGAGAATCCTCTTATGGTGAGATCATATGGTATTTGTCTTTCTTTCTGCTGGGTAGTATTCCATTGTGTAAATGTACCACAGTTTTTTGACCCACTCATCTGCTGATGGGCACCTAGGCTGTTTCCAGTACTTGGCTATTATAAATAGTGCTGCTATTTATAAGTTCTTTTGATTTGGTGATTCAAGTTTCTTAGGGTATATTCTCAGACAAATACCATATGATCTCACCTGTAAGAGGAATCTAATGAACAAAATAAGCTAGTGAACAGAACAGAGTCATAGGCAAGGAAACATGGAACAGACCAACAATGACCAGAGGGTAGGGGTATAATGGTGGAAAGAAGAGAAAGGACTAAAGAATATGTATGAATGAACCATGGATATGGACAACAGTATGGAAATTGACTGTAAGAGTGGGGGTGGGATGGGTGGAGGAGAGTAAAGGGGGAAAATTGGGGCAACTGTAATAGAATAACAATAAAAATACTTTAAAAAAAGACAAGAGATAATAAATGTTGGCAAGTGTGGAGAAAACATTTGTATTCTTGGTGGGTATGTAAATCAGCATAGTCATTGTAGAATACTGTATACATATACCTCAAAACATTAAAAATAGCACAACCAAAAAGTTAGGAATCTCACATCGTGCCACATTATATATCACTATAGCCAAGACATAGAAACAGCCTAAGTATCTGATATATATCATACACACATATGTACACACATACAGTGAAATATTATTCAGTCATAAAAAAGAAGAAAATACTGCCATTTAAAATAACAGGAATAACCTCTGGAGACATTCTGCTAAGTAAAATTAGTCAAACAGAAAAAGACAAATAAGTGTATGATCTCATTTACATGTGGAATCTAAAAATGTTTAATTAATAAAACCAAACTAGAATAGTGGTTGATGAGCTGGGGGTGCAGAAAATAGGGAGAAGTTGGACAAAGACTACAGACTTTCAGTTATAATATGAACAATTTCTCAGGACTTAATGTACAGCATGATAACTACAGTTAACAATACTGTATTGAATACTTAAAATTTGCTAAGTGAATAGATATTAAACATTTTTACCACACACACACACAAAAGGTTATCTATGTGAGGTGATAAAT
This sequence comes from Furipterus horrens, assembly GCF_987537825.1. NCBI lineage: Eukaryota > Metazoa > Chordata > Mammalia > Chiroptera > Furipteridae > Furipterus > Furipterus horrens. The sequence goes on along the minus strand of NW_028327171.1, from coordinate 134,385,174 downwards.
ATGTTACTCAACCGTATTATGATTATCATTTCACAGTATATAAGTATATCAAATTATCATATTGTATACCTTTAAACTTACACAATAATATTTGCCAATCATTTCTCAATAAATTTGGGTAAAAAAGAACCCCCCATATAAATGCAGACTGGTGTAGCCACTGTGGAAAGAAGTATGGAGTTTCTCAAAAATTAACAATGAAACTGTTTTATGACCCAGCTATTCCATTTCTTGAAATATATCTGAAGAATCCCAGAACATTAATTCAAAAGTTTATATGCACCCTTATGTTCATTGCAGTGTTATTTACAATAGCCAAGATTTGGAAGGAGCCCAAGTGTCCATCAGTAGATGAGAGGTTAAAAAGCAATAGTACATTTACACAATAAAATACCACTCAGCTGTAAAAAGGAAGGCAATCTTACACTTTGCAACAGCATGGATATACATGGAGAACACTATGCTAAGTGAAATAAACCAGTCAGAGAAAAACAGGTATCATATGATTCACTCATATGTGGAATCTAATGAACAAAATAACAAAGAAAACAGAAACACACTGATAGAGAACAAATTGAGAGCTGTCAGAGGATAGGAGGGTTGTGCAGATGGGTGAAAAAGTAAAGGAATTAAGAAAAATAAACTCAAAGATGCAGGCAAAAGTATGGTGATTACTAGATCAAAAGGGGGGTGCCCAGAGGTAGAAGATGGTACAGGGGGTACAAATGATGATGAAAGGAGACTTGATGTGGGGTGGTGAACACACAATATACAGATGCTGTATTATAGAATTGCACATCTTAAACCTATACAATTTTATTAACCACTGTCACCCCAATAAATTTAATAAAATGTAAAGAAGATGAGTGAAAATATTGAAAAAACAACTTACAGAATGGTCACAGTAGTTATATGAGAACTAAAGTAGAAATGGCTCAAATGTTCACTAATAAGAGAACACATAAATAAATGATGCTATATTTCTACCATGAAATAACATGTAGCAACCAAAATGAACAAATTAATGACCTAAACAATAGTCATAAATCTCAAAAACATTATATTAAGTAAAATTAGCTAGACAAAAAAGAATATATACTGTGATTCCATTTATAGAATGTACAGAACAATATTAAGCTAATGAGGTCAGACACAAAAGGGTACATGAAGTTCAAAGCAAGCAAACTGATAGATATGACAGATGGAAATGTAGCAGTTAACTTGGGGTAGGGAACTATCTGTGTAAACTGAAAAATAGTATCAGGGTGCCTGTAAGGTGCTAGAACTGGACTATATTTTTATCTGTTTGGTGGTTAATCATGTGTATGAAAAGTAAAAATGCATCTAGCTGTACCTTTAAGATTTGTACATTTTAAGGTATGAAATATACACCTCATCAGAAGACCGTTAAAATTTCCGAGAGTTGGAAAGGGAAAATGCACATATAATATGCTAAGCCATACTACAGTGGATAATAGAAAATTTCAGTAAGAATAGAGAGACATCCGGTAATAAAAGAAAATGTAAGGTGGTGTAGGAATAATGATTATAGTCTTAGAATATGCAAAAGCACGGGAACTTAAAATTTTGTCATAATGAAGTAAACAGAAACTGAATATATCATTCCGACTTGCTGGAGGTGATATTTTCCAATTACAATATTGTAAATAAAGAGCGCCATATTCTTAATGGCAACAAATGGTCCAGTAGAAAAAGAGAAAAAGATTAACAGTTGCTATGTGGAAATATGCAAATTATGTATGATTGTGTAAAATAGGGCAACTGGCAAAAATAACCCTCTAGGCTTATAATTTCAGATTATATTAACAAAGATAGGAAGTTTTGGGCAGAAATAAAACAAGTTAAATATTCTTGATATACAGTGTTCATAATTTAATGTTTTGTTCAGAAATTTATAACAGAAAAATATTTGCTCAACACTTTTTATTAAAAATTATAGATAATTGGTAGTATTATTAAATTATTGAACTACATAGAAAAATGCAAGGCATAGTCCATAAAGCCACTGGAAACTAGAAATTTCAAGGACCCTTTCTAAAAACGTGTAGACATAGATATTACTTAAAAAAATTAAAATAAATTTTAAATGCTACTATGAAAAGCCAAAAACATTAATGTATGCTTGTAAAGCAAGTTTTTTTAAAAAGAAAATAATATAAAGAGGGGGAGTGAAGATAAAAACACACAAAAATGAAAGTAAAGCAGAAGGAGTTATGGAAGACAAAATAAAATAAAATGACAAAGTTCTAAAGAAACAAACATCAATTGAAAATTATTGAAGCAAATATTAATGAGGCTTATTGTGCTAAATAATATGGTATCAAACTATAGAAATAAAATGCAATTATAAAGGCAAGAAGAATTTGACAGAAATACAATCATAATAGCATACTCTAGGAGACCATTGCCAGAGTATCATTTTTCAAGTTGGCTAATGACAAATATGGACAAAAGAATATTGAAAAATATAACAGAGCTGAATTTTTCTATATCTATAACATAAATTCTATGAAAGGAAATAACTCATTTTTTTCAATCACATTAAGAAATATTGATCTCACACCAGTCTCTTAGTAAACCTTAATACATTTCTAAAAGCAAACATAAAATAATAAATAATAAATATTTTGGTGTCTATTGTGCACAAATTCCCATTCCAGCAGACCTCATGCCACCCACAGTTCTAGCTTGGAAACCAGTAATCAAGTTGGTGTCCCACATTACTGTGTCTTGGCCAAAAAAGTCTTTGTCTGATTAACCTTGTTAAATAGCTTAGCCGATGGTCTACCGGTTCCCAAGACTTCTGTAAGAGAATATTTTGAGTATTGTTCAGGGAAAAAGAAATGACGAAAGCCCAGCTCAGACATGCAAAGTAAAGCGCAAGTGGTCACTGAGAACAAAGAGAAAAATCAGGACCACCAAATAGAGATGTGGAATCAACTGACAATAATTTCACTTTGATTCTTTAAAATACAAGTGACAGTTTTGTGGTCTTAGTTTTGGTTTTTAATCCTTAATGCCCGAAGAAAGATATTATAAATTATCTATCTCAACATAACTGTCATAACAATTGTGAAAACACTGTCACTGTGAAACTCAAGAATACAATAAAAGATGCCCATAGCCAGTAGTGTACAAACTTGTACATGGTCGTTGTTAGTTCTGCTCAACTAAATAAGATCTGATAAAAAAAAATAATCATACCCACTCATGTCAGAATAAAGACACTCATTGCTTGAGATAATATATTATGGCTCTTAAAAGACCAACAGAACAGATCCAAAACATGAAAGAACAAACATGAGAGTCCAGTGAAGTGAATAAATACATGAGAAAAAGTAAAGAAAAGCCAACACTTCGCCTTCCCCCATGTCAGCAATAACTTTTAAAGTAGTGCCATTTACAATATTAATGCTGAAGTATAAACTTAACACAAAATGTCTATATAAAGGAGGCCACAAAATTTTACAGACACATATAAAAATGGTTGCATTTAAAAAAAATTAAGTACATAAATTAGGATTTTACTAAGCTACAGGCTGGAACCAAAGTTTTATATACATAATTCTCTGCAGTTTTCTTGGTGTTTAAAATGCTTCATAATTAAAAAAGAAAGGAAACTATGAACATTGTGTGAGGATTCCCATTTCTATGAAAAACAGCATGGACGTTCCTCAGAAAATTAGAAATAGAGCTACCATATGATCAAGCAATTTCACTTCTGAGTCTCTATCTAAAGAAAATGAAAACACTAATTCAAAGAGCTATGTGCATGCTATGTTCATTGCAGCATTTACAATAGCAAAGGTATGGAGGCAATTAACCTAGGTGTCCATCAATAGGTACATGGATAATGAAGATGTGGTACATATACATAATAAAATATTACTTATCCATAAAAAGGGAATAAAATCTTGCTATTTGCAGAAATATGTGTGGGACTGGACTTAATTATGATTTCACTCATATGTAGAATCTAAAAATAGAAACAAATGAATAAATGGAACAAAATAGAAAGAGATTCATAGAAATAAAGAAAGCTAATGGTAGCCAGAGTGGAAGGGGTGGGAGAAAGGGTGAAAAAGGTGAAGTAAATAAAAGGTAAAAATTTGCAGTTATGAAATAAATAAGTTGCTGGGATGTAATGTACAGTATAGAGAATGTAGTCAATAATATTGTAATAACCTTGTACAGTTTCAGAAAAAACATATTGTATTTATAAATTGGTAGAATAAGGTAAAAACCTTTTCAAATTAAATATTGATTTAAAAAGATTTTTTATTTAAAGTTTATTAAAAATGTTAATATGTAAATACCCTTAAAGTGGAAAAGAAATAAATGACAAATATATTTGCTCAAATATTGAAGATATATATTTAAGGTATATGAATTAAAACAGACTATACAAAAATCGAATAGCAGCACCAGAATAGAAGTGTCAAAATGCCAGAAACACACACACACACACACACACACAAGATCAATATATATCCTATATGTCTGTTTTATTATATGTATAAGAAAAAGAAAAAGAACATAACTACAGATATATGAGATTAAATGAATTAAAACAAAATGCTGTTTATTTGAATATTTTTTAAATTTAGCAAAAACTGCTATATTCATGCATTATATAAATAACTAAATTCTACTCAAGAATGAGGTTTCAAAAGAACGTAATTACAGAAGAAACAGGAAAGATGGTAAAAAATGTACCATTGAAAAATATTCTTGCTATAGATGTGCTTAAAATTTCAGGGGACTAATTTCTATATTTAAAAAAATTGGTTCAGAGAAAAAAAAGTAGAAACCTTTCAGATGAATTTTTCCAAATAAACATAATAGCATCACGTTAAACCCAACATGATAAGATGGGAAAATTGGGGTGGGGTGAGAGATATTCTGAACCAATTAAAATAATAATAGACTAAATTTTTAAGTAACAAAAAATGTCTAACTGCTCTGGTGTACAAATGTCAACTGTAATTGAAAAATAAAAAATAAAAATAAAATATAAAAATTATTTAAAATGTAGCCTATAACCAAATAGTTTACTTTAAAAATAAATGCACATTTCAAAGTTATAAGGTCTACTTTAAAATCATAATATTTTTAAAGGCCAAATTCTAAAAATTTTATCAGTACAAAGCAGTTGATAACACTGAGTAGTTATTTCTGAAAACCTATGTATATACGGACATGTTATAGTTGCATGTATGTTAAAAGAAATTTAAAGAAAATTCTTAAATTGAGAAATGCAGATATTGTTTAAAATGGCTCAAACATAATGTTATTATTAATACCAGGAAAAGACTGACATAATTTTTATTTTATTTTTAGTATTATTTAGAAAGTCCTTATGAATAAGGAATGTCCAAGATAAATTACATAAGAATGATAAAAATCACTATTTGAATATTATATGGTTGTTTATATAGATTTTATGATGAGAAAAACCTAAGAATGTTAGCTAATTTAAAAATTCCAGTAGAATTAATTAGAATATTTAGAAAACATAATAGATATAAGATGTACAAAACATCCAATAGTGTAGACACTATAGCTAACCAGTTAGAAATGTACACCAAAAAACACATTAGTACTAGTGATGAAAAATTTAATTGGATACAACAAAAATATAAAGACATTCTTGTGAACAAATAAAAAATACCCAGAATATAAACAGAGAAACAGTCAGTGGAGAAATATTCATTTGGAATTTAATTAAAATGCCTATCTTATACTATTATGAAATTAAATACCAGATGAATTAAATATATTTATATTTTTAAGCAATTAAAGTATCAGAAACACAATTTTAAAATAGTAAATCTGTGAAATTTCTATGCAAGAAAGAAACTTAGTTTCATAACAATTAAATCCTTTTCTGTGGCATAAAATACCATAAATTGTGTTAAGATTAAATTAAAATTTTGGTTAAAGATGGAAGGTTTTACAGAATTCCTTCCAGAATTACTATTAAAATGATATTAAAGGGATTAAAGTGAGAGTAAATAAATTTATTTTTAAAGGTGTAGAAATGATTATATGATGATAATAATGTAAGTGTGCAAAAGCAACAATATTGAGGAGACTGAAAAACTGATGTGGTAATTGCCTTAGCTGGCCAGGGAGTGTTGAATCCCAAACCAGCAATGGGTAAATTGGCACCTGATTTTTTCTATAAAGCTTCAAAAACTAGGAATTTGAGTAGCAAGTACATCTGAAAAAGGAGGTGGAATTATGCTCAAACCTAGAGTACTCTTTGAAAGTGAGTCCTTGAAGTCATTAGGCTCCTACATAGCCTCTGCCCACTGGCATAGCCAGATGCCTGCCTTCCACAACTCTAGCTAAAGTCTAGAACTTTCATTTTCTTTTTAAGAGGGAAAAAGTTGGTTTTTTTGTTTTGTTTTGTTTTGTTTTTTGCACTAGGGACACTAGACACAGTTGAGCATGAAGCTACCATTTTGAAAATAAAGGAATGAAAGTGAAAGACTGTCTGCGTAATAAACATTGAGACCCCTAGCATTTTTTCCCTATTTTGTTCTTAGAGTATTGTCAACCAGATTATATGATCCATATAATATTCTCTGAGGACTACAGCCACATATAGAATAATTTTAGTTACTACTTCTTTAAACATTTTTCTGTCTATTCCCCATGCTCTTGAAAGGACTCCAATTATATTGAATAGCTATTTTATACTACTTGTTAATGTTCCACAGATCACTTAATCTACTCATTTTCCTTCAGTCTTTTTTTTTCTTTATTTGCCTTAATGTAATTTCTATTACTATGTCTTAAAGTTCACTCATTTTTTATTTTGCACAGTCTAATATTTTATTCCTTCAAATTTCTAAAAGTTATATGATTCTTTTCAATATCTCCAATTTTACTTATTATATTCGTATTTTCCTTTAAATTCCAGAGCATATTTAAAATATTTATCATAGCTTAAAGTTTTTTTTTTTTTTTTTTTTTGAGAGAGAGAGAGAGAGAGAGAGAAATATACCTGTTGTTCCATTTATTTGTATATCCATTGATTGCCTCCTGCAATGTGCCCTGACCAGGGACTGAACCAGAAACCCTGGTATATTGGGATGAAGCTCAACCCAACTGAGCCACCCGGCCAGGGTCTATCATAGTTGTTTTTAAGTTATTTATCTTCTATCTGCTCCTAATGACTGGTTTTCCTCTTGCTTATGGGTTACAATTTGTTGCCTCTTTAGATGTAATTAGGTATAAGATACTTATAGAAAAACACACATGTAATAGGAATGCAGCTCCATGATGTTTCAGTGTGAAAATACCCTATAACTTGACCAGAGTTCCAGAGACAAAGTATTATCAGCACAACCTAAGTCCCTAACACACCTTCTAGTCACTAACCACTCCTAGACATTGTGAATGTCACATTTATAAGGTTTTTGTGTTTTTTTGGTCTTCCATTTAAACGTGTTAACATTTATTTTGGCTGACAGTAAGGTTAGTTGTGGATCAAGTTGATTTTTCCAAGGTTTGTCTTTCAATTTCATTAGGGAAATTCTACAGTAGAATTTGCTCTAGGGCCTCCTAAGGCACAACCCTTTTGTTCATTATCAAATGGCCTGAGGGCTTGAAGAGGTATCTCTATGTTGGCTGGATGGAATTAAAATGTCTCCAAGGCCTGTGTGAGCTTTGTAATGTTCACATCTGGCATCAATCAGAGGTCATTCTTTGCCTCTACCTACAGAGTTTCACTCCAAACATGAGTAAATTAGAATTTAGAGAAGAACCTAAAGAAGCCCTTATTTAGACATTTAGATTTCTTTCGGGGCCCAGCTTTACTCTCTTCAGTATTTTGCCTTTCATACTTCAGCTTCCTCACTTCTCAGATCTCTGATCTCTGGCTCCTTGCTATGCTTTTGCTTCGATCCCTTTCCTGGCACCATCACCCAGAAAGTATCTCCATTCTGAAACCATGGTGATCACTCAGGTTTGCCCCGCTTGGTTTTTCTTCCCTCAGGATCATAGTTCCATGCTACTTGTTATCTAATGTCTGAAAACTGTTGTATATATTTTGCTCTTTTTTTAGCTGTTTACAATGAGAGCATAAATCAAAACAATCCAAATAAATCCAATAATATTTCATTATTGTTAGAAGTGAAAGATCTCTGCCCTCTCCAGTTCTTATCGGACAGTCTTGCAATCATGCCAGCTTAATCATTAATAAGTTAATTAATTTTGATACTTTGTATGAGTCTTGTTTCTAGTTTTTTGAAAATTAAAGTCCTATAAGGTGTAAAAAGGTATTGTCATTGTTTTGCTGTAGTTGTCATTAGTCATCATCTCTTAAGAAGATATACAAAAGTATTTATGAATAAAATGATATAAAGTACGAGGTATACTTTAAAGTCATCTTTAGGAGAACAAATAAAGGGTGGGAAAGAAGAAAGAAATAAAAATTGTCATAGGTAGATAATTTTTGAAGTTGGTGATCAATGTTGAGTGGGTTGATCAATTTATGGGGCTCATTATACCACTTTTAAGAGAATTTTTACTATGAAATAGAGATAGAGATGGGTAGAAAGACATGGAAAAGAGAGGAAGAGACAGGGAGAGATTGAGAACATCTGAACCCTTATTTTATACTTCAGATTGGTGGTAGCGAGATTCAGATAAATCACTGTATAAGAAAGAAGAATAACATTGAATTTTTAAAAACTGGAACAGTCCAAGGATTGCTTTTATCCGATTGTTATTTGCTGTTACACTGCACAAAATGGGGCACTCCCTTCTGCAGGGCCTATGTGGTTCTGGAAATATTAATGATTCTAGGTAATACTAAACCTCACTGCACACAGGGGTAAACTATTCCACAAGTCCCTGAGTAATGAATTATGAGGTTCTGACAAAACCCAATGTCAATTTAGCAGAAGCAACCAGAATTTTCAGTGCAAAATATAAAATATTTTAATTGTTCTCCTCTGGCTTTAGTTGTGAGCCAAAGAAAAGCACTAGGCAGCTTGAGGGTCATGACCATTAGATATGCCCTCCAGAGACAAATGTAGGTTGTCATCTGCATGTGCCACACTGTGAAGATAGGTTAATGAAAAGCTTGCAGCTGAGTACTAGCAGTCAGCATTGGGGTAATTTGCTTCCATGGAAATAGAACTTTCAGGGATATAAGGTGATGAAAATGCTGAGTCATCAGTAATGGAATGTCATTGTTGGTGTCATTTACCAAAAATAATACTGGAACACCATGAAAAAAGGTATATTTTTCTTAATCTCAAATGCATAATTCTGGAGCATGTGTTAGAAAACTGGAGTGCACTTCAGTTCTCTTTGTTTTTTTAAAAAGTGTCATTACTTGCAGGAGTAATGGTAATGTGTATCTGCTGATATATACCCTCATTGGCTTTCACAATGAGTATCCTGCACTCATAGAGAGTTGGAGAAATGTATAGAAATGATGTATTTTTTGAAGCACAACATTAAGTACATGATAGAATTCAGATTTGATTATACTGAAGCTTTACATAGTCTTCCTTTGGAATCCTTCTTCAAAGGTTGTCTGGTGATAATGCAAAGATCTGAGTCGCTGGTCATGAGGTTGCACTTGAACCACTGTGTATTAAATCTCCATTTGCTGCAGTGTAAGGGGATGCCAGCTTACAGTTCTAGCCAGCCTTTGATGCATTCAGCTTGAAGTGACTCAATTAAAGTTCAAATTGGTTTGCTAAACTTGAGTCATCTTTCTGGAGAGGGATTCTAAAAGCTTGCTTCTCTAAAGTATATAGCAGTTTGGAAATTCCTCTCCAAGATCCTCGTTGCTTTTTCCTATCAATATTATTAAGAAATTCCTTTGTCAAGCCTCCAAGGGGAGTCATAAATAGAAAAAGTGTGTTACTTAATGGAAATTTTCTGTAGGGATTAGTGGCATAAATAAAGAGAACCATATATTTGTCCTGATACATCAGGGACTGAACAGTGTCTGAATTCAGAAATTTATAAATTTCTCTTGAAGAATATATACTTCTATAAATTTTCATTAGTATAATGTTGGAGCATAAAGAATAAAGACAAAAACTAAAAACTTAGGTAGATAAATAAGGAATACAGGTAAGAAATAATTATTAAACATATACACATGCATTTGTACATGTATGTACATACACACCTGTGTATTTATACACATATGAGAATATTGCAAGGGTTTGCATATATACAGTTTTATGTTTCCTTTTACATTAAAGCATGCTAGGAAAGTAAGAATGTTAGAGTCAAAAGTAAATTTTGACTCTACAGGCTGGGGCAAAAGTGGGTTTACAGTTATTCATATGGAAAATAATATAATAATTAATAAATAATAATATAAAAATGAACTGTGTCTCATGTAATCACAACTGTAAACCTACTTTAGCCTCACCCTGTGTAGACTACCTGGGCTTAAATAGTCACTGTGCCTTTTCCAGCCTCCCAAAACAGCAGATAACTAACCTCTCTGAGACTCAATTTATTCATCTATACATTGGGGGAATAATAATAAGTATCTATTTAATATTGGTATTGTGCAGATTTAATGCAATAATAAATGTAAATGCTAAATACATTGGCACATGAAAAGCATTTGTAAATATAAGCTAAATTTCTACATGATGTTGTAATTAAAGTGAAATTGAAAAAAAATGACCTGAATGTAATGACCATGAGACTTGTGACTCAAAGAGTATTCCCCTGGAACATCTGGAAAGTTGTTTGAAATGTAAATTCATGGGCCCTACCTGAGACCTACTGAATCACAGTCTCTGGGATGGGGCAGAGGAGCTGGGTGTTAACACACATTCTAGATGGTTCTTAAATGTGCTAGTGTGAAAGTCATTGCTCCAGAAGTTAGGAAGTATACTTTTAACCATTTTATATGGTATTACTACTTTGCTAGTGAACACTGTGTGAATCAACACTGCTACTCAGCTATTGAACCCTTCCTATGCCCACACAGTATGTTTTTACAAAGATACAGAGGTCTATGAGCTCCTCAGTGCCAGTAAGGCTCTGTCATATACATTTGGCTTCAGAGTACAGGACATATACTGGGAATCAAAGAAATCATATTAATTGATCAATTGCTTTTGCTAACTTTCTTTTAAATAACTGGAAAATCTACTTACTTCACCATAGTTAAAGCCATATTAAGATATTTCATATTAAATATAGCTTGCATTGCTAAATGCAAGTATAAGTTTCACAGTATTTTGTGGATATATGAGAAATACAAATATGTTTTTGTATAAGAAATATTTTATTTTTTCGAGTTTTTAAAAATTTTCTTTTATTTATTGATTTGTAGATAGAGAAGAAGGAGGTGAGGAGAGAGAGAGGGAGAAATATCAATTTGTCTTTCCAGTTCCACTTATTTATGCATTCATTGGTTGATTCTTGTATGTGCCCTGACTGGGGATCAAACCCGCAACCTTGGCGAATCGGGACGATGCTCTAACCAACACAGCTACTTGGTCAGGGTGTGTTTATTTCCTGTTTTGTTTTTTGTTTGTTTATGTGTTGGGCTTTAAAGAACTGCCTTAGGAAGAAAAAGGAGGAGGAAAAAAAACAGTGAATTTTGTTCCTTTAACATATGTCACACTGCAGACTATCAAAGGAGAATTTGGTAAAATAATGGCTAATATTGTACAATATTCAACATAGGATGCAGAGAACAATTACACAATAATTGTTCTTTTTCTCAGGAAATGCACATTAATGTGCTAATTAAACTTCAGGCACAATGATCCAGCTTGCTAACTTTGCCATTATCATGATCATGATCATTGTCAAGGACTCTTTAAGCATCTACGATATTGGCACATTATGCTAAGATGTTGCAATTTATTAAAGTCATGCAATATATCTAGAGTTGGGGAAATTTATGAGTTGTGAGTGCTAATTCACATTTTTTCCATTTTAAGGTCTTTATTTATACTGGAGAACAGCATGACTTTTGTGGAAGAACAAGGCCCGGGGCCATTGTGGTCAGGCAGACCTGGGTGACCATGGATAATGCCTACCATCACAGCACAGTGTTGCTATAAAACTTCAGCACAATGTCAGCTACCTAAGAAGTGCTCAATGGAAGTTATTATTGTTGTTGGCACAGTTATTGTTGTTGTTGCTATTATATTATTATTATGTAACTTAGAAGGTACATAAGCAGTTGAAAGACAACTGTCTCAACTTCATGGTAAGGAACAAGTAATTATGTCAGCTTCTGGAGACATAAAAGGAGGTTAAAATATTTCCTCTATCTCTAATTTATAAACATTCCAAAAATGGAGTAACTATGTTTAGAAAAGCAAATCTTGAAGAAAATTGTCTTTGGAAACCCCAAGAAGCAAGCACAGGATGCCAGTCATCACAAAACTGTATGAAACGCTTGTACAACAAGCATTTTAGCTTAGTAGTCAGATACTTTGACTTAAGACGGCAACACTTTCATTGCAAAGTGATCACAGTTTAATGGATTCTTCTGTGAGAAAATTAGAAAAGAAGTGAGAGAGATCATGACCTCTACATATAATTAAACTTTTTCAATTGCTAATTCTTCTGCCAGTTGATTAATAAAAAGTGTATGCTACCACACTTTCTAAAGTGTGAATATATATCCTCAGTCATGTACTAATCAAAAAGATTATTATAACTTGCTAAAAGTATCTCACTTTATTCTTAAAATAAATGTTGCATCTTCAAGAGAAATACGGAGTCTAACTTTACCTTAATTCTTCCAAAATAGGTGAACCAAAGATATAAGAGCAAATGCTCTGGCTTCATCAGACAGAATATTGTTTATATCCAGCTGCATCACTTAAGCACTGTGGAACTTTGTGTAAGCTACTTAGCTTTCCTGAGAATCAGTTTCTTGATTTGTACAATAGGACTGATAACAATACATACCTAATAGGACTGGAGCAAGGACTAAAGAGAATGATTCTTACCTATGCCTTATATATACTAAGTGCTCAATAAATGTTAATATTCATCATATTCAAGTTACACACAAAATAAATAACTTAGTCATAGGACACACATCCTATTCTTACAAATTACCCTTTATTGGCACCTCTACATCTGAATGTTATGTTGTTCTAATACCAGAAACTCCACAAATAAAAAGAAAATGACAATAACAAAGCAACTCACAGGAACATAATTAAAGAATTTCAAAGGTAAAATTGCAATAATTAATAAGAAATCAATAGTTAAAAATGCAAATATAGGACATTAACTGATTTCAAACATATTTTCCATTTTCATATAAAGATTTTATACAATCTTTTTGCAGTCAGTATCACCATTAAATTCAAAATATCCCAATTTTTTCCTTTCTAATGTTTGGACCCATATAATATGCTCCTTAGTCTAAGTTCATTTTTTAGTTCTTTAGACAGAAATACAAGTCCAAAACATCAAAATGTAGCTTCTGAGAATATTAACGTGAACCACACTACTTGAAGAACACTTACTTTGGCATATCTGGTTATGTTATCATTTTTTTAAAAAGAACAATGAAGGCAAGTACTTTAGATTTTAGAAAAAGATTTTTTGTTAGCTTTGGAAAAAACATGGCCAGAGAATACCTCATCTTTGGGAATGCAGCAAAAAAAAAAAAAAAAGATCATCATTAACAGAAACTAAATTATGCAGTGAGTTGAGCTACTACAAGAAAATTGATTCTGCCACTATAAAAATGGAACAGAACCAAGAGATTACGGAGTATCATTTGGGTACTTAAGAGATCCCTTTAACAAAGGGATGCATTCAAATCCTAGTGTCATCATTCAGGTTCCTTTTCCTTGTTCAGTTCCTGTGATAAAGTCCTAAAAATGAGATTGGCATTTTAAATTGCTCAGTCTAGATAGCTGAATTTTTTTTCTTTTATTTTTCTTCTCCTTTTCTTTCTTAGCTAAAAACATTTCCCCCTATTACTAGAAGAATGCTTTTGAGAGCAGTCTGTGAATGTCTAAAGAACAATAGTGAAGGCAGCACAGGAGGATTAGGAGAAGAGAAATTACCTGTGGGCATTTGCTCCAAGGTCCCCACTCAGACATGACACATTCATTGGGACACAGAAGAGAGCAGGATTGGGTTTCTGGGGGCATTTCATCCTGGCTGCAGAGGCTGTTAGCCACTGCTCCACCTTCACTATCAGCAGTGTTCACACATCTGTAAGGCAAGATCACAAGGTAATTTGATCACCTAAAAGAGTCGAGGTTAGTTATGACTATCAAGGTTACTTACTCCTCAAACATAAACATAAGTTCAGCAGAGAAACTGAGAGAAAAGTCCAGTTGGCCTTTATTGAGTGATAACTCTGTGCAGAGCAGCAAATAACAATGGGTACTAGAGACACTATTGTCCTTGAACAACTCTTATCTAAAGAGACTTCCAATATATTTGCTCAGCTCTATCTAGAGGGAATTTTCTTTTCATTGTAGCAGATCTTGAAGGCTCTCCTCTGAATGAATACATCACTTTGTAATAGCTGGAGCCTTCATAGTTCTTGTGATTCTCTCAGACCTTCCCTAGACTTCCATCTCATGTCATATAAACCTCTCTAATCCTTGTCCAACACATTTAAGGTCAAGACAAAGTAAAGTAAAAATTAATTGAACATGTTTTTCTTTTAGATGTTTTCTGCAAATCAGTAAGGAGTTTTGTTATCATAAACCAAAGGGCAATGAGCAAGCATTTTCATGCAGCAGTTGGGCACATGGTACAAACGTACACATTACAGTTGTTTGGGCTACCCAGTGTTGGGTTTTGAGATAAGTGCTGGTGAAGGCTAGATAAACAATCATGCCATTGATTCCATCATCTAAAAACCAAACTCTTATACCACTATATACCTCATACACCCATCAGAATGGCTTAAATGAAAACATGAAAAATATCAAGGACTGGCAAGAATGTGGAGCAACTGCAATTCTTCTCACTCTGCTGGTTGCAGCACAAATTCTTTGATACATGAGTTGGCAGTATCTACTAAAACTAAACATATATAAACTGTGTGTCCCAACAACTCCACTTCTATATGCACCTGCAAAAGAAGTGTGGACAGATGTGTACTCCAAAAAAGGCTGGAAATGTTCATGGCACCACTATTCATAATCAGCCAAACTAAATTAAATGCTATAGAGAGGTGAGGATGCATGAACTACTGCTACATAAAATAGCATGGGTAAAGCTTAGATTGTTGAACAAAAGAAACTACACACAAAAGAACACTTACTTTATAATTCCACTCATAGAAAATTAAGAACTTGACAATACTAATGTGGTCATAGAAGTCAGATAGTGATTACCCTCGGGGGAATGGTTATTGACGTGTTGGGGCTTAGGTAGTTCTGGCAATATTTTGTTTCTTGGTCTCTGGGCCCTTACACAGGTGTGTTGACATTGTAAAAATCCACCAAGCTGTAGCTCTATGATGTGGGCATTTCTCTGCATTTACAGTGCATACCAATTAGAAAATTACTTAAAATTTTTTTTCTGAAAAATGTTTATTAAAGACCTACTATATGTAAGCCTCTTTTTCTAGGTGTTGGGATACAAAGTTATTATTTGTTAATAATAATTCATTAGTAACTGTTTTTGAGGGCTTACTATGCATCTGACCCTTGCCTGGATGGTGGGGTACAGAACTGAAAAAATGACAGGCAAGATCTTTATTGTTACAAATGTTTTCTTCTAGTGATAATGATTAGAGTAAAGGTGAAAATGACAAAGACAGTGCCATTTTCTGACTCCTTATTTGAGATACAATGCCACAGCCAAGAAATAAGCATTTGAAGAGAGGAGAACTTTTGGTATTTCCCAAATCAAACAATGAATTATCCTATACATTACGAGTTTGTTTTTCATATTTATTAAGAATTGTTTAAAAATTCAGGAAATTTGTAAAGTAGCTTATCACCTGGCACAAAATAAAATAAACATCATTAGGTGATAAGTATATAAAGGAGGCTAGCAGAGAATGGCAGAAAGAAGACATAAGTATGTAACACCTTCTAATATAGGGAGGCATGGTATAGAGTTATCTATGGACTTTAATTTCTCCCGTGGTAATAGTCAATAGTAAAAGGAGAAACCACAAGATGACTTATTTGTCTCTCTTTAGACAAACTTTAGAGATGGAAACTGCTTTTCTTCTTGACTGCATACTGTCAGCTGATGTCCTTTTATTATTTGACTGAGAAAGAAGAGGTAAGACTTCTTATCAATGGTGTCCAGTTGAACATCTGCATTAGTCTTTATTCTCAATATTCCACAAACACAATATTAAAAGAATTTGTTACACACACACACATGCCAAGTGGAAGGGAATGGCATTCCCCTGCAAGGACAAAGAGCAAGGGAGAAGACAAAGGCAATGAAAAGAAAATGGATGGGCTCCTGGTAACTGCTTTAACACACCAAGAACTCTGAATACTAAGTCTGTAAGGCAAAACAAAGAAACTAACTCCATTTACACCACAGAACACATGAATTATTTGGGATTTGTGACATTAACTACCTCTGGAAATCTGAATGGAAGTGAGGCTGAAAAACTGGAGAATTTATTGAAAGTATGTTTAAGTACTTAGGGCCTCAGATTCCCCACCCCCCAATCCACACAGTTAGGTGATGGCCCCTCCCTGTTGCTGCAGGTAATTGACAGTTTATTAGCTAGAAAGAGTCATAAAAAGGGCCTTCATACTGAAAACAAAGATTTAAGTTAAAGTTAACATCCTGAGAATATTACCACAAACATAGTGTATTAAACAATGCAAATTTATTAACTTGTAAGTCTGTAGTATAGAAACACAGTGTGGGTCTTACTAGGCTAACTCAGTGCTTTGGCAGAGCTACATTCCTTTCTAGACCCTAGAGGAGAATATATTTCTTTACATTTTTTAGGTTAGTAAAAGGAATAAACTCCTTTTACTTTGTTTTAAAAGACTGTGTGATTTGAGTATGGGCACCAGCCTTTTGGGCCAGCTTCCTAGTCATCTTGTTGTAACAAGCCAGGAAGGTACCTGCTCTGGACACTTATTCTTCCCTGGAATTCTCTTTCTATAGATCGTCACATTCATTCAGGTATCTTTTCAAATATTTGGATGACCAACCTCCCCTTAATAGCATTCTCCATATCTCTGGCCCAATTTTATGTTTTTCTTGGCATTTCATGACAAAGATTTTCCAATATATTTATTTATGTGTATTTTTCTCTGCTACTATACTATAAGTTCTTTGAGGAAAGAAACTTTGTGTTCACTTTATCCCCACTTCCTAGAATAATTACTGATAATAGAAGGCAAATATTCAAAGATATTTAAAAAATTAATAATGATAGTGACAGCCTCAGTTCCCACCCCACCCCCCCATGCTTGCAGCGGCCTGGGAGATAGCAGGGTGCGTCAAACCAAACCGCGTTCGGTCTTGATCAGCCTGTCATACTTGCAGCTACCAGATAATCAAACAGCCGACTAAATTCAATAGTCCCTTTTTTCCTCCCCCTATAAAGCAACCCCCTCCTCCCCTAGGAGTTCGGGGCTGGAGCCACCTGTGGCAGGGCTCCCTCCCCGCTTGCTGATTCTCCCCATAAACTTCTTTTTTCCCGCTCACCATGTCTTAATGACCTTCTGAGCGACTCCATTCTTACAGATAGTAGTCATGGATGAACCATGAAGATGTCCTCCAGTGTGCAGGTTTTAAGAAAGAGAACAGATTTCATTCATTAAGACAACACACTAGTAGAGTCAATAATGGTTTGAAATCCAAGATGCCTGGAAAATCTGTTTCACATTTTATGTGATCATATATAAAAATCATAGAACAGAGTGAGTATATGTGAGTTGGCTAGGGATGTCATAAGAAAATGCCACAGATTGGGTGGCCTAAACAATAGAAATTTATTTTCTCGCAATTGTAGAAGTTAGAAGCCTGAGATCAGGGTGTTGGCAGAATCAACTGGTTCCCCCTGAGGCCCCTCTCCTTGGCTTGTGGATGTCCCTGTGTCTTCACATGATCTCTTTCTCTGGGTGTGTCTGTATCCTAATCTCCTCTTCTAAGTCAAAATCTCCTAGTTTGTTAACAGTGACGGCCATGAGTCAGGGAAGGGATGCCAGCCAGCTCCATGCAGTGGCTTTCCCACCACAGACACTTGCAGGAAACAGTAAATGATGTAGCTTCAATTCAGAGGACATCCTGCTACCATCCATGCCAGGTCAGGGCACATGTGCTCCATGGATACTTAAAGATGAGCAAAAAGCCAGAGTATATTGTGTGAAGATCAGATTACTTGGATAAACAATGTTTGTTTTTATAGAAACCTGTAAGTTCCACTATCCCGTTTCCCAAATGCACACACCTGATTTTCCTAGATTGCGTTCCTCCTCCACAGCGCAGGGACCTCAGCTCATTGTGGATTTTGCATGGAGACCAGTGTTCTACGGCCCAGGAATACTGATTGCACTCACTGTAACATGGGACTGCCTCATGCACCTGTGCAGGACAGGAACGGAAAAAAATTACATTACACTATCCAAGTTATAAAAAAAATTGTCTATCTTTTTGTAATGTCTGCTGAACATAACCTGAGAACACCACTCTAGTCCAAACAACTAAATTTATCCCAAAAAGCAAGGTATATTTGGCTTTTCTGAAATCACTGACTTGCCTAAAAGAAACAATACAGGGGAAATCAACTAAAACATGACGGTATGCTTTTGCAGAAGAGAACAAGGAACAGTCATTTGCTATGAACGAGATTAGGAATTCCATTATCATTTCATTTCCTCAAAGAGCTCACACAGCATCTATTAGATAGTTCAGCTCTCAATTATATGGTATATTGAATTCTCACATGTACTTTAAGATGTCAAGTTACTCTTGAACATAAGAGGTTTTTAGAATGCATAAGAAAAGTGGTATTTTTGCAACAAAAAATTTTAATGTCCCCAATGATCAATGCTAACAGGAAATCATTTAGCCTCCTTGGCATTGTGGCTTTATATGAATTTCACTATTTGTAGGATGTTTTCAGAACACACCTAAAACCTACAGACACACCACACTCAACAAATACTAACTGTTAGAGGCTATGCATGATTACTGACTGAATATTTACAATTTCATGGTAAATACAATCAATGAATGCCATAAATGATCTTAAGTTACTTCCTAAGTATTTGTTTGTGATGATTTTTTCCCTGAAATTGTATCCCAGTGGGTAGTCAATTGAGTTTGTCTGCCTCACTGAGGTTGAATTTAAAATGCATTAGTCCTCAATATAGAGCACAGTGTTCTCCCTCAGTAAGGAAAAACAAAACAAAACAAAACAAAACATGTTCCATTGTGTGATATGTTACTCAGGGCCACAGAGATTGTTCTAGTATAGTATGCTGATCAAGAGTGGTTCAATCTGTTACCAAAATAGTTAATTAATGCATTTCCTCGTAAATAGGAATTTAAGCCTGGGTCCTTTCCACTCCTTGCCTTTCTAATTCCATAAAATTGTAAATAATGACTAGGCAGTGCTATCCAAATAGAACCATTACTTCCAAGTTTATACTAAATGCGAGGGAAAGCACTATGTAATGGGATAACTAGAAAACAAGATTGGAGCACTTTCAGCATGTTAGATGGAAATCAAATGAGAAAAGGTTATTTGTGAGAATGTATCTTTGGAGTCACAAATAATGTCAGAAACTATTTTTAACCATGGGGTTCTGCTTGGCTCTCACACAGAGCGCACAAGGATAAGAGAAACCACAAAGAGAAATATATGTGAGAGCAAAATGAAAGGAGATGGAAAATAGAAGTGGAAATGGGTGTAGGAAAAGTAGGGAATTAAGTAATAAAAGAATCATATTTCATGCTGTGAATGTTGACAGGAATGAAATAAAAGGGTCAGAAGCAGTGTCTACATTAGAATAACTTATAAGGGAGAAAAGTGCTTAAAAAACTCATAGGATACTAGAAGAAAGAGTAAAATCTATAAAAATGAAAAGACGTGACCCCAACCAAACAGACCCCAGGAAACTGAGCTGCTAACAGCTGAAGGCTTAGCTGACCCAACTGCACCATGGAAATGAAGCTTTCACTAAATTCATAGGTTTGTTCTATAAACTCTTCAATATGTATCAGACAATTCAAAGAAAGCTCGTGGGCTTGTGTATGAGATATAAGGAGGTCTGTCAAATCACTTTGCAAAAACAGGAAATGGAAGAAAAATGAATTAAAAACATAATTTTTGCCACACCTCATGATGCGTCAGTCCGTAAGCAAGTGGATGAGTTATCCTCCCTGAGATGGACCCATTTGTCTAAAATTGTCAATATTAAGCAGAGCTTATATTTCTGTCCTCCCTCCCATATAAAGCCCCAAGGTTGGATGCAAAATGAAAAATTGTTCAGTTGTATAAACATTTGAACACTTGGTGATATATTGGTTTATTATTGTTGTTTTTCTTTATGCTCCAGAGATCTCCACCTGTGGCAGAATAGCTAACCTCAGTGACAAGCTACTGAAAGATAGGGAGTAGGTCTATGTAGGAAGTAGGTCTTGATAACAGTGTAAAAATAGCACCTCTTAAAGAAGATTCTCCAGTCACATGGATTTACATGATCACCATCCCCATATTCATCTGCTAAATTTGTAACTAAATTATAACATCAGAATGCACATGTTACAGGGCTGGGACAGTGGTGGTGGGTATGGCCACACTGCGGGTTGCTGGGGGAGCAAATACATTTGATATGTAATCACTTTGGTTCCTCTATATGTCTCCTATTCTCCCATACTAATTTAGCTCCTTTTTTCACCTTAGTTTTAATACCATATGTGTCTACTTTTATCTTAAGTAATATTGAGAGAATATGCTCAGAGAAACACAATTTTCACTCTCCATACCTAAATATGATTCTAGTGAGCATACTGAACCAGAAGTCAGATCTGGACTATTAGTGTTTATTTATGAGACTACCTAAAACAAACACAAATTTGTGAGTCTTAGTCTTAGGCAGGTAGGGGTGAGGTTTCAGTGATGCCTATATTTCACAAGACATGGAGAGGAGGGTATTTCTCTATAGTCTTTGTTGAATTAAAACTAATTTTTAATGTGCCCAGATTGCTAAATGGCTCTTAGTTAATCCTCTAGAGAAAAGAAATGGAATGAGTAAGAGCTTTTTTACAAAGCTCAAAGGACAATAAAGAGGAATAAAAATTAAAACCTTTTCTTTCCATTAGGGGGCTTTGATGAAGAATTGGAATCACTATGTCATCAATAGGCACTGCTTGATGAGTGTGTTACAGGAAAGAAAGGCTTTCCCTTGACAGTTCTGAAAATGGTCTCCTTAGAGTCCTTGTCCTTCAGATAAGGAGTCTTACCTAGACAATCAAAAACACCCTGAAGAGGCAAAAAGGCAGCAGATATTAAAAAATAAAAGTGAACTACCAAGATGCCAAATTTCTTCTCTTTTATATTCTGCCGATTTCATATTGCTATTTAGTTAGTGCTTATTATAATTTTATATTAGAAATGTGTTAAAACAAGGACTTTATCAGGGAATCATATGGAAATATTCTAAAGGAGAGAAATGAGCCATGGGAAAGTTAAATGAAAATCATTTTTTAATGGTACAAATTAGGAAGAAAATAAGAGTTTAATAGGGCCATCTATGCTAAAAAATGTCAGCTAAAAAGTGTAAATCCTCTGAGAGAGGTGACAGTACCTTCTCCTAGTCCTGACTACTATTTATTACTTCTTCACTGGGAAATCGTGGTTTTATAATTTTGCTAGTCCTCAAGTCATGTCATAAACAAATTCATTGAGTCAATCTTTTAATGTTTATTAAGTAAGCCACTGATTATGGTAATTAAGTTAATTAAGTACTATTTTATGATACTACGCTCCAATTACAAACTGACTCTCCTGAAAAAAAAAAAATTAGAATTGGGCATCAGGGGATATCATTACTATATATCAGAATTTTAGGGTTCAAGGACTCAGAGAAAGCAAACAATTCAACAAGAACCACAATAAAAGCAAAATCAAATAGTCGTGACTGGTATGGTTCAATTGTTTGGGTGTTGTCCCACAAAGTGAAAAGTCGGGCTCGTGGCTGGGATGTAGGTTCATACGAGAGGGAATTGATTGATGTTTCTCTTCCTTTCTTTCTCCCTCCCTTCCCCTCTCTCTAAAAATAAGTAAAATCTTAAAAAATTCAAATAAAGGAAAATTCATGGTCTCAAATTTTTTATAGCAATAACCCTTTGCTCCAACGAAGCTGCCAGTTAAGACCAAGGTAGAAAGCTTCAGCATTGAGACCTACATGCTGGGCACTGTGGCTACTTTGTCTATCCTGAAAATTGGTTCAAAGGCCTATCTGGGACCACAATCAGAGGCTGTTTCATTGGAGTGTGAAAGGACTGGTCTCCAGGAAAGGTGAGATCAACAAAGCATTAAGGATTTCCTTCTGCTTCAAATGTTATGTGCTCTACACATAAGATGTACAAACTTGTCTCTGATTAGGTCTGGGGTCCTCACTCCTTATGCATACTTCCTGTCTTTCCTCCTCTGGGCCTCAAACCTTCCATTCTGATGGATCTTCTAGGCTACACCTTCTCCCAACTTACCAAATTTACCCCTTTTATTATTCAATCAGAAACTAAGTTTTACTATCCTCTATTAGGACCTGTCTGACTGACTGGAAAGTACCACATTTAAACAATTACATATTAAACTTTTGCTTCCATTTTTATTAATTATACATTTAAATCTGTTTCTTTATAATGTGACATATGCAGTTGAACCCATGTGCTCTGCAATGTGCCCATCAACAGTCCCTGGTCACCCCAATAACGTTGTGTAAAAGGTTATAGCTTATACAAGACATTTTATGCCTTAAGTCTCAATTATCACAATCATTTCAGCTGGACAAGATTGGTATGATCTCTATTTACAGGTAAAAATAACTAATATTTGCAGAAGCTAAGTTAGTGGTTCATGGCTGGTGTTCAAAATGAAACTGAGAATTTTAGTCTGGTGATGCTAACTGTGCACAGGTTGCCTGTTTAGCTTGTTCAAGCACATCACTGTGTTCTGAGAGAGAGTCAATAGCTTTTCAGTGATGAAGATAATGTTCAAATTTACAAATTCCTGGAGAAGGAAAACCAAGAAGAGACTTTCCAAAGAGGTCTATGTAGGGGGTGATGCCTATTACTTTTTATAGCAGACATATTGCATAAGCAATGTGTTTCTTGTCTTTGGCTAGAGAGTCTCCTTTCACAATTTGAAAAACCCGATTAGTGTCTCAGGAAACAAAATTCCATGTTTAAAGAAAGAGCAGCCCTATGTGTTTTAGATGATTGCAACCCTCTGGATGAAGGTGGTGGGTTAAAAAATATCCACAAGTGTTTGTACATTGGTATCTGTGGGAAAATGATTATGCCCGTCATTGTGTGCTATGGCTTGCTCAAGTGTGCAGCATTTGAGGTAACGGTTTTCTGGAGATCTTGGAGTCCTGTGATCCACACTCAAGGGTGTGGATAACTCCGTCTTAGCTCAGATGCTCAAGTCTGAGGGCCTGTAGCTGCCCTCCTCTCCTTGGGCATTTTTACCCACTAGCTTCTTTAGCACAGCAAACAAAAAAGCTTCCTCAGGATGCTCTCAGTTGATCATCATGCCTGCTTTGTGAAATTTACCATTGGTATTACATATGTATTATGTTTTCTTTTCAATTTTGACAAAAATAGAAAATAAACCTAATAATAATGAATCAGCTTTATCTGCAAATTTATTGATAAGTAAAATCCTAAACTTATTATTATTAGAATAATTAGCTATATTCTCCATCTCCTAAAAACTGCAGTTTCTGAGCTGCATGTGCAGCCCCCAAGAACTACAGCATCAGTGCAAGAGGCCCTTGAATGCATTCCCATACCCAGTCTTGTCTGTGGTCTTAATGGGTACTATAATTTCAGACATGTTGGTACCACCACTTGTAAAATGAATTTAGGCAATGTTAGGATTAATGAAGTTTTAATTTCATTTGAAAGCACTGTTGAATTTGTCAATGTAGGCTAAGAACATAAAGTCCTCATATCAAAAACTCATGGCACCATTGTCTTTATGTATAAAGAAGAGAAGAAATGGACTAACATAAACACATTACTGTTTAGGTTTTGATAAAAGTTATGCTGTACAGAATAGCCATTTTTCTAAAACTGAATTTTGAAGAATATTCTTTTGCTGAGACGTGCTCAGGCCCAGATTCACTACCTTTCATTTTCTAATGATCTGCACCACTAAACTCTTTCCCTTTGGCCTAAGTATCACTGATGATCTTTTTTTTGTTGTTGTTATTTTATAATTTAATCTTTATTGTATTTTTTTTTTATTATGATGATCTTTTAAGCACAGTCTTCAAAATCAAGACCAAAATTCATGCATAGCTAAACCATCTCAGTCATCCACATAGTCCTATTTTTTTCCCCATGGTAGGAGAGGGGGGTGGGGGGTAGGTACTGAGACTGAATAAGACCACAAGTAATGCATGTACTTCCTTCCCCTCCCCCATGTTTCCCACCTTCCTGGAGGATGTCACACACAGTCTGCCCACTAGAGAAGGTATTTAATAGAGGGGAGCACCAAAGCCCTCATCTAAAAGGGCATGGTTAAAGCTCTGATATCTGTGCTGAGGTACTTCAGATTATTTATAAAGGCAAATAAGTAAAAATGCCCTAGCTAAAGCATAATATTATATTTCTTCCTATAGCAGATTTACATTCCTTATTGTGTGCTATTTAAGTGACTATGAAACTAAACAGTGGTCTTAAAGTGCACAGCATAGTAAGGGACTCTCAGCAAGAAAAGTCATCATTGGGTAGATCCTATAAGTGCATGGTAGTCTACAGTAAAGCTCTAACATACAAGCCTGATTAGACTCCCTCTGTGCCTGGTGTGTATAACAAAACTGAGTGAACATAATGACATAGGCGACTTGGGGCAAGTTGAGCTGCACGGCCCACTCTGCTCCACAGCACTATGTAAATAATCATAACAAAATAGAACGAGTGGAGGAGACTCACTCCAAAATCTGACTGCCTTCTCTAATACCCTAGGAGATGCCACCCACTACCTGGCTGTGTAATGGCAAGACATCAGATGGAATTTTGGAGACTGTTCACATCATCTCACAGTATGCCATTGACGGCTGTCACGGTAGCCCTTTGGATTTTTGTATAACAGATTGAGTTAATAGTTCAGCTGAATTTAAAAAAAAAAAAAAAGCAACACTATGTCAACTACGCTTAATACAGAAAACTCTGGCAGAATTGAGGCCATGGTTCTTCAGGAAAGAGGTTATGTGTAATCCTTGAGAACATTATGCTAAGTGAAAAAAGCTAATCACAGAAGTACAAATACTACAGGAGTCCACTTCTATGAGGTATCTCAAATAGTCAAACTTATTGAAACAAAGAATAGAATGGTGGTTGCCAGTAGCAGGGGGGAGGGAAAATGAGGAGACACTAATCAATGGGTATAAAGTTTCAGTTATGCAAAATGTATAAGTTCTGAGGTCTGCTAGACAACACTGTGCCTATCGATAAGTATACTGTATTATACACTAAAGCCTGTTAAGTGTTTTTACTACTTTTTTTTTTTTTTAACTTAAAAAAAGGAATGCGTTTCAGAGGAAATTAAACTGTACCATGGAGACCTGATGGGGGTAGGGGTCCTCTTCCCTAACCATCCAAAAGAAGGGGTGTAGGAGCCTAATGCAAATATTAAAGCAGTAGACAGAGAAAGGATATCAGAATATGACCACCAGAAATTAGGTAAGAAAGAAAAGCTTTCTTTCTCTGTTGCAATAAAAAGAGTGTATGAAATGAAGACTACTCTGCTTCCTGGCAGGTAACAAGTTTTTTAAGTTACAGGCATAAGGTGGTGCTAAAGCAGAGCTTAACAGATCCTGGTCCTCAGAAACAGATGTCAGAAGAGTAAGTAAATCAGAAAGGTCTATGGTACTGTTTGGGGTTTATCAAGAAATGAAGGAGAAGGGGTTTAAGCCTGAGGCTTGAAATTCATATGTAAGTGTCAACAGAAGTGAAGACTTTGGGGAAAACCTTGACTTTCCTTGTTGGCCTTTTCTGGGAGAGGTCTTGTACTTCTCCCACTTATTTTCAGTAGTTGAGAGCATCTATGTTACCCAATATTCTAGGATACATGCGACTTTCTCTTCACTCAGTAAATGCAAGAAACCTATGGGCTTCAAAAAGACACGCTTTTCAATCATGCCTAGAAAATCAATATATTTTGGATTATAAAAATGTGCTTGTATAAAAAAGCAACATAATTTAAATTGTACATTCCTTAGGCAGAGAAATCCTATCTTTATGTGGCCAGACTATTAAATGCAAATGGACAAGAATGAATAGCTCTAGTTAGGGGTAACCTGATATGAACTACTTTGGATGAGAGACATGTCAACCCATCAAGCAACAAACCAAAATCTAAATATAATTCTCATGAACTATACACAAGGGCTCTGGTGCATACAGGATGAGGTGTGGAGACTGAGCTACCTGGAATAAGTAAATGGGAAATTTGAAGAGGTAGAATCTTATCTGTAGACAGTGAGAGCCACTAAGACTTATGAGATTTGTATCAAGAGAGATATTCCAAATAAAGTTGGGGAACCATAAGCCATTTTGAATGTGAGGATGTACTGAGGAAGGCAGAAATAGCAGTAAGCTGAGTATGAGGTGATGGATATGGAATAATAATCAACTGCTCATTTCACAAAGCTTCCAACCTCACAAGAAAGAAGAGACACCAAGATTTTGGTGGTAAAAATGAAAGAGCCAAGCCAAACGTCACTGCTACTTTTTGGAAACACTAAAGATCAATATATTCTAGAACCTAGGGGCACATTAAAACTTCCTCTTTTTACCAAGAGAATTGTGAAGAAAAAGACAAGACAACAGCTTCCCAAGTGCCCTAAATTCCAGGGAGGTTTGCTAATGAGCAGATCAGCAGAAACCTTCAGGTTTGCCAAGAAAATTTCTTCATATTTGCCATCTTCTTTCATCTGATGTTGGCTTAATTGGGATAAATCAGATGCTGTGTGTGACCCAAAAAGCAATCCAATCTTTGGAAGGTTTGCTGAGAGTTTAGAAATATTCTCAGTAGGCAAGTACAAGACTGGCTTTCAGGACCAAGTTCAAGAGCAAAGCCCAATAATTGGTAAGAAATTTCCTTTATATGTTTCTTATCATGTGAGGAGAGTTATAGGTCCACCATGCCACAGTCTCTCTTTATTTAAAAGATTTTATTTATTTATTTTTAGAGAGGGGGGAGAGGAAGGATGAAGAGAGGGAGAGAAATATCGATGTGAAGAGAGAAACATTGATCGGTTGCCTCTTATACATGCACGAACCAAGGGTAGAACCCACTACACAGGCATGTGTCCTGATCAGGAATCAAACTGGCAACCTTTTGCTTTGCAGGATGATGCCCAAGCAATGGAGCCACACTGGTCAGGGCATGTCACAGTCTCTTAATCATTGCCACAAACAGTTTCTACTCTGAAGTGCATCAGAGTTCTCATGCATGACTTATTCCACAGTATTAGGAAGTTAAAGAGAACAGAACAGAATGAACCATCAAAAATGGCCATTATTCTAAGATGACCAATATAAAAAAAGGAGAAAAATAATAATTAGAGTCTGAAAACTGCATTTGTAAATTGGTTAATTTCTAATTGATCTTATCATAACAAGCTGGAGAAGGGGAGTAGATCACTGTTATCTTTCCATAAAAAAAGAAAAAAAGACATAATTATTAATTCTTTATAGTTTGAGGCAAAAGAGAAAAATTAAATTACTATAAAATATCCCTGAAGAGACTACTTGCACAAATATTTTATGTGTTACACACGTGCACACAGTGATCTTTTGCTTCTTCGGCAGATAAATGTTTGAGAAAGCAACTCTTAGGCCACGGTGTGCTCTAACAGTTTGTTTACCTCTGTTAAAACACAAGGCTAGGCACAACACAAAATAGCTTTTTTAAATACAAACTCTAATGTGTGTTCTCCCATAACAAACCTGATGCATATGGGGCCACATTAAAATGAAACACAGAGCCACAGTGATATTTTATAACCAAGGATGGCATAACCTAACCTTTGCAGAAATGAGAGGCAAGATTGATTGAATAAATGCCCTGACTTGTGTGGCTCAGTGAGTTGGGCATCGTCATGCAAACCAAAGGTCATGGTTCAATTTCCCATCCAGGGCCCTAGTTGGAGGCTTGTGGGAGGTAACCAATTGATGTTTCTCTCCTCTTTGTCCCTCCCTTCCCCTTTCTCTAAAAATAAGTAAATAAAAATATTTTTTAAAAAGATTGATTGGATAATGGAATCCCTGCCATTCACATATTTGGTGGTAAATTGGGAATTTGGCACTGATTTCCACCCCAATTTAATCAGTTGGAGACCTTTATTAGGGACTAATTGAGAGCTGTTGCATTATGGAATAAAGAGCATTTTGTAGGAACTGCTCTTCTTCTGGGGCAGACAGTGAAGAAGAGATGAAGACTGATACAGACCTTTTTGGCTCTTCACAAAATGAACACAGAAGGTGTTACAGAAGGAAAATGATAGTTTAAGGCAGACCTGTACTAGGCCTTCATTTTAGAAAACCATATTTTGACCAAAGGAAAGACAGCTAGGCAGAAGTAATGTCTAACAAGAACAAATATAACTATATACAACATGAATAATGAAACTGTCCCTGGGTACTTGTAACACAGGTTATTTGAAAAGCTTGACAATGAAGACATTAAAATGTGTTACAGAATGATCGACTGACTCATTTTCACAAAGTTGGCACGTTTCTACAAACTTAGCCTCAATTAAAAAGTTAAAACATAAATATATGTGTGCATGTACAACCAACAGCATTTCTGAAATATTTATTATTGAGGGCTAAGAATTCCAGAAATCATATTTTCTGCAAACAGCCTTCCTCAGTGCCAAAAAACAAAACCAAAAAAACTTTATACACCATGTCCCTGGTTTATACTCTGTGCTCAATAGGTGTGTACAGGCTTAAATAATAAATGAATGACTGCAGAAATGATTTCTGCACATGCTTCCTGAAAAGCATACCTAGTCCAAACCATAATGCTGGTATCACCGGAAGCTAAAAGTTTTGCCTTCTTTGTAATTAATTTTACCGGGATTTCAGTTTTATGTATCAATAATTCAAATCCAATTGCTAGTAATTATACTCTGGTCCCAGTATTTGAAGGTGGATATCCAAATGAATTCCACAGAGTCTTTCTTATATTTCTTAGATTTATCTAAATTTAAAATTCTCTCATTGCTGCATTCATTTCTGATTTATCTGAATATAGATAGCAGTAGTACCACATTTTCCCATCACAATTATGGACATTTTGAATTAATTAAGAAAAATACAAGCTTCTAAAGGATTGCCTTTTTCTTCCCTTGAAGGCAGGTAATATTCAAGGTGGTCAGCACTCACCGCGCCCAAGTCAAGGTAGATCCTGCTGACTTAAAGGAGTCAGGCTCACAGGGACAATGAATCTCTCAGAAGGAGGGGGGCCCGTATCTCTCATGTTGCACATCTCTCATGTTGTACACAGCTCTGGCATGCACTGGGTCCCTGACAGGCTCATAATGAATTAATGTTGAACTTAACTGAACTCTAGGAAGTATAGGGCTTATGGTTTTAGATATGAGCTTATACCTTGCTTGGTGAGAGTTGGGGGGGTCTATTAAAATATTCATCTTTAGCTGGAATCAGCCCTGCCTTGGATTAATGAAGTAGCATCTGCAGAGCAATTTAGGAGATGGGTACCATCAAGTACTCTACTTGTATTGGATTCCTGCCCTCCATTATTGGATTCCTTGGTTGGATCCATTAAATTGATAATGTCGTCCTCTGTGGGGGTGGCTTCATTTCAGTGATGGGTGAAGTGAACCTTTATACTGCGTGAGAGATTATCTGTGGCCTAGTGAGCAGGGAAGCATGAAGGAAGCTGTGAGAAAGGGGTTTTGTTTTTGGTTCTGCCATTAATTTCCTGGCAGCTCAGTTAAGGGACATTAGGGTTTAGCTTTTCTTTTTATAACCTGACATTAACACTTATTTTCAAAAGAAGTACAACGTGGTATGTGGGCTTTAGAAACTTTGAAAGAGTTTACTATAGTAAGTAATATCTATCTTGAGTAAGATTAGTACTGAGGCATGGAGTTTGAAGAAGTTTTGGAGCTGTAAATAAAATGTATATGACCATCTATTTTAATGGCATCATTTTCATCAAAATTATACCTGTAGTCCCATGTAAATTAACTTAATAAACTTTGAGTACTTGTTAACATTGCACCCAAACCTAGGAGAGGTGACAGATTGAAAGAGACAGACAAATGCCTTGAGTGTTTTATATGCTTTCTCATCTTCCACAGCACCTACTGCAGTGCTGAGAAAAAGAGATGCATAATCAGTATCAGCTAAGCCAGCAAAACAACCCAAGTCACTCCAAAAATTGTCCTATTATTTCAGATAAAGATATGAAGGAGTATTTAAAAATTCCATAGTCACGCCAATTTTTGACACTTCCCCTGAGCATGAAATGACTTCTCCTAAAAACAAAAAATCTCTAATTTTATACCTCAGATATATAAAGTGACCTATGCTGCAAGACTTAATTAAAAACCATTTTTTTTATTTTTTACAAGATTTTATTCATTTATTTTTAGAGAGAGGGAAAGGGAGGGAGTAAGAGAGGGAGAGAAACATCGATGTGTGAGAGAAACATCCATCAGTTTGCCTCTCACATGCTCCCAATGGGGGACCTGGCCTGCAACCCATGTATGTGCTCTGATCTGGAATCCAGTTGGCAATCTTTCAGTTTGTGGGATAATTTATCAGTCTCATAAAAACCATTATTAACTTAGGGATTATTTGCTACATACAAGGTAGAGTATAAAATATTGGTAAGAAATAAAAAGAAGAGAATGAATACCATAAAAAGCATTTCTTATTAAAGATAAGTGTAATCTGATAACAGTTAGAGGTCTTTAAACAGTTAGAGCTTTTAACAGTAGCAGCAATATCTCTTGCACTTACTCATTTACTCATGAATTAATACATCAGACATTTACTATGATCTCCTGTGTAAGACTCATAGTCTCCTTAGATGCTAGATAAATAAAGATGGCATAAATCCTTTCCTCCTGTGTAGGTGTTGACAAACTATGGGCCATGTACCAAATTTGGCCTGCTGCTTATTTCGTTCTTTCTTATTTAAAAAATGGGATATAATTTACATAGCATTAAGCTCATTCTTAAAAGTGTACAATTCAGTGTTTTTTAAGATATTCGCTAAGTTGTGCAACTATCACCACTATTTCCAATTTATGGTATTTTCATCATCCCCTCCCCCCCTCCAAGAGCACCCTGTAGCCGTCATTATTTATGCTCTCTTTCCCCTTGTCTCTGGCAATCTACTAACCTACGCTCTCCTTGATAGATTTTCCTTTTCTAGACACTTAATACAAACTAAATCATACAATACATGCCCTTTGTGTTTCCTGTGGCTCACAATGAGCATCCAGCCAGGCAAAGCACGGCTCTGCCTTTGTCTTCACTTTTTGCCTGCCCAAAGCCTCAGGTTAGCCTGAGGCCAGAGGGTCTCTCAGAGCTCTCCAAGTGTGCGCACAGCCCTATGCATGTGAATGGCCTCTCCAAGAATGTGTCTTTTTCCGAAACCATATGGACACCTTACCCACTTAGCTTTTCCTTTTAAGCTGTTTGTTACCCTGTTGTTTGTTTCAACTGTTAGCAACTATCTCAAAAAGCCACAAGTTAAAGGATTGTCTCTATTTGGGACTAATAGCCTGTTCCTACTGGGCCAATTTTGAGTCCCGTCTAAGACAGCCTCATAAGTGGGGTCTTCCAGGGAGCCACCAGATTGTCAAATAATGACAATCCTTTAAAAACATAGGACTTTGAAGAAGCTCCAACCCTGTTCAACACTCTCTAATGGCTGCCAGAATGATTACTTTTTACTAGAATTGTGGGCAGCGTCTTTCAAGGCTACTACGGAGCTGGGATTGGGGTCATGGAAATAAGACAAGTTAAATACAGTAAAACTTTATGTTCTGAGATTCAGCATTTTTCTTGAGTACATGCTTGCCAGATTGCTGCACTCTTTCCTTAACATATAGAGTTCCAAGAAACCTGATTAGGACTTTATTTTTTAACCAGTGTTTTTGTTACTTTTATGCAGAGAAGATTTGGAGATGTGCTTTCTCTACAGTTTTTATTGACATTGCATATTTTTATAAATCAAGTTTTCTTAAGTCACAGCCATACTCATTCATATATATATTGTCTATGACTGCTTTTGTGCCACGAGGGCAGAATTGAGAAGTTGTAAGAGAAATGTTATTGCCTGCAAATTTATATTTGCTTAACCTTTTTCTTCATTTTATAGTTCACTTTACAAATGACATCATAACCTATATTAAACTCTTAATATTTAGTTTTAGTATTTTATATTGTATGACCAAGTAGTGGAGAAAAATCTTAAATGGGATATTTTTGTTGTAAAGTTAAATAAAAACAACATATACTAATGAATAAGATAAAGGATTGATTATTCAGAAAGAAATGTGTCATGAACTAGGAGAAAAATGCCAACCATCTTAACCTAAAATATAACGTTTTTGGTTAAAAGCTATATCCACCAAGTTGTAGATGTCATGCTGTGTAGTATATACCCTTCTCAGCAAAAAGTCATTACTCTTACTGTGATAAAAAAAAAAAAAAAAAGTTTCTGTAGTACTCTAAAAATTTATCTTGACAATGATTATAATCTTGAGGGTTAAATATGAGGATGTGAAATGAACATTTAATTTTAGCAAATTTGTCCTCTATATGAGCTGTTTATATATCCCAAGAGCATGAAGTGAGAGATAATCTTGAGAAGATCATGTCATGATTTTATACACCATGTGACCAGAAAAAGCCAACTTGAGCATTTAGATAAAGTATAGACACAAGAGAAAGTATAACACCATAGGATTATTTGGATTTGGAACTCTGCTACCTAACTTCCAATCTGGAAGTCTGGGTAGGTCTGGAGTTGTACATTCTATAACCGCCTCCCCCAACCCCACCAATGCATGGGATTCAAACTACCTAGGCTTTATTTTTTCTTTGTCATCCTTGTAAAACCCTGCACATGATAAAATCTGGATGCTCCTATGTCTGACAAACTTACTTTCACTGTACTAAGCTTCTGGTCCCTAGGCCACCATCAAACAAAAATTAGGCTGATCAGAAATAATATGTGAATGTATTAAAACTAAAGAACTGAGATTTATATGAGACATGAATGCAATCTTGAAGAAAAAGAATAATGCCCTTAAAAAATAAGAAGAGAGAGAG
The DNA here is from genome assembly GCF_987537825.1 of Furipterus horrens. NCBI lineage: Eukaryota > Metazoa > Chordata > Mammalia > Chiroptera > Furipteridae > Furipterus > Furipterus horrens. The sequence continues at coordinate 134,351,652 of NW_028327171.1, read as the reverse complement.
AGAGATTGAGAAAATTGTGGATATACTGAGTGTTATTTGATAAGAATTTAGTGACTCTAGAATAAATATCTCAATAGGAAGCTATGTATGGAATTCTCACTACTAAGCCTGGACCTAGAGAAATCATGCACAATCTACTAATATACTCTGAAAGCAGAGGGCAGAATTAATATAAAACACACTTTCAGAACCTGGAACATTCTGAAATCTCAGAGTATTGTTTTTTGTTTTTTTTTTTTTTTTTTCATATCATAAAATAAGTCAGGCATGGTAAATTTAAGCAGATATAAACAATTTGCTGGGTTTCTGAAATAATCATTTTGCTGATGTAAAGGAATTCATTCAATAGTAAAATGTAAGAAACTGACTCTCCTCTATGACTATTTTTTTCTTGCACATGTGAATAATGTTTTGATCAGGGTTTACAAAGAGAAAAAAAGCCGATATGTGAAGAAAAACATCAAAGCTTCTTTTCACTAAATGAAAACAGTAAAGATCAAAGCAGATTGCAACACCAACCTGAGCCTTTGTAGAAGTCCATGTTGGCAGTGCATGACAAGCAAAAGGGAAAGAAAATTATATATTCATTAGTTGAGCTATGATAATGCAAAATTGAAAAAAAAGTAGAAATCCTTTCCCCTGGTTATTCAAAATTAATGGCTTACATTTCAGCTAGAATTGGAATGTTTCCCTCCTGATTCTCAAAGGAAATACCCCCTATAAGTGGATACCAAACATAGGACACTGTAGGAATAAAGAATAAATACATAGATCTAAGAAAACGGAGAAGATATTGTCTGGCTGTCCTCTGGCTATGAGAGCTGATTCTTAAAACCAAGACTTAAGGAAATACAATAAATCTCTGAAGCTTAAACTCCCTAAAAAGCAGCATCACCGTCATAGCTTATCAATCTTGTACAAAAAAAAAAGAAAAGAAAAAGACACAGAATTATTATTTTTGAAGGATGCAGAACCTATAAAGCAGTCTAACTCATAGACTGTAGATTCCAAGACACTTGTTCCTACTGCTCAATCCCACCTGCCCCCTATGTATCATCTTTACTCCTTAACTTTACTATCATTTTAATTTTGAACTTATTTGACTCGTTTTTTAATACTATCATCTCTACAACTACACTGTGTTCCCTGAGGGCAGGGCCAATATAATTTTTTGCTGTTGCTGTTCATTATTATATTCTCAATACTTAGTGCTAGCATAGAGCAAATACTTCAAAAATATTGCAGAAAAGGTGAAAGAATGAATGCATTTCCAGGGCAATATACATTACAAATGTTTAGATAGAGCTCAAAAATTATAATCCAATTCCATTTCAATTTGAATGAAAAGTTTTACCCTTTTTACGTAACAGATCAGAAATTTTAATTTACAGAATAATAGTTCCAAAGAAGCTAAGCGGGATAGGTCACTAAACGTCCATATATCTGGTATCTTGGGAGTTCTAATCACATTTGAATCATCCCATCATCTCCACAATTTATAAATAATGGCTGTTTGCAACCAGAAGTCACTGAGCCCACGAGGCTTTACAAACTTGGCAGGTAGCCAAACTATCAGAGTTTCAGACATATTACTAAAATTGATACATTTTCCAGCTATAATTATATAGATTACTCAAAAGAAAAATCTATTCAGCTTTAGTCAGAAGTATAAAAACACCAAAAGGGATTAGTGATAAGAAAGCTGGGGAAATTCCTAACATTAGAGCCATGTCTGTTTCATGGCCAGTGCTGAATATCATTAACTTAAGAGTTAAGTGATCAATGAACAATGAACAATGTTCACATATTTATTTTATTACACATTGGTATTAAATCTACAGAAATGATTTATTCTCAGGTTTAATATTACTACCAAATCTTGAAGATTTCTGTCCATAGATTAGAATTTACATTTATGAATGTAGAAATGAGGATGTATTGCTTATTTCACCCTGTTCTTGTATAGACACCCTATGTTTTGGGACTTGTCTAGAGCTTAGAGTTAGTAGGGTTCTAGAAATATAGCTCCATAGTTCCAGGGTTGCTAAAAGCTATTTAATTTCAGTGCCTTGCACTTCAACAGAAAACATGTACAACTATTTCTAAATAATAACAGTATTATTAATATTAAAGACCAAGAATTTCTTCAATAAATAATGGGTAATTTTTCATATAAATGGTTAAGTAACTTTCCATAGGGCAGTAAATAAAAGCAATCAAAAGAAGCTCTTTGCTATTTCTCAACTTACTGAAGAAGTTTTCTAAAGAATTAATAATAGTATTAGTTATGGGAATATGACTATATTTTGATAAACTAAGGTGTTTTCCTGAAATTATATATATTACTTTTGCTTCCTGTTTTGAAATTCTTGGTGTCACAATTAATCTCTGGTTAAAATATATAAATTTTAGTTAACATTAATCTATTGTTCTGCCTCAAAAATTCTTTCAGCTATTTCAACCACTTTTACCTCTGTAGGCAGCTGCCATTTTTCTTTTTGGCTTTAGTAAAAGTGCTTTTGGCTATTTCTATTTTAAAATGCTGCTATTGTGTAAACTTTGATGTGCCTAAACAAAAACTGCTTAATTTTCCCACTTGACCAACTCCACATCCACATCTAAATATAATTTTTTCTATTAAGCTCAGTTCACGTCTTACTTTTTCTTACCCTGAATTTTTCTAAATTTGTGCTTCCACATTCTTCTGACTTCTGAGGCCCAACAGACAGCACTATAGCACTACAGATTTGGCTATTTAAATCTCAGTTCTACCTCCCTAGATGGAGTAAGAGTCTGTTTTGAGACTGGGATCTGTAGTATATGAGGTCTGCCTGGAAAAAGTCCAACCATTGTTTATATAACAAGAACAGTTTGCTTGACATTGATGTAACTTGGTAGCCAACGAGAGTGGACTGAAATGCACATGCATGAACAATGATAACTTCACTATACTAGTCAGTGGGGGTGGTAGACACCACTGAGTGAGCATGTGTACTGTGTTGCCATTGCATTCAAAATGACTGAGCAAGTAGAGCAATGTATCTGCATCAAATTTTGCCTTAAGCTTAAACATTCCTCCAAGGAAACTATTTGGATGATTCAGAAGGTTGCAGCTCTGGGCAACTGGTGATTGGCAGCTTCATCACAACAATGTGTTCACTTCTGCATCACATCTCATGCCGAGTTTTTTGGCAAAACATCCAATCACCCAGGTCACTCACCGCATTACTACCTAGATTTGGTGCCTTTGACTTCTGGCTTTTCTCAAAACTACAACCACCTTAGAAAGGTAAGAGATTTCAGACCATTGATGAAATTCAGGAAAATACAACAGGATAGCTGACGACAATTGGGAGAACTAAGTGAGGTCTCAAGGTGTCTGCTCTAAAGGGGACTGAGGCATCATTGTCCTATGTACAATGTTTCTTGTATCTTTAATCTTCTTCAGTAAATGTCTCTATTTTTCAAATTACATGGCTGAATACCTTCTGGACAGATCTCGTGTAAATCAGACAAACTCAGACCAATTCAGTTGACCACTCAAAACACTGCAGGGGCTCCTTTCACACTTGGAACTGTAACCGTGGTTCTCTTGTTCATGGCCCACTGAGTTTTAAGTGACCTTCCCTGACTATTTCTCTAAAATTATGTCCATATCTCTACCTGTAGTCTTTCCACTCCAGCTACACAGCCCTTCATGCTGTTCCTCAGACACAAAAGTGATGCTCGCTTCTGGGTCTGTTCCCTTTGGCTATAACACCCTCTCTTCAGGCCACCACAGCTTCCATTTTCACCTCATTTGTGACTGTCCTCTCATGTCACCATCTCAAAGGAATCTTACCTAACCATTGCATCCTCCTACCTTTGTTAATTTTCTTCACACTTTGCATCATTATCCACAACTATTCATATATATGTTTATTTCTTTGCAATCTATTTCTCATTAGAATACCGTGTAAGTGTCATTAGAGCAGAACTTCTGAGTGTTTGATTCTTAGCATACGGCACATAGGAGGTACTAAAATACTGCCTATTATATGGATAATTACTGTCTCCATGTTAGGCACTTGGTAAGATGTGTTAAGCATGGGCTGCGAGTTGATAACTGCAGAATGAGAAAACTTTGTAAAAAGACACTTTGAATCTATACTATATTACAGTCAATTATGGTTATTATACTTGAAGACCTAGAGATGGGTGTTAGAATTCCATTTTCATGCAATCTGATTTATTCATTACCTGAAATATCAATTACAGCTCTGGTAATTAAGGCAGCTTTCCTGGAGATATGAACATCTTTCCTTTTTTTCCCATATGTGTTCCAGCACAGACCTGCTCTGCATTTGCACAAATAATGAATTTTCAGTCAGACTGTTAGGTAGTAGTTAGAACATTAGGAAGGAGGAGGAAGAGGGGGACAGGGTCCATTATTCTTAACAGAAAAACAGCCCAAAATAGTTTTGACTAACTGCCTCTGGTCACATATCTGTTTCACAATGGATGGCCACATGTTGTCTGGAGCAGAAGATAAGGATGCTGGGAACAGATCCCCCTACTCATGCTTTTGTTTAGGTGGTCATGTCATCTGTGGGAAAGCAAGCATGGTTAGCACCACCGTTATCCACAAATCAATATGTAACTCCTGTTCTCTAATTCCATACTAATCCTCACCCACCACATGAATTATATAAGTCCTCAAAACGAGGCGCCTATGCCTCCCTCACCACCCTCCAACAAGGCTTGTTCTCTCCCTTGAGAACATACCAATAAATCTTGCTTGCAGGCTACTTGATTTGCAGGCTACCTGACTTGCTGATCTGTAATTCTTTACTGCATAGGCAAGAAGAACCTTGTTTTTGACAACAAGATGTATTAACATGAATGGCGAGAAATGATATAGATTTATAAAGAGTCGGGCAAAGTAGGTTTACAGGTGTTTGCATGGAAAATAATAATAAATAATAATACAAGAATAAACTGTTTTCTGTACTCACAACTGTAAACCTACTTTTGCCCCACCCTACATAAATAATAACTGCTTACTGAGGAAAATATAAATCTGAAATGTTAATCCTAACTAAAAGTGAACAGATTATCAGGTTTTAATATATTAGTATTTTCCATGGTATCACAGCTTTTAACAGAATCAAACACCATAGGTTAAGTAAAATGCTAAAGAATACTTCAAATCCTCCTAAGGAAAAAATTGGAGAAGAATAGGGATTTTTATAAATAAATGGTTAAGGGAGATTCAATACATAAAAGCAAATTTCAATTCTAGGAGGATAAATTAATTGAATGCTTATTTTTTGAAGTATTAGAATTAAACCAAGGCTTGCCATATAGTCAGTCTCACTACTTTACTATGGCATCATATGAGGGAATATATTATTATATTGTTTAAATGAAAATCATATGACATGCTCATAACCAATATGTGTTTCATCTTATTTTAGAAGTTATGAGATGCTAATGACATATTTATTACTCACAGATCTATGTGCATGTTTCCACATATCTTAAAATTTGAGGGAAAAAGAAAACATGTGATAGTCCATATTTTTAATATGTAGTATACAAAATGTTCTATTAATTATGTATTTATTTTGTATTTGATACATGTGGTAAGAATGAATTAGGTATTATATACACTTATAATTAAAAAAGATATAAAATGTATGATCAAACACATCACAAACATGCTTTCTCTTTCCTTAGAGCACCTGTATTTTGCTGTCTCCACAAAGACCAAAAGAGAAAAAAATTGCCCAGGAATCTCATCAATGATGTTTTTCAAAGAGTTCAACTTCTAGTTGGCCATAAAATGTTATTTTATACCAACAGTGACATAAGAAGGGATTGCTATATACTATTTAATAGCCATCAATGACTTCTCAAGATAGATGTACTGCTATTAGAACTCAGGTTCTCATTAATCCTCTGAAATCTTCCAAAAATAGGTAAGAATGAAGAAAAATAAATGATTCTTTCTACTTTATGGTATGGAAACTAAAAATAGAGGAATAAAACTAAATCAAAGGCAAAAGGAAAAATAGAAGGATTAGGAAAATAATCAGTCTTTCAAATTATAGAAAAATAAATTTGAAACAAAGTGAGTACATGTGTACTCACATGGGCACATATATGATCATGTGTACACAGGTATAGTTATTTTATACTTTTCTTTAGATATTTGAATAAATGAGAGTGATATTGGAGAGAGGGTCCTAAAATTGAAGCTGCCAAATCAAGTGTTTAGTTAAAGTTTTCATTATGCTTCTATCTAATAAGAGAAACAATTAGGCCATCAGACAGACATCATTAGAGGCAAATAGCTGGTTAGGAGAGTCCCTTAATCATGTGCAACTTGCTGAAATCTTAGTGACCTAGAAAGCTCAGTGGCAGGCCGGGCTAAGAGCATTCACGTTATGACTACATTAAGAAAAGTATAATCATCCATCTAGGGAATAATTACTTTTTTCTTTTGCAGAGAGCTATTTACATAACATTTATAACACACTGTTTTTCACATCACTGGCTAGGTCCCTAAACAATGCCTTTGTTTAAATAAAAAATTTAAAACAAACATGCCAATACCATAAAGTAATAACTAACAACAGCAACAACTAATGTTCTGGTCATTTTGTTTAACTTCTTGTTATATATTAAAATAACGAGAAATATTTTTTAAGTAGGGTGTTGAGATAAGAGATGAGTAATTAATTGCGTTAGTAGATTAAGATAAATCTGAAAGTTACAAAATAACATGACAAAGAAGTTGTTTTTCATGTAAATACAGACAGAAAAGGTAGATTTAACTAGTGTAGGAACAAAAGGTTTTACTCTCTATTCTACTTGTTCCCTATGGAATAAGGTTCTGGACAGTCATGATATGGAGAATCAGAACATTCCTCCAAATGTCGCTGGTTCGATTCCCAGTCAGGGCACATGACTAGGTTGCATGTAAGGTCCCCAGTTGGGGGCACAAGTGAGAGGCAACCACACAGTGATGTTTCTCTCCCTCTCTTTCTCCTTTCCCCTCTCTCTAAAAATAAACAAACAAACAAACAAATAAATAAAAATAAATTTTAAAAAAAAGAACATTCTTAATACAAGAGTTAGGAATAATGTATTCTGAAGAAATTAAATTAACAATAGGGAGTCATTTACACTTAAAAGTAATTTAGTGAGTTAAATAAAACAGGTATATTTTATCTTTTCCACTTAATATTTTTAAGGTACATTGTTAATAAAATAAGCTATTTCATTATATATCTGTATTATTATGTATTTAATTTTGATTTATTATTTATCATAATTATTTTTCTAAACACTATGATTTTATCTTTACAGCCAATAAGTAGGTAGTTTATAGATATTTTACATAGTTTTCAGTTATTGTAACATTTCTAAATTACTCACTATTAAAGAAGCATAAGTGAGATCATAAAATCCTACAGATTCATAGTCAGAATAGGAAAGACAAATAAAGGTGCAAGGAGAAAGCCAACCATACTCTGCATATTGAGACAAACTCTGAGGGATACAAACAACATATTTTGTCTCTACTTCCTCAAAACCAAACAGTTTAATTCTTTATAGGAACTCATTTAATTTCTAGCACTCTCTATTACCTCAGAGATGTTCATTTCCCCTCAAGAGCTGTGGTCCCATCAAGTTAAATTTAAATTATATGTGTTTTGTATAAATTTTATGTTATAAAACAAAGAAACAGAATAATTTTAAAAAACCTTTTTTTAAATCTAAAAATTTTGCCTTTTCTATATCTAGTTTTAGTTTCTTCAGTGATTAGCAATATCAAAGATCTAGAATTTCTCTTTTGGGAGCCAAGTCAGTAATGGCATTACTGTATATATTTAGAAAAAATCCTCTATTGGTATTCAGTATGCAGAAAAACCAGCAAAATATATTTGATCAAGAGGTTCACAACTGACGATTCTCTCCTTCTCCTTATCCATCCCTTCCCCTTCCCTTCTCTCTAAAATTAAAAAAAAAAGCAAGCCCTAGCTGTGTGGCTCAATTGGTTGGGTGTTGTCTGGTCAGAGCACATGCTTGGGTTGCAAGTTCGATCCCCATTTGGGGCATGTACCATGTTTGTCCAGTCCATGTTTGTCTCTCACAATGATGTTTTTCTCCCTCTCCTTTTCCCTCCCTTCTCCCACTTTCTAAAATGAAAAAAAAAAAATGAAAAAAAAAAGATGGTTCTAATGATTCTAATGATATCCCAAGGTGCAAGTTCAAACTGATCCTAGAGTAAATACATAGCTTATTCAGTCATTCACCAAACAGTTATTGAACATCTACTAGTTCTCAATATTATTCAAAGCAATTAAGCAATTAACTTGGTGAATCAGAGCCTCTAACTCACTTCTTTTAAGATTCAACTACAAAAATGCAATTAAAATGAGCTCTTCTTTCCAAGTGCACCTTGCTCTGTCTAACTAGACACTCTCTGTTTATTTTATAGGAGTCTAATCATCTCTGTTTGGCTATGAGTGCTAGAATTGGGCTCATTTCTCTGCCCATAGTACTACTTGATATTCTGTGAGCAGAATACCACAACTCACCCCAAAGTCTCTAGGTAGCTCAAGCAAGATACTTCCTCTACTAAGAATTTAAAATGATGCTGAATTAAGCACACAACACGAGGTGGGATATAAAGCATGAAGGTATTTAAGGGGAAATAGTCACAGAGGCTCTTTGTCTTAAGTTCACCTTTAGCTCTTGCAATTATGTAATTGCAGGTGTACAAAATTGTATGAAAATACAGCCGCAGCTGAAAATAGCGAACTGCCAGTGTAATTGGTCAGCTGAACCCGCCCAAGGGAGGCCTTAGTTAATTATAACAATTATTAGGTAATTATAGGTATAATGATATAAATTTCCATGTAATTTTATTGCTTAAAAACTCTAATGCAGAAAATAAGATATGTACATAAGCTTCATAAAATTTTCATTAAGTGAGAGTGCTTCTGGATTTCAAGTACTTAAGAACTTAATTTCACATGAGCATTTCTTAGCCAGGGTGCCTGCCTCTGTACTAAATTGTTGTTTACTTAAAACACACCCACACCATACATTTTCGAACAAAGTGATGTGGCAAGGGCATTTGTGTTAGGATGTTTTCTTGGGTTCAGTAGTAAGTCTAAATGCCTTCATTAACTGTAGAAAGTATTTTACTTTGATAATGCTGTTTTACTGATCTTCAGAGCTCAAGCAATGTAAATCTTGTCCAGTCACGGGGTGTTTTCAATGGAAAGCAGGGTGTATAACCCACAAAATCAGGCCTTACTGCTGTGGGAGGGAATGACTATATGCCCCTAGTAGAATAAGCTTGCTCATTGTGATTTCTCTCTTATTTTCTGGATGTACAAACCATGAGTTTGCAATCTATAAACCCATCATTTAAAAAGTAGAAATTCAGGCTACAAAAATGCTTTGTACTGAGAGAAAATCTACCCAAAATAAGATATGTTTGGATATTTAAGAACTGATGAATCTGGTTGATTATTTCAAAATCCAAGGGTCATTGGTGCCGGCATGCCTCAGTGTCCTGGTTCCAATAACTAAGCTCTCGCAACCAAGCCCTGTGTCATCACCACCCTAATAACAGGTCCCCTTCTTGTTCTCATGTGCGTTAGTCCCCTTCGTGCTTTACAGAACCCTGCTTACTCTTTCCAGGGATCCTGGAGTCCTGTTTCTGCATCTTGGCCCCTAAGATCAAGCTTGTAAATATTGATCACTAGAACTCTCCTTTATGTGGCCTCTTTGGATCCCTAATTTTGCCTGCAGCAATGTAGCTCATCTTCCTGTCTTGGTAAATAAAAGGAAAGAGCTTAGTGCTAAAACAGCATAATCATCCGAACAGGACCAATGACCAACTTGGCTTAAAGTTCGATCTTGTCACTGTAAGAGTCATCTGACAAACCCAGGAAGTATCATTCATACTGCAGTTTTGTCCTATTTCATCTATGCTCCAGTGATACCATTTTTAGGGACTATAATATGAATGATGCACCTCTTCAGTGAGAAACATGGTGAAGCCTGGCAGGTCATTTTAGCCATGTCTAGCAACATCCTCATTCAAATTTCCTAAATGGTTTAAGAGATCATATTGTAGCATCTTCCTGATCAAAGAAAAGACTGAAAATCAGTGAAGTGTTCAACTCTTTAGAAATTTTATAATTAATCATATTTGTAAAATACTGCATTATATATAGATATATGCATATATATATACATATGTGTGTACATATATATCCCCCTTTTCATAATGACCACTTAAATATCAGAAGTCCTGAGACTTCCAAAAAGTAGGTTTAAATTTGTTAAAATTCATGTTTTTCAAATGCATTTTAACATGAAATCCTTTGGGAACAGAATATCAGAAAATAACCTATATAACACCCTTGGAACCTGCTTTGGGGAGCACTATGCAAAAGTTTCATTGTATACATGGCTTGCTCATTTTGGGTCCCTAGAACTTCTTTACCTAAGAGTCAACAACTGACTATTGGAAAGGATGGGAGAACGGACACATGCTATAGCTGACCTCAACAGCATTAGGAGGATGCTGATGTTTTTCTACAGATCTGCACAGCTTTTAAACTAATTCTCCCAGGTGTACTATAGGACATGTTGTGCTACTCACAGTAAGTGTTTTTCAATTAACCATCAATATTTAGAAAGGGTAGTAAAAACAGATTTTAGGGCCCCTTTCTACTTCACTTTTACACACACGACTTAAAGGACATGTTCTTTCCCTTTCAATGTTAACTGAATCACCATCCACTTGTCACTTGAATTTCGGGTGCATGACAGGCCACTCCTCTGAGGGCTGCCATGCACTGTAGGTGGATGGCCACACTGTAATCCGGTGTCTCTATTCTCACCCTACTCTTAGCCACATAAAGAAAAATAAATGCGATATCTACAGGGCAGTTTAATTCTCCTGATGATGATGTAAAAAAAATCCCTCTCTAGAAGCTTAAACTTTAATTTGAATTTCTGAAGTTTCCTATGTTTTCAAGAAGAAGTACGCTGTGGATGTCTTTTTTGTAACTGTTGTTGTTAGGATTCTAAATTCCTTGAAATATCCAGATTTCTTGCACATTCTATACTAACACTTCCTATCAAATACTTGTTTATTCTTCTTAAAGGCCCAGCTCTTAATTTTACTTTCTCTATAAGCCCCCTGCCAAAGCACAATGAAATTATCGAGGCTTTGTCTTTTGGACAACCATTATTCCCTTAGCACATGCAGGCCTTATTATATAAATTGTAGGTGAAAGAGCTAATTCTTCAACTGCATTGAAAATCCCCACTTGCTTGTATGTCACTGTGTTCTTAATGCCTGTCACAATGAATCATTCATTCCTTCATTTAGTCAACAAACCTCTTTAGAGTACCTCATTAAATAATAATAATCATATCTGGATTGTTCATAGACCAGTGGAGGATGAGGGAAGGGAGGCAGTGACAGTCATGTAAAATGAACAATTCATTAATTTTAAAGTGTTTTATAAAGAAAACAGACCAACCCTGCTTGTGAATGTAGGAGAATCTTAGGAGATTTAACTTACCCCTGTCACTGGAGTTAAGTAGGAATTTACTAAAACGTGAAGAGAAAGATATTCAGGTAAAAATAATTGCAGGTATGAAATTTTTAATGACTAAAGATAATTATAAGCTTAAGGAACACCAAGAATTTTTCGTGTGGCTGGAACATAGAGGGTGGAGGAGGAACTGAATGGCAGCAAGAGGAACCTATAATATGGCAGACCATCAAGTACTCGTGCGCCATCCCAGTGAGTGTGGTGTTTGTGCAATGAACCAGGCCACACACTTCAGTGTGAACTTCAGAAATGCCTTAGGACTCTAATGAAGGAGGTCCACGGTGGAGTCCAGGAATATGTATTTGTAACATCTCTGTGCTTCAGATACTACATGACCTCAAATGAAATTCTGAGAAATGCGATGTGTATGCAGTGAAAAACCAAAGGGGTATGTGTTATGAAACAGGCAGCATGCGGCTTAATCCTCCACTGCCAGAGGTTTAGCACTGGATCAAGCAAGGGGTGTCAATGATAATTATAAACAGCTTCACTTAGTTGCTACTGTTGATGCATAAAACAAGATCGCAACTAAGTGATCTAAAAGTATACTTAGAAGGAAAGCACTGTAAGTAAAGACACTGCACTGTAACTAAATGTTGTTTGATTCACAACATTCCAGCAAATATCACTCTTCTCTTGTTATACCACATATTATCCCAATTAAGCCCCATAAAAATACTATGAGGTAGTCATTACTATTTCTAACAGAGAAGAAAACAAGGGCTCCGAGAGCTGAAATGACATGCTCAGTGTTACACCATGCATATATGATGGTGTGTGGATTAAAATATCTGATTCTTTATTCTATACCATGCTGCCTTTGCGAATAAACTGCAAGGTAACTTCCAAAGTATGCAGTGAAACACAACAGACATCAATTTTGTGAACAACAAAGTTGAACATGAACACAATATTATTGAAAGTTAAAAATATAGGTATCCAATTAGCTTGTATCAGGATTGTTCTTACTGCAAATAGCAAATACAAGCCAAATGGTTAAAGCAAAATGAAAATTTATTGAGTCTTATGGCTGAAAAGTCCATGGTAGACTTGATTCTGGGAACTAAAAAAACTGACCCTGGAAACCAATTTCTCCCTCTCTGTCTCTTTGTTATCTCCGAGTTCAGTTTCACTGGTCCTGACAAAATGGATTCCTCCAGAGCTCCAGACTCATATCCTCCAAAGTTCAAGTCTAATGAAACAGAGCACATTTTTCCCTAGCAATCTTTGTTATGATCATTTGCAGTTCTTATTGGGTCACATGTCTATTCTTGAGTCAATCTCTGCAACCAGAGCTACTCAAACCTGTGATTCTCCATGTGAAAGTCTAATGTCTACCTTTGTATCCCTCATAGAGTCAGCATCACCCAAACATCAGACTAGTGGGGGAAAAGTGGTTCTTCAAAATAAAATTGGATTAATGGTACTAAAAAAGGGGCTTTAAATTTGGAGACAGAAACACTAGCAAATATACTCTGTGTTTAGCTAAATAAAATAGCAGAATAACTGAGCATATATTTGCATTATTATGACAAGTTGAGTATGGCACCAGGTGGGTTCTGGAAATATAGGGGGAACACTCTGGAAAGTATGATTGCTTAACCAATATGCTACACACCTAAACTAATACAAAATAATATTGAATAAAAAAAAGTGATGTTATTTAAAAATAATACATTATGACAAAATAAATTAAACTCATGGATGAATTAAATGAAAAGTTATTTTAATAAGGAATATGTTTTTAGATGGCTTCTATACACATGTGTGTGCATGTGTGTATACACACACAGATTCCAGAAGACTGCTTCATTAATATGGATTGAATCCATTCAAATAAGAGTATTCTGTAAACAACTGACTGGATTATGTTAATTTGTTTTCAAAATAACTCACTGCTCAGTCATATTCAAGCCTTAAAAAACAAAAAACAAAAAAAAACTTTACAAATTAATTTGCGTGCCAAAGCACATTGGTTGGCTTTTTTATTTAATTAATATTTCCAGCAATTTCTACCTTTTTATTCTTTTTCCAAAATCACTCATTTCTCTAAACAAGTGAAAGGTTTTCATGATCTATCTCTTTAATGATTTCTTTCAGATTGGAGAAGCAATAAAAAAATTCCTGGGAATTTCCCCCCTTGATGATATTTTATGTTCTGTTGAGTGTATGTGTTAATTTTCAGTCTTTTGATTGTTCAAACCAGAGTTCAAGCCACTAAGACACCTGTCCTCTATGCTCCAATAGCCCAATATTTAAAACATTATCACAGTGTGTCACAATTAAGTATTAATGCCATAATAATAAATTTAATTAGTTACTAATGATCATTAGTTGAGTAAATGAACATACAATAAGCAGTCATGTATGTAGTAACTGAGTATTTCATATTTTCAAAATATTGACTTTGTTCCACCACCCCCTGGATGAAATGGTTAGGAAGTGAACACACTTGGGGGCCAGGTGTTCTAGTCCTACCAGGCATGGCTCTATCCTGCTCTTTCTCCCAGCAGTTAAGTGTACTGACACTGGGGGACGAAGGAGAAGAGAGGCAGAGAAAAGGCCTCAAGGGTGTCATGGTGGGAAGGGCTGTCTATGTGCAAATCCTGGAGCTGAAGTGTCAGCGCTGGGAAACAAAGACAGAGACCAGGGAAGAGACACTTACAGACTAAGGAGCAAAGGGGCTGGCTGGCCCACCAACTGAAACAGAGGCTGGGCGAAGTTGGCTTTTATGTGACTCCTAAATAGAGATGTATGACAATATTAAGAACAAGGAACAGGGGGAGTAATTTAGCTACATGTACATTTACTTATCCAGACCCCTCTGACTCATTAAACACTTATAAATGTGTGAACTTGTCAGCAGCTCTTTGCTTACCACCTTTTTTGCCCCATTAGTTGCAACACTTTCTGACTAATATTTTCATTTGTAAGCATGGTACATTATGAAATTTTGGTATTGATATTTAAACAAATTAAGTTCTACTATTATGTTTGCAAAGTGTGACCCACATCGATCAACACAACAAATTACAAATGCAAAACAATACTTAAGCTCCATAATGAAAGCATTATTTTAAAATTTATCCAGTGGCAGTTACGAGTTTCTAGAGAAAAGAGAAGAATTATACATGCCTGGGAAGTGGATAAATAGTATAAGTAATTACTTATTGGAAGAGGGCTTGCCTAATGAAATGTGTGCCCCAAAGATAGGCTAATAAGCTGCCCACCAAACTGAGGAAACATTCATGCTACCAAGAAGCTGGAAGTTCCCACCTCCTAATCTGTTACCTGGGATAGTGGTTCTCTTTTGTGATGTTGAGTTCAAATAAACTGGGATTTCTGGGTCAGTGAGAGAAAGCTAGAAATTGTACATGATCTGTGTCTTTTATTTTCTTTTTTGCAATCCCTGTTCAGACACCATCCCTTGTGAGTATACTGCTCACATGAACATGGCAGTCATGTGTGGTCCCACAACACTTGATAGTTTGAAATTTTGAACTGAACAACAAATATTAATTTCATACTACCTGAGTGCCAAGCATATAGGGAAAGTAAATCAACTCAAGCCAACTAACAAACACAAAAAGACAAGCCAACAACAACTGCACAAAACATGAAGCAGCAATTCTTATCTTCAATATAGTTGCTGACATCTATGAAAAAAAGAGTGAGCAGCAAATCACCAGAGTACTGTCCATAATTCAAGTGGATGTAAGTTTTAGAGTAGTGATAGTATTCAAAATATTTAACAACCTGCATGACTGTGTGACATTAAAAAATATATGTATTTGGTCTCTATCCTTAGTTCTTGACATAAACAGGGACACAGCCACCATCTATTAAAATTGTAGATGTTTCTGTTCTGGACTGTGTGGGAAGGCGATGAGGCACCCAGCACTCCAAAATAGTGTGGTCCCAAAAGTAGCAGTAAGCAGGAAAGAAGTAAGAATAAACAGTGAGCTCTAACAAGCATGAGTCCCACACTCTGCCAGCCAAGCAGGAACTTCCAGTGGCTCTAGTGGCCATGGCAGGGACGGAGAAAAGGCAGGTCCATATGAGTTGGAAAACATCTCTTAGACTAACTGCAAAGACTCTCCAAGCCAGATTGGGGTTTTTCAGGGGCTTACTGAATATCCTATTAGTATCTGAAGGCATTCTTTTAAAGAGCTTTTCATGCCAAATCTTTTGACACTTTGACAGGCTACAAAACTCAAAGCAGCAGGACTTACAGTTGCTGCTGTTCAGGTTTCAATGCAGTAAACACATACAGTTTTACTTAGTAGACTGTAAATAGAGTTGGATGGTGTCCAGAAATTGATCAGTCTACTTTAATGGGAAAAAAATCCATAAAAACAACCTTGACATGAAATTACATCCCCTCAATGTATTTTTTAACTAAGGCATGTGTTGAGAACTTACTTTTTCAGAATATGCTATAGCAGTCATTTTCAACCTCACATTTAGAATCATATAATGTTCTTTTAAAAATGATGGTGTCTGAGTCCCACCCTACAGCTTAAAATTGTACCCCAGAGATCTGTAAGTAGACTATAAGAACTAAGTCACAAATTGAGTAAAACAGCATAATGGAAAACCATGACCAGCTTAGAGCCATCAGGACGAACTCACTGGAGCTAGATGTATAATCGACTGAACACATTGGGTACTGCGGGCATGAGAAAAGGAACGGAAGGAAGAATGGCTATTGAGCAGGCAACCACTGGGTAGGCAGCTAACTGCATCTACCATCTACCCCCAGTATCTCAAATCATTCTTAGATATTTTCAGAGTGAGATGGGAAATTTACCAGAGCATAGTTTGCAAATGATAGTATTTATTCTATCAATTCTTCTGGCACCCTTCCTGTTCGTTGTGAACACACAAAAGTAATTGACAATGGCTCAAGAAACTCTGAGATCGGATTTAATAATTTCTAAGCTTTTCCTACCTCTAAAAGCCCATAATTCAAGAAACTAAGGGAAATTTCAAAGGTGAGAATAAACAGAGCTTTCTGGTCTTGAAAATATGATAACCTTATGGGGACATAATGGACACACAGAAAACATTTGAAAATGTATCATCAAATAAAATTGATGTAGCAAAAATTAAACTTTGAATGAATGAAAAAGGAAGCTATTAAAATAACAACTGCCACCTATAATCAGATCACTGAACATATGCATAGTCCATTTCTACATCTATGAATCTGAAATGATATTTATACCATTATATTGGCCTAAGGAAAATGCATTATTCTTCGTAGTTCTTTTGGATTGTGGCATTTACAATGTGAAACACTAATCCTTCAGCACATTAATTCAAAATACATGTCAGTTTAGTAGTTACTGTGTAGAACATCTGCTACCATGTGTTAAGACTATTTAAAGATGAACTAGATGTCATCAGCCAGATCAACAACTAGTTTGAATGCAATCGCACAGCACAAATCCTGAAATGACCTCTCTGGAATAAGTGCATATTGTCACAACATATAATTCTAAGTATTCTGTTCTGCTCTCTTGGGAGATTTCTAGTCAAAATCTGCTTTCTTCTTATTCTAGTAGGTGTTTTTGCTACAAAACTTTGTCTTATGAAGCTGGTTTATAACCGGGGCGGGGGAGGGCAGTTGAAATTGCTTTCTTTCCATCCCCAGCAATTCATTCAACAAGCATCCATCAGTCACTTCCTAGGTGGCAAGAAACATGCTAAACACAGAGGGAAAAATCAAGTACGCAAGGCAGTTACGACTGTGGAGTTCCTGGGTTGTTATCATTCTGCTTTTGAGATGAACAAATTGAGACACATTAATTTACTTAGTCACACTACAAAAGAAACAAGTGTAAAGTTAGAAATTAAGCTTAGGTCTTTTACACTGAGATGCTGTTTAGACACCCATGGTGGTGTCTTGGTTATTGCACCAAGAGAGGTTTATTTGAGCTGGTCCAAACCTCAGAAAAAGATAGCCCAGTCCATATGGTCCTCTGGCTGAAAGCAGAAGAAAGTACAGTTTGCCTCCCTTATGGAGGCTGTTCAGGTTTATAAAGTGCAGGGCCATGCAGGACTTGTGGGACTGTGCTTCATGACCCCCACGGGGAGAGGTCTGAGCACTGAGTATCTTGTGCTGGAACAACACAGAGCCTAGAGTGAGGCTTCCCCACAGCTCAGGGCCTGTGCCAGCAGAGCCGGGCCTGCTGTGTGGATGTCCTACCCCAACAGGACCTCTAATGCTCTGCTGTGTGACACAGTGACCATATGCTAAGGAGCACTCCTGCTCTAAGGGGAGCCAGGTTGTCAAAGATGTCTCAAAAGGCAGGCAAATGCAAGCATCCCTTCTACTCTTCCTGATCTATCAGAAGCAGCCTTGCCAGATGGCATGTCCTCCTCCTGTGAGCATACTCTGATAACAGAAAACAAACAGGCTGAAACACTAACAACTCTATCCCCTCTATCAGTACCGCTCTGCCAGTAAGATAGGAATTAATGACCAAGGGAAGAAGTCCAAAGAGAGGGCAAGGAAGCCTGGGCTGAGTGTGACTGTGCCTTCCTCCAGGCTCCTTTTCCTTAGGTAAGCTTGTGTTACATTTTGCATGGTCTATTATAATTATCTGTTGAGTAATCTCTCTGTCCAATAGAGTTAAAGCTTCTTAGTGACAATGACTTTCATGGTCACAGTTTGTTTTGGCTCAATGGCTGCCATAGAATGACAGCTCAACACATATCTGCTTTGCTGTTTTTAATAATAATGTTATAATGAATACTTACTAGAATGACTATTAAATAAGGACTATAAAACTTTCACAGTAGGAGGCCCTGAGATCCCAGGAACAGCTCCTTCTTATGCAGGAATTCATATAAATTACACATCATCACATGGGTAATGACCAAATGGCTGCTCGTCTCTATAGCAACATTCCCTGGTGCCAGCTGTACTTCCAGGCAGTAGAGAAAACAACTGTGAGCCCAGTTCCAGATCAAAGAAATTTCTAGAAATAAAGGGAGGGCTACTATTTTACTTATGTCTGACCAATGAGTTTATCCATAATAGTTCACGAGAATCAATTTTCAAATAATTTGAAGATGGTAAAAAAGTCCAAGTGCTGATAATTTCTAAGGACTAGCATATTATATTATCAAATGTAATTCTGTATAAATTTCATAGCATTATAAAAGCAATAATATGTAATTGTGAATTAATATGAAGCATTGCCATGTTCATTGGTATACTAGTGACATACTATGCCTCAAAGATGCTGAAAATAAAAGTCACTTATAGCAAAGAATAGCATGTGAATGGACTGGTAAAATGAAATCAGCCAATACATGACCTTAGCATTCTTACAAGTGCTCCTGCTGTAACAGTGTGCACCAGGAAGACTATAGACATAAAATATATCTAGTATTTCTCTCATCATTTAATGCATTTAGTGGAGAGTTGAAAATTAGTTTTAGCTTTGGATTTAGCTACCCTTACATAAGCCAAGTAACTATTACGCTTACTCGCACTTAATTTACTCCTTTGTTAAATTAGGGTATGTCACATATTAATGATGATTATTGGGTATATACGGAGTTATTGTCCAAGTCTCTAGCAAACTATTAGCTTTCATAACAATTACATTCTATCAGTTATAGGAGTTATCACCACCACCATCATTATCATCCTCATCATCTTTTGATGGAACAGCACAGTCAAGCTGGTTAAGACCTCATGAGACTTATCTAATTCAAACTCTTTTTCCTCCCTAGACGACACATTGTTAACTAATGTATTACCAAAGTCACCCAACCAATCAGAGAGAAAAATGAAAACAGGAATGCATCCTAACACCAAGCCTAGAGCTTTTTCACCCAACTATTAAATAATATAAAATGTTTTTAGGTTACTAAGGGGGACTTTATCTCTTAGCATCTCTCTTGCCAAGTTCCTACAACAACGCTTCCCATACCTCAGGGTGTTCTGTCAGAAAGGAAGTGACAACAGGCACTGAAAACTTCTGATATTCTTTTCCTGACATTCACTCATTCTGAGATGTTTCCTTTACAAAGTCATAGTGACAAAATACAGTGTGTTTTTTTAAATATGTTAAGTATTTATGAACTGTTTCTAAGAAGACATGTCTAGGTAGATTTGAAAAACATTATAAAAAGGCTTGAATGTGTAAAAATAGATCCCTACCTGATGACAACCTATTAAGTTTCAGCCCCAAACTTGTCCTTCTATATTTACCTTCAAACTGCTAGGGTGAGAAGCCTGCAAACTACAGTTTTCAAGCTTCCTTGCTAGCAAGTATCTGGTTATATTCTATTACTTAGAAGTACTTATGCCAAAATGGAAATCAGTAAAAAGGTACATATTCTGCTTCTAGCAAACCCTCCCATAGGGGCAGCAACAGCAGCCTAATGTATAAACTATGCCACAAAGATGCTGAAAATAAAAGCATCTTATTTTAGTTAAGCAGCAGCCCAAGTTCTACAGATGAAGCATTTCAGAAGCAGCAACTGGCAGTTCTATCAAATGCAGAGACAGCAGCTCCTGCTCACAGCCGCCAGCCATGGTTTCAGTGGCACTGAGGGGAGCTCTTCTAGCAGCCTTCGTGGCAAGACTGCTCTGATGGGCAATCAGCCCAGAGATGGTAGCATCTTCCTGACATGTGAGCGATGCCTTCTTCTACTTTACCTTCTCTAGTTCTTCTAACACTTTTGTAAACTTTCCTACTAAAAATCCTTCCTCTGACTTAAATGCCTGATTGGTGTTGATTTTCCTACTGAACAATGACTGGTAGATACATTTTACAATGACTCTCCAAACCATATTGTTATTTCCATGTCACAGATGAGGATAATGATGCTTTGAAAATTTAAGTGACATGCTCAGGATAATTGGACTATCAAATAACTAGGCTTGGAACTTTATTTCTATTGGGCTCAGATACCCTGATTACTCAATTCTAAAAACTATCTAAGCGTGTTATGAAAATTTTAAATGTATTTTAAATTTGAAAGAATGCATGGTAAATTTATAAAACTTGGGAAAGTAAAAGAAATAAACATTGCCTTTTAAGTCCCCAAATGAATTGAACAGCACTCTGATCATTCTCCATGGAATTTGATGTAACATATAATGCAATATGTATCACATATACTGTCATATACATCAGCAGAGGGTAAGAGAGGGTAAATTTTGAGGCATTCATCAGTTTTCATTTGATGTCCAGTGGGAAAATACTATCAGCAATGAAAAGAGACAATTACAGAAAGGGGGAGAAATATATATATATATATATATATATATATATATATATATATATATATATATATATCTCCACTGAGCCACACCAGCCAGGGCTGATATATCTATTTAGTTCATCACTCATTCTGGGTCTAGCTCTGTGCTCGATACATATTGGGAGCTTAACATTTGTTGGATGAATGTCTAGAGAGGGAGGGCTATGCTTGATCAGCTTTCAGTAAGAATCCAGGAAGACCTGCTGAAGAACCTTTCCTCTGGAGGCCTTCCGTGAGTTATTTATCAGTGCTGATGGCATCAGTGGAAATCCTTGCAGTCAGAGCTACAGTATCTATATGTTTATTCTGTCTATCTAACCCTGGCTGGTTTGGCTCAGTGGATTGAGCGTCGGCCTGCGAGCTAAGTGTCGCTGGTTCGATCTTCCAGTCAGGGCACATCAGAGAAGGAAAACTCTGATTCCAAAAAATCTCCGCTGCCTTGCGGCATACCTCTTCAGGGGAAAGGCTAAGGGAGTAAACCCCGACAGAAAATCCGGAGCCGGAGTCCCTAAGGCGGTTTGACGTTGTAGTCAACACCGGCAACTCCTGCGGCGCACCTGGAGCCAAGCTGTATTGACTCCGTCTTTCCCTTGGATCCTTCAGCTGCGAAGAGAGGGGGGGTCTGCTGCATGGGCAACAGCAGACCCTCCATATCACCCTGCCCAGGCTCTGTAGCTTCAGCTTCACTGGAGAGGACACTCCAGCGTCATCGCAAGATGTCGATTCAACACGGAAGGAGACAGATACCGTGTCACTCCCGAGTCGGACTGCACAGCCATTCTCGGCAGTGCAGATAGACTCTTAAGAAGCTACACCATCGTCTCTCGAGACGGACGGCTGCTGACTATATATATATATATGAGAGAGAGAGGCACAGAGGTGAAAAGCAAATAAATTACCACTTTGAGATATAAAACTATATTACAAAACTATATTTTACAAAGGTAAATGGAATGATATAGTCAAACTCTGTATCTGACACAATTGGTGTCCCTTCACCTTGCCTCTGGATGACACTTGTCTCAGGCTCTGTTCATACAGACTCCCACCTTCCACCACTGCCTCCTCAGCAAATTACTCCTTGCTTGGACAAACCCCTGGGTAAGTGTCAGGTTCCAGAACAGCCCTCACCATGCTTCTGCTAGTTTTGCCTTGGGTTCTGTTCTCCAGAGCATCATGAGTAAAACATTGGGCAAAGGAAATCATTCTTAATGAAAATTTTACCTATATTAATTAAGTTATTATACTTGTGGTAAAATTTATACCACATGATTTTTATTAGATTTAATATGTGACTATACATTTTAAAATTTATCAAAAGTTTGAAATCAATCTACACAATATGTTTATGCTTAACATACAATTTTGGATCATTGTTTTTCTACTATTAATTATTAGAAGATATTGTCTTTGCTTTTTGTTCCATTGATCAAGCCTTGATTTTCTTTATTTTTTATGTGAAGCCAAATCTTACACTCTCCATTTCTTCCACCTCCAATTAAAACATCAGTCCTATAGCAATCATCCATTTTTCAACAATTCACTTTATTATGCTCTTTCAGAGATGATGCAGCAGAACTTCTTACCTCCCCAAAACTCTTGACCTCAAAAAAATCATGCAGAATTTCAATGTAACTTACTGCTTATTATAACTTAACTGGTTGAATGTACTAAGTATAGGGAAAGAATTAGAGAAATAAATAGTATTGTTTAAAAAATATGATAAGTAAACCCCAATGGCTCAAAGAAACTGGAATTCTTTAATTTGAACAAGAATGGGAAAGATACTGGGAAATATCAGGGACTGTACACCATTCTGAGATTTTCATTGATGTTGCTTAGATGTTTACAACTTCTTAAAAACTATAATTCAGCCAACATCAGAAGATAGCAGTTCTTTAAAACTTTTGATACTATCTTATATTTGCCTCTGTAATGATATAAAATAGGAGACTGTATGAGGTTTGTCCAGAGAAACTCCAACCATTGTTAATATAACGAGAACGGTTTGCTTGATATTGATGTAACCTGGCAGCAAAGGAGAATGGACTGTAATGTGCATGTGTGAATAATGACAACTTCACTGTACTAGTCAGTGGGGGGTGATAGATACCTTTGAGTGACCATGTATATTGTGTGGTCATTGCATTCAAAATGACTGAGCAAGTAGAATATGAATCTGCATAAAATCTTGCACTAAGCTTGAACATTCCTCCACAGAAACTATTCAGATGATTCAAAAGGCAGCACCTATGAGCAACTGGCCATTGGTAGCTTCATTACGACAATGTGCCTGCTCATGCATCATGTCTTGTGCAGAAATTTTTGGCGAAACATCAAATCACCCACATCACTCAGCCCCTCTACAGCCCAGATTTGGTGCCCTGTGACTTCTGGCTTTTCCCAAAACTACAATCACCTTTGAAAGGGAAGAGATTTCAGACCATCATTGAGATTCAGGAAAATATGACTGGGCAGCTGATGTCAACTGAGAGAACTGTGTGAGGTCCCCAGGTGCCTACTTTCAAGGGTACTGAGAGGTCATTGTCCTATGCGCAATGTTTCTTATATCTTGTATTTTCTTCAATAAATGTCTCTATTTTTCATATTATATGGCTGGATACCTTCTGGACAGACCTTATATATAATGGTGACTATTCCAGACTGCTTGAATATGACTCCTGGCTTCACAGTTTAGTAGCAGGATGATTTTAGGAAAGTCACTTTTACTGCTGATCATTAGTTTACTTATCTAAAATAAGGACAGTAATACTGGCTTGTAGAAATTCTTTGAAAACAATGAATTACTACATGTAAAGGATTTATAATTATGCCTGCACTAAATTAATCTTTGTATACATGGTATCTTTTATCATAGGCATTTCCAGGTATTTTAAAACTCTCTAAGGTTCACTTAAAGTAAAGAAACTTGTATAATACATACAATTTTATGAATGATTTATGAAAACACTTAAAATAAAATGAAAGCATTTTATTTCCAATAATGCCTTGATGAGAGAGCTGGCTGATTATACTTCTGCAGACAAGTTTAAAATTGGTCAAAATAATTTAAAATTATCATTTCATGACATTGAAAAATGACCAAAGGAGGTGATGAGAATTATTTATTTGTGATACACTGCTAGTTCATCCATAAGAATGGTGACTTTGTGGCCATCTTGCTGTACAAATTCACTTTCCTCCACTCAAGTGGCAAAATCCCTTAGCTCTACAAACTGCTGTTTGCAGGCTTGGCTCAGAGCAGGTGGCAAAGAAATTAGACATTTAACTGAGAAATTGTGATAGTGAGGGAGATGTAGAAACACTGAAATGATAAATTATCTGTATATCACTGGCTTAGTCTTAAACTACACCTGTAGGTAGAACACCAGGGATTCAGATGAAAGTTGAAAGTCTTGAAGAATTGAAGATTTGCCATCCCTTTGAGTCCATTTCTCAACCAACACACAGCTCAGGTGACAGAAGATGGAACCTTATTGGCCTGGGGTGTGTGAACATAACCTTTGCATATGTCACTGGCCAACCATGAAACTCTATAAGGGGACCAGGCTATCAAACACTGAACAGATATATCATGTACTGCACATTGCAGGGAAGACATATTTTTCAGTTTAAGTCCAAGAATTCAATTGCCTGTTAAAATAGTATGATCATCAGAAAGAAAAAAAAAAAAAAAAAAAAAAAACCTGACAAAAAAGTAACCATGACAAATCAGCTACATTATCCAATTTCTCATGGTCAATTTTACTAGATATGCAAAGAAACAGGTAAGTTACCAATGCATAGGGATAAAACAGTCAATAAAAATTGACCCAGAATAAATCTAGCAGACAAACTACAAAGTATCTAATGTAAGTATGCTAACATGTAAGGTCAATATATTCAAAGGATAATATGTTCTAAGAATTTAAAAATATGGAAATAACGAACAAATTAGTCTGAAGATAGGTCAATACTCAGTCCAAAGAACAGAGAGAAAAAAAGTTTATCAGAATAAATGGAGCTTCAGAGATCTGTACTATGATATCAAGCGTTACAATACTTAACAGTCTCAGGTGAAGATTAGAAAGGAAAATATTTTAACAAATAATGACCAAAATCTCCCAAATAAGTGAAAAATATTAACTATACATCCAAGAGGCTCAAGAAACCCCAAACTGTATAAACACAAATGAGACTGCACCTAGACATATGATAGCCTATTGCTGATAGCCAAAAATAAAGAGAAAATCTTGAAAGCAGCAAGAGTAAAATGACAAATCATATAAAAAGGAAAAGTGTGTGATTAATGACAGAATTCTCTTAAGAAACAGTGGAACCCAGACACATTGGAATACCATTTGAACCACTGAGAGAAAAAATAATCAACAAAGAATTCTATATCCAGAAAAATCATTCTTCAAAAATGAAGGTGAAATAAAGAATTTCCCAAAATAAAGAAAACCAAAAAGAATTTGTTGCTAGAAGAACTGTACTATAAAACATGCTAAAAAAAAAGACATTTAGGCAGAAGAAAAATAAATCAAAATGGTACCTTAGCTACACTGCAAGTAATGAAGAACACCAGAAATCATAAATATGGGGTAAATATATAAAATACACAAACACAAACACGTTGTTTCTCTTAACCTCTTTAATACTTACAGTTGTGTAAAGTAGAATTTTAAACACTATTATATGCAGGTTTATAATGCATCAAGATGTAATATACTTGACATTAACATAAAAAGGATAGGGGAATGGAGATACATTTAGGCAAATTTTCTATATTTTATCAGAAGTCAGTGTTAATTTATATTATATTATAAAAATTAAAGATGATATTATAATTCCTAGAGAAAGCACTTTAAAAAGAGTAAAGAGATATAGGTAAAAAGTCAACAGAGAGAGTGAAATGGCTATTAGAATACATAAAGTAGGACAGAAAGGAAAAATAGAGGAATAAAAATAAATGAGAGAATAAGAAAACACGTAGTCAAATACCATATCTAAATCCAACAATATGAATTATTATATCAAATGTGAAATTACTAAATACATAAAACAGTAAATAATTTCACACTGGTAAGAAACAAACTCCGACTATATAATGTCTACAGCAAACAATTTAAATTCAAAGGCATAAACAGGTTGAAAAAGAAGGAATGGAAAAAGTTAAATGAACCAACCAATAAATAAAAGCAAGCGTGGACTTCCTGCCTAGATGGAGGTGTAGACAGACACACTGCATCTCCCTCCACAACTAAGAAGGAGTACAACTACCTCAAAACTGGAAACAACCAGAAGTTCCAGAACATCAAACTGCATGGAAGTCCAGCAAACAAAGATATAAAGAAGAAATACTCATCCAGACAGGTAGGAGGGGCAGAGCCAAGGCGGAGAGGATGCTGTGAGGTGGTGGCAGCAGCTGTGGCAGTGGGCAGGCCATCGGAAAGTGCAGTCACATGTTTTAAAAAGTCAGAAGGGACGCCTGGGGAGCATTCCCAGCTCCTCAGCAGACCTTGCAGCTCATGCTCATGGTCCCAGCACAGGGGAAAATCAAGCCTCATTGCTTCTGACTGTGCAAACCAGTGGGGGTTGGGGCGGAGGAAAAAACTGCTGGTCTCAGCAGAGTCCGCTTGTTTAAAGGGCCCCACAGTCCTAAAACATCCACAGACCCACCCACTTTAGGAACAACAGCCAGGGCAGCAGCTAAAAGAGCGCCAGTCCAGTGCAGAGGTGGGAGAAGTGCCTGGAAAAGGGGCAAGTGCTGGGCAGGTGGCATTGTTCCCTCTTGGAACCACCCCCCCCCGCCCCACAGAGCCACAACCTGGTGAAACAAGTCGCCCTGTACCGATGAATCCCTAAGTCTCTGCCCCTTACAACGTAATAGGAGTGACAGCTCTACCTGGGACAAGGAGGCAAACAAACACAGGAGCCTGTCAGAATGAGGAGACAGAAAAGTATGGCCCAAAAGGGGAAACGGATCAAGGTCCCAGTGGGAGAACTAAGCGATGAGGAGATAGCCAGCCTAACAGATGAGGAGATAAATAAGCTAACAGACACAGAATTCAAAACACTGGTGATAAAGATGCTCACAGGCTTGACAGATATGCTTGAGTATGGCAGATGCATAAGAGAAGAAGTGAAGGCTATGCTAAGTGAAACGAAGGAAAAGCCACACAAAACCAGTGGTGAAGGGAAGGAAACCGGGGTTCAAATCAATGACTTGGAATGCAAGGAAGAAAAAAATCAGTCAACCAGTGCAGAATGAGGAAGCAAGAATTGCATAAACTGAGGAAAACTTCCCAAATTTTGTGAAGGAGATGGACATACAGGCCCGGGAAGCATGGAGGGTCCTGGTCCAGCTGGACCCAGAGGGGACCACACAGGACACATCATGATTGAGATGCCAAAGGTGAAAGATAAAGACAGAGTCCTGGGGGCAGCAAGAGAGAGGCAGAGAGTTGCCTACAGGGGGGCGCCTTTAGGACTATCAGCTGATTTCTCAGAGGACACTTCGTAGGCAGGAAGGGACTGGCAAGCAGTATTCAATGTGATGAAAAGCAACCTGCAACAAGGATTACTCTATCCAGCAAAGCTGTCATTTGGAATGGAAGGGCCAATGAAGTGCTTCCCAGACAAGTAAAGCTAAAGGAGTTCATCATCACCAAGCCATTATTATATGAAATGTCAAAGGGACTTACTTAAGAAAAAGAAGATCAAACTATGAACACTAAAATGACAACATACCCACAACTACCAACAACTGAATCTAAAAAATAAAAACAAAATCCAACTAAGCAAAGCAGAATAGGAACAGAATCATAGGTATGGGGATTATTTGGAGGGTTATCAGCTGGGAGGGGGGAGGGTAAAAATGGGGAAATGGTGCAGTGATTAAGAAGCATAATCGGTTAGTACAAAACAGACAGGGGAAAGTTAAGAATAATATGGGAAAGGGTGAAGCCAAAGAACTTATATGCACTACCCATGGACATGAACTAAGGGGGAGGGGTATGACTTCTGGAGGGAAGGGGGGTACTGGGCAGAGGGGAGCAAAAGGGAAAAATTTGGAATTACTCTAACAACATAATAAAATATATTTTAAATTTTTTTTAAAAAAAGCAAGCCTGAATTTCTATACTAATTCCAGCCAAATAGATTTCAAGAAAAGAAATATTACTAAAGATAGGGATATCATATTTAATTATAAAATAAATCATAAGCCTAAAACAAGTAAAAAAGTGTGAGCACCTAACCACAGGATTGATGCAAATGGTTATCACAAAAAATTTTGAGAATAACGGAAGTGTTTTACAACTGGATTTTAAGAACAGCCAAAACTCTTACTGTGCACTTAGAATGGCTGGATTTTTTTGTACATAAATAAAGCTACACAAAATAAAATTAAAAAAGAAAAACATACAGAAAAAGAAAGATGACCTTTTAGTATATGAGGCTGTCACAGGGCTGTAGGGCCCTGGGCAAATACTTTTGGTGATGTTTCTGTCCATATAAGTAATGTGAGTCCTCCAAAATCAACATCAGCACTTTTTGGCAGCCTTATCTCATATGATCCTGAAAATAAATACAGTATTTCCTCACTTATCGCAGGTACTATGTTCTAGATGCCCCCGCAGAGTAGGAACCTTACATTTATTCTACACTCTTAAACCTACGTAACTTTAACATATGTATACCAGTCCACAAAATCCTGCGATTTAGTGAAAAATCCGCGATAAATAATTAAATATAATATTTTAAAAAATCCTGCGATACAGTGAGGCCGCGATAAGTGAACCGCGATATAGAGAGGGACTACCATATTGATGTGGTTGAGGAGAATGAGTCGCTTGCCAGGTTGCCTTTTGGGAACCAGGGCCTAGCAAGGGTAACCCAGGAGAGTGGCAAGTCCTGGGACCTCTTAGTTAACCACACATGGAATAGCATGTCAATGATCTCCCTGACACGCAAAACAAGGCAGGCTCCCATGTAGACCCAGGTCTAAATCCAACTCAGGACCCCACCCAGAAGATACTGCTGGTCCTGGGTGATTCTAGGCACAGGGTATTTTCTAACAAGGAAGGTATTCCAAAATTCAAAGTCCCTCAGGAAGGGCCAGAGGCCCCACTTGCCCAGGACTCAGGACATTACTGAGACTACATTTATGCCTGTAAATTCAGTTGAACTGAATTCACTTTAAAAAATAATTTCTTTCTAACAACTGAAATGAAACCTCAGTTCAACTGGCCAGTTTTCACATAACATTTTAGACAATCTAATTATCATTTAACAAATACAGTGACTATTGTATGCCAGTCACTATTTTAATTGGTTAGTAAATATGAACTTATTTCATTATTATAAAGACCTCATGAAATTGATGCTATCTCTATTTTTTCTCATTTTAAAGATGAGAAAACTGATGCACATAAAAGTTAAGTAACCTGTTCATGTTTATACAGCCACTTAGTAGTAACAGGACTTAATCTCAGGGAGCCTGGTTCAACAATACATGCTCTTCATCATTGTTATATTATTTAGCTTAGAGCTACAGAAAATGTATTGATTGGAGAAATGCTTTTAGAGCAAGTAATCTTTCTAAAAAGTCTATTTCATCCAACACAGGAAGGAAGGAAGGAAGGAATGAACGAAGGAAGGAAGGAAGGAAGGAAGGAAGGAAGGAAGGAAGGAAGAAAGAAAGAAAGAAGGAAAGGAAGGAAGAAAGAAAGAGAGAAAGAAAGGAAGGAAGGAAGGAAGGAAGGAAGGAAGGAAGGAAGAAAAGAAAGGTGGGAAAGAGGGAGGGAGGGAGGG
This sequence comes from Furipterus horrens, assembly GCF_987537825.1. Classification (NCBI taxonomy): domain Eukaryota; kingdom Metazoa; phylum Chordata; class Mammalia; order Chiroptera; family Furipteridae; genus Furipterus; species Furipterus horrens. The sequence continues at coordinate 134,321,911 of NW_028327171.1, read as the reverse complement.
AAGGAAGAAAAGAGAGGAAGAAAGAAAAGATGGAGGAAAAAGGAGGAACAGAGGGAAGGAAAGAAAATAGATTTGAATATAGAAAGAAGAATTCAGATTTGAAATTAATTTCCTATTTGAAGAGAATTATTATAACTTTTCAAAGCTTTATTCCCATTCATTACCTATTTCAGGCCCTTATTAAAGCCACAAGGGACAACATGGTGATTTATGACTTCATGGAGTTTAAGTCAACTTCCTAAAGTGGCAATGCTAGGTAGTAACAGAGAATTTCTGACTCTGGGCCTCTCTGAGCTTATTCCAATCAAACCTCACTCCAGAATTTTCAAATCACTGAACTCCAAAGACAACGGAATTTGTTACTGAGAGGGAGAGACAGTGGACTTCCCGGTATGATTTATATTCTGAAAATCCCAAACCCATAATGTGTGATTGAAGTTTGACAGCCCTGGGGCTGGCAATTCTTGGACTTTGTGTGGGAAGTAGCTCTATTTTCAGAGGTTTGGAGAAAAGCCTGAAGGTAGAATTGTTACTTTGTGGCACAGGAGCGAAACCCATTTGTAATTTCCTTCCCCTTGCTAGCTGTCATTGTCAAATGATGGTTGACAATCAGGCCAGATTTTGGATGAATGAGAATACTCTCTTCCTGGAGGGGTTATCTATTTTTCTTTCAAGGATGTAATTATGAATTGTACTGCCCCTTCAAATACCTGCAAGCAAGCACCTGGAGTCACCTACTGAGTTTGCATTGTTATACTAAAGTAAACACGGCTTTCTTCTGAAAACATCGATTATGTGATTGTTATTTCTTGCAAGCCTCTGGAGATGAGTGTGTCTGCTGAGTGAAAGGTTGTCAATTCACCTTTCTTTAAATTTGCTGTTCAGGACTCCTTTCTGATTCATCTATTTTTACTATGAGCGGCCTCCTGAGCCTAGGAGCCAGCCAGTCTTGCAATAGCTTCCAGGACATTCCCAGACAACAAAGGCTTAAAATTCATTACCACTGAACCAGGTTTCCATCAAGAGGTCACCACAAAGCTTGAAAAAACACAAAGAGAAAGAGTTCTCAAGAGAAAGACGTTCACTCTAAAAGCTTTTGTGTGGTAAATGCTAATGGACAGGCCTGTTTGTGGGCTTTCTTGAATCACCCTCCTGAATATTTACCCAAGACTCTGTCATCCCTTTACTCTCCACAGAACAGTGTGTGAGAAAAGTACAGAAAGTCAAAGGTCAGTAGATTCAGTCTTCTTGGGGCAATAATAGGGTGACTTTAATTAGCTGATACTAGTTTAGACTTACAGATTAAAACATGTTTTTATTCAGCAATACTAAAAATAAAGCATGAGTAGGGAAGAAAATGCTTATTTGGACTACAAAATTGTTTTCCCAAGGGCACAGCAATTCTTCGGAGTAAGTCCCTTCAGGTGTAAGCAATAACGTGTATGATAAAGAGGACTTCTATGCCCATAAATCACTTCTGTAACGAAGCCGCAGGCTATATTAACCATGGTTCTGGTTTCCTGTGAATTTAATATTTCAACATCTGCCTGACATGCATATGCCAGGCATTCCTTGTTTTGGACAACCTGATAATATGCCTGAGTCAGTTCACCATGACCTCCTGCCTCCTGCATCTAACCCAGCCACTGCTCAGGAGGGATTCTCTTTGGGGGCTGTGAATTTCAAATGCAAACCTATCAATCTAGAGCCCATATCCCAACCACCTCCTTGATAAGGCTCTTGTACTCCAGACCACTATCCACCTGCCCCAATCACCCAGGGCCAGGAAACAGACAATGAAAGAGAGACCCCCATGTCCCAGAGCCTGCTGAACTGGTTCCAACTAACCAGTCCCAAGCCTGCTTACCCTGCCTCACTCATTCCTTCCTGCGGATATCACAATGAAGGCTCTAGCCACAGTCTTCCCACCCCCGCCCCACCTCCTGCCACCCTTAGTGCTTTTTGGTATGCACATGCACTTGCACTTGGCAGTAACAAACTATCATTTTAACGGCAGGCATCTCTTGATCTTTTGGCCTTACTGTACTCCAATTTCCCATTAATTCACTATATTTTAAAACATTAGCTATTTATCATGCAAGGTTACCATACCTTGTATTCAAAACCTTATCCCAGAAAGCTATTCACATGTTTTTGGTCCCTGGATGATCATGTGACACAGAGCAGCCCTCTATAGAGTGGACAGCAGCCTGTAAGTTGGTCTGGTACAAAAGTTCTATGGAACTGGACTTCCCTAACTGCAAGTAAATGGAGGAGAAATGGATCCACTAAGGTAGACCAATCAATACTGAGTGCTCTCCACCACTGCAACCTAATGTGTGGTCCTTGGACCAGTGCCGTGAGCAGCTCCTGGGATATGGTCAGAGCTGTAGACACTCAGGTCCCTCTGAAGACCTACTGAGCCAGAATCTGCATTTCAACAAAAGTCTGTGATTTATATGCTCCTTAAGGTCTGAAACAGATCACTTGTGGTGGTCATGAGAATGACTTTCTCAGTACCACACACTGCTGAACTCTGAAATCCTTTCATGTGTTTGCACCCAGGCTAAGCTTCCCATGGGCTGCTGCCAGCCTGGTAGTGATTGCAGGGGGGATACCAAGCAAGTCCATTCTTTGGAAATGTGGGACTCCCCTGACAGGTGATTTTGGCTCAAGGAATCTCATGACCTTGCTGAATTTCCCATAACGCTGCTTTCTAAGACGTTTGCACCAACCATCGTCCCTCTCTCCTTTGCTCAGGGTCAGACCTGCATTGTTGTCCACTGGCTCTCCCACACCATTGCATTTTCCTTCGCGGGCATAAAAAACAAAACAAAACACACACACACTGGTTGAGTTGCAGTTACACAAATATAGGTATACATCTTGCCCACCAGCCAAGCAGCAGTCTCATATACCTGCTCTTGAAGTTAAGATGTAAGACTGAAAAAAAAAAAAAAAAGATGTAAGACTGAATATGTGATAGACGTTGGACACTGGGTGATTATATGGAAAAGACAAAAACAAGCAGTTTACCAGATCTGTAGTGAGGATCTAAATTTTGTTTGACTCAATTGTATTTGTATTATAGCAATAGCTATCTTAGGTTAAGATAGTAAAGTATCTTCATTTAATAGGCAGGTGTTGGGATTGTTGCTGTTACGTGGGGCAAACTCATGAAAAAAAAAAGCCTACATGGATTAGAAGAGAAGGAAATAATCTAACACTAAGCCAGGATTCTACTCTTCCAGCAGTTTAATAAGAGTTGAAGGAGAATAGGTAGGCCTTAGCTTAGATGTTATAATGACTATTACCTTCTAAAAAATACACAGAAAAAAAGATTTTTTTCCAATTACATTGTATCCCATGTATGAACATACATACTTTGCATGAATTTCTTCAGTACTCAAAGAAAAGTATAAATTCAACTCATCATCCTGAAAATAAACATTGTAAACCATGACCCAAGGAGTCAGAGATTTTGCACAGGGCTGAGACTGACCAAAAGTGGTCTTCAAAGTAAGAGGAATTTGAAGGTGGGGTTTGTTCAGAATCATAAAGGTGGCAATCACTGCACTGGTGAATCATCCAAAGGGTCTCATTTTCTCTTTTCTGTGCTCTGGAAGTAGGTGGCATGTCCATTTAATAGGGAAGGAAACCAGGGTTCACGGAGGTTATGTAACTTGAGTGAAAACTATCCATCAAGCAAGTAAGTAATCTGAGCCCTGGCCAGTGTGGCTCAGTGTTAGAGCATCATCCCATACACCAAAAGGTTGTGGTTTTGATCCTTTGTCTGGGTACATACAATCTCCAATCAGGAAGTGTACAGGAGACAACCAATCATTCTTTCTCTCTCCCATTGATGTCTCTGTCTCTCTCCCTCCCCTCTTCCCCTCTCTTTCTAAAGCAACGGGGGAAAACATGTCCTCAGGTGAGAATTAAAAAAGTGAAAAAAAAAGTCATCTGGAATTTGAAAGCAGGTCTGTTCTGTATAAAGCTCAGTTCCATTCATATTACTCTCCAGCTTATTGCTTAATACTCTTACCAAAAGAAAGACATAAAGTTGTATAAGTATAGTATCTTCATGTACAGCAATGTAGAATTTTCAAAATACTTTCACATGTCTCTGTCCCCCAACAAATAGCATGTTTATTAGTACTGAGTATGGTGACAAGTTTAAAATAAAAAATGTCTCTAATTTTCAGCCATACTCCAGGGACAGAAACAAGAGTGATGGTGACTGGAGAAGATCACAAGGAAATCTTTTTGAGTGGAATATATTGATTAGGGTGGTAAAAATGTACTTTGTTTTGACTGGAATGACAGTCACACAAGTGTACATATTTGTCACTCACCATTGAATGGGACACTTAGAAACACATTATACCATATATAAATTAAATCTCAATGAAGATGATTTTATGAATAAAAGCATGTTTTGGGGTTATAGTAATAGTATGTTCACAGATTATATTTTCCCTTTAGATGCATAACATTCTGCAAATAGAATAATAGAATGAAGTTTTTGCTTAAAAATATACAGTTTCCCCTGTTGCTTCTTTGGAAATAGTTTTTACTGTTTATAGCCTATTTTATATACATTCTCATCGTATAAAAATTACACAGAGAAAAGATTTTTCCCAATTATATTCTATATTCTAATATATTTTTCATAATTTTCTATAGTACTCTAAGAATATAAATTCACCAGCCTTGACTCATGGAGGCAGAGATATCATATGGGGCAGAAATTGACCAGGAGTCTTCAAAGTAAGGCTAATTTGAGTACAAGATATGTCAGCACTGGGTTAATCAAAGGGAAGATTGTCCCAAGGAATAAAAAGCCAATTAATTTAAATGCATCCAGATAATACTTATTGCAGTCATAATAAAAAAGATTAGCTCCCCCGAATCAGCTGGTTTCACCACATTTCAGTCTTTTTTTTATATATATATTTAAAAAAACTACATCTTTCTATTTTTTTTAAATTATTTATTTGTTTGTTTATTTATTTATTTTTAGAGAGAGGGGAAAGGAGAAAGAAAGGGAGAGAAACATCACTGTGTGGTTGCCTCTCACTCGCGCCCCCAACTGGGGACCTGACGTGCAACCTAATCATGTGCCCTGACTGGGAATCGAACCAGCGACACTTGGCTCGCAGGCCGACACTCAATCCACTGAGCCGCTGCAGCCAGGGCTACATTTCAGTCTTAATCTGCAAGAACAGTAGTTGAAACAAAAGCATTTACTTAATACCAAGGGTCAAGTATAGTAAGAAGCTACATTGTATTCACTTTGCCCTGGAGGTTTCATTAATAGAATCAATGTATGTCCCTTAAAATGTGGAACTTTCTTTCTTTTTTTCTTTCTTCCTTTCTTTCTGTCTGTCTTAGTGGCTATATTTCTGTCTCTTTGTCTCTCTCTATAGGGGTATATATGTACACAAACACAGATACACACATGTATGCATGCATGTATCTATTATTAAGGATTTATGTTGAACAGTCTGCCTTACTGACTTAGAGAACTGCTAAAGTGCAAAATCATTATGATGGAAGAACATTTATGTTGGAAGAATAGTAACTACAAGAATCCTGTCCCCATGCATAGAACTTCAGTTCATTATTATGGGTTTTAGTATTGAATATATTTTCAGATTATACTAAAATATTTCACTATGCATCACTTATTGGTTTGAGTTTCTTGTAGTATTTAGGCTAAGAAAAGCACTAAGAACTGACAAATCAACACTGTTAGTCTGTCCATTGACCATCAGTGCCCATTTAATCATTTCCTGTTTAAATTACTCAATTTAGCCACCACAGCTGCCAAAGCACTTCTAGTTGCATTCAGGGGAAACTCAACATTCTTCATGGAGGGAAAGCCCTCCCTAGATTTCTATAACTACCCGCACAACTAGCTGCTAAATTTAACTTACCTCTTCTCTTCTGTGCTCGAGATACTAATTTCCTTGATAAGCCTAATTAGAGGAGTAAATCATAGGCAATTTTCTCAAGAAAATCTTGAATTAAATGCAAATTACTTGAGTTGTTCTTAAAAGTACAATCATATTGGTAATGTATCAATGACCCCTTCCACTGAGTCTGGGGTGGGGGAGGTGTGACTTTAAGTTTAATTCTCCTTTAAGACAAGTTTCCCATCTTTGAAGCCACCTAAAGAGGTATTGCAAACTAGCTGGAGTGTTGGGGAGTCTTCCCCATCAGCCAAGATGGCAGCAGAGCAAGGTTCTTACATTGTGTGCATGAAAAGCTAGCAAGATCATTGGATAGAGGAAAAAGCTCACCTTCCTGCCCCCACTCTGGTACCAGATTGGGGGTGGGACCACGGGAAGGTAGACACATGTGCCACAGAAGCCAAAATGGTGCAGGAGGAGGTGATGGACCAAAACGGCCTGCCAGTTTAGCCTGAGGAAAAAGGGATTGGTTGGGACGTGGATCCACCTGAAGTGCATGAAAGTTTGGAAAGTTGATTGGTCATTTTGAGAAAGCACCTGGCCAGTCTCATGCCCAAGCTAATATAATACCAGGGGAACAAAGAGACGTGTGCTCTTTCTCGTGATCCACATTCTCATGGTGCAGTAACCTCTTCTCTCCATGGGCCATGTGGCCTCCAAGAGGGTGTCTGTCTGTCTGTCTCTCTTTCATGTCCACCTGGTGATGAACTTGCCCATGTATTTGCATGCTCTCTCACCTGGGAGGTGCCACCACTTGCTATGTGGCTCTGGTAGCCACATGTCCCCAGGCTGTGCGGGCTCCACATGCGGGTTCCAGGAGGGAGGCTGAAATGGACAACAGCCAGGAACAAGCTCAGCTACCTAGATGGGGACTAAGACTGCTTAGCAGCTGCCTGCAGACTCCAAAGGAATGTGCTTTAAAATGGAGCAGAAACTCTGGACTTTTGTCTTGGCCTCGCTGAAGACACAGTTGGGTGTTTTCCATGGCAGGAAGAGAGATGGTATTTGTGACAGGAGCTCACCATTCTCCCATGCTGTGCAGCATCTGAATAAAATTTCTTTCTCTTAGCACCAGTACCTGCCCCATGAATTTGGCCTTTATGGTGACAGGCAGATGAACCCTCATTTTTGTACAGTTACAGAATCAACTAATATAAGTAAAGCAAAATGAAATGAGAAATGGGTTTATTTTCATAGTATGTCATAGAATAAAACCCAGTCGAAAACTTTTTGCAATTGTATAGTTGGACCTTTTTAGTAAAATACCTTTACCAGATTTATTGTTTTTTTTTAAAAGATGGGTATAGAACAAGTTGATGTTAATACTGAGCTGGCTCTAATTTAGAAATGAATTCATTCAGCATTCCACTCTTACTTGCCTTGTATTTATTGCATATAAATACTTTGTGGGAAGAGAGACACCATATTCTATTAAGAGTGGTCATTCCTCCCCCCCCCCGCCCCTTTGTGGAATCTCCTCTTTTCAATACATGTAAACCCTTCAATGTTGATTAAAGAGACACATTTCTTTGTATTGGTGGTATCCAATTTCAAAAAGATAGATGTAGTGAATCCTTAGTTCTATGATTGTAGGAAAGGGTGCTAGGCAAAGCAATATAATTCCCTGATAGGACTGACATTTTGATGTAAATTTTACTATTTAGGGTGATTCTAAACGTTAAGTGTCACTGCCAAACAATTTATTCTGCCCCCCGTGTGAAGTACTAGAATGTTTAATCATATAAATCTAACGAAATTGGAAATTGTTCCTGGTTTTTCCCTTTATAACATAAAAAAAACACAAACCCTGCAAACTACAAATCTTCTACTCACAATGCATATTTTCAATAACCCTTTCTTGCACAATTATTATGTTCTAGGCTGTAGGCCAGGCTGTAACAACACCAAGCAATGGACTTATTGGATATATAATATGCACTTATCATGTGCACTAAAATGCTCAGAAATGTCTGTATTATATTTTTGTTAACATGTGTATAAATAAAATCATACATATTAATGAGTGCTTACCACATGTTAGATTCTGTATTAGGAGATGTGCACATATTTTGTTTAGTCCTCACAGAAACCCTCAGAAATATCTATTAGTATGCTCATTTTACAGATTTCAAAAGTAGCTTCAAGAACTGTGACTCAAGGTTGTGTTGGTAGTAAGTGCTAGAACTGCAAAGCAAAACATAGGTGTGCCATGTGCCTGACTAACCTCTGTTCTGCCTCGCTTGCTGTGTTGTTGTGAAAACTCTATGCCCTGCTAAAGAAGAAACTGTGGAACATTTTAAACTGAAATAAGAACTTGGTCACAAGCCTGAACATGTATAGCCACAATATCTAGATCTTTGCTATTGAGTCAGAATGACGTGTTTTAATTATCCTCATAATTGCTTTAATTTTTATTTCCCATGACAGATTTAAACATAAAGTCAAAGTTTATACTTGACTTATGTTAGATTGTCAACATTATCCCATCTTATGCACTCAGACAGGTTTTGTTATTCAACATTCAATTCTTTACTTTGAGATTTCAAAATAAGGATTTTAATTAGTTCTGTATATCACTAGTGATAAGGGATGGTTATTCAAGAAAAGAATGTTTTTAATTGGAAATGGTTTTTTTTCTGTGCTCCATGCTTAAACAGTGAGTACCTCAAAATCTACCTACTTTTGTTCATTTTTTTCTCTATGTTACCAAGGATTAGACACCACTACACTCCTTTATGTTCTTATTTTTCTTCATAAGCTGCATTCCTTTGACTTAGAATATTTTATGTTCATCCTTCCCCCTAGCATTTATATAGTTTTAATATTCTCCTCATTGGTTACAGATCATACAATATTGCCCAATGTCTTGCAATGTTTTCCTTCTCCAAGAATTTCTGCTAGTCTTCAAGTTGTCCAGGACGGGTTAGGGGAAAGGCTACACCTACTCACTTTCTTGTCACTGAACACAGTCACCACATGGTACTTCTCAGTCCATCCTCTCACTCTCCAGCTCCTTCTCCCTATTGCTAATGCGCTCTGTTCACGAAGCCACGTGAAAAATCTTTGATAATTTCATGACTCATGGAGCCCTTGGAGAGAACACTGATATCCTTTGGTAGGTATTGGTGAGAATGCAATAAATTCAATACTTGTTAGATGTTGATAACATCTGAACCATATGAAAACCCTTCAGTACTGACAGGCCAGTTGTCTTTCATTAAAATGCTGAAAGATCTTTAGTAGAAGGTGTGATGTATCTTCCAAAGCAAAACTGGAACTAGACGCAAAATTAGTGGTATAAGTTGTAAAGATAATGAAACATCAGAATGAAGAAATTGTTTTGTTGTTTATGGAGGCATTGAATATAACATATTTGTGCTTTAGCCAGATTGAAAGTGTCCGTATTATTTTTTTCTGCAGGGACCAAGATATATTAAAATGTTCTCAAAATTCAGCAAGTGGACATGTCCTTGTAATCTCCATTTTGCTGTATGTTTACCATGAAGAATTGAGACTAAAAGAGGAAATGGACTCTAGAGTAGAATATACTGAAGAAGCAAGGGTCCTCTGGACCTCACTATTACATACACATAATTAGTCCTATTACACCAATCACTGAGATTTCTTGATTGTGCTTCATCTGCTCATACCAGACCTCCACATTTACCTCTCTTCTGGAAGAGGGTCCCAGCTGACCCGAAGTTTTCTGGGAGTTCTGCACAAGTGTCCACAGAAGCTTGTGAGCCAGGCTCTCAATCACAGCCATACATGGGGGCTCCAGGACCATCTTGCCCATATTCTGTACCTGGGAAGCCACCTAAGATAGCGTCAGTACTGCCTCTGCTAGTGGTCATGGTAACAGTGCCTATGTCCATGCCAAGTGTGCAGTCTGCTTTGATCCTTGAAGCCAAACAATATGGATTCCTGGCAGAAATTGGGGCATATCCCCTTTCCCCAACACGGTGCAGCTCACTGTCATTTAGGCCCTGAGATACTTTGCTCTCTCCTAGAGATTCACAAAGGCTACCATGAACATCATTTCTTCAGATATAATGCTTATCTCTCTCTCCTCTTATAACTAGTCCAAGTGGCCAATTCCTACCTTTTATCTTTTTTATCCTTTGTCTATAACTGAATAAAGGATTTCCACAGGGGACTAAAAACTAAACTACAAACAATTAATAGCTCCCCTCCCCCCTTCTATCTATCTTCAATAATAAAATACATTGTCCTGGCTCGGTGGTTCAGTTAGCTGGAGCATCATCCTGTACACGAAAGGTCTGGGTTTGATTCTCAGTCAGGGCACATACCTAAGTTGCAGGCTTGATCCTCAATTAGGGTGTGTACATGAGGCAACTGATCTACGTTTCTCTCTCTCCCTTCCTCTCTCTCAAAAATCAATAAAACATATTCTTGTGTGAGAATTAAAAAAAAATAAATGAGATAAGATAAATAAGATAAGATATAATAAAATAAAATCCCCCCATCCAAAAGACCCAAAGAATGGTCCCTAACCAGTGAACTCTGTAAACTCTGAAGCTTAGTTTGGGATTGGTGGGACATCTTGTCATAGATGATTCAACTCAAAAATACATAAGGGAACACCTGATTTGATGTTTTCATTTAAGGATAAGAAACTGTGACCTAAGGTCTCTGTTCAGTGTCTCAGAACTACTTGGTTATGAAATCAGTTTAAATTGTCTAAATCATAATAAACTCTCTACATGTAAAATAAGATTCCACTCTCTATTTACAGAGGTGTGAAATATTGCGTTCAAGAGTCTTAAATCATCTTTTTATTCCCCATGTTTAACATGATACCTTGGCACATAGGGAGTAGGGGCTCAAAATATATGTCCTCAATTAATCTCTAGATTGATTTCATTTCATATTTATCTGAAACTACTTTAAACACCCCAAGAAATCACAAGATATATTAGTTATCATACCACCTTTTCATTTGTGGCTAAGTTCTTTAGGCCTTACATAATTCAAATTATGATGGAAGTGAAGCCAGCATTCTATGGTACAATGAGTCCTTCATGTCCAGGATTCCAAGGAGTATAAATTACCATCAAATCTTAGTTCACAACAAGAAGGTTATATTTTGCTTCATCTTGGTGGAAAATATTCCACTGAGATTTTTGAAACTTAAAAGAAAATCAGCTCTCCATGAAAACTAATATTAGTTTACTCTCTTAAAGTTGCATATTTGCAACTTTAGAAATGGAAGCCAATGAAGGAGTCATGAAACCATTCATGAACCTTTTCTGTTATGTAATAATTTCTTTATTCCATGAGGGTAATTTTAGTAAGAAGTCTCTGGCAGTGGAACAGTTATGCTGCCATTAGGGATTTTTTAAATGAGTTAATAATTTTTCTTCATATGCCAGAGGAAATTCTTCATTCAGGAACATTATTTTTCTGCTCTATTTTATCACAAGAGAGTGTATGCAATTGGTGTACTTGGAAGTAAATCCAGCTTCAAACAAGGCTAAATAAACCTGGTTAATTACACAGAGTCAAAGGAAAATTTACACAGTTTACCAACAAATGAAAAAAATATGATATGATTTAACTTATATGTGGAATCTAAAAAACAAAATATTATAAATAAAAACATAACAGAAACAAACTCATAGATACAGTGACAAATTGATGGCTTCTAGATGGGAGAGGCTGGGAAGGGCTGTGTAAAAAGGATGAAGAGATTAAGAAGTAAAAACTGCTAGTTATAAAAACAGTCAAGTGGATTTAAAGTACAGCATAGAGAATATAGTCAATAATATTGTGATATAACTATGCATGATGTCAGACCTATCAGAATAATCACTTTGTAAGTTATATAAATGTGTAATCATTACATAGTACACCTGAAACTAATTTAATATTGGATATCACCTGTAGTTTAAAAATAAAAATATTTTTAAAATTAAGTCCTCATAAAATGTTTTTATGATCTGTGATTTTTTAAGTATATTTTATTGATTATGTTATTACAGTAGTCCTAATTTTTCCCCTTTGCTCCCCTCTGCCCAGTATCCCCCCTTCCCTCCAGCAATCCCACACTCTTTAGTTCATGTCCATGGGTCATGCATATAAGTTCTATGGCTTCACGCTTTCCTACATTATTCTTAACTTTCCCCTGTCTATTTTGTACCAAACAATTAAGTCTCTTAATCTCTGCACCATTTCCCCATTTCTCCCCATTCTCCCTCCCAGCTGATAACCCTCCAAATGATTCCCCATACCTTTGGTTTGCTTAGTTGGATTTTGTTTTTATTTTTTAGATTCTCTTGTTGATAGTTGTGAGTTTGTTGTCATTTTACTGATCATAATTTTTATCTTTTTCTTAAGTAAGTCCCTTTGACATTTCATATAATAATAGCTTGGTGATGATAAGCTCCTTTAGCTTTACCTTGTCTGGGAAGCACTTCATGTGCCCTTCCATTATAAATGATAGCTTTGCTGGATAGAGTAATCTTGGTTGTAAGTCCTTGCTTTTCATCATCTTGAATACTTCTTACCAGTCCCTTCTTGCCTGCAAAGTTTCTATTGAGAAATCAGCTGATAGTCTTATAGGCACTCTTTTGTAGGTAAGTCTCTGCTTTTCTCTTGCTGCTTTCAATATCCTCTCTTTGTCTTTAATCTTGGGCATTTTAATTATGATGTGTCTTGGTGTAGTCCTTTTTGGATCTAGATTGTTTGTAACTCTCTCTACCTCCTGGCCTGGTATGTCTTTTTCCTTCACCAAATTTTGGGAGTTTTCCTTTATTATTTTCTCACATAAGTTTTCAATTTCTTGCTCTTTCTCTTCTCCTATGGTTTGGATGTTGGCACGTTTAAAGTTGTCCCAGAGGTTCCTAAGCATCTCCTTATTTTTTTCAATTCTTGTCTCTTCATTCTGTACTGGCTGATGTTCTTTTTTCTTCCCTATGTTCTAAATCATTGATTTGGACCCCAGTTTCCTTCCCTTTACCATTGTTTTTGTGTGGATTTTCCTTCGTTTCATTTAGCATAGCTGTGACTTCTTCCCTTATGTGTTTGCCGTACTTAAGCATATCGCAAGCCTGTGAGCATCTTTTTCACTAGTGTTTTGAACTCTGCATATGTTAGGCTGGCTATTTCCTTGTTAGGTTGGCTATCTCCTTGTCGCTTAGTTCTCCCACTGGAACCTTGATCCATTCCCCCTTTTGGACCATACTTCTCTGTCTCCTCATCTTGACAGGCTCCTGTTTTTTTTTTTTTTGCCTCTGTGTCTTAGGTAAGCTGTCATTCCTGTTATGTTGTAAGGGGCAGAGCCTTAGGCATTCGTCAGTACAGGGTGACCCGTTTCACCATGTTGTAGCGTTGTATGTGGGGGAGGGGTCTGAGAGGGAACAATTCCACTTGCTCAGCACTCGCCCCTTTTTCAGGGACATCTTCCACTTCTGTATGGGACTGACGCCTCTCTAGCTGTTGCCCTGTTTGTTCCCAGAGTGGGTTGTTCTGTGGACATTCTAGGACCGTGGGGGCCCTTTAAACAAGTGGACTCTGCTGAGAGACTGGCAGTTTCTTCCTCTGTCCAAGCCCCCACTGGTCTGCACAGTCAAAAGCAATGAGGCTTTATTTTCCCCAGCACTTGGATTGTGAGCTGTGCAGTCTGGTTTGGTGTTGGGAACACTCCCCAGTTGCCCCTCCCGACTTGTTAAAATGTGTGACTGTGTTTTCCACTAGGCTGCTGCTGCTGCTGCCGCTACTGCCACCACTACACCATGTCCTCTCCACCCCAGTTCCACCCTTTCTACCTGTCTAGATGAGTGCCTCTTCTTTATATCTTTATTTGCTGATTTTCCATGCAGCTCAATTTTCTGGAACTTCTGGTTGTCTCTAGTTCTGAGGTAATTGTATTCCTTCTTAGTTGCGGTGGGAGATGCAGCATGTCTGCATCTTGGCCAGAAGTATAATCTATGATTTTTTTTGCTAGGAATTAGTTGATAAAAAAACTAATTCTATTAAGTTTTTGTACTGGCCCTGGCTGATGTGGCTCAGTGGATTGAGCGCTGATCTGTAAACCAAAGGGTCATTGGTTCAATTCCAAGTCAGAGCACATGCCTGGGTTTCAGGCCAGGTCCCCAGTTGGGAGCACATGAAAGGTAACCACACATTGATACCTCTCTCCCTCTCTTTCTACCTCCCTTCTTCTCTCTCTAAAAATAAATAAAATCTTTAAAAATAAAAACAATAAAATAAAAGTTATTGTACCAGCACCCTGGCCAGTGTGGCTGAGTTGGTTAGGCATCATCTCACAAAGGAACGTTCACCAGTTTTTCCTCAAGGTTTATGCCTGGATTTTGGATTCGATCTCCAGTCAGGGCACATGCAAGAGGTAACCAATCCACCCTTCTCTCTCACATAGATGTTTCTTTCCCTCTCTTTCTCCTTCCACTTCTCTCTAAACATAAACAAATAAAAGCTTTAAAAAATGTTATTATACTACCAATGTATAAACAGGTCTTTATTTTAACAAGCAGAGAGACGCTTAAAATGTGTGAGAGAGACAGACAGAGTGAGAGAGACTGTATATCTGTGATTGTGTGTGGAATTTCACTTGTAAAAAGTCTAACAAAGGGACAAACAATCCTTCCAGAAGTCTTTACCTGCATTACAGTTTAGTCAAGGTTTGGCCTGGATAAGCATTTCTTAACCCTATTTTGGATAATAAATCTTTGGAGAACCTAATTACATTTATGCCTATTTTCTGTAGAAAAAATAAAAGAATGGAAATACAACCACATAGAATTTTTCCTACAAATTCAGGTAACTCACTGACCAGGGGAATATTTGGACTAGATGATTGAGAGTCCTCAGGATATACTCTGAGTGTGTTAATTTCCAAATCCCTAAGGCAATGTACATTGTAGGCACTCAAATATTGTGGCTAAAATAAAAATTATCTTTATTAAAAAATTCATGAGAAGTTACAACTGTATGAATAGAAATTAAATTTATTTTTAAACTGCTCTTACTCACTTAAAACATAATGCTCACTTTAGAACTCTTCCAATAAGATTTTATCTTATAAATAAGTGAATCAGAGATTTATGTTGCCAAACAACAACAAAAATAAAATATTGCCCATGTTTTTTTAAGACTGCAGTGAAAGAGAAAAGTTATTGATATAATGGTAATAATAACCAAAAATAATTTAGAAGAGCTGGTTGCATTAGAGAAATAGGCATATACTAAAATCTAGGGTTTAAAAAGTTACAAAACAAAAAGAACTCAAAGATGTGGAAAATGGGCCTACAGTTGAGATGGGATACAATTTTGATAGAGCCCTGATTAATATATCTAGATTTAAGTTTACCTTTCAAATATGAGAAGAGATAGATATAGATTATCTAGAGTAAAAAGAGTATTGATGTGGCTATCAGGAGGCCTGGTTCTAGTCCAAATCTATCCTTTGGCTGTACAAGAAGACCTCAGGTAAGTAACCTAAGAACACTAGGCCTGGAATCTATACACTACTTGCAAAATGAGGAAGCTCATTAACTGAGCTTGAAAGTTTTGGGAATATTAAGAAAAATAACTTTGATCTCTACTTCCCAAATTTCAAAGACTCAAACTATAGCTCACCAGTATCAAATTCTTCTTGCTCAAAATCCTGAAACACCAATTCAGAAGAACCTATGCATGTCAATGTTCATAGCAGCATTATTTATAATAGTCAAGTGCTGGAGAAAGCCTAAGTGCCCCTCAGTAAATGAAGGAATCAAAAAACTGTGGTACATTTACACAATGGAATATCACACACCAGAAAGACAGAACCCCTACCTTTCACGACAGCATGAATGAAACTGGAGAATATTATGTGAAGTGAAGTAAGCCAGGTGGCAGAAGACAAATACCGTATGATCTCACCTCTGAGAGGGACCTAATGAACAAAACAAACAAACGAGCAAAACATAACCAGAGGCCTGGAAACAAGGAACAGACGGACAGTGACCAGAGGGGAGAGGGGTGTGATAAGGGTGAAAAGAAGGAGAAGGGACTAGTCAAGGAACATATAGAAATGACTCATGGATGTGGTAAACAGGACATAGACAATGGGGTGGGTATTGTCTGTGGGATCCAGGGATGAAATGAGGAGAGCAAAGGGGGAAAAATTGACATGACTGTGTAGGACAACAATAAAATATTTATTAAAAAATAAATGGCAGCTAGAAAAAATATTATAAAAACAAAATATAGCTTAAGAAGTTAAAAGTAGATATAAGGTAATAAAAATATGTAAGAAGAGTAAAGAGGTAGTGGGCAGGGATAGTCAAGTAATGTTTAATTAATGCTTCCTAGAAAAATGAGGTTACCACCTTGCTTTTACCTCCTAAACTAGGTCATTTAAAAACTAGGTCATCATATGTTCATTTTTTATTAGAGTATGGAATAAAACCACAATATACAAGATCTCAACTATATAATATCCTTATTTTTTTGTAGTTAACTTCCAGAAATAAAGACATATTAAAAATGGCAATAAGTACCAATTTATTTTTTAAAGAGTACATTTTAAGGAATATTATATAGTTGATACAATTGACTCTCCTATATCTTATGTATCTTTTTCTGCTGTACTATCAGGTACAAAATAAAGACATTAAGAAATATAGGGTACTTCCAGCCAAGAGGGGGGCCTAGACAGACACGCTGCATTTCCCTCCACAACTAAGAAGGAATACAACTACCTCAAAACTAGAGACAAGCAGAAGTTCCAAAAAATTGAGGTGCATGGAAGTCTAACAAACAAAGATATAAAGAAGAAATACTCATCCAGACAGGTAGGAGGGGTAGAGCCAGGGAGGATAGGATGCGATGTGGTGGCAGCAGCAGCAGCAGCAGCAGTGACAGGCTGGCAAGTGCAGTCACACATTTTATAAAGTAGGGAGGGACACCTGGGGAGGGCTCCCAGCACCAGACCAGACCGCACAGTTCACGGTCCCAGCACCAGGGAAAATAAAATCTCACTGCTTTTGTCTGTGAAAACCAGTGGGGTTTGGAGCAGAGGAAGAAATTGCTGGTCTCTCAGCAGAGTCCGATTGTTTGAAGGTCCCCCATGGTCCTAGAATACCTGAAAACCCACCCACTCTGGGAACAACAGCCAGGGAAACAGCTAGAGAGATGCCAGACCCATATGGGAAGTGAGAGAAGTGTGTGGAAAAGGGGCAAGTGTTGAGCAAGCAGCATTGTTCCCTCTCAAACCTTTTCCTCACATACAACGCCACAACGTTGTGAAATGGGTTGCCCTGTACTGATGAATACCTATTGCTCTGCCCCTTATAACATAACAGGTGCAACAGCTCTATCTAAGGCACAGAGGCAAACAAACACAGGAGCCTGTCAAGATGAGGAGACAGAGAAGTATGGCCCAAAAGAGGGAACAGATCAAGGTTCCAGTGGGAGAACTAAGTGACGAGGAGATAGCCAACCTAACAGACATAGAGCTCAAAACACTGGTGATAAAGATGCCCACAGGCTTGACAGATATGCTTAAGTACAGCAAACACATAAGGGAAGAAGTAAAGGGTATGCTAAACGAAACAAAGGAAAATCCACACAAAACCAGTGGTGAAGGGAAGGAAACCGGGGTTCAAATCAATGATTGGGAACATAAGGAAGAAAAAAATCATCGACCAGGACAGAATGGGGAAATAGGAATTGAAAAATATGAGGAGAGGCTTAGGAATCTGGGACAAATTTAAACATGCCAACATCTGAATCATAGGGATGCCAGAAGGAGAAGAGAAAGAGCAAGAAATTGAAAGCTTAAGTGGAAAAAATAATGAAGGAAAACTTCCCAAATTTGGCAAAGGAAATAGACATACAAGTCCAGGAAGCACAAAGAGTCCCAAAGAAGCTAGACTCAAAGAGGACCACACCATGATATATCACAATTAAATGCCAAGGTTCAAGATAGAGAATCTTAAAAGCAGCAAGAGAAAAGCAGAGAGTTACCTACAAAGGACTGCCTATAAGACTATCAGCCAATTAAAAAAAAAACAAAAAACAAATAACAACAACAAAAATCTTTTCAAGCAAGAAGGGACTGGCAAGAAGTATTCAATGTGATGAAAAGCAAGGACCTACAACCAAGAGTATGCTATCCAGCAAAGCTATCATTTAGAATTGAAGGGCAGATAAAGTGCTTCCCAGACAAAGTAAAGCTAAAGAAGCTCATTGTCACCAAGCCATTATTATATGAAATGTTAAGGGACTTATTTAAGAAGAAGAAGATCAAAACTATAAACAGTGAAGTTACATGAAAGTCACAACTATCAACAAGAGAATCTAAAAAATAGAAACAAAATCCAACTAAGCAAACCAGAATAGGAACAGAATCATAGGTATGGGGATCATTTGGAGAGTTATATGCTGGGAGGGGGAAGGTGGAGGAATGGGGAAATAGTGCAGGGATTAAGAAGCATAAATGGTTGGTACAAAATAGACAGGAGGAATAATAATATAGGAAAGGGTGAAGCCAAAGAACTTATAAGCATAACCCATGGACATGAACTAAGGGGGGTGGAATTGCTGCAGGGAAGGGGGTACTGGGCCGAAGGGAGCAAAGGCCAAAAAATATTGGGACAACTGTAGCAAAATAATCAATAAAATTTACTTAAAAAAGAAATATAGGTATCTGATCATCAGAGAATATGGCATTCAGTATACCATGCTCTAGTTAATAAGACTATGAATTAGATTAATAATTTTTTATCTAATTTCAACAGCAAAGATTAAATCAGTAACTCTATGTCAACCACAGCTTTACAATTTAATAATGAATGCTCTCTCTTTACGAATCTTGGTTAATCAAGAAGCAGGAAGATTAATTTCTCTTGGGAAAATAGGCTGTTGTTCAATTTATTTACTAGTAAATATTTATATTCAAAAACTTCATGCATCAAATTTAGTTACTAAACAGACAATTCCATACAAAAAGGGTAAAGTTTTATGAAATGTGAGGATTTGAGCTGAAGTTTTTTTTTTTTAAATTTATTTATTTGTTTGTTTTTTTCATTTTTTTGAGCTGAAGTTTTAACATTATTGTTTTCCAATGAATGCAGAGGGTGTAACACTCAGTGGGAGATACATTTCCCTGAGTGATGGTAAGACTCTTCTTAAACTACATTCTGAGAAAAATGAATAATAAAATATAAAAAAGAAAAAATGGAGTAGAAGCAGGGGAGAACGCATTTCCATTTTGTTATTATTATCTGCCTTTTTGATTTCAGACTTTAAAGTTGTCCGCTTTTTGCTTCACATCTGTGTAGCTTTGTTTCTCTCTGCTCCACAAACCTAAGGCAATATTAGGCTCATGAACTGACATTTACCACCAGCCATTCTTTTATTTATGTTGATAATGGATTTTTCTCATGGTGGAAGCTGTGAGGCATGAGTGCCCTCACTTATGTCACTGTTCAAGTGAGTGAAGTGGCGATGGCAGGGGAGCAGGAGGAAGCAGCTCTTAGGACAACAGAAGACAGGCTGAGCTGCATCATGGTTTGTTAGCCGCAGAATGTTCTCTGATTACATATAATAAGGTTAATCTCTTGCTGACATTTAACCTGTATCTTTGTGGCCAAAGTATTGTAATAAGGCACATTCTATAAGCTATGAGCAAAAGCAATTGTTAAAACTACAAAGAAAAGACCTCAGTAAACTTGGCTCCTAAATTTCTATAAATCTCTTTCCAAAAAAGCAAGGAAGATTTGAGGAATACTGTTTATAATACATGAAAACAACAGAAACCTGCTGTTAAAAAATATCTTCCTTAGTTCATTGCCATAGTACTGGAAAGTACACCATTTCTCAGTGCTAATTCTTTGTTATCTTTTAATTGCTATTTTATGTCAGACATTACACTAGGAGCTTGAAATACATCACCTAATTTAATCACGAGAAGTAGCCATTTGTTAAACATTTTTGAGAAGAGCAAACATGAATACATGGGGCCCAATGACTACTAAGCTATTCTTGTTTCCAAATCTCAAGGTCTTTCTGTTAAGACCATTTACCTCCTACCTTCTTTTCACCTAGCCTGAGTAAGAATTTTTTTTTGCAAGGCAAACCATCCTGTGCAGATGAAAGTACTATGCCTATCAGCCACTTATTCACTTATACCTTAGTAGGTTTTATTTTAATTCAGATAATTTCTTCCCTAGAGTATGTTTGGATGATGCTAGAGAAGGGATGGGGAGCTTGATAATACTTAATTAGAAACAGATGTAAGAGGGCCCTAGAAGGCACATGGACACAATGGACATTTAGCGGGTAGAAACATTGAACTTGGAAAATAGGTGTGAGATGGAAAGAAAAGGGCTTTTCAAAAATTAAGCTGGATAGCTCAGTTGGTTAGAGCGTTGTTCCTATACATCAAGGTTGAGTGTTTGATCCCTGGTTGGGGCACATACAAGAATCAACCAATAAACGCATAAATAAGTTTAACAAAGATTCTGCCTCTCCCCACCCCCATAAATACATTTAAAATGATAAATTAATCATTTTGCTGTTAGCCAGCTCTGCTTAATTAGGGTTGGAATCTGTTCTGAAAGTTGGCAAATGAAGTCTTATTTCCCTTCTGTTGCAATAATAGTTACGTAATTTGTACCCTAAAGTAGCAGAAAAGAAATTCAGGGTTAAATGTAAAACTGTAAAGGATGGATACAGCTGACAACAGAATAAAAAAAAAAATTTCTTGTCTTTCTTATTGAAATGCAAAGATCAGCTCAGATCAGGGACAGATTAGAAGTGTAGTTTAAAAAATATTTTTAAAAACTTAAAAAAAAAGAAAAAGAACAGCTTTATATTTTGCCAAGATCCAACAGCATTGATTACTTAATAAAATCAGGTAATAATCATGGAATGTGGAATACTAGAAAAAATCTAGAAATTAATGGAGTTGTACACTAATCTGCTAGAAACAACTTAATTCATTTTCTTTACAGAATTCTCCCAACTTGTCATTCTTAAATGGTTTACCTTCCTTTCAATTGTCACTGAAAGTAGAGAGCACAAGATCTTTTGAAAAGGAACTGGAACAGGATTTCAACCAGTGAAGCACGAAATAGGTCTTGGCTCCAAGTTGTAGCCAACATAGCAAATGGACTTTCAGCAGCCTGGGATGAAAATGCTTGTAAACAGCCAAGTGTTTTAGTTAACCCTGAACCAAGCTTTTATCCACACAGTGGCAAAATAATAGTCCTTTTAGTTAAAAATATTGCAAATAGAGGAGTAAAATGCAGTAGTTAAATACATTGCATGGCATCATGTGAACAGAACTGACTTGACTTTATATATTTCCTTTAGTTCCTAGCTGTTACTGTCAGAAACAGTAATAGTTCTCTCAAAAAAGTTGACCACACCTGTTAAGTTCTGATAGTCTTTTCTAGTAGTTAATTCAGAAAAATAGATGTATCTGTCTTCTCTTTCCTTATCTTCACCCTTCCCTCTTCTCCTCTTGCTTTAAATCTAGTTAAGAGGGGGAAATATCACTATTTCCTGTGTGTGCATGTATGGACCAAATGTGTGTGCATGTGCATATGTGTGTTGGGTATGTGCATGTGTGTATGTTCCCTTCAGGGCTAAACTGAAAAGCTTCCTCTTGGCTTAGTTATAGGTGCAGGCTTTATTACGCAGTGCTATTACACACATAGTAGGTACACAAATGGAAAACAGCTTATGTGCTAGTGAATCTGTCTTTGTAATAATCTGAAACAATGTGTCTCTAGTTTAAAAATCCAAGAAAATAGAGACTCCACTCCCATGTTTATTGAAGCATTATTTATGATAGCAAATATGTGGAAACAATTTAAATGTCCATTGAAAAATGAATGAATAAAGAAAATGTGGTGTATGCATACAATGGAACATTATTTAGTCTTAAAAATAAGGAAATCCCACTATATGCAACAACATGGATCAATCTTAAGAACACTGCTAGGTGAATAAGCCAGTCACAGAAAGACAAGCACTGCATGGTTCCACTTGTATGAGGTATGCTAGTAAAACTCACAGAAACAGAGAGTACAATGATCATTGCCAGGGACTGGAGGGAGGGAGAAATTGTGAGTTGCAATTCCACAGGTAAAAGTTTCAACAACATAAGAACAAGTTCTAGAGATATGCTATACAATACTCTTCCTTTAGGTAACAGTACTGTATTGTGCACTTAAATTGTTAATAAGAGAGATCTCATGTTGTGTTCTTGCTACAATGAAAAAAAAATACGGAGGTAACTGAATAATTCTGTGAACTGTCACTAGTCTATGGATCTCAAATCAAAGTTAAGACAAACCATTAATTTAAAAAAAATTAATTAATTAATTTGTTTGTTATTTATTTATTTGTAGAGAGAGGGGAAAGAAATAAGAGAGGGAGAGAAACATCACTGTGTGGTTGCCTCTCACTCGTGCCCCCAACTGGGGACCTGATGTGCAACCTAGTAATGTGCCCTGACTGGGAATTGAACCAGCGACACTTGGCTCGCAGGCCGATGCTCAATCCACTGAGCCACAGCAGCCAGGGCCTCAAGTGATTACTTTTTATTAGTGTGACCAGAAACACAAATGTAAATAAAGGTTCAAATATATCCTATGTTTGCATATAAAGGGTTTATTTGGATAATCCAGAATATACTTAAATTTATTCTTTTTATAAGAATTATCATTGTAATTAAAACAATCATAATCACATGAAAGCATAGTTCTTTTAAACAACTTATGGGTGGTCTGGATTATGTCCGTTTTTCTCTGGGATCTTCAGACCCCAAATGGTAAACTTTCATATAGAAGATTAGCACATTTATCACGTTTTCAACAGTAATGCTGTTAGAATCTTCTGAAGGACAAAAAATAAAAATAAAAGTTAAATTTAAAAAGCTCCAGCACCCTATTAAAACCTTAAAATGGACTTTTAAAAATATAATCTTTCAGTCTTGTGTATTTAAACTGTGAATTGTCACCAATTTAAACATAATTGAAATTTACACTTTGAATTGTATACCATCAGGCAAAATAAAAGTTTTGATAAGTCATTGTCTTGACTGTCAATGACCCACAGTTACCTGTCCTTATTGGTTACTTTAATGGATATCTTTTGAATGTTAATGACCAAATGCTAAGGCCAGAAAATACACATTTTTATCTACTCACTTGACCAATATTTACAAAATCATTATCCATATTAGCTTGGTGATCACTCTGATCTTATGTTCTGTTCAATCAATTTGCATTTCTCCTTGGTGAAACTCAAATTACCATTGACTTTTCTGATGAATTTTTACTAATGAATACCTATTGTTATAGAGTTGCTTTATGTGATATCACACAAAAAAAATAAAAGAATGTTGCGCCATGGACTTCGGAACCATGTGTTGTAGACCAAGTGATGCAGTGATGGAGAAGGATACAACAGTAAAGGAAGAAGAGGTTTTCTTTTCAAACTATGAATGGCTTAAGATATAGTCAGTGATTTCAGGTTGGCAAAATATATAAACATGCCATATTGAGACTGTATTTATGATGTATGTATATCTGTATGTGTGTGTACTTGTGTACGCATCAGAAATAATTCTGGGTTCCAATTTAGGATTTCCTTTTTTTTCCACAGCTCTAGTAAGGAATAATCAATGCACACTAAAAGCTTCACACATTTGATGTATATACAATACAATGTTTGATATTTGCATGTTATAAGTTTGACATGTGAATATCAACCCATGATACCATCACCACAATCTAGTCAATAGACACACACATAGATCACCATCAGAAGTTTCCTGTGTCCCCTTTTTTAGGGGTATGAACCCTTAAGATGAGAATCTACACTCTTAACAAATTTTTAAGTGCACAACCCTGTACCGTTAACAAAACTCTAAGTGCGTAGCACTGTATTGTATATAGGCACTATGTCAGGATTTCCTATTATTTAACTATTCAAATCATGATTAACCTGGATCACATCACTTATAGAGTGACTCAAGAGTGATTTTAAAGCTACAGTAAGAACTTTCAAATTTACATACAATTTTACTTCAGTGAACGCAATTCTTAAAACAAGGACAAAACAACTTATAGTCCCTAAGACTAAATTGGTAAATACCAAAGAAGCAAAACAAACTATATTCTAATTGTTATGAGTTTGAGTGGGTTAATATTTGCTTGAGAAGAAAAGATACAGGAGAGCAAATCTATGTCTTTTCCATTTGTAGTATTATAAGCCACCTAGAAAAAATATAAATTTCCTCCTTGGATCAAATATTAACAAGTATAGAAAATTATGTTAACATAAATGAAATTTCAACTTTAACCCTAAAATCAAGGAGCTGAAGGCAGCCAGAATAAGTGCTGCTTTGGGAATCCTGGAAAGACTATTACAATCCTGGATTTGCCTGGAAAGACTATTACAATCCTGGATTTGCCTATCATACTAGGAAAATCATATCACATATCTGTGACTCATGCTGCAAGAAAGGTGGAATTTTGTCATGGACAGAGTTATTTCTGCCTTAGTGTGTGGCAATTTCAAATTCAATTCTAGTCCACTTAGTTCTAGTGATTTGTAACTCTCCTCTCATGCAATGCACATGTGATAGGGCATGTCTTAGTTTATCTATCTCATATTTGTGATTCTGAATAATATACTACATTTGTATACATGTACACATGTGAAATAGAGAAAAGAGAATAAGAAAAATAATGTGAAATAGTAGTCCCATATAGATGGAGCCACTTTCTTAATAGTTTTTAGAGGTTATCATCTTTATCACAGATATCTATTCTGACAATCATTTCTCCCAAACAGTAACATTTGGGCCACTAGCAACTCTGTCTCCAATTTCATCATTAATCAGTGAAAATACTATATTTTACATCATGAACAGTTGAAAAAATACTGGGTAGTTCTAATCTTAAAGTCAAACCCAAAAATGTACATCTATATAAATTTTTTGAAACTCAAAGTGCCTTTTCTCATAGAAGATATACATACATATAAACAGATATTTTATATATATACACACACACACAGATACACACACAGGGTGGGGCAAAAGTAGTTTTACAGTCCTGAGTAAGCAAAACAAAGTGTTTATTCCTGAATTATTTATTATTGTATTATTTTTACATAAGCAACTTTAAACCTACTCTTGTCCCACCCTGTGTATATGTATATGTCGTCGGCGGCGGCAGCCAGCCGTCCGTCTCGAGAGACGATGGTGTAGCTTCTTAAGAGTCTATCTGCACCGCTGAGAATGGCTATGCAGTCCGACTCGGGAGTGACACGGTATCTGTCTCCTCCCGTGTTGAATCGACATCTTGCGATGACGCTGGAGTGTCCTCTCCAGTGAAGCTGAAGCTACAGAGCCTGGGCAGGGTGATATGGAGGGTCTGCTGTTGCCCATGCAGCAGACGCCCCCTCTCTTCGCAGCTGAAGGGTCCAAGGGAAAGACGGAGTCGATACAGCTTGGGTTCAGGTGCGCCGCAGGAGTTGCCGGTGTTGACTACAACGTCAAACCGCCTTAGGGACTCCGGCTCCGGATTTTCTGTCGGGGTTTACTCCCTTAGCCTTTCCCCTGAAGAGGTATGCCGCAAGGCAGCGGAGGTTTTTTGGAGTCAGAGTTTTCCTTCTCTGATGTACCCTGACTGGAAGATCGAACCAGCGACACTTAGCTCGCAGGCCGACGCTCAATCCACTGAGCCAAACCAGCCAGGGACATATGTATATGTACCAATATACATATTATATATATACAAAAATGTACATATTATGATATGCATGTGTATACATGTGAAAATATCTAGTTAATGAATACTTATTTCATAACATTCTTTAAGTATTAGAAGTTCTGATTTTATTATAAAAGTTAATATCAGTTGAAATATTTCACCTTTTTGTTCCACCTCAGCATTGAACATTTAGCTCTGGCTCAAATCTAAATATCCAATTATTGACAGGAAGTCTGCAGCTAAGTACCTTGAGGAACCAAAAACTAAGCATGTCTGGATCTAATTGCATCACATCCAGCCCTCAAGGTGTTTCCGTTCATTAATGTCGTTAGCATCTCACCAGCCATCCAAGCTTGAAAGAAGACTCTTCCTTAGCCCTCTCAGCCTCAAGTTTCAATCCATCAATACATCCTATGAATTCTGTCCCTGAAATGATTCTTAAGGCTCTAACCAGTCCAACCTAACAATTCCCTGTCCCTGCCTCCACCCGTACTTTCCCCCGCCCAGAGGCATTCCTTCTGTTTTCTATTTGTT
Source organism: Furipterus horrens (assembly GCF_987537825.1). Classification (NCBI taxonomy): domain Eukaryota; kingdom Metazoa; phylum Chordata; class Mammalia; order Chiroptera; family Furipteridae; genus Furipterus; species Furipterus horrens. The sequence goes on along the minus strand of NW_028327171.1, from coordinate 134,295,642 downwards.
ACAATCCTCTTACAGGCTCAGCTCAGCTGTTCTTTGAAACTTTCCCCAGCTTCATCAGCTACAGTACATTGTTCCCCCTTAGTGCTTTTGAAACTACTTTACACCTATCAACAAAATAGACAATAACTACAATTTAATAACTAGGTGTTGCGTGTAAGTGCCTTTAGAGTAAGAGTCAGAGGTATTCTCTGACTGTGCTCCTCCTGGCCTAGTGCTCAGCAGGGACAGTGACCATATAAGCTTTCCTTTGGGATGAGGGGCTTCTGCTCCCTCATGCACCAGGTCATTAGACACAGGTGTTAACTAAGACTCTGGAGACCAGCTCACTTGGCTTTTAGTCCTAAATTCATGGCTTACTAGCTATTCAACTAGGACAATTATTTAAACCTTCCTGATGGTCACTTTCCTTGTCTACTAAAAAAAGGCATGATAGTAGTACCTCCACACAGGATTAATCCAAGACTAAAGCAGATAATACAGGTAAAGCGTTCTGCTCATTAGTTTGAGCTCTTGATGTTATTACTCTCTTAAGCAGGAGAGCCACCAGACCAGTAGAACAAATGACAGTAGGGTGCAGCTGAGGGCTAAGGTGAGGAGCTATAGGTCTCAAGGCATCAGACTGGGGACACTTCTCAGTCCCCAGAGGGACAAAACCTACTCTCAGAGCTCTTTGAGAGTAGGCTTTGGTAACTTAATAACTTCCCACTCTCTCTCCTTTCTCAAGCTGTTTGGTAGGACCAGAGCACTTTGCAATGTTTTTATGTTCCAGGAGTCTGAAATACAATTCATCTATATTTCAGAAAACCTAAAGATCTCTTAAACGTATCCTTCTTTCTTTCCTCTCATTCTTGTCATTTCTTCCAGTTTTGGAACAAGGTGAGAAGTTAGAACACAATCAAGGTAGCTCTGGGAAGTACAAGAGGAAAGAAAGTCGTACATGGAGGTTGATAAAGGTAATAGTTATCTTTAGAAGACTAAGGAGCTTTTCAGCTGGGAAAGCTATTTCCAGATGGTCAGTAATAACTGAAAATGCAAGCAGGTGCACCCAAGCCCAGGGCTCTCTATACTAGCATTTTTCAAACTAGTCCCATATTTATCCTTTGATTATTGAATGTGAGTTCTATGATTAAATATTATTAGGAAATATAACACATTCACCTGGAAATTAACACTGTGTATTGAAAGTTTTATGAATAAAAAAGTAAATACATTTAACTTAGTTCAATCCGGTGTTTCTGAAAATTATTTGATGAACACAAGAATTTCCACCATTACCTTTATCCTTATAACATTAATGAACTGATAGGTGAATATGTAGAACACAGTTGAAAAGATAGCCTATAATAATAATTAAAGTAGTCAACAGTTTTGTATGCAAAATAAACAATATGGGCTAAGCTCTTATAGAATGCAATTTCAATTATCCCAAAGGAACCACACTATCAATGTTAGAGGCATTGTTCCTGAGAGCCATTGGATGTGTGAAGACACAAATAGGATCTGTTATTTCCTTTATGTGATCTTTGATTTTTAATATTGTCTCTATCTCCAGATAGTCTAAAACAACAACAACAACAACAACTGCTCCTACTTAGGGGGTTTTAGGGTTAGCAAATCACATCCTATAAGCCAAATCCAGTCCACTGTTTGTGTGACCCAGATATGCTAAGTTAGTTACTCACCTGACCCAGATCATGTGGCCTGAGAAACCTGAAGTACTTAGTAAGAAGCTTGCTGATCTGATTTCTAGGATTGTTTTTTATTTAAATTTAATGACATCTTTCTAAATGTACTCTTACAGAATTTGTTCTCCATATTAATTCAATCTGCAAAATATTTAGTTAATAACCTTGTCTAATATCAGAATAAAACCTTAAAACTGTCACAGTTATAAAACTAAAACATCAAAAATTAGTATTTCTGTATGACCCGCCAAAGTTGTGGCATTAAAGCCGCACCTTCCACCCCCACCCCCTGAAAAACCCCTCAGTGTTTTAAGAGGGAACTAAGAGTTGTCTGCATAGTACTTCTGGGAGAAAATTTTCTTTTTCCAAATTAGGGCTTGATTTTCCAATCTTTACTAAGTTATCTCTGTAAAACTATAGATACTTCCCATTGTCCTTCACATGGTTAAAATTTTAATCTTGTTAATTTTTTAATGCACTTAAATTTAGCCTCTTCTCAACACTAATGAAAAACTCTAAGTTATAACTAATTGGAAAGTTTTTGAGAATTGCAATTTAGCTTAATCATAAGTGAAAATTCTGATCTTTTCTTGTGACAGATAGAACTTCCAAGTAATTGCTCACTATGAAGAACACTCTACATTTAAATTTAATTAAATAATCTAATACAGCTAGGTTTTTTAAAAATTGAATTGCAGAATTTGATGAGACCTACATGAGAACCACAATAAAGGTCTTGTGTTAATATTTTAAGTTAGCATAATGTACTATTAATCAAAATGAGTCTTTGAAAACTCTAAGCAATGACATGGGCACAGAGTTTTTACAAAATTTAAGGTGATAACTATGATTCTAAATTGCTGATGCTAGAATATCCTGAGCATTTCTTTGTAGAATCACTAATGCTACTCTAATATTGTACTTTTATTCCAAACATTAAAGAACATTCCAAAACATTTAAAAATAAGAATAAGACCATAACATTGAATGTATATCTAAATACACGTGGACAAAGATTCCACTGTGACTGTTAGAAATACATACGGAGAGTAGATGACCTCACTCAAGCACGAGGGCGCTGGTCTTTCTGAAAAATGTTTGTTTCTTCGAGTCTCTTAAAAAGAAAACCTAACAGACTTACACTTAGACAAAATTACAAGGAGTTAATTGAAAAAGTGAGTAGAAATGGAATATAAGCCCTTAGAATTATTTTTTAACAGCAGTACAGCTATCATTTCTCGAGTATTAATGTAGCCATAGCCTGTAGTTCATGATTTTCATGTATTATTTTCTCACATGCTAATTCAATAATGTAGATATTATTATCATCAGTGGCAGTGAGGATGATGGGATTCTGTGAATTTAATCTTTCCAAAGATCAAACAATAATTAAAAAATTACAAATATTAAGACATGTTTGTAACCGTGTCCTAAGACACTGATGGAGATGCTCGCTAGTTAGATAAGAAGATGGATCAAGAGAGTACTATTATGCTAAAATCTTGATTGTCACCTAAGGAGTCTGTGTCATGATACAGAGTTCTGAACCAATCCAAAAACTTGCAGGGGTAAACAAAAGAACACTTCCCGTGAGACATCTGGCATTCCCAACCTTCTGGTCAAGTGCATTTGACTATGTGGTCTCTATCTTGGAAGTTGGGGAAAGAGTGCCACTGGCAAAGCTAGAAAAAAAGTAGAGAAAAGGCAGATCTAATGCATAGATTTTGACAAGTAAAACCTGAAACCACTCCATGTCCTTCCTCCAAGTCTGATGACTTAAATGAGACCTAGAATAAATAGGAAAGAATCCAGGGGAAGACTGATGAATGGCACACAAAATAAGTTTTAGAAAAACACTGAAGTTTCCAAGAAACAGAAGACTGAGGAGCAACTTAAGAGCAGTATCCACAAAGAAGAATTATAAATAGCACAGTAAAGATATGTACTAGCACAGTGAACTTAACATTCAGTAGAAAGGATGTTGATTATGAGTGAAAATAACTTTCTGAAAGTGAGGAGCAGTTAAGACTTGTAATGTTTTGGCTAAATGGGTTAAATAGCATTCCTTCCAAAAAACCTCTAAAGCTGTTTTATAATGGGATTGTTATGATTAAGTAAAAAATCTAAGAGAAAACTGCAGTTTCATTTCTTTCTTCTCCATCCCCTCCCATCCCCTTTCCTGAGGTTCTACATTCACCCTCCCACTTCAACGGCAGCAGTTTTCAAAGTATGGTTCATGGAAACCTAAGAAGTCCTTGACACATGTCCATAGAGTCTATAGATTAAAACTATTTTAATAATAATACACATATTACTGGCTTTTAAAAAACACATGGCATTTGTAATGATGGTAAGAAAGAAATAGTGGGTGAAACTGCTGGTATGTAAAAAGAATCAAGGAATGGCACATCATTGTACTAGTAGTCACTGTACTCTTTACCGCTATACACTTGACTACACATGTTAATACTATACTGCATGGCTAATTTGAAGTGTGCACAAAGGTTTCTACTGCATACTGAAATTTGATGGTTCTCACAATGAAAGGCACTTGTGTGAATGAGTTGTAATATTAGCTTCTTTGTTCATGGAACAACATTAAAAGAACATCTTGAAGACAAACTATGAGACTTCAATATTTAACAGATAATTTATGAAAATATTAAGTGAGTCTATCGCTTAAAACAAGTAAAACATCTATCAGTATTTCTTTGCAATGATAAAATTCAAATGTCAAGCAAAAATTTAAAAAAAAAGATAACTTGAATTTGCCACCATAAGCTTGAGAGTGTTCCAATACTTAAAGATTTTTCTGATAAGATCAGCAGTGATATCAGTAATTATGAATTCTTGATACTATATAGTGAAATGTTAACATTTAGGCATAATTCAGTCAACAAATACATTTCAAATGATAATTGCATAAAGTTACAAAATAATGTATGGATTAACAATGTATTCAAAGCACCAGATAGCACAGAGGATTTTAATGTAACAGTATAAAAAGTGGATTATAATTTCAGATCCCACACTGCAATTAAACTTTGAAAAAACTACAACTTGCCAAGCTTTGTTATAGTTTCAAAGACTATCCAAGTTTATCTAAAAAGATCTACTAAAATACTACTCCTTTTTCTCCTATATATCTATGTAAGTCTGGAATTTCTTCATATACTTCACTAAAACAACCCATGTGAAAGACTGAATGTTGAAGCGGATGTGAGAATTCAGCTGTCTTCTATAATGCCAGATATAAAAAAAATGTCATTTTAAAAAACTATTTTTTGTTTTGGAATATAAAATTATTATTTTTAAAGTATTATTAATGTTAGCATGTAAAAAATTTAAATTTAATTACATACTTTTAAAAAGTGAATAAATTCTTTCTCAATTTCTTACTTTAAATTTCAGTACAGTAAATGTAGACAGACATGACACCCCCCCCCAAAAAAAAGCTCTCTGGGATACTTTTTAATTTTTAAGACAGTAAAGGACTCAGAATACTTGATAATCACTGTTTTAATTAAACTGCCTAAAAGACTTTTAGGTGGAACTCTCCTAAATTCTTTCCTATTTCAACTGAAATAATTTAGTAAGTATTCCACAAATCTCACACTCTGGCATTAGCACACGCAATGAATATTTATGAGCACCTAATTTGTACCATAGACAAGTCACTAAAAATGGACAGGAGGAGGAAGATGAGTAGGCTGAGGACCTCAAACTTAAAACACCTACAAATTCTAAGCATGTGATATTTATAAGTAAAACAATCTCTATCTAAGTATTAAGCCCTTTCTACTTTCTTGAAACTCTCATTATTTTCCTATCATTTGTATCATAATTTTTGATAGAAACCTGAATTTCAAGAATAATGCTTTAATCTTAAAGCTACTGTAGAAAGTTATAATACAAGTCTCAATACAAATGGTCATGGATAGTAGTGCCTTCTGGTTTCTTCACCCTCCTGTACAGAGGAACATTCTCTGGCCTTCCTCCATCTGAATCTCTTCTCTATGGGCTAATAACCTGCAGAATGAAGGAGACTGCTCAATAGCAGCCTGTTTTCTCTGCCTCTTTCTATAGTCTATTATACCACGTACTACAAACCCTGAAGCCCAGAATTCCCTGCCAAATGAGTGTGAGCTGCTTCCATGCCTCATGAGAGCCTCTTCCTTAGATCTATCCTCCTGAGAAGTAGGACTGCACCCCACCTACCCCACATGAATAACCCTAATCCTGAAGCATGGGTATGGGGTATCTGTCTATAGGGGGCAGAGTTTGTACAGCAGACTAAGGTGTCTGGGACAGAGTAGGAGCTGGAAGATCAGGAACTCAAAGCACAGGATGGAGATTAGTTCTTCCTGTGGCACACATCCCACCTCAGAACGTTGAGAATCTCACATTTGAAACTAGCCTTCTGGATTGTTATGAAGGTATATTTGTTAAGGTAGGAGATAAAACATATTTTATATAATACAGTAGTTTGTTGCTTTGACTTATACTTAATTATGAAACATAAGAAATGCAGATATTATTTGCACTGTCCCTCAGTTCACAAATATTAAGGGGTGAGCCTGGCTATCAATGCTTGGTATGGGCGTAGGAGAAGACTGTGGGGAGAGAGAAGGAAGATGGACATTATACTGGTATTATCAGATTCACCCGAAACTTGTCAGACATTCTGATATTAGAATGCAAATTTAAATGCAAAAATTCCTATTTTAATAATTTTGACAACTAATAAGAAAGTTAACACCTGCTAGCAAACACTGAATAGTCCAAATAATGCACTCTGCATTCTAGAGCTTGCCAGCAGACCACCGATTATAGTATTTGGACTTCAAACCAGTGTGTAATATGGTGGTGTTTCCAAAGCCCTTCTCCCAGGATCCTCACCAGCATTGTTACAGTAGGCAGTTAGCTAGTCATTAACAAAAGGAAAGATGCAAACAACACCAGCCTGATTAAGTAGGAAGAGACAGCTTTTTGCAGTCATCCTGGAAAATCCTCCCAATTAACAGGGGCAAAGGGGAAATGGTGCAGGGGGAAGTACTTTCACTAAGCATATATGCAATAGAAGCCAAAATAAAACAGAACTATGAGGCATGCACAGTAGGAGCCAAATATGGCAACCATAAAGTTGGAGAAAACTATCCTGGGGAAAAGACCAGATAGGATTAGGGCACAAAACTCTAGAAAATCTAGGAAAGAGATTGGATGAGGGACAGCACTAGCCCATCCCCAAGAAAGCCAAGCCAGAAAGTGGATAGTTTGAAAGAAAGCCTGTCCTTTTTCAAACCCACGAAAATATGATTAAAGCTTAACAAAGGCCAGCTTCTGGGTGATAGCCACGGGCCAGAGCCCAGCACTGATCTCAGCCCAGGTGCCACCAAGCCTTGCTATCGGATGTACAGATGGAAAAATAAGGCACAGATAAGGAACTTGCCAAAAGTCACACAGCTGAGAATTTTGATGATAGCCAGGAGAAGAGACTGAGCTTACTGCAGCCTTGGGTGCCAGAGGTGATGGCATTACTGCTCTGGGCCCTGATCCTTCTGGGCCTGATAGGCAAGAGTGGGCTTGTGGCTTGGAAGCTATACTTCTTCTGCAGCGAGATGGAGCTGAACCACCTGGTCCTGAATGAGACATCGGATATGGTCTATCTGGGGGCAGATCGACAACGTTGACCACCTTCTGGTGCTGAGCCCTTCAGAGAAGTTCCTCGTTGAGTGTGGCAGCCTTTTCACAGTACTCTAACAAATTTTGTCACTATTACTCAAATCATTTTTTTGCCAGTGTCCCTGAAATGCTTTTCCATGACACCACAAAAACCTATTTCCAGACTGGTCTTTCTCTGGTAACAGCATCATGATTAATAATGATGTTAATAATAATATCTATTACTTATAGAATGCCTAATGCACACCGGGCTTTATATTAGGTCCATTGAACACATTATCTCAATAGCACTGATGCTTTCAAATATTTTTTGCATCTATGAGAAAGATTTGGAGCACAACCACCAATTTTCACTTAGCCAGTCCCCTTTCTGCTATTCTTATCAAGAAAGTTATTTATACTTTTGCTTGATGACTTGACTGTAGCAAGTATAAAGTGTGTACATGTGGATTAGAACAATTTACCTGGTCTGCAGAGGAATTAAACCTTAGTACAATCTGTAATTAACTGAGTTAATCTGCCTTCCATATTGATTCCAGGACTGTAATTCAGTAATATGTTATGAGTAACTGAAACTTGAATACTTCTGAGTAATGTAGGCATTGGGCATGAAACTCTTCTACTTATATGCCAATAAAACATCATCTCTTGATTATGACTCCTTTTATAGACTTTACATAATGCCTTTAAATGGTATTCTAGACAGGCTGTAAAGTAGTTAATCAGAACAAATTAAAATTTGTACTTAGTACTAAAATGTAAATTAATTGTATGTTTTCTTCCCAATCTAACCATTGTGTGTGTGTGTGTGTGTGCGTGTGCGTGTGTGTGTGTGTGTGTGTTTAGGGTTTCATTTACTCGTGATGATTTTAGAAAGTTGTTAAAACTATTTTTCACTTTCTCATAGCAATCTAAGGGATGCAGCTAATATCTCAGCATGTCCTACAAATTCATTAGAGATGCAACCAGTCCTCTTTGGTTCATCGTAAGGTAAAATAGAGCAGAACATTATCATCTGCCCATTGCCAAGCAGACAATGAAACCACTGGCCTCACTGTGAAAAATATTTGAAGTTTTCAAGAATCAGGGGCATCATATACAAACAATTAATCTTTTCACTGCCATGTTTTATACTTTTGGATATCAATTTTCACTAGCTGTGACAGTTCCTTCTGTGACATCCTCTAAAGTAGAAAAGATGCACAGTGATTGTACTTAAGTACACTTATACCTTTTTAAAAAATGATTAAGGCCAACAGAATTATGAGAAATTCATGACTTACAAATGATATAAATAATATAAAGATTAAAAATGATAACTTACTTTTAATTAAGTGATAAGCCAGGCAGACTTTTCAGTAGTTTTGAATAATGTCCATTTCAAATGACAGGCAATAACTCATGCAAAGAGGAGCATATATTGAGTTCACAATGCTCCTATTTCATTTTTACATTCTAAAGCACTTTCTAGTCAGGTTCTCTCAGTTCTTTGCCATCCTTATTTAAAATTAATTAACTAATTTGTCCAATTGTTTCTCTACAATTGTTCAGTATTTTGTTTAACTATCTTTATGGCTTGGTTTCTCAGAGAGAGATGACTTTGATTCTAATGTTTACAATTTCTGGGGTGGGGGGGGGTAGCAGGTAGAATCCCGATAGGTCCATATAGGTTTATATTCATGTCTCCATATGTTCCATTTTTATAAATTATTATTCTAAAATTTATTAAATTTTTCATTTGTTTCAGCTTCATATACATATGGCTTATCACTACATGTAGAAAAAGCACCATTTTTTTAATGTGAACAAATATACAGTTAGCAGCTCAGTTTTCATCAAAAATCTACTATCTTTTTCACCAAAAAAGAAAAGAATGAACCACACTGGTAGAGCAATAAGACTGAATCAAACTTCCCCCTCTTACTCTACATGCCAGGGCTTGATTGTGCTTATCTAGTTGCTAGTTCTAAGTTTTTAATTAAAGCACCATAAAGAAGCCATAGGGCAGTAAATATAAGGCTAAAATGCAATATATACCTAAAGTATCTTAAATACACATGCTCATTATGACAAAAATACCACAGTTCTGGGGACTGATATGTCCAAAATCAAGGGGGTGGCAGATTCTGTACCTGGTGAAAGCCTACTTCCTGGTTCATAGACAGCCATCTTTTCCTTGTGTCCTCCCGTGGTAGGTAGCTCTCTGGGATCTCTTTCATAAGGGCACTAATTCCATGAGAGCTTCATCCTCATGTCCTCATCATAACTCCAAAAGCTCCACTTTTAAATAACATTACAATTGGGAAGTAGGGCTCAACACAGGAATTTTTGGTGGGCACAAACATTCAGTCTATAGCACTCAAGGTATTTTCTAAGGACTCAAAATGTACTCAGAGCAAACAATGGAACACTTTCACCATGTGAGAAATTCTACCCACACGTAAAAATCCACTTGCCTCTAAAACATTTTTCTTTCTCCCTTCCTTCCTTTCTCTTTCTTTCTTTCTTTCTTTCTTTCTTTCTTTCTTTCTTTCTTTCTTTCTTTCTTTCTTTCTTTCTTTCTTTCTTTCTTAAAATTGTTTGGACACGTGAACTTTGAGCGTCATGGTGGTGACTGAGCAGCCTTTGGAAAAATTGTGATGGCAATAGAAGATTTATACCTTCTAGCAGCCTGAAGTGTCAGGATGAACCAGGACAAATACATACCAAACACAACATTAGCAAATAACTACATGGATACATAGATATTAAACCAAGCCCTAAGTGCCTGATGTCTTATTGCTTTGCATTGCCTAAGATTCTACCCTTACCTATTTTGAATGCGTCATCCCCTAGGGGCTTTTTAAATATTTTAAAGCAACTCTATATCTAAATTTAAATATATAAATCTCCTTAAAGAAACAATTTTCACTGGCATTTCTTTCCCATAGATATGGGCTCCTATTTCACTTTTAGACATAATGATATTCAGCTGTACTAATCCAGCTATTTACTCACATTATAAAATGGTGTCACAACACCGAACAGTATATAGAAGGTTTATTTTAATTGAATCATTCTGGAGTAATCCGAAGGAAATATGAGGTGTGTGTTTCTTCATTAGTGTTGTTATGAACCCTCACAGATATGTGCATAAAGCCAGTATGCCTTTAAATTATTGGTGAAAAACTGAAGAAAGGTTTGCATGAGCTACATAGTGCAGGGCTAATAGAATACAGATGTGGTGTGTGGATGTACTGCTTCTCTCACTTGAAGTTTGCTTATTTAACATACAGAATGAGGCAGTAGAAGGTTGGTGATGCCAAATAACTTGCAAAATGGAATGATAATCTCCTAATGAAAAAGAAACTGTCATGGAAGGGCTTTCATCATGGCAATTCATATCCTCAGAAGGAAAGTATTTGGTCATCTTTCTTAACACAAAAGAGACTTTCTGATATTCAGTTAAAAACATTGCTTAACTTTTTTATCTCAATATGAGGTTCAAAATGTTACATAAGACTAATGATGCTTCTATCAAATTAAATGTCAAAAAGAGACTAAAATGAAGAATATATAGCAGACATTTTGGTTCACTCCTTAACATGCACTCCACCCTAAGTGATCAGTCTAGGAAAGAGCTTCCCAGCTGGTTACATCAGCATTTCAAAGTGTAATCTTCAGACCAGCAGCTTTAGTACCACCTGGGAACTTGTTAAGATTGCTGCCTCTATCCACATTCCCCCAGATTTACTAAATCAGCACCTGCATTTTAGCAAGATCTGGCACATGATTCATATGCACATTTAAGATTAACAAGCACTGCCCCACTGCGTCTGTTTCATAAGTAGATTTCAGCTGTGCCTGAGACATGGCTATTACTATCTCCCAAAGCCTAGGGTCTCATACCATTCACTCCCGCCAGAATCAGGTTTGAGTGCACACCTCAGTGTGCCAGAGAAATACAGATTTCTATATGTCTCATGAAGTTTAAAAGAAAAAAAATTGGGAAGTACTTGTTTGAGCTCATCAAGTCCATCCCATGACTCCTTCCAGAGATTAGTTTAGGAAGAACACAAAATTCTACTTCAGCCAATGAGGTGTGAGGTGAAGTCTTCTGGGCAACCAGGGAGGCTCTGGTAAAGACTTGTTGTTTCTAAACTGCCAAACAAGGGGCACTCTTATTCCTTCAGCCATTGCTCCATTAAGAAGCTACACCTGAAACTGCTGATGACAGTCGCCTTGCTAACATCCTGAGGATGACACCAATGCTGAAGATGACAACACAGAAAGACTGAAAGAAACTATGTCTTTTCTGATACTCCTGAGCCACAGAAGCCACCCACCCTAGAACCTGAATTACCACTGGATTGCTTGTTATAGCAGGTATTATATTTCCTTGTTGTTTCAGCAATTGTGGTTGAGGTTTCTCTTAGCCGCAAATCATTCTAACATAGAAGAAGAACAGGTAATTTTGCTGACTGAGTCCAAACTGATTTCATACATTTAAAAAAAATGCAAAGCTGTTCTGATACCATGAGCCTCTCGAGTGTTACTATCTACATTTTCAACCTGCCCAAGCACTCATTCGAGTCTCCAGAAATTCAAGTTCCCAGTGGAAACTCCTTGAGCAGTAGTTGAAATGGGCATCATCCTTACCTCCTCCTGGCACATCATTATTCTCTGTGTTTGCTGAAAGAATGGAAGAATGAATCAATAATGGCACAGGTGCACAGAAATAAAGTGGCCTTCCAACACATTTACAGTTACCTTGAATTCGATTTTATTTCTACATCTGCTTTTTTTTTTTAAGAAAATCACTTTATTTTAATTGATTCATAAACATTAACATCACAAAAGCTGGTTTAAGGAAGCCACAAAACCATTTGCCCAGCTCCAAACTCAATACCATCTCTATGAACTTCTATGTAGTAAGTACACTCTCTTCCACTGCAATTCCGAGGCAAGAAAACTATTAATAATAAGAGCGGTTTAACTGGTAGTTTTACACTTTCACTATCAATTATATCTTTATACTAAATTAACTTGGTCATGAGAGATGATTTTCCATTTCTTCATTATGAACTTCTTGATTAGGCAAATCCATTTGCAAACTTGCACTGTTTTAGCACCTCGCTGAAACCCTCACAAAGCTTAAGGTCACTCTGGTTCTGTGCACACTCCAAAAACTGTTTCATCTCATAGTGGCGTGGGCCAAACTGCTGCTGCTGCTGTGTAGGCTGAGTTCCCTGAGGCTCCTGGTAAGTGAGGTCGGGCCTTGAGGTCTCAGTATTACTTCCTCCACTGAAGCCCCCAGTGATGGCATGACCTATGGTGTGGCCGACAGCAGAGCCCACAGCCGCACTAGCTGCAGTGGTTGCCATCTGGGCCACAAGACCAGGCTGCCAGGGGGGCAGCAGCAGGTGAGCCAACTGCAGATGGTGGAGCTGGTGCTGGCGGCTGAGCTGCTGTGCTGGCCTGGGCACGGCTCTCATCTGAGGTGCCCGGCTGGCCGGAGGGGCCACGCGGGAGGGGGAGGTGAGGCTTCGGCTTCCACGCGGCATCGCAACTGCTCTATCGCTCTGGGTCTACAAGTGCGAAACTCTACATCTGCTCTTTTTGAAAGCTACCAGAGCTCATTAATAAATTATTGTTGCTAAGAGTTCCTGTCCACATAATATACTTTCATAATTTTACCCACTGCCTTACATTTCTATAGGTCTCATGTCACAATGCAGGGCCACCAAATTCCCCACAGCCTGTGGTTTGGGGGTGTGGGGGAAGGGAACAGCTTTCAGGATACCTTTGCATATTTATGGCTGGTAGTTAGTGTCTTATATATGCAAATGACTTTGGTTCTTCCAAGGCCCCAAGGAGATGGGAGGGGTTTTGACCATAGAATTGTGAGGGAAGAGCATATAGGGGCCTGCGCAAGGTTCTGCAAATGGTCAGAACCGCTTACCCTGCCCACTGTGTCACAGGCCATGGTCAGGGATTTAAAAATAAGGCAGCAGCCATTTGTGGGGGAGATCCATGCGGCTTTGAATAGGTGGAGAGAACCATGTGTGATCCAGTGCAACACGGCACATGTTTTGCTGTACTGTTGTATGGAGGTTGATGACATTGTACCCCAGATCCTGAGGAAGAGAGCTGACAGATAAGGAATGTGGAACTATTGGGCTTGGTTTTGGTTTATAGCCTTTTGAGGAGCAAGGGAAGTGCTGGGTCCCATGGAAGAACAGGGCTCTGAGCAGGAGTGCTCACTGCCCTCCCCAGGTTGGAATATTGTAAATAAAGACCTGTTTTCCTCAACACTAATTGTTGAGTTTTACACCAAGGTGCTATGTAAAAGAACCCCCTTTTTGCTCAGTGACAATTTCTGTCCCCTTTCTCCATCCCCAAAACCACAGGCTGTGGGGAATTTTGGGGCCCTGCTCTGTAACACTTATAATATCCCTAATTATATAGCATGAGGATATACATGGAATATTTGCTGAATAATGCAAAATAAAATACATTTACTCCCATATGATACCACCCCAAACCACAGGCTCATTGGATACCTTATATTTTAGTTTTCTATATAGTTACCTCATGGCCAAGGAAAAGGCAGTTGTTGGAGGCCACATATTTAGTTAAATCATCTCCCATAAGAGATCTGCTGCTCATGATAAATGACATTTGCCTTTAATAATGCAGAGAGAGCCACTGACAGAAGGAAATGTTGCAGGATGAGGTCAGCATGCCCCTTATCTGTTCTAAGAGAATAATGAACATGCAGGGTATACTCATGCCACTGACATTTCTTACATCCCTCATGTACATTTGGATGGATTAGGCATTCAAAGAGGAAAAGAGCAACAATGCACTGAGAGGCAGGGCCCCTGCTCCAGTCCATCATTAGGTGTCAAGTCACCTTCCTGAACCCCAGTTCCCTCACCTGAGGATTTTTAAATACAAACAATTGGATCCCACCAGCCAAAATTCTGATTGAGTTGGTCTGGTTTGGGGGGAAGCAATGTAAAGTTTATTTAAAGTAAATCTAATGTGTGGTCATGATCGAGAACTATATTAGATTGTTTTAGGTTTCTTCCAACTTTAACTGTCTATTACTCCAGTGTACAGTTATCTTGGAACTTCTTAGTTGTGCTTACTCAGATACTTGTTTTTTCTTTCATTCACGGAGAATGCCACCTAAGAGTGTCATGCCAGTCCCTCTCTACTGTCTCCTGCTTATATCTACCTCTAGGCAAGCATAACTGTACTTGATATCAGAGGAAAAAAATTTTAAAAAGGGTACAATATGACACACAGTACCTAAAGGAAAAAAAGAGAAGATACGGGTAAGATTGTTCCGAAGCCTTCTGAATGGTCTTATTTCTATCTTACAAATAGGGGCATGGTTTGACTTCTGTACCCAGATTGCTCTTTCCCATCACCTTGGTTCAGCATCCATTAAGGGCATGGAATCAGTTTTAGGGAGACCAGGTGAGAATGCACAGCCAGATGATTATACATCTATTTCACTCCGAATGCAAACTACACAAAGTATACATCCATCTGATTGTTGGGCTATAGAAAGTACATTTTTACTGGAAAAAAATGGAATTCTGATTATGACATCGACCACACAGACAACATACTACCCCCAGTAAATAATCAATTGAGCAACTTCAATGCCTCCAGGTACGTTAAATCACATGGGGATAATACCAGTAGCAAATCTTCACTAGACTCTGGCCATATTTCAACTGCCAGTATCTGCATCTCAGTGCTTAGGAGCTTTCTTCTGGAACAGAGTACAACTACTTATGCTTAGCCCACAGTATATAGACTTACTATTCCTCTGAACAGGGAACTCCCTGAAATTTTCTTGTGAATATCCTAGCTTTCTGGCCCGTCAAGTCCAATGAATCTTGGGGATGTGCTTCGTAGTCTCCTAGAGCTCCCCATGAGCTTAAGACTTGGTGACCACTATGAGACATTCCTTACTGGTTCTTTCCTTCACTGGAGCACTTCTTGTTCACTTTACTTCCCTAATGGTGATCCCTGCAGTTGAGAAACACATTTTTTTTTTTTGTTCTTGGATCCGATCTCAGGCTCTGCTTCTAGGAGAATTCCACCTCAGACAATACCATTATCAACTTTCAAGGTGGTTCATTGGGAACTGGGGAGTATAAGTGTTTTGAGAGTTGCAAAGATAGACAGGCAAAAATTGAAACCAAAAATTAATGAGAGAATCATAGTAGGGAAAGGAGAGCCAAGAAAGGGTACAGGGAGGAGTAGGTTAAGGAGAGGCAAAACATAGTATTAAATAGGTAATTAGATAGGACATATAAGTTAAAAATATATAAATACAGTGTGCATTATCCAATGTCCTTTTAAATGAACAAATATAAAATTTTGAATCAATAATAACTTTCATTTAGTTGTGTACCCTTGCTCCAAAATCAGGGCAACGCAACAGCAATTTTACTCTGTTTGCCATGCTGGTTAATGGCACGTGGTTCCTGCTGGCCCCCATTTCAAAGACAGTGCATTGGAGGGTGGGCTTAATTCAAACTTCTCTCCTAATACAAGTACCACTCTAATTAATTTACCTTCAGGCCTAAGGATGACAAGATTGTGTTTATTAGTGTAGAAGATGGCTTTGTACAACCCTTCTGCATTTTGGAACAGTCTTTGGAAGCAGACTTTGCAACTGGTTGCAATACCTGCTTTCAGCACAGGTGATAAGCACAGTGTCCCTTACCTTGTTATCTATGAGAAAGAGATATCTCTTAGAGGAAGAAAGCAACAACTTCAGTCTACCTTGGGCAGTCTATAGTTAAATTACAGTGCAGCATGCTTTTTAATCCAATGTGGAGAGATTTGATAAAAGTAGCTTCCGGAGAAAGGACGTTAGCATAAACCCAAATATCTAATTTCATTAAAAAATGTTTGGTGAATTGTAACTTGAAAGGCAATTCCTGTTAAATGACACCAAATTGGACATCAACAATTGATTTAAATGATTATCCTGAAAATGTGAAATTATCATTTTTTATGAGACAGCATGAGGGCTGCTAAGGAAATAGAAACATAGGAAGGGCTTCTTCCTCTGGGCTCAGCAGTAGCTTCCCTGGCCTGAGGGCCTTGCTGACTTTGAGCTCAGAGAAATGTGGCTGGGACCAGGTCATGAAGTCTCTTATAAACTACACTGTGCAGTTTGCACTTTATCCCAAAGGCAACAAGAGACCTATGAGAGACATTAAGTATGAACAGATTTTTTGATTTAGAAAGTTCAGTGAGACTTGTGTGTGAGGAATGGAGTCGGGTGGAGGGGGGTTAGAAAAATGAGGAAATGATAGTTATGATGTTTTTAAGAGAGAGGTAAGCAGAGTCCAGCAAGAAGGTAGTGTTCATACTTGTTCTCTTTGGGAACAGAGATAAGGCCTGGGAGTCCACAGCAGTCACTGCTATGCGGTGACATGAGAAATGCAGAGGCAAAAATTTAATGCATCCATATGGCTTTCGCACTTCTTTGCATGATGTCACTATCTAGAATTACATAGTATTTGTACTTAGGAAGACCCGTGATAACTTATAAGTTACAATGAAATGCCAATCATCTACTGAAGTGAAATATATGCCTATCCTTTGAGCTAGAAATTCTTCTCTTAGGTATATACCCAACATTATATATCTTAAACTGATAAAATGTTACACTATTATTAATTATCTCAATTCCAAAGAGAGAGAATTAGCATGCCATTTAGAGTTTGTTATATACCTCTCAAACAAGTGAATTTTTAAAGAAGATGCTGTACTCCCACCAGTTCACCACTTAATTTTTTAACAAGAATGTTTAGTATAACCAAATGATTGTGGTTAAAGTTAGATCTGTATTCTTTCAAGGCATTAAAAAAGGAGGAACATTTCCATTCTGTATTGAAAGTTTAAATGACAGAATGATTTAGAAACGTTATGAAAAGTAGATTCTGCCAATATTTTTTTCTAGAAAAGTACTTGAGAAATTCTACTTGAAGTACTTATTAAGAAAACAGTTTTTCAAAATTGCAAATACAAATGATGTGATTTTTCTGCTAAAGCTGATGTTATCTAATATACTATTTTAGGAGTCCAAGAGTTCAGGGCCTAAGAATAGTCTTAGATATGGGAGCACATTGAGAGAATACCAAAGACAAAATGTGAAAAAATGTGCGTGCTTCACAATTATACAGCCATCTCCAGCCCAGCCAATCCTGAAAACCATGCTTAGAAAGAGCATGTGACATTTGCCAAGCCAGTCTAGCATAGAACATTCTAGAAGTGCATAGAATATCTTGAATAACAATTAAAAGTGAGTTTGAATATATGCAAACTAGCAATATCCTGTATTTAAAAATAAAATGCAAGACATAATGAACAACTGGTAATAGGAAAATTGCCTCTCATGAGTGATTTTGGCAGCTCTCAGGAAAAAAGATTAAAGTTTTAAAATATTTTTTAATAAGCCTGAGGGATATTCTTTTGAAATGATCAAGATTTTAGAGTACTTGTGAATGCAAATGTGAGGAAAAGGAATCTCTTGAGAAGAAAAGAAAAAACACACACACACACATACTACACAATGTTTCTTAGAGATGATGACAGGGCAAGAACAGAAAAGAAAAATTGCCTCTCCTCTGAGCTCTGCTCAGCTCAATTACTACAATGTCACAACTTGAGAGCAGAGAGTTTGAGTTGGCAGACAGGCATAAAGGATACCTCTGAGATAGGGTGTGGTGTACTGGGGTTTTGGGATAATAATTACTAGGCTTGGGAAAGGTAAAATGTTTTAGAAGTATCTGTCCCATTAAATTATCTTAATCCTAGGAATAAATTACTCTGCATCCCTTAATTCTATGAAATGATAGTTCATATTTAAACAAAAGGTGTAACAACAAATCCCTACCTCTACCTATGGAAGAACAGTACACCTGAATGTACTTAATCATGGATAAGCTTGGGCTGTGTTCCATATTAATGCTCAAGAAGACGACTACTCCCCCCATTACAGTCTGGGGCTCCTGCCAAGTACTAATTCCAAAGTGATCAGGACTGTGCCAGGAATGATTTGGATTAGGTTAGCATAAATTCGAGTCAGCCTAATCTAAAAGAGGAGGCCAAAATTGGTTAAATTGAATTAAACCTTAAGTGTTGCCATATTTTCCTGGGTAAACACTCATGCAGACAGAATGACAGTAATCCTATTTCTATATCCTAACATGCCGCTAATAATTAATGAAATACAGTAGTACTGAAATGATCAAAAACTATCTCTTTTGAGAAACCTTTCTCATCCAGAATCCTTTTTGGGAAGAAACACTCATGCTAAAATATATCTTTATATATCTGAAGGGAAAAAAAAGTATTCTTTAAAACATTATTACCCTGCTATGAAAAATAAAATACAATGAAAAATAAAATGCAATATACTCATCATTTCCAAATTTAGGCCACTTTTCTTTGGGGAGAAGACAGACCTTTAAAATAGCAATTGTTTCTAGAGTTCACATACATTTAATTTGTATCCTTTCAGTCTGTTGCATGCAGAATAAAAACTCTTTCAGAAATGTACTTACATAGATAGCACACATTTTTTAAAGTATAGGTAATGACTCTCAGTCTACAATTTTTATTTAAACTCTGTGAAAACAAGATTTGCAACATGCAGACACAACATAATTTTTTGGAACCCTTGTCTTTCATTGTGTGAAGAACTCATAAAGGGAAATGTAAGTCCAATGAAGCTTTGATGTCCCCGTATTTAATCTTCTATTAAGCAGAACTCCAAAAGAAAAAAAGAAAATCCCACAAAAATATATAGTACAAGTGCACTTAAACCCACCCAACATATTACAGACTATAACAAATTTAAACTTATTATATCTTTTATAATAAGTTTATTATATATAAGTTTATATAGTAGTGTCAAAGGCATCAACCAACTGATCTGATACACCATTAAACTATTTAGAAGTTCTCACTTAGTTAAGAGCTTTGGGTAAACTGCATGTTGGAGCTATTTAACATCACAAATATACTTCGCAGAAAGCTAGTCAAGTATTGCTGTCATTTTGGCACTTCTAGAGAAAGAGCTGTTATGTTGATAGGTTTTGGTTTAAAAGAGAGGCATTTTATGAGACATCATAAATGTTGATTTCACTCACAGATTCACAACAGTTTATGAGCTTGTGTATATTACATAACACCAACCTTTGCATTTATATCACTGGGTTAGATTTCAGTGGGGATCCAAACACCCGGGATTTTTCAGGCAAGTCTTGCAAGACTCTGGGCCATAAAAATTTGGAGGTTCTTATTTCTTTCCTCTAGAAGAGTTCATGTTTTTAAGAATTCAAATGAAAAATCACAGCATAAGAGACCAGAGTTCTAAATATTTTGTCTTTCTATGGAACTATCTACCCACAAATCCAGAGAGAAGGCTTTACAAAGAAAGCATCCTATGAATATAATTTGACAATCCACTAGAAACTTGAATGCATTACAAAGGGAGAAAGAGGGCCCTCGCCCTCAAAAAGACCTCCAGAGAAACAGAGGAGAAGACAGAAAAAGCATATTCAGGCATACTAAAATTTACATAGGCATGTGCATAACAGGTAATGCATACACATGAGAAAGTCTATTTTCTTTTTTTTATTTTTTTACAAACAGTATGTTAGGCTCAATCTGACAAATCCTGAATTTTCCTCATGCACAGGTACTGAAGATACATGCCTCTTTTACTGATTAATTTGGCTACATTTTAAAGCTCTTTATGGGTGAATGGATGGCAGAGTATTAATATGGTTCCAAAAATAGAAAAATAATATCTGAACCTAAAAAACCACTGGAAATAAGACAAATATCCTAAAGCCAGTACTAAACCTGAACTTTACGAAAGAGCCTCAAGTGGGTGCACCTCTAAGTAGACCATAATTCCTGCTTAGAAAAATAAATAATAGCCTCTCTTAAAGAAGAACTGCTATAAATAACAGAAGCTTGGGGATATTTCCTAAATAATAAAAATTCCTGACAGCTCCATTTACTTTCAAATGAATTAAAAAACGTGGATAACTTCAAAAGAATTCTATATATAATGTAACACACACAGGGTCTTCTACACTATACAAGAGCAAATATTCAATGAAGTCACCACAGATAGCTTCCTACAAATATAATATAGGTATGTCTGTACTTGCTTTAGAAAAGAAATCCCTCTGAGGAGGGTTTCTTTTAAATCTAGCATTTTTCGCACTAGTATGTTCCCTTGTCATTCACAGATTTACAAATGAGAGGGAGTGCTTATTATTTAATGTTGTGATTAATTACTTAAGTTAAAACATAAAGTATGGACTGGGGTGAAGTTTTTTTATTTAAGTTTAATTAAGCCATCTACATGCTAAATATCTGAAACCTCTATACATTAGAATATAGTCCACTCTAAATTCAATTACTGGTCATTAAATCTCAGGATTCAGTTCTGAGCATCACAACAAACAAATGTTTTTGGAATGCTATAAGGCCTCTTTTGAACTTAAAAGAAATATCTCCTGCCGACAGATCCACACAAATTTAATTTTAATTTGTGGAATTAATCTAAATTATTGTTGAGCTTGGAGTTTTTCGTTTGTACTACTTCTTAAGGTTATAACCATTATATGTCAATGAAATGTTTAGAACAATTTCCTTTAAGTCAAAACAGGGTTACAATTACAATTATCTTATTCGTACTTTCAAATTTGATACACATTCACTTCTGCATACTGAAAATATTGTCAAAGTCTATGCTTAAAGTTATTTTATTCATTTGATAATTTCCTAGTTTATAAAATTAACATATCAAAATTAGTGTTTAATACCAGTATTGTAAAGACTTAGCTTTCAATGATGCTTTTGAGAAGGATATATGAATTATCATACATTATTTATAACTATAAATTTGTAGTAGTTATTTTCCATTTTAAATGCCTAGAAAATCCCCATGTGATGGTCAAATATTTTTCATACAGAGTATTTACTTGAAAGTCTTCCTTCTGATCATAAACCTGTATTATTACTTTCTTTGTACTGAAGTAAGGCAAATCTGAGAAAGACTATTTCTGCTCTGATTAACTCCCTCCTATTTATATTAATCAAATCCCTTCATTAATCTTCATTAATCTTCTCTTCATCAAACCACTTCACTTGTGGAGCTTTTTTGCAAACTTTATGTTAATTCTATGATCCTCTGCCTGTTTTTCCCAATAGGTTTATATCTGCTTTGAGAGGAAAACACTGGGAAAATCAGTATTTCATTATTTCACCACATAACATTAAAATATAAGACTCATCACACTCTGCCCTGTCTAGAATGATAAGTTTTTATTGCCAATGAGTTATGTGCCATTTGTCAAAACTTAGGGAAAAAGAGATAGAGATGTTAATCTTGAATTCACAAATGATATATAAACCCAAATAGAACTAGACATGCTATTCACATTAATTAAAAATAGATGCATGAATTTCTCTTCATTAAACAATCCATACAAAAACTCTAATCAAAATGGGGTTAAGAGGACATAAATTAATACACTAGAATTAGCAACAGGAGTCTATGTAGCTATTCTGTTAAAGCAGTTTTGGAGAATAAACACTCTACATACCCGTAAAAGACACATTTCATCTCTCTAAAAACAAAAGACTTTTAGCTATCATCATTTTGGTCTCCACCTAGTCAACTAGATTTATATATATATATGTAGATCCTAATCCAATAATCAGTATGCAATCATTGGAGAAAATTTAGTTCTTTATTATAATTCTTAACTAAATCTTAGAGACTGCTATATGGGTAAAGTCAGCTGAAATACGCAAATCAACCTTGATTGCTTAGGATGACACCTTATTTAGACATCTATATGGAAGGGTATCCTTCAGGGTTCCATTCATGAAAGCAGCTTTGACTTTTTGGGAATCAGGTAAAGAAATAGTTCAGACGAGACATGAAGAGCTGTGGGAACATTGGCAAGACCGAGAACATCACTGCCTCCAGAAAAATTTAGACTAAAGAGTTAGGTGAAAGAAAAATAGAAAACCATTTTTGGAGTATATGATGAGGCCAGTAATTATATTTATAGTCATAAGTAATTGACATTCCCCCAACATTAGTACATTTATATGTGCATCTGTGTGTGTTTGAGTGTGTATACATACATCACTTTTATACTATTACAGATCATCAAATTACATTTCAAGATTATTTAAAATCAATTGGATCAATTTTTGTAAACATTATTACTGCTAATAATACCAAGTTAAACTCAACATTACCTGGGAGCAGCCAAGCTTTCTCTTTCTTACTAATTGTATTATATTAAGTTCTGCTCCCTGAACCCCTCTCCTGAACTTGTGATAACCTTTCATGAGCTGCTTATAACAAGATAATGACTTCAATTTGAATAGGAAATAATAAAGAAGGTCATTTTTTAAAGCTTTTTATTTGCTGCTTCATGCACTTTACCTGATTCTTGAGATCCAGTTTGGGACATGGGCGACCTCCATTGTAAGGTTTTTCTTTTAGCCATTTGGATCTAATTCTCACTCCAATCCCACAAGATGAACTGCAAGACCCCCAGCGGGACCAATCGCTTAACTTGCAATCAAATGGGCAGGGGATGACACACTCTTCTTGAATATAGCCTGAAAGAAATAAAAAATTGAAAAGAGGGGAGAAAAAGCCTGATCAAAATGTACTGATCAAATTTGCTCTGAGCTCAGGTTGCTCAACAATCCTGCCAGAGGGGCTTCAGCACTTTTCTACTCAAATAAACAGACAAATGCTCCCAGAGATAGATAAATATGATTACATCTGCAATCCAAATTTGTGCCATCTGTTTATTTCAGAGACGATTCTGGGACGAAACAAGCAGGGCAAAGTGCAGAGTTAGTTCTGCTTTCTGATAAGAAGAAATGAGGCAGTTCTGGGCTAATGATACCATCACTCCGTACTGGGCACTGTCTCCCACCATTCCTATAACTCCACCTGGAGACAGGGAGTATAATAGAGTCATTCCTTCTTGGTGTCTGCTATCTACAAGGCTTTTCACTAAAAAAGCTCTTCATTCTCACTTCCAGGTACTGTGACTTGGAGTGAAGTCAGGAGCAGGCCCTTATTGAAAGAAGAAAGTAGAGGCATAGTAAAAGGCTCTCTAATGAGATACTGTACGGGAATCAAGAAATATGGGTTGAAATAGTTACAGATGTTAAAGCTTTACTTGGTCCTCAGCTCAGTTTTTGCTATAATCTTTCTCTAGACAATCTCATTATTTAACTATCATCTCAAATGATCTATCAAATATATATTTCCAATTCTGATCTGCTGAGTTGTATCCCACCTACTCATTCACTTTAACTGGATGCCCAATTACCCCCAAACTCAACATGTCTAAAACTGAGGGCACTGGTTTCCTCCTAAAATGTTTAATTCTCTTATATTTCCCATCTTGATTAACTGCAACATATCTGATTCCTATGCACTAGTGTATATGCCTGCATGCTCTCTTCCCCTTACATTTGGGCAGGACTTGTGAATATGGTAGGTTGGCACACCCATGATTAGGTTCTGGTGTGTAGCAAAGGACAGGAATTCACAGATAAAATTAACATGCCAAATTAGTTGATTTTGAATTAACCAGAAGGGAGGTTATCTTGAGTGGGCCTGATAATCAGGTGAAAAACCTTAAAATAATGACTGGGCCCTTTTTGTGGAGAAAGATTCTCCCTCTGGCCTTGTATAAACAAAGTGCCATGCTATGAAATGCCTCTGGAGCAGGCCGGGGGCAGCCTCTGGGACCTGAGGGCTGTCCCTGGCTATCAGCCAGCGAGAAAACAGGACCTCAGCCCTAAAGGTGCAGGAAGATGAATTCCGCCAATAATTCCAAAGGAGGTTGGAAGGGAAGCTTTCCCCAATCTAGCCTCTGCTGAGACCTTCTTAGCCTTGGCCCACACATTGATTACAGCCTAATGAGATTCTTTAGCAGAGAATCTAGAGAAGCCAGGTCTGTACTCCTGACTTTTGGGAACTGAAATAATGAATGCTTTGAGCTAAATCTGTGGTAACTGGTGATGCAGCAACTGAAAAGTAGCAACTTATCCAAATAAAAAATCTCACAGTCTTCTTAGACCTTTCTCCATTATTTTACACATACACTAGTAGATGTAATAAGTTCTTATGTTAAATACATCCCTTAATCTACAATTCTTTTGTCAGCCTTTGGTTCCAAATATTACTGTTTCTGGTCTGGAATACTGCATTTTTTCCTTCACTGGTCACCTTTTTTCCTAATCATTCTCTTTTAATATTGGTCACTCACTCTGAGGAGAAAGTTACTCTTCTAAAATTATATCAACTATAATGACAAATAAAATTTTTAAATAATCTAATAAAATAAAGATAAAAATACATGATTTACACTATTTCTTTTAAAACCTTTGCTGATTCTTATCTTGAAAATAAAGTGCCACCTACTTTGCAAAAACTAGAAGATTCTTTTCAAGAGGCTCTAAGCAAGTGTTTTCAATTTGACTGTAAAATATATTCTCATTGCCCAGGATATACTACAGATCAAGTTAAACAGAATCTCAGAAGATGGACATAGGCATTTGTAGTGTTCAAAAATCCCCAGGGAAGTCTAATGTGCAGTCAAGGCTGAGAACCACATCCCTAACTTGTTTTGTTTTATGTCCTTCCCTCTCCTCTGTCTTGAAATCGGTCCATACAGACTACTCCATCATCTCCAATAATATTTATCATTTCCTCACGAAGAGCTACTCTTTCTCTAGCCAGGTTAGCCTTCATGGTTTATTACTTCAACCACTCTCTTGCCAATATAATTGACCACCTGGCCCCATTGTTCTTCTGCCATGCCAGTCTAGTAAAACTTCAGACCTAGACTGCCCAACACTTTACTACTCTGAGCTTAACACTGAACTAGCAAGCTGAGATGAAAATAAAATGCTAATACCAACTGGTGACCACACTGTGTAGTCTCTTCCATCAACAAAGCTCTCATACTACCCAGTGATTATTCTGCATTTTCTTCTCAATCCATTTCACATCACAGCTTTTTCAAACCTTCTCCACGTTTTCAGACTTTTAAGAACTCATCTCTTCTTCTTCCCCCCAAAATTGAAAGAAATAAAAAAAAACTTTTCTAATTTAATTTAATTTCCTAAAATTATATCTGTATACATTCTCATCTTTTATCTTCTCTCTTCATATCACAATGAAAAATGACAGACACTTTTCTAGTTACAGCACATTTCACCACTTGATACCTTTCCAGACTTTTTCAGGATCTGGTGTCCTTTATTTCCTCCCTCCCTTCTTCCTTCCCTTCCTCTTTGTCATGTGTTTGCATACACACATACATTTATTATACATATTAAATATAAATTTATACTTCTATTTCTCTTAGATTAACATTAGAATGACTTTACGTTCTTCAAATAACTAATTGACAAGAGAAAGTACACCAAACGTCTAAGAATCATCAGGACGACTCTGGGTTTGAAAAAAATTGCTCCACTTGAGGTTGTTAAAAGACTAATTCTTTATCATTTAATATAATTGGAATTCTACAGTCATTTCTAGGAAGCATTGATCAGTATTTCAGTATTAAGTAAATAATAAAGCTAAATATGGAATTAAATAGAGGCCAGGGGCATTACTTAATTTCACAGAGAAACTGAGTCAGAAAATGATTCCATTTGCTACTGAATGGAAAGAACAGTCCTATTATTAAGTGGAATTAACTCTCATGGCATGCATGCTTCAAATATGAAATTTCAGGAGACTTCATATAAATAACTTTTAAATACTTGAATAACTACATAGATTCTATGTTGAAGAATATTTTGAATTAGATGCCCTTCTAATTCAATGAGATTTTATTTTTATCTATATTTGCATATTGAAGGATTTTAATTAGAGAGCCTCTAAAGCACTGTTTTATTTATTTATTTTTTCTCCTGATAAGAAATAAACCCTGAGGATCTCTATGAAAGTCAAGGTCACAAATTCAATGAGTATAAAATAGTTTTGAAATTTAACAGGACTAAGCAACAGTGACATGTATTTTCCAGGGAAGTTATATTTATGCTAGGGTATGCCCCAAAGAAAAGCCCACCATGAAAACCATTAATAATTGCATATTCGTAAACCTATCTCATAATTGAAAGGATTAGTTTTACCCACATATTTAATACTTTACAATTTTTGGCAACACTATATCTTCAAATGTGGCTACATAAGAGGTTAAACTGCCAAATGAGAATTTAAATTCCTGACTATGGAAACTTCACTAATGTTCTAAAAGCTCATTTACATAAAATATATTTCAGAACAGCTTCTCTGGCAACATTCATAAATCTAAATCCAATTGCTATGAAAGAAGCAGTTTTTCTATAGAAAACACTTCACACTATGATTCATATGCAGAGTACATTGCTTGGACAATCATATTACTTAGCTTGGGGGTGTTTTCATGTTCTATTTTAGTTATCTTTATGCATATAATGTTAAGTTTGAAGTATTTACTACAGAATTATCAATACAGCACACACCCAATGTTGTAATTTTGTAAACCACATATACTACATATAGTAAATACTCAAAAAGTATCTGTTGCTATTATGAACAAAGATTAACTAAATAAAATCTATGATTACTATCTCTATGTTATAACTGGAGGAATTTACTTAATGACAACATACTCGTGCAGGCTGAAGCCCAGAGCTCTGGAATGACTTTTCAATCTACATTGCTAACCCCCCAAATATTGCTCTTTAGGTTAGTGTAATGGACATAGGTTAAAACACTGCTCTAGGTATAAGGCAATCTATTGATAAAAGTACTTTCTAGAGCATTATCTCCTGTGTATTTTTCTCTCCCTGTCATTCAAGTACTAACACATTTTTCCCTCTATAAGAGCTTGTTTTGAAGCATTAGAAAGAAGAAAATATTGATAAATTAGTAGTCTGAAGAAATAACCTGGATTAATTTACTTTTATGTTCCTACTGTGTAAAGTAATGGCAAACATCCTTCTAGACAGTACATGCTTGCTCTATTTATTGAAACTTTGCTAGAATAATGAAAACACACTACCATAAATAAAACATGGAAAAGATGAATAAAATGCTGATTGTCTCTTCCTCACTTCAAAGTGAAGATCTGGGAGAAACTTGTAAGTTAAAATAATATAATGTTTTCATTTCTCAATGTTTAAAGATTTACTCTTTTAATTCATACATTTTAGTACTACTATTTATCTAGTAATGCACCATACTAAAAAGTATCTGATGACTTAAATCAGAGTACTTTAAAGTATATATTTGTTTAGAAGAGTTGGAGAATATGGGGGCAGCTGTTTTTGAGATGGTTCCAAGAAAGACAATTTGAGAAATTAGATCAATACTTTGCCATTATATTCAAGGGAAGACAGAGAGTATTAGACATTTGTTTAAAATCTCAGTCCAGTAGTATGTAGAAATGTAGGTCAACCTCAATAATGTCATCAGCTTGCTTTGGTCAGTTTATGTTTTGGCATGGGAATACTGCCCATGAACAGGAGTTACATTCTTTCACGGGTGGTTCCAACCTCACTTAGGTCTCTGTGAAGCCTGAGAGGAGAGAGTTGGAAAGCACCTAACTTATTAATATTTCCTTTTAAAATTGAGTTATTAAAGGGAATATATTGAAAATACCATTTACTAGTAAAAAATTATCTTTACTGCATATATAAAGCCTCATCAGCATAGACTCTCTGATATTAAAAAGTGTATGGTATTACAAATAACAAAGTATCTCATTTGGACCCTAAACCTAATCAGACACCTGAAATAACACTGATTTAGAAGTTATACAAAATTCAAATAATTATATTGACAGAAAATATTTGCCTGAATTCCTTAAAACTCAAATATATTCTGAAGCCTAATCATTTATTAAATTTTATTACACTTACCAGAAAAAATATCATCTAAGGGTAAACTACTTTTCTTAATAATCAAAGATATAATTTACTGGTGCACTTTATTTTAGATGTAGAGTCAAGGTCATCTAGGCCAAAAGCTTTGTGTTATAGTCTGGTCAGAAATAGAAAGCAACTGGAACTCAGACTTGACTGCAATTACCCAGCTCACTATCAACTAGAAAAAAAGTCACTATTATGGTGCCAGAAAGTTCTCTAGTGCTGGAGTGACAAAGTAGAAAATCAACCCCTCTGCTCTTAAATAAACTTATGTTTTCTTAATGAGAAAAAAATAGTACATAATCAACTACTTAAGTTATATTCTACAGAAAATACGTACATATTCTATGACAATTTGAGGTAATATAAATGGATTCTGGCTTCAATTTTCTAAGTAATTCATGTGAAAATATTTACTGGCATAATTTGCTGTAAAAACAGGTGTTTGACTAATTGCTTGACCTGGTTCACTTGCTGTAACTAAGTGTATCACTGTAAATTTAATTAGTCAACCAAATCATATAAAGAAGTGATCTTTTAAATTGAATTGTTCAGGCAATTTCATCAAGATAGTATATCCAGTTGTTCGTATAGGCAGTTTCATCATTAACAACCTTGTGCCAGGTTTCTCCAGGCAGACAAGAAATATGTTTTTCTCTTAGAAGCCATTAAGGATATTAGGGACAAATGGAACACTATACACACAACAATCTGAACTGTATGTACTAAGTGGTTTCTATCATTACTGCAAATAAGTGCTGTTAAAATTAAAGTGACTGAATGCTTTAACCACATAATAAACTTGGCATTTGAAACATTACAAAGATATACAGATTGTTCACAAGCCAATATTACCAAGTAATTCTTAGAACTGTTTGTAAGAGACTGTATGAAATCCTCTCATTACATCTCCTTGCCCTGAGAAAATCTTAAAATTATTCCAACCCTTATTTACACTGCCTTTAAAAGTTCAGACAGCTGATCTCAGCGCATGGCTTGTATTTGACAATGGTATTCTCCAAATATTTTAGGTTTTGGACCTAGACACATAGTATAATTGTAGTTCCCTGTCTTTTGAAGTTAGATATGATCTTATATTTTGCTTTAGCCAATGAAGTGTGAACGTGTTACTCTAATGTAATTTGCCACACTTTTTCTTTCCTTATACCCAGGAACTAGGAATGTTCCAGAGAATGGCTGGTCCATCAGCTAGAGTCCTGGAGTTAAACAGATCTCCCAGAAAATGAAAGACGGGCATGGATAGTGAGTGATTTTAGTGGCATTCAACCACTAAGGTTCTGACATTATGCTATTGAATACATTTGGTACTGTACCATAACCCATTGTATAGTTTATGGATCGACCTTGGCATAGGGAAGTCTGTCTTCAGAAGATGAAACAAAATGTCCCAAGAAATAAATTTTGGAATATTTTGAGTCTTTATATAATGCCTTGAAAAAAATAAGATCAAGCTGTATCAGCAGTTAGCACAGTCTGAACAGCAACACCATCAAATCAGAAAGAGACTTTGCAAAAGTTGATGAGCCTATGGATATATATTTCAGGAATATCTATAATATATTATTTAAAATGTACTGACAATATGGATTATAAATCAAGGTCTAACCTTATGCGATCTGGAATAAAATTTTAAATCTCAATAATTCAGTTTCCTCATGTAAAATGAAAATGTAATAATTCTCACTGTTTTTTATCTCCTTTTGATACAGTAAGAACAAAAATATAATAAATAGAAATTTGTAGAAATTTTCACATATAATGACAGCCTAATGTTTTACGACTACTAAAAGCCATATAGCAAGATAAAAATGCTTTTTCCTTATCCTGTTTTTAGTGCTGGTGATTATAGATAGCATAATTCTGTAAAGATGCATTAGCAGAAAAATTATAGGGTAATAATGACCAAATCTGGGTGCCATTTCGCATTCCAGTTTATTTCGTGTAAATTAAAGGCTGAGATAACTTTGACAAAATGAGTGATTCTGCATTAGATGAGTACAGCAATTTTTGTCTGAATCCATCTCTGTCTTTTCAAGTCTGCTGCCACTAGTCAAGATCAGACACTCATTATCTCTCACCTGGCTTATATTAATAGCTTCTTAACTGGAACCCAGGACCCCAATCTGTTCCAATCCATTCCATGTCTGATCAACTGCTATATGAATGTCACAAAATTGAGACGCCAATATATCATAGTCTAACTTAAAATAAATAACCTTTGAAGCATAGAATTAAAAAAAAAGAAAGACATGCAGATGGCAATCTAGACAGGAAAGATACCACAAATTAAGAATATGGGAATAAGAAGAGAGAGGGCAAGAAATTGAAGACTTACTTGAAAAAAATAATGAAAGAACTTCCCTAATTTGGTAAAGAAAATAGACCTACAAGCCTGAGAAGTACAGAGGGTCCCAAACAAGTTGAACCCAAAGAGAACCACAGCAAGACACATCATAATTAAAATGCCAAAGGTTAAAGATAAAGAGAGAATCTTAAAAGCAGCAAGAGAAAAGAGTTACCTACAAAGGTGTTCCCAAAAACTATTAGCTGATTTCTCAAAAGAAACTTTGCAGGCAAAAAGGAACTGGCAAGAAGTATTTGAAGTGATGAAAAGCAAGGCCCTACAATCAAGGCTACTTTATCCAACAAGGCCATCATTTAGAATGGAAGGGCAGATCAAGGTAAAGCTAAAGGAGTTCATTGCCAAACCCTTATTATATGAAATGTTAAAGGGACTTATTTATGAAAAAGAGGATCAAAACTATGAACAGTAAAATGTGATCAGCTGTTGAAGAACACAACTATCAACAACTGAATCTAAGAAAACAAAAACTAAAACAAACGAAGCAAACAAATAGGACTGGAACAAAATCATAGGTATGGGGATCATATGGAGGGTTATCATGGGGGAGGGGTAAAGAGGAGAATGGTGGTAAAGTTATAGGGCTTAAGAAACATAATTGGTAGTTACAGAATAGGCAGGGGGATGTTAAGAATAGTATAGGAAATGGAGAAGCCAAAACACTTGTATGCATGACCCATGAGCATGAACTAAGATGGGGGGAATTCCTGGAGGGAAGAGGGGTACAGGGTGTGGTGGAGAGGGAGAAAATTGGGACAACTCTAATAGCATAGTCAATAAGATATGCTTAAAAAAAGAATGTGGGAATGAACTCAAAATGTCTACAAGTCAATAGAGAAATCTGTATGAGATCTGAGATCAGGGAGAAGTATAAAAGTAGCTAGGTCAGGTGGAGCCACATTGGGATGTCATGCTGCAGGGCCCTTAGAAAGTGGATTAAAAATTCTGATATTAATTCAGATGTGCTATTGGACGGGAGAAAATACAGCATGAGAACAAGTTACCTTCTTAAGATATAATTGAAAAACTTAGAAGGTAAGTGACCAGACTAGGCCTTAGGCTTAGACTAAGTGTGATATTTTGTATATAAAACATAAATATGTGTTATGTATATATACATTTACAAGGTATAGACACACATATATTACATATATACATTTTTATAAATTGAATATATATATTGTTAAAAATAGTAAAACATGATAGAATATGACTTATAATTAACTATCTGTGATATGCCCACATGGCTAAAATACTGTATAAAAGGAAATTACTTTCTTCAGAATGACCAGTAAACCAGCTCTTTAAATAAGGCGGGAGGTGGAGACTGGTTGAACAAAGCTAAAGTTTATTAGTCAAAGAAGATATATGCATGACCCATGGACATGGACAGTGGTGTGGAGACTGACTGTGGGAGTGCAGGGTGGGCTGGGTGGAGGGGGGTGAAGGGGGAAAATGTGGGATGACTGTAATAACATAAAAAATAAAATATATAAAAAAAACAACTTTATTTTCCAACTGTTGAGGCAGGTTTGATGTAACTAATTCTAAAAATGAGCAACACCTAATTTATGAGAGATAGATGCATCTAAGTATCCAGGCATTATATTGAGCCAATAGAAAACTGTTCCACATACTCACAATGGAAAAGCTACTTTTGCCATACCTTATATATTTATCTTGAGGTTAAGAGTTCTATATTTGGGGGTTTCACCTGAAAATAAACTTTTCTGGCTTTTCTGGTCAACATGGAGGATCTGGGAATTCCTGGGTTCTCCTTCCAGTATGGTGTCAATTGTGTAGTGGTGCCTCTGCAGATGAAATACTCCTTTGCAGTCCTTTACTGTTCCTTAGAGTGATAGTCTAAATTTCTAAAGGAAAGATTTCTCCCCAGGCTAAAGCAATGCAAAAACATAACTCATAATTTCAATATAAAAATACATGCAGAGTGTTTTGTATTGTAGGAAAAGGTAGAAGATACAAAGACCCACTACTAGTCAGGGCTCACCCTACTCATTGGATGAAAGGATCTGTGAAAAGTTTTGTTAGAAACCTCTACCTGGAAGATGCCCATGCAAGAGAGAATTCCTAGAGCTGAAGCTTCATTAAGTGGATTGAGTTCTACTGCCATAAGTACCATGCATATTACTAACATCAGCATTTAAAGAAAAACCCTAAAGGTGGCAACAAGAGACATCAAAAATACCTAAAACACATGACTACCTACAACAAGGTGAATGAAGGCATCCTGCGTTCAGACCCAACCTCCTTCAAACTCTGTAAGCACAGAACAAAGCTCATAAAGTGATTTGGTTGTGTGGAATACACTTTAGAGATAAAATTCTGTTCTTTTATTTGCTGGAATGTTGGGTCATCTCCACAGTTATTTGTATTCATGAACAATAAGACAAGTTGTTATTATAAATTCTAAATTATGGATTACACAATGAAAAAAAATTTACCTCCAAAAGTTTGCTTTTGCCAAAGAACTACATCTTTCACTGAGATAATGCAGAAATCAATGTACTGGAATGAATTCACAGTCCATTAACTCCTTCCAAGTTACTGTAAAAACATTTGAAATATCACCAAGGTATAAAATTAAATATGACTCCCAGGCTTAATATATACTCCATGCTGCTAATGGTGAATTTGTTTCATTTACCAATAAATTTCTTTCCTAATGGATTATGCATCAGCTGATCCAGGGACTTATACTTAGGCTTCTCTTGCCTTCTGTAGCCAGACAGATATCTTATGACTTTATTTATGGGTATTTAATCATATACTTGCTGAAGGAACAAAAATTGGAGGAAGAAAAAGATACTTATTTTCCTCAAAGAAAACTGGAAGCCAGCGATCTCCTAATTACACTGATAATGTCAAGGAACTATGGATATGGAGAAATTCAATTCACAAAAGGAGAAAACCTTTTCAACCAGGAAAAAAATCTCAAGAGCAATCAGATATATCCCCTGAAATAGGGGACAATAAGAGATACAGAGAGACAGACAGACAGACAGTGTGTTAGTTTATTAGGGTTATCATGACAAATTGCCACAAACTTGGTGACCTCAAATGATAAGAATTTATTTTCTCATAGTTCTGAAGGCCAGGAGTCTGAATTAAGGTGTTAGCAGGGCTGTGCTCCCTCCGAAGTCTATAGGAGAAAACCCTACCTTGCTCTTCCAGTTTCTGGTGGCTCCTGGCATTACCTGGCTTATGGCAGCATAAGTCCAATTTCTGTCTTTCTTTACATGTGCCTCTGTATCTCAAAAATCCCTCTCCTTTCTCTTGTAAAGATGTCTGTCATTGAGTTTAGAACCCACCCTAAATCTAGAATGATCTCAAGTTCCTTAACTTCATTGTATCTTCAAAGATCCTATTTTCCAAATAAGGTCACATTCACAGGTACTGGGGTGTCAGGACTTAAACATATTTTTGGGGGGAACATAATTTAACCCACTAAAGACAGAAATGAAAACTATGATACAGAAGAAAATATAATATGTGGATGAGAATCTGGACTTTGATATTAAGCCAACCTAGGGCTATATCTCACTTAAACAAGATCTGCCTAAATCCTCTAGGCTTTAATTTTATTATCTGTAACAAAGATTGGCAAATTGTAACCTGAAGGTCTACTCCAGCCTCTGCCTGGTTATGTTGGAATAGAGCCACATCCATTTGTTTTAGCTTTGTCTCTGGTGGCTTTTGCACTGCAAGAGCAGAGGTGACTAACTGCGAAAGAGACAGTAGGACATATAAAGTTTTAAATATTTACTGTCTGGACATTTGTAGAAGACATTTGCAAACTCTGACTTATAAAATGGGGATGATCATAATACCAACTGCATAAGACTATTATGAGGATCAAATGAGAGCACTAAACAGTGCCAACCACACAGCAGTCACTCGATAAGTAAAGCAGTTTCTGTTAAAGAGGCTTGGTGCCGTGATGGACAATAGCACATAATTAAAAATATGAAAGACCTAAGTTTAAAGTCAACCAGAACACTTATTACTAGTGGTATTAGTTTGTGTCTGTCTTTCAACATTTTCAAGACTTAACATTTTTGTCTGCAAAATGGAGATAATTATTATGCCTACTTCAAATAATTTTCTGTAGATTACAGAGTCTGAAACAAGGAGTTAGCCATTCTTGCTACTATTTTTATTCTCCAAAAGGTGTATAAGATGCGGGAGAGGGGAGGAGGGGAGAGAGAGAGAAAAAAAAACAAACAAACAGAGAAACAGAAAAACATCCATTGGTCACCTTGTGGTACACACACCAACCAAGGATCAAAACCGTAATCTGGTTATGTGCCCTGACTGGGAATCGAACCTGTGATCTTTCAGTCTACAGGATGATGCTTTAACCAACTGAGCCACACTGGCCAGGGCTATGGCTGCATATATTTGAAATATGGTTTTGATACAGAAAAGTAATAAATCATTCCATCCCATGTCCCAAAAAAATATTCTGAAAAAGAGATGAGATAAAAACATTCAAGTCTTGGCAATGAAAGACGACTACCATATGATAGCACCTAATACAGGACACTAATGAACAACACAAACAAATGAGCAAAATAGAACCAGAGGCATGTAAACAAGGAACAGACTAACTATGACCAGGGGGGAGGGGGCAGGGACAGAAGGGTGTAAGTAGGGGAAGAGTATAATCAAGGAACTAGTATAAATGACCCATGGACATGGACAACACGATGAGGATTGACTGTGGGAGAAGGGGTGGGTGGGATGGGGGAGAGCGATGGGGAAAAAGTGGGACAACTGTAACAAAAACAATAAATTTTAAAAATGCAAAAATAACTTCAAGTCTTATCATTCAAGAGAATTGAGATAGTGCCAAGTACACTATTTAGAATGTAATTTTTTTGCTTGTTTGTTTTGGAACTATTGGAAATGATCAGGTGAAATAAATTTATACTTAGATTATTCAAAATTCAGGGACAGAATATATAGACCACAAGGCCAAAAATTTGGCTCTGGCTTTAATTCCACGCTGAAACTCAAAATCTGAGGGATTTTCAACAGTATAATTCTATGTGTAGAGATATAGAAAATGAAAAGTAAAAAGAGTAAAACGTTGGAAGAAAACAGTCTCAACATTTAAAGCCTACCAATTATTAATACCTTGGTATATTTCCCTATTTTGATTAATAATCTTGTTTCTATTATTTGTTTTTCTGTTAAATTATACCTATACTATCCTACCTGCTACCTATTGATCATACTGCAGCACATGATGCCATTACTGGACTATGTACAATATCCTTAGTTGACTGGCCAAGATTTGAATGAGGCCTGCATAGTTTATTACTATAAAGAAAGAAATATAAAATATTGAATATATGTAAAATATGAAATTCTATGTAGTTCCTGCAGAAGCTTAAACTAGTCTACTTATAGAAGAACAGCAGTAGTTAATATATTAAGGGACACACTCTAGAACCATTCAGGTGGATGAGAAAACAAAGTCTGTCATTCCCAGTTGGTAAAGCTTATGCAAGTTCCTTAACCTCTCCATTACTTATATATAAGATGGGAATGAAAATAATATCTAATCCTGTCAAGAGCAGAATTAAATGAGTTATGAGAGAGGCAGAGGATTTAGAAAACAATATTGTAAATGCTCAATAAATGTTAGCTATCATTATTTATCAGAAAAAAAATAAAAATAGATTACCTTATGACCTAGCAATCCCACCACAGGTTATAACCAAAAGAAATAAAAACAGTATGTCAACGATATGTCTATATTCTCATTGCAGCATTATTTACAATAGTGCAGGTGCACAGACACACACACACAGTGGAACATTACTCAGCCTTAAGAAAGAAGAACATCTTGCCATTTGCAACAACATAGATGAACTTAAAGGACATTATGCGAAGTAAAATAAGCCAGACACAGAAAGAAAAATACTGCATGATTTGACTTATACATGAGATCTAAAATAGTTGAATTCTTAGAAGCACAGAATAGAATGATGGTTGCCAGAGGTTGGGGCTGGAGAAAATGGGAAGATGTTGATACAAAGAGTACAAAGTTTCAGTTGTACAAGGTGAATAAGTTCTGAAAATCGACTGTACAGCATAAAGACTATAGTTAACAGTACCATATCACATACTTAAAAGTGTTAGAAGGTAGATCTTAATCGTTCTTAACACACACTCACAGAATGCTAACTACATGAGGTGATGGATAGGCTAACCAGCTTGATTGTGGTGATCACTTTACAGTGTGTACATCCATCAAATCATCAACTTATACACCTTACATATATATACAACTTTTACTCGACAATTATACTCTAATAAAAAATGAAAAAAATAGATCTATATTATAAATGTAAATTAAAGCATGATCAAAATAATTATATATTTATTTATATTTATACTTTCGGAATACCTTTACTTTAATATGAACAGATACAAAGAAGATTAGAAGGTTTTAAATTAAGTATGAGGAAAGTTAGAAGGATTGGGAGTGCAGAGTAAAAGGAAAAACTATGAAACTAAATTAAAAATAAAAGAAGGATGTGCAGGGACTAAAGATGAGAACATGCAGCAATTCAGTTAGATCCTCTCTCCAGGAATTTTAAATGTCAGGCAGAGAGAAAGTGGCATAGACTGGGAAGAAGGGGAAGGCAAGGCTGTCAAGCAAGACTCAGGAGACCAAAAGACTCAGTCTCAAGAACAATGAAATCACACTGTGGGGGCAGGAAACACAGGGCAGAACCAGGAGCCATGGTTCATTTCCTCCTGAGAGGAAGGAGGTTCTCTTTAATTCCTTAGCTTCCCATGTAGCCAGCAATGGGTCTGAGTATATGAGATTACTTCAGCTTGTTCTCATTCTTGGAAATTAAAAATAGCCTAATAATACATCAGTTTGATGGAGCACTCGATAGAGAAATTTGCCCAAGGAATTTTGTTCAACTGGAGACATAAAACATAAGGGCACAAAAAACTATTATAATGACCTTTCAGATAACTCTTTTTACTTTTCTCCTGCTCAAAGACTGCAATGGACATTTGGTGGAACAGCAATGAGAAAAACAGAATATTTAATATCTCTGGCATGGTGATCCATCCTCCCAATCCTTAGTATCATCTCAAGAGATCAAAAAAATTAAATATTTCAGTTTCTTCCAGTGTGATACCATATCAAAATTGGTTTGTGTGTGTTCAAGATTCTATTCCCATTAAACAGATGTTATAAAATAATATAAGCAAAGCCTCAGGCACAGTGCCTAACACATAGCATATATTCAAAAAGCCAATATATCACCCCTCACCTTCCCCAAGCATAACTCCACTATCCAAGAAAAACCTGTGAAAGTTCATCAAATAAACTGATTGTTACCAACATAGATGATATAAGTGGGAAGGAATATAACTGATGAGAAATCTGGAAAGTAGTTCCTGGGACAGTCTTACAGATGAGGTTAAAAGACTTGGGGGAAATATAAGTGGTATTATGGTATTAATAGTTTTCTTTTTTCCTTAAGTCTTTGAGAAAGAAGAGAAAGAAGGGAATAGAGAGTAAAATGTCTGCAGTATAGATAGTAATGAAGAATAAAATTAAGTTTTTTTAGGCTGTGAATTATAACAGACCTATAGGCAAACAATTAAGTTCTAGTAGGAGAAACAACAACAGCAAAAAACCCTGTTTTTGCAGAAGAGAAAAACTGTATGTCTTTAAGCCAAACTTGAGGAAAAATGGACAGGAAAAAAATACAAAACTGAAAAGAAGACTAGAATCAGAAGTAGAGGAGGCCTGAGTCCTTGTAAGGAGAAAGTAATAGAATAGAAATTGAAGAACAATAATTGTAATCATTGTTATCTGTAGATCAACATACAGAATATGGAAAATAAACACAGTAAAGCAAAGACTCAGGTCAAGTCAGTACAGAAAATATATTCTGCAGTTACATCCCCACATTGCCCTGTCTGTCTACTGAACAGCATCACTTACCTGAAACGAACTATTAGTTCATTCCTTTGGGTGCTATGTAACTTGGTCTGGGTTCCAAGCCATTGAGAGCTTACCTTTGCCCAGGAGGGCTAGGACTAGCCAGAGGGGAAGTTCTAATAGGAGGTTATCACGAAGCTATGGCAATGCCCAATTCTGACAAAAATAATCCATGATAATACTATTAAAAAGCTTGTGAATATTTTAATAAAGAAGAAGTGGGCAATAAGTATCAAAATGGGATTACTGAGATCAATTCCAGAAAAAGTGATATAACTTATTTCTCATGAATTTACTAGATTGGTAGAAAAGAAAGAGGAGGATGTTTATAGGTAAAAAGTAATTGACAAAAACTCTCTTCATACTCTCATAACCAATTATAGGAACCAAGAGGGATTTTTATAGATACCCAAATAAAATTGATTAATGGATCAGTATGTCTCCCTATAGCTGAATGCTGAGGGGGGAATGGTTGGTCCTTTTCATTCAATATTTTGATTAAGAACTTAAAGACACAGATAGCATGCTCATCAAATTTTGGGATAATGTAAAGCTCAAGAGTTATTGCTAATATGTTAAATGTCAGAATCAACATTTAGAGTGCTTAAAAAGCTATAATAGTGAGCTGCAACTCATTATTGTATAAAAGATAATACAAAGAAAAGCACAGTTCTATAATATGGTACCCAAAAGGCAACTGAACATCTATATTCAGAATGGAAGATAAAAATATTTTATAGCTATTTCTAAAAAACAGATTTCAGGATTTTCTAAAATTGACTGAACTTAGAAAGGAAGCAGGAGAGAAACAGGGGAAAGGGGGAGGGGGAAACAGAAGGAAGGAGAGGGAAGGGGGAGAAGGGAAGCGGAAGAGGGAGAGAGGGATGGAGAGAAGGAGAGAGAGAGAGAGAGAGATTTGTTGTTCCACTTATTTATGCATTCATCAGTTGATTCTTGTATGTGACCACTAGGAATCAAACCCACAACCTTGGCATATTGGGACAATGCTCTAACCAAAGGAGCTACCTGGTAGAATTTTTTTTAACTACAAAATGAAAATGCATTAATAGTCACTATACAAAATAAATTATGCATTTTATTTTAATGTAATAATCTGCCAAGAAGTATTTGAGATGGTTTATAAAACAAAACCTACACAAAAGTACTATTAACATGGTATAAAGAAACTAGGTGAATAGACTATTGGGAATATTGTACTCCTATTTTTCAAGAGGCATTATTTACATATCCACCCTGGCTGAAGGTATGTTCCTTCCCTATTATACATCTACTCAGTCTTCACTTTTTAGATCCCTGGAGTGAGTGGCCTACTATGATTTCCCAATCAGAGTGATTGATGCTCCTTTGCTATCCTTTCATAGTGTCCTGATTCTTTTATCATAGCACTTAAAATTTATATATATATATGTAATATTATATGTTTTGTGTATATATTTTCTTAAAATCTCTCAACTACCACACTGCAAGCTCCAAGTTCCATGAAGGCAAGAATCACATATATTTGATCTGGCACTACATAATCAAGGTATGTCACAGTGCTTGACGCATAGGTGTTTAATAACAGTTCACTCTTAAGCTGCACCTTACATTGTTAGTGTATCTGTCCATCCATAAGAGTGAATGGTTTATACTTATATATGCAAAATTTGAAGAAAACTGGGGTTCAGCATGGAAAGGAAGAAAGATGAGGCTATAGGGGTTCAAAAAAGGTTAAAGTCATGAAGAACTGTAGTCCAGGCTAGGGGGTCAGGACAATCCATTACATTGAGAGCTTAAAACTTATGTGAACAATAACTAGATTTGGTTTTGGAAAGATTTTCTATTGTTGAAATAGCAGAAGGAAGGACTGAGTGAGGACTGTTGATAGACAAGCACTGCAGTGAATATCAGGAAATGGGGAGAGAAGTCGGAACTAAAAAGAGAGCCACAGAGATGCAAAAAACATGCACAGAAGAGAGAAATAACTCTAAAGTCAGTATATCATAGCAATTTTTTTATTAAATCACTTTTTATTGTTATTCTATTACATTTGTCCCAATAATTCCCCCTTTGCCCTCCTCGGCTCATCCCACCCCCTACTCCCACAGTCAATTCCCACACTGTTGTCCATGTCCGTGGGTCATTCCTACATGTTCTTTCTCTAATCCCTTCCCCTTCTTTCCAGCATTATTCCCTTCCCCTCTTCCCTCTGGTCACTTTCTATCTGTTCCATGTTTCCATGCCCATGGTTTTATATTGTTCATTAGTTTATTTTGTTCATCAGATTCCTCTTATAAGTGAGATCATATAGTATTTGTATTTTGCTGCCTGGCTTATTTCACTTAGCATAATATTCTCCAGTTGCATCCATGTTTCATGAAAAGTAGGAATTCCTTCTTTCTTTCTGCTGCATAGTATTCTATTGTGTAAATGTACCAGTTTTTTGATTTGCTCATTTACTGATGGGCACTTAGGCTATTTCCAGCACATGGTTATTGTATATAGCATCATTATGAATATAAGGGTGCATATGTTCTTTAGAATTGGTTATTCAGGATTCTTAGGGTATATTCCCAGCAGCAGAATTGCTGGGTCTAAAGGCAGTTCCATTTTTAGTTTTGTGAGGAAATTCCATACTGGTTTCCACAGTGGCTGCACCAGTCTGCAGTCCCACCAATAGTGCACTAGAGTTTCCTTTTCTCCACATCTTCACTAGCACTTGGTGTTTTTTGAGTTATTATGGTGGCCATTCTGATGCGTGTGAAGTGATATCTCATTGTGGGTTTAATTTGCATCTTGCTGATGACTAGTGATGTTGAGCATCTTTTCATATGCCTATGAGCTATTTGTATGCCCTTCTTGGAGAAGTGTCTATTCAGATCCTTTGCTCATTTTTTAAATTGGATTATTTGTCTTCCTGGGTTGAGTCATATGAGTTCTTTATATATTTTGGAGATCAAACCCTCATACAATGTATCTTTGGCAAATATGTTCTCCCATATAGTGGTTCCCTTTTCATTTTGATAATGGTTTCTTTAGCTGTACATAAGCTTTTTACTTTGATGTAGTCCCATTTGTTTATTTTTTGCTTTGTTTCCCTTGCCCTAGGAGATATATTGGCAAAAATATTGCTACATGCCATAGCTGAAATTTTCCTGCCTATGTTTTCCTCTAGGACTTTCATGGTGTCACAACTTATAGTTAAGTCTTTGATCCATCTTGAGTTTATTCTGGTAGACAGTGTGAGTTGTTGGTCTAGTTTTATTTTTTTGCAAGTACACATCCATTTCTCCCAACACCCTTTATTAAAGAGGCTATCTTTACTCCACTATATGCTTATGCCCTCTTTGTTAAATATTAATTGACCATAGAGACCTGGGTTTATTTCTGGGCTCTCTATTCTGTTCCATTGACCTATGTGTCTGTTCTTAGGCCAGTACCAGACTGTTTTGATTACAGTGGC
Source organism: Furipterus horrens (assembly GCF_987537825.1). Taxonomy (NCBI): domain Eukaryota; kingdom Metazoa; phylum Chordata; class Mammalia; order Chiroptera; family Furipteridae; genus Furipterus; species Furipterus horrens. Next base: position 134,253,415 of record NW_028327171.1, on the reverse strand, counting down.
CTTGTAGGATAGTTTCATATCAGGTATTGTGATCCTTCCTACCTTGTTCTTCTTTTTCAATATCATAGCAGTTTTTATAGCAACACTCACATTTAAAAAATAAAAAAAAGCAAAAGGAGCAAAATCTCAACATTGACAACAAAGAAACATACTCTTCCTCTTTTCAAAGTTAAATTTCCTTGCCCCAGAGTAGGCATTATTAATACCTTCTTAAGCAGTGTAATGTGAAGACTTTCACAATGTCTCAGGAAACATCAACATGTAGAGGATTTAGGAAATGAGTCATGGCAAAAATTGCAAATGACTAATTTTTGTTCTATAAAGGCAAGTTAAATAAAATTATTCAGTCCCTCCTGTGTGATGTACTTATGAAGACAGCTCAGAATATGTAACATATCTCTTAATAATTTAAAATTTAACTCATTCACAGAGAATATAAAGTATCTAATATATGAAGATTAAATTCACATATTTTCCAGTGACTATAATAAGTGAAATGATAGTTCTTCAAGTCACAATAAGATTCTTTATATTATTTATTTATTTAGTTTTGTCTGCTATCTATATCTTCATATATATGATAACAAACTAATAAAATTACTGCAATATAGTTAAATTACTAATGCTAAGATATTTCTGGATGAAATATTAAGGAAGATAATTAATTGCCTATCAAAATCAATCCTATTTCATCTGGAATCAGGTATAAAATAGATTGTATTTTCACTTTATAGTTTGATGGATTAAAGTTTATTCACACAGTTATCACTGGATCACTTGGAATATTGTTTTCCTGAACTTTTTATTCTTTCAAAAACATTACTTGCCTGCTTGTAGCAATGCAATTTCATTTCCTCTAATCATAAACTGTATATCAACCACAAAATAGAATCCTATATTTTGTAAAGTTTGTCTGACCATGTACTGTACAGCTGACTTTTCTATGAATCTGCATTCATTATACACAGCTATTCTACCCACAGAGCTGTTTAAACACAAATTTCCCATCTGATGACTGCACTTAAATTAGATCCAGACTCTTGCTATGTCCCATAAAATGCTGCCTATTTCTTCAAATTCACTTCACATAAGTCTTTCCTCACTCCCTACATTCAAACCATAGGCTTTCCTTTGTATTTTGGCTAAAATTGGTTTCTTGCCATACATCCTCTGGACATGCTTGTCCCACAAACTAAAATTACCTTGAATGTACTTTTCACAGCTGTCTGTCTCCTTCTCACTCTTCACATCTCAAATTGTCACTTCAGTGAGGACTTCCCCAAAATCTGACTTTTTTTTATTCAAAGTATCTTAAAGAGCTAATCAAGACCTGAAATTCCGTCTTTTAAAAACATTTTTTCTATCCCCCACTAGACAATAAGCTGAACAATTCCCTGATTTATCCCTGACTTTGTGTCCAAAACATGGAAGAGGACCAGGTCCTATATACAGCAGTTGTTCAATATATAGGCTTTTATCAAATAAATGAATAAACAAATATAGGTGACATCAGAATCATGATAGAGTAAAACATTCCTCTCCTCTCTTCCCTTTTCATAACAACTAATTAGACAACCATTGTCAAACAGAAATGTCTCTGGCGTTACGATGAGAAATCTGGAAGTTTCTAGTTCACCTGTGCTTATGAAAATAAGCATACGGATCTGGTGGAGGCTGTAAATGCGAGGGAGTTGGTGAACTGGCCCCACCCTGTTCGATGCAGTCAGGAATGAAAGAACCTGGATAATACAAGCAAGACTGGATAGATACCCAGGGGCAAGAGAATATTTAAAAGTTCATCCTATGTGAGGGGAGAGATTCAAGAATTCCATTAGAGTGGGATAAAGAGGAATTTGGATGCTGAACAGAGGGACTAAGTTGCCAAGGTGACTCCCTTTCCCCAGGGTGAAAAGGCAAGAGGTTAGGCTTTTGGCACTGGCAGTGATTACCTTTCTGGCAGTGGAGGTAGAGAGCAGTGACCTTTTCCATGGAAGAGGTGGTCCATGAACCCAAAATCTAGTATATTTTCACAAAACATAAACAAGAGAAAGACAGCATACCACCATGAAAAACCACCAAATTACAAAAGCAGGTAGAAACAGAGGAAAAAAGAAACAATGGAGATTAAAAAAATAAATAAATAAACTAGAAGCAAATGATAAGATGGCAGTAACAAGTTCTTACATATCAATAATCACTCTAAATGTAAATAGATGAAATTCACCTCAAGCAAAGAGTGACTGATCATATTTTAAAAAATTAATAATAATAAAACCAAACCAAACCAAAGAACAAGACCTAACTATATGCTGCCTACAGAAACCCATTTCATCTTTAAAGACACACACAGACTCCAAGTGGAGGGATGGAAGAAGATATTCCCTGCAAGTAGAAACCAAAAGAATGTGGGTGTAGCCATACTTATCAGAAAAAATAGACTTCAAGCCAAAAATGGTAACAGCAGACAAAGAAGGCCATCATATAATCATAAAGGGGTTAATACATCAGAAAGATATAACAAACATAAATATATATGTACCCAACATCAGATCAACTAAATATATATTAAGCAAATTTTAACAGATTGGAGGGCGAAATAACACAATAGCACTAAGGGACTTTAATATGCCACTATCAGCAATGGGTAGATCATTCAAACAGAAAATCAACAAGGAAATGTTATAACTGAACCAAATGGACTTGACATGCATAGAAAATTCTACAGCAGTAACTGAATACTTATTCTTCTCAATGGCACATAAAACATTCTCCAGGATAGATAATGATAAGACATAAAACAAACCTTAGCAAATTTAAGAAGATTAATATCATAGCAACCATCTTTTCTGACCACAATGGTATGAAAGCAGAAATCAAGAAAAAAGCTGAAAAAAAATCTATAAATATGTAGAAACTAAACAACAGACTTCTGAACAATGCATGAGTCAAAAGGAAAGTAAAAGTTATCTCAAAACAAGTAAAAATGGAAACCATATCAAATCATATGGGATGATGTAAAAGCAGTTCTGAGTGAAAAGTTTATAGTGATAAGTTGATATATTAAAAAATTAATAAGACTTCAAATAAACAATCTAACTCCTAGAGAAAGAAGAAGGAAGTAAGCTCAAAGTTAGCAGAAGTATGGAAATAATAAAGAATGGACATCAATTTTAAAAGACAAAAAATAGCGAAGGGGAAGATGGCGGTGAAGTAGGGACAGTGTTCTCAGCTCGGTCCTGTTAAGGAGAGACTACAGGAACGAATGCGGAGAGGAGTGACTGAGTGAGTGTGGATCTCCGATAGTGTGAACAGGGAGGAGAGCGTGGGAGCAGTGTGGAGGGGGGTGGAGGGGTTTACCTCGCACTGCAGGCTGAGTCATTCCGAGACCCGGTGCGTCTGCAGTACCAAGCGGGAGAGCTCACTAGCCGAGAGCTGCTTGGAGGCTCCCCCTGCTAGGGCACACCGATAAGTGAATACTTGTAGGGAGTTAGGGAGAGGATTTGGCTGAAAAAGCCAGAAGAGTGAGAGAACAGTGAACAACCAGGACTGGGAGAAACTGTGTGATCTGAGTCTAGAGGGAAACCTCCTCAGCTGCAACCTCCAACCGAAAGCTCGGCACTCCGGGCGCGCACAGCACTGACGCTAGGGCCCTACAGAACAAAGGGACAGTTTTGGGGCAAGGAGACCGGCCGCACAGAAAAGCTGCTGCGGAACTCCGGACTGGGGGAGAGCTCCTGAGCAAGAGAGCAGTGCATGCCCCCAGCGCTTTGAGCAATTGCGCTAGAATCCCACAGAACAAAAGGCAGCTTTGGGGCTAGGAGAGAAATAGGATGCACAGGGTGTGTAAGTAGGGAAGAGAGCGGAGGCGGTGGTTCTGGAGTGGAGACGGTTTTAGGGTGGGGAGAAGGGGCCACAGGGAAAGGCCGCTGTGGAGCTCCAGACTGGGGGAGAGCTCCTGGGTAGGAGAGCTCTGCGCTGACTGACCACACTAGAATCCTGCAGAACAAAGGGATGGTGCTGGGGCAGGAAGAGAGATAGAGCGCGCAGGTCTACAGACAGGGAAGCCAGCGGAAGCTGTAGCTCAGAATAGAGACAGTTTGGGGGCAAGGAGAAGAGCCCATGCGGGAAAGCCGCTGTAGAGCTCCAGACTAGGGGAGAGGCCCTGGGCAGGAAAGTGCCACTGGCCCCGGGGCTTTGACCGACTGTGCCAGAGTCCTGCAGAACAAAGGGACGGTCTTGAGACAGGGAGAGAGGTAGGGTGCGCAGGCATATAGACAGGGAAGAGAGCAGAAGCTGTAGCCTGGGAATAGAGACACGACTAGAGGCAGGGCAGGGATTGCTGGCAGGCACAGGCTGGACCAACAGAGGGAAGGAGTAGCTGGGCAAGCCTGAGGAGGGCTGAGGCTGCCTCAGGAGGGGACAACTAAACACAGCCCACAGCAGAGCGGCGGTAGGTCCACGAATAAAAGACTAGCAATCCCAGAATCAAGCAGAACCCTCCCACAGCCAGCCAACCAACCAGAAAAGATTTGAAACTCATGGAATTTTGAATAGGGGTGGACTCAGGAAAAAAGAAAGGAAAAACAAAAAAACAAACAAACCAAAAATACCCAGAGACTGTGCCTAAAAGTAGAATTGAGTTAAAATCCTCTCATTCTTTTATTTCTCACTCTCTCTCTCTAACTGCCCCTCCCGTCCTTTCTTATTCTCTCTCCTTTTCTCCCCTCCTCTTCTCCCCCTTCTCTACCCTTAGCATGTCTCCCCTGCATCCTATTCTTTGTTAATTTTTTAATTTTAAGTTCTCTCCCTTTCCTTCCTATGCACTTCTTCCAATCCCCTTCCCTCCCCCTTATCTTCATCCTCCCTCCGTTTCCTTTCTCTCTCTCTCTGTTCTCTGCATTAAGCACCTTCAATTTTATTAAATTTCTTTCTTTCTTTTGTCCCCCTTCAGTCTACATTCGTTTTTCTTTCATTCCTTGCCCTTATTTTCCTTCTCTCCCTATAAATATTCTCTCTCTCTTTCCTTCTCTCTCCCTATTCCACTTTATATTCTAATCTTTTAATATTCAAATTATAATTCTAATCTATCACCCTCTCCCTTCACCCTCCCATTTTTACCCCTTCTCTCTTTCCACCCCATCCCCTCACTTCTCTCTCTCCCTCTTGTATTTCTCTCCTTCATCCTATCTTTTGTCAACTCTTCAATTTCAATCTTGCCCTCCCTAATATCTCCTCTTCCTCCTGCTTTCCTTCCCTCCTCCATGTTCTTTCCCTCCCCCATCCTCTTGCTTTACCATCTCTTATTCCTCTCTCTATATATTCTCTCCTTCTCTCTATTTTGCAATTTTATATCATGTTTTAATCTCCTAATCTTTTTTATAATATATAATTTTTAAAAAATTTTAATCCAGTCCCCCCTATTCTCCCTCCCCTTCTTCTTTCATTCTATCCCCTACCCTTCTCTTCTCTACTTTTTCTCTCTTTTTCCTCTCTCCCTTCCTGTCTTGCTATTTTCTACTCTGTATTTTTATTCTTGAAAAATTCTTTCTCAATCTGTTTCCTACCTTCTAACCTCCTCAGCACTCTCCTTCAATTTCTGGCTGTCTGTCTGCCTGGATGTCTGTTGTGTCTATCTTCCCTTCCACGCTAATCATATAGCATATACCAATTATATAATCCTAATACTATACACTTCCACTTTCTCACTCTACACTGTAACCCTCTCCTCCTTTTCAAACATGCAGTGTAAATGTTAATTGCTGCCTTACATAACCTTGATCCCAATTGCTAATATTATTACTCTATCAACTTCTAGCTCAAAAATTACCCTTCCTTCATTTAAAACAACTTCTATCTGTTTCTCCTACAAAATAAGAGTCCCGATATCTCCACAAGTATATTAATATGGGCTCGTTTGCAGCCTATAGTGAGAATGTAGTTGGGGGAGATATTGGAGGGTGTGGGTTTCTTGATTGGGTTGTGTGATTATGTTTAAGCAGCTCCTCCGCAAAATATCTCAAGACAAGGTGGGCAGAGTGACTCTCAATCAATTAAACAGCGAAAAAGATCCACCAAAGAGTAGCTGAAATACAACCAGACAGATTAAAGAAATAATATCAAGGACAACACAGATGGAGATCCAAGAGGGCGGAGGAGTAAGTGGAAGCTACACTAACCTCCTCCCAGGACCACCCAGTGCTGACTCAGCCCCAGTACAGCAGACAGACCATTCCCCTCCATGTGGCATCAGCCTTAGGGGAAGCAAAAACCCAGCCTACAGGAATTAAGCTGCCACACCCACGGTCCTTAAGCCTGACTGCTAATCACAGATTGAGTAGATTAACAACTAAAGAAGACAGACAAAGGCAGTAGATCACTGGAAGTCTCCAATAGGCTGCCTCGGGCCAGTCTGGTACATGATCTGACATTACTAGAGGCAGATCCAGGAAGAGCAGATCATTCTAAGAAGCACCAACAAAAAATAGAAATCACAAAAATGGGGAAACAGAGAAACAACCCCCAATCAAAAGGAAAGGTAGAATCTCCAGAGAGAGTGCTGAATGAAATAGAGGGGAGAAAAATATTAGATATGGAATTCAAAACATGGATTATGGAGAAGCTGAATGAGCTCAGCGGAAACTACAAAGAACTCCAGGGAAACTACAAAGAACTCCAGAAAAACTACAAGGAACTCACAGAGAATTACACAAGCATGAAAAAGGACATAGAGGCTATCAATAACAGTCAGGAGGAAATGAAGAATACGATCTCTGAGTTGAAGAACAGAGTAGAAGGAATTAAAAGAAGGCTAGAAGAAGCAGAAGATCAGATCAGCGAGCAGGAGGACAACATACACAAAAACTCCCAGACAATGCAACAAAAGGAAAAAAGACTGAACAAGACTGAAGAGGTTCTAAGACAGCTGCAGGACAACATGGAATGTAATAATATCCGTATCATAGGAATTTCAGAAGGAGAAGAAAAAGAGCAAGGGATAGAAAACCTTTTTGAAAAACTATTGACAGAAAACTTCCCTGACATGAGGAGAGAAAGAGTCACGCAAGTCCAGGAAGCATAGAGGGTCCCCATGAAGATGAACCCCAACAGGCCCACCTCAAGACACATCACAATTAAAATGGCAACATTCAAAGACAAAGAGAGAATCCTAAAAGCATCAAGAGAGAAACAACTAATAACATACAAGGGAGCTCCAATAAGGCTATCATCAGATTTCTTAGCAGAAACACTACAAGCCAGAAGGGAATGACAAAAAATATTCCAAACAATGAAAAACAAAGACCTACAACCTAGCATACTATATCCAGCAAAGCTCTCATTCAAAATGGAGGGTGAAATAAGGAGTTTCCAAGACAAAAGAAGGCTAAAAGAATACATCTCCACCAAACCAGCAATGCAAGAGATGCTAAAGGGTCTGCTTTAAGAAGATAAAGAAACAGAGAGAGACAGAGAAGAACACAAGCACAAAGGGGAAAAATGACAATGAATAAGTACTTATCGGTAATAACCTTAAATGTAAATGGATTAAATGCTCCAATTAAAAGACATAGGGTAGTTGAATGGATTAGAAAGAATGACCTACATATATGTTGTCTACAAGAGACCCACCTTATAACAAAAGATTTACACAGACTGAAGGTAAAGGGATGGAAAAAGTATTTCAAACAAATGGACATAAGAAAAAATAGCCGGGGTAGCAATACTTATATCAGACAAAACAGATTTCACAGCAAAGTCCATAAAAAAAAAGAAGGGCATTTCATAATACTTAAGGGAAAAGTCAATCAAAAAGATATAACCCTTATAAATATATATGCACCCAACTTAGAAGCACCCAAATATATAAGGAAAATTTTGAGACTCCAAGAAAGATATAGACAGCAACACACTCATAGTAGGGGACTTTAACACACCATTGTCAACAATGGACAGATCTTCGAGGCAAAGAAACACCAAAGATATTGAGGCACTGAACAACACTCTCGATCAAATGGACTTAGTCGACATATATAGAACTTTTCACTCCAAAGAAGCAAAATATACATACTTCTGCAGTGCACATGGAACATTTTCAAAGACAGACCACATGGTAGGACACAAAACAAGCCTAAACAAATTCAAGAAAATTGAAATTATATCAAGCATCTTCTCAGATCACAACGGCTTAAAATTGGAAATCAACCTCAAGGAAAAAACTCAAAAACATTCAAACTCATGGAGAATGAATAACATGCTATTAAATAATGAATGGGTTAACAATGACATCAAGGAAGAAATCAAAAAGTTACTGGAAACTAATGATAATGAACACACAACAACCCAAAACCTATGGGATACAGCGAAAGCAGTCCTAATAGGAAAGTCCATATCAATACAGGCCTACCTAAAAAAGCAAGAAGAATCTCTAATAAAAAATTTAACCCTATAGCTACAAGAACTAGAGGAAGAGCAACAAGCAAAGCCCAGAGCAAGTAGAAGGAAGGAAATCATCAAGACCAGAGCACAGCTAAATGACATAGAGTCTAAACTAACAATTCAAAAGATCAACAAAAGTAGGAGCTGGTTCTTTGAAAAGATAAACAAAATTGACAAGCCTTTAACCAGGCTCATCACGAAAAAAAGAGAGAGGACCCAAATAAATAAAATCAGAAACGAAAGAGGAGAAATCATAACAGATACAACAGAAATACAAAGGATTATAAGAAATTATTATGAACAACTGTATGGCAAGAAATTTGACAACCTAGAGGAAAGGGACAAATTCCTGGAAAATTATAGTCTTCCCAAACTGAATCAACAAGAAGCAGAAAACCTGAATAGACCAATAACAGCTAGTGAAATTGAAGCAGACATCAAAAAACTCCCAGCACACAAAAGCCCTGGACCGGATGGCTTCACAAGTGAATTCTACAAAACATTTAGGAAAGAACTAACTCCTATCCTCCTCAGACTATTCCAAAATATACAAGAAGAGGGAACACTCCCAAACTCGTTCTATGAAGCCAGTATAACCCTAATTCCAAAACCAGGTCAGGACACAACAAACAAAGAAAACTACAGGCCAATATCGCTGATGAACATAGATGCTAAAATCCTCAACAAAATATTGGCAAACTGGATCCAGCAACACATTAGAAAGATCATACACCACAATCAAGTAGGATTCATCCCAGGGATGCAAGGATGGTTTAATATCGCAAATCAATAAATGTAATACACCACATAAACAAAATGAAAGACAAAAACCACATGATTATATCAATAGATGCAGAAAAAGCATTTGATAAAGTACAACACCCATTTATGATGAAAACACTCAGCAAAATGGGAATAGAGGGAGCATACCTCAACATAATAAAGGCCATATATGAGAAACCTGAAGCCAACATCATACTCAATGGGCAAAAACTGAGAGCATTCCCTCTGAGATCAGGAACAAGACAAGGATGTCCGCTCTCTCCACTCCTATTCAACATAGTCTTGGAAGTTCTAGCCACAGCAATCAGACAAGAAAGAGAAATAAAAGGCATCTAAATTGGAAAAGAGGAAATAAAACTGTCATTATTTGCAGATGACAATATAGTGTACATAGAAAACCCTATAGACTCCACAAAAAAAACTACTCAACCTAATAAGTGAATTCAGCAAAATAGCAGGATACAAAGTCAATATTCAGAAATCGAAGGCATTTTTATACACCAACAATAAAAACTCAATGATAGAAACTGAAAGAAAAATTCAATTTATGATAGCAACAAGAAAAATAAAATACCTAGGAATAAACTTAACCAAGGAGGTAAAAGACTTGTGCTCATAAAGCTACATGACACTAAAGAAGGAAATTAAAGAAGATACAAATAAATGGAAGCATATACCATGTTCATTGATGGGAAGAATCAACATCATTAAAATGTCCATACTACCCAAAGCAATTTATAGATTCAATGCAATCCCTATTAAAATACCAGCAACATATTTCACAGACCTAGAATACTTCAAAAATTTATATGGAACCAAAAAAGAGCCCGAATAGCCACGGCAATTTTGAGGAAGAACACAGTAGGAGGAATCACAATACCTGATATCAAACTATACTACAAGGTCACGGTAATCAAAACAGTCTGGTACTGGCATAAAAACAGACATATAGATCAATGGAACAAAATAGAGAGCCAAGAAATAAACCCAAGTTCATATAGTCAACTAATATTTGACAAAGGGGGAAAGAACATCAAATGGAATGAAAAGAGACTCTTGAACAAATGGTGTTGGGAGAACTGGACAGGGACATGCAAAAAAATGAAACTAGACCACCAACTTACACCATACACCAGAATAAACTCAAAATGGATCAAAGACTTAAATGTAAGCCGTGATGCCATGAAAGTCCTAGAGGAAAAAATAGGCAGGAAAATTTCAGATATCCCATGTAGCAACATTTTCACTGATATATCTCCTAAGGCAAGGGAAATAAAGGAAAGAATAAACAAATGGGACTACATCAAACTAAAGAGTTTCTGCTCAGCAAAAGAAAACATCAGCAAGATGAAAAGGAAACCAACCATACAGGAAAATATATTCGCCAATGACATTTCAGACAATGGATTGATCTCCAAAATATATGAAGAACTCATAGGACTCAACACCATGAAGACAGACAACCCAATTAAAAAATGGGCAAAGGACCTGAACAAACACTTCTCCAAAGAAGACATACAGAGGACCCATAGACATATAAAAGTATGCTCAACATCACTAGCCATCAGAGAGAAGCAAATAAAAACCACAATGAGATGCCACCTCACACCAGTCAGAATGGCCATCATCAACAAATCAACAAACAACTTGTGCTGGAGAGGATGCGGAGAAATGGGAACCCTGGTGCATTGCTGGTGGGAATGCAGACTGCTGCAGCCACTATGGAAAACAGTTTGGAATTTCCTCAAGAAACTAAAAATGGAACTGCCTTTTGAACCAGCAATTCCATTGCTAGGATTATATCTGAAAAATCCTCAAACACCAATTCAAAAGAACCTATGCACTCCAATGTTCATAGCAGCACTATTTACAATAGCCAAGTGCTGGAAACAACCTAAATGCCCATCTGTAGATGAGTGGATCAAAAAACTGTGGTACATTTACACAATGGAGTTCTATGTAGCAGAAAGAAAGAAGGAACTTCTATGTTTTGCAAAAACATGGATGGAACTAGAGAGAATTATGCTTAGCGAAATAAGCCAGGCGGTGAAAGAAAAATACCTTATGCTGTCACCTATTACAGGAAACTAATGAACAACACAAACAAATGAGCAAAATTGAACCAGAGCTATGTAAAGAAGAAGTAGACTAACAGTAACAAGGGGGGAGGTGGGAGGGAGAGAAGGGGGTAAGAAGGGGAAGGGTCAAGTCAAAAAACATATATAAATGACCCACAGACATGGGCAACTGAGTGGTGACTGAATGTGGGGGAAGGGAGGGGCAGGGTGCAGGGAAGCAATAGGGGGAAAAAAGTGAGACAACTGTAATGGAAAAACAAAAAAAAATTTTTTTAGTGGGGGAAAAATGAAAATATGAAGAATGGAAATGCCAGTTCAGTGAATATTAGGTCAAAGATTTTCCCTCATGTTGTATATTTTTCTCCCTATTTGATCCCTCCAGAGTTTGGCATTCTAATCAAGTAAGTAATGACATAAGTTTCTTTGCATAGAACTAATAAGACCAGTTGTTAATAGAGGTTCCTTTTTTTTTTCTTTTTTTTGACCAAGTCTTTGACTAGAATGTCAAGCCTAAAGGAGACATACTTGGGCTCAGGTTGTTACCAAAAAGCCCTGAGGAACTGGGACTGACTTTCAAAGGTAATAAAAGCCCGCGAGATAAAAGGCCTGGTACCATGGTTGGTTGTGCGGTCCACAGCAATCTTTCCAGGGAAGGAACGAAGGTTGTTTTCCTGAAAGATAGCTAGAAGGGACCTTAAGGCACAATGAAAAACCAGGAAGACTTGGAAAGGACAGGTGTGTACAGGCAAGGATGAATGCCAGGTATGTGGCTCAGCTTCTGTGCCCTGAAGAGCCGACTGAGGGTCACCCTAAATGTTCCTTGGGTAAGTTCCAGCAAAGCAGAACTAAAGATCATAAGTGATCATTTGCTGCTCTTGTTATGATTATGCAAATGAACAGGATAAATTAAAAATGGACTTAATGTAGTCCCTTTAATGACAAGGAGGGTAATCTTAGGGAGAAAAATCATTATTCAAGGAAAATCACAATGATCAGTGGGAGACTGTAAAGTAGGGCAGCTAACCATCTTAAAAGTTTCTTCTCATTTAAAATATGGTTTCACTTGAAAATTAAACCATGTCTGTGATATCATCAAAGATATTCAAGTTGCAGGCAAGTAGAATGTCAAGTGCCTTGCAACTGGATGTCTTCCCAATAAGACAGTCTTACAGATTTAGAGACTTGTTTGTGGGTTATGTTACATAAATTAACATGTGTTTTCTGTTTTCAAAGGGCATAAGCATATGACCTCATTACCTGAGTGATTGTCTGTACATATAAGCCTCACTTAATCCTCTCTGCAGCGCTGCCTCCTGAGAATCAATGGTTTGGCTGAACTAAATGGCTGAGTTGGTGAAGAATGGGGTGGTCTGTGGGCTTCACTTTAAAACTGGTTTCTGTTTTCTATCCTAATGGCTTGGACAGAAAAGGCCTAGAGGTCTGAGAGGGGGGAAACCTAAAATATTTCCCTCAGCCCAAACTAAGTATAATGGGCAAAAGGGTTTTGGACAGGTGAGATGTGCCTAGTACACCTTCCTCCAAAGAAGTCCTTTTTTTCTTTCTTTTTTTTTCTTTCACCTAATGTGGAACATTGAAAAATTAATCCCTGCCTTTTGTCATCTAGTAGTTATGGATTGAATGATGTCTTTTCACCCTTTTCGCCAAATCTGTTGCCCCCAGAACACAACAAGGATGCCAGCCTGTTAAACCAAGCACTCTGTTGTCTGGAGACAGCCAACTGACCTGGAATCTGCACGATCCTTCCCCATGTGGAAGGCCGCCCTCGCCTCCACACCCCCAGTATTATTAGGGATTTCTGGACCCAAGGGTAGGTGGGACGACGACCATGTCCAGCTTGAAGCAGCTAGAGGAGCTTGAGACCTTCGCCCATTGTCCTTTACAAGATTAGAAAGGGTCTTAATATCTGAGAGGGAGGGATAGTTATTTTTTACGAACCATGGGTATGGACTTGGGGGGGTATTGCTGGGGGAGGGAGATGCTGGGTGGAGGGGAGTAAAGGGGAGAAAATTGGAACTATTGTAACAATATAATCAATAAAATACATTTAAAAAAAAGAAAAAATAAAAGGATCAAAGAATCTAAGAGCTGGCATTTAAAAAAGATTTAAAAAATTGACAAACCTTTAGCTAGGCTTTAAAAAAAAAAAAAGGAAGCAGACTCAAATAAAATGAGCAACAAAAGAGAAGACATTACAACGATATGATTAGAACATATAGGATCATAAGAGACTACTATAAAAAAAACTATATGCTAAAAACTCAGATAGTCTAAAAGAAATGAATAAATTTCTAGAAATATACAACCTAACAAGGCTGAATCTGGAAGAAATAAAAAATCTGAAGAACAGACCAATAATGAATAAAGAAATTGCATCAATAATCAAAAACACAGAAAACAACAAGAACAACACTAGGACCAGATGGCTTCACTGGTGAATTCTACCAAACATTTAAAGAAGAATGAATGTCAATCCTTCTCAAAATATTACAAAACAATTGAAGATGAGGAAATACTTTCAATCTCATTCTACAAGGCCAGCATTACTTTGATACCAAAGCCAGATATGGAAACTACAAGGAGAAAAACCTATAGACCAATATCACTACAAATATCAATGCAAATAGATGCAAAATTTTCAATAAAACATTAGCAAACTGAATGAGGCACATTAAAAGGGTTATACAGCATGACCAAGTGGGATTTATGACAGGAATAGAAAGATGGTTCAGCACACAGAAAGCAATAAATGTAATAATTCCACTAATAGAATATAAAAATCAAATGATCATCACAATAGATTGATAAAAAGCATTTGACAAAGTATACATCCTTTCATGTTAAAAAACAAAAAACAAAAACCTCATCAGATTGGGTCTAGAGGAACATATTTTGACATATTAAAGTCTATCTATTACAAACCCACAGCTAACATTGAACTCAATTGTAAAAGATTGAAAGCTTTCCCCCCAACATCAGGAACAAGACATGGTTATCCATTCTCGCCACTTTTATTTGTTATATTGGAAGTCTTAGCTACAGCAATTAGCTAAGACAAGGAAACAGGAGATATCCAACTAGGACAGGAAGAAATAAAATTCTTGTTATTTGCAAATGACATATTTTCTATATAGAAAATCCCAAAGACTGAAGAAAAAAAAACTGCTCGAACAAATAAAAAATTAATAAAGTTTCAAGGTATAAAATGTACTTACACAAAAGAGTTACATTTTATACACTAATAATGGGACACTTAAAAAATAAAGAAAAATATTACCCCATTTACAATAACATAAAAAAAAAACAACAATAAAACACCTAGGAATACATTTAACCAAGGAAGTGAAAAATCTGTACAATGAAAACTACAAGACTTTGTTGAAAGAAATTGAAGAAGACATAAACAAATGGAGAGACATCCTTGTTCATGGGTCGCGGTAATTAATATAGTTAAAATTTCCCTACCACCCAAAGCCATTTATATATTCAATAAAATTCTTATCAAAATTTCAACATCATTCTTCAGAGAAAAAGAAAAATTTCTCAAATTTGTGTGGAACCACAAAGAACCCTGAATAGCCAAAGCAATCCTAAGAAAGAACAAAGCAGGAGGTATAACACTTCCTGATTTCAAACTATACAACAAAGCTATAGTAATTAAAACAGTATAGCACTAGCGTAAAAATGGACACATAGACCAATAGAAGAGATTAGAGAATTCAGAAATGAATTCTCATATACTGAGTCAACTAGTAGTCAACAAGGGAGCCAGAATGGGAAAATGAGTCTTTTCAATAAATGCGTTGGTAAATCTGGACACACACATGCAAAACAATGGAAGTGGACACCTGCCATCACATCTAAAAGCCTTTGCACATAAAAAGAAATAACTAACAAAAGGAAAAGGCAACCTACAGAATGGAAAAAAAAATTGCAAACCAAATTTTGGATAAAGGGTTACTATACAAGCTATATAAAGAATGCATATAACTCAACAACAATAACAACAAAACCCAAACACTTAAATTAAGCAACAGGCGGAGGTACTGAGTAGTCTTTTTTCCAAAGAAAATATCTGAATGGCCAACAGGTACATGGAAAGATGCCCAACATCACTAATCATCTGAGGAATGCAAATAAAACTACAATGAGATATTACCTCACACCTGTCAGAATGGTTAACAGCAAGAAGAGATAACAAGTGTAGGTGAGGATATGAAGGAAAGGAAAACTCTTCTACCCTGCTGGAGGTATGTACCTTGGAAAACAATATGAAAATCTCTCAAAAAATTAAAAATAGAACTACCATATAATCTAGCAATCTGGAAGTAGTTCTGGGTACATATCCAAAGGAAATGAAAAAAGACTATAAAAGAGATATAAATATACTCCCATGTTTATTGCAGCATTATTTATAATGGTCAAGATATAGAAACAACCGAAGTGCACATCAGCAGGTGAATGGATAAAGATGGGTTACATATATACAGTCACATATATACATACATACACACACACAAGATATATATAAAGATGGGAGATACACACACACACAATGGAATATTATTCATCCATGAGAAAGACATCCTGTCATTTGTGACAACATGCATGGAGCTTGAGGATGTGTTGCATGAGATTAATCAGAGAAAGGCAAATCCTATATGTTATCACTTATGTATGGAATATAAAAAAGCCAAACTTGTAAAAGACTAAAATGGAGGTTACCAGGTGATATAGGGGGTTGGAGGGTGGGTAGAAATTATTTAAGAGTAAAACCTTGCAACAAGTACTAAGTCCTAGAGATCTAATGCACAGTATAGTGCACATAGTCAACAATATTGTGGTATAATCAAACTTGCTACAAGACTGATATATTTAATGTTTTTAAAAGTCCAATCACTGAAAAGAATTCTATGGACTAACCTGGGAAGAAGAGCAATGATGGAACAAATTTAAAAATTATTAAACTTTAAACTGCATTCATAGAATGATATAGATATATCTTAAGTAAAAACAAGCTAATGTATACATTGACAATAAAGACAAACTTGTGTGTTAGAACTAAATTCAATTTGTCATTTCTGTTACTATTGAGACAGCTTATTTGGAACATAAGATCTTGATGACAGAGACAAAAAATCAATCATTTTTCCCCTGAGTTTGCTATTCAAACACAAATTCTTTCCATACCCTCTGCAAAATTCCAAACTCGCTTAGTCTCTTCAAAAAAGAAAAATGCAGTAACCCCTGCTCCCAGATTGCCTAATATCTTTTAAAAAATTTTTATTCTACCAGTATAGGTGAACTTATATGTTGTATTGTAAAACATTTTAAAAATTAATTTTTCATTGATATTTTGTAAGCTCCCTTATTAAAGATTCAAGGCCTAATCATATATATGATCAAAGCATCAATAAACCAATAAACACCATTTGTATTAGGCTTTTGCTTTCTCAGTAACTAGAGCAACTATGCCCATTATTAGCAAAAATGTGGCCGAAGAAGACGTACTGGGTCAGGTGAGTAAAGGATCCAAAACACAATGCAGGTAATATTGAGATATGGTTATGTGCATTTCATATGTCACTAATTCATGAGAGGCATTGTTATTGACAAAGCAGAGCTGAAATAATTATTAAATAATAAGTCTACTCATTCTAGACCTTGGACAAATCTCCTGGGCTCTATCAGTGTTCTCATCTGTTACTCTCCATCCATCTCCTTACCTGAGCTGCTGCAGTGGAAGAGGTCCACAGGTCTTCCATTTTTATCAGAGCAGGCTATTGCTCGAAAACGCGTGCCCTTTCCGCATTGTTTGCTCTCTCCTTGTACCTGCAATCCTCGCACAGGATCCCTTCTGCTTTCAGGAAGAATACAATCTGACCAATTTCCATAAGGTTGAGATACGAATGTATCACAAGGACATAGTTCTGTTTCCACTAGAGGGTACAGGTCAGGTTCCTGGCATTTCTCCTTCTTCCTGCTTTTTCCTGTTCCAAGAAGAAATATTGATGTATTAATTTCATATGCACTGTTTTGTTAAAAGTCACTCACATTGTTATATTTAAAAACTCTTAGAATTTTAAGTCTTCAATAAAATAAAGCCTTCTTATCTTCATTCCTTTGTGCATGGAATTAAATCCTAGGTCAATGAAAGCAATGCCCAGAGTAATTGAAATTCAAGTTAACTTGACAAAAAATAAGTGTTTTTATGCTGGAGAGTGGCACAAAATACTTAGGAAATATTTGCCACAGTGGTGCAATAGCTAGGAAATTTATTCATGGAACAAAATAATATCCTCCCATACAATGTAGCAAGCCTGGGTGTCACGTGAGTGTGACAAAGTGGAACTTATTTCAGTTGCCATTATCCAGCAGCTCACAAATACTGACAGAAAAATAAATGGAAATAAATGTTCAGGTCATATTCGATAATTTAATCTGAGATAAAGCTATTGCTTCTACCTTGAGAGATGTTTTATAACTTAAGTATGTTAGACTATGACCTTACTTTACCAAATGACTTTATGGACTTTAGTTGTAATCCCAAATTTCAGTTATGACAATGCAGAGTCATTATTCACAGCTGAGTACTTGATAATTATGTTTAATGGATGTCAAGTCAGCCTGTAACTTAATTCAACTTTTCTGTCAACATATGTCTTCTAGGTTACTAAAAGTTTTCCTAGATCTAGAAATTCCACATTTTTTCTCTTCATTAGTGGGTCATCAGGTAGTCATGTTCACATATTAAAAGTAGGCATCTTTATCCATCTATTTCACATGGGAACAATTTAACATAATTCCCATTGAGTTTGATTTTTCAGCTGTTTTAGACTTAAATAGGCATGCTTATTTCAAAACTGCAGTTAGTTTTCTTCTTTTATGTCATTTTTTTCTGTACATCTTATCTGAATGTGACCACTCTAGGCTGGATCGAGCCTGGACCAAGGGAAGCATTAGTGCTCTCCTATTGGCTGAAAGCAAACCTCCCTCGAGTGGGGAGTGGTGGGGGACCACCTTGCAGACAGGTTCATACTTGTCTAGGCTATTCAGTTACACATGAGACCGTGTGGTGAGAGGTTGTGTGCCACTCTATATAGTGAATCATATACCGAAGTGTAGTCCAAGTTCTTGTCTGTATACAAGGAATTAGCAGAATTTATTTTTTATTTACATATGTACTTATTTTCTTTCCTTCAGATCATGTCTGCCTCTGCTATTTCTCATCGTAAATGCCTAAACAACCCTGATTTATTTTGTTATACCTGTGGCAATTTCACCATTCCTAGTCAAAGGACAAACATCAGCACATTTGTCAGGCAAGCCTGTTTTGCATATTTTAAAGTAAAACTTGTTGATTAAGGTAAGTGTTGGGTCCCTCAGAAGGTGCGGAAAGAGATTGTCTAGAGTTTATGGATGTGGACGAAGGGAACACATGATAAATTGCCATTGGTATACCTATGGTTTGGTGAGAGCCCAGGGATCATTCAACTGACTGTTATTTTTTTATAGTGAAAACGTCAGGATATAATAAGAAAAATAAATGGAAAATAGAGTGTCTTAGTCTACCATCAGCTATTGTCCAGTGCCACATTCAGCTGGAATCCCAGTGCCAGTTTTCATGAAACTACCCTCTTTCAAAAAACAGGAGTATGGTGAAGAACTAAGTGAGAGCAATGATGAAGATTTTGAAACTGAAGATGACTCAGTTCATAAGGGATTTGATCAGCATGAGTTGAATGATTTGGCATGAGATTTGGGACTATCCAAAAAGGCTTCAGAACTCCTAGCATCAAGACTGCACAAGAAAAACTTGCTTGAAAAAGGAGTCAAGGTATCCAACTTTCGATCAAGAGAAAGTGCATTTCTGCAGTACTTTTGAAGTGACAGTGACTTTGTGTGTTGCCATAACATACATGGTTTAATGGAGGAATTGGGAATTCCAATCTAGAATTCAACTGAATGGCGACTGTTCATCAATCTCTCAAAGCAGAGCTTGAAGTGTGTTCTCCTCCACAATAGTGATTTATTTGGTGCAGTCCCAATTGGCCATTCAGTTTGTTTTCATGAAGAATATGAAGACATAAAGAGTCATTGATCTGTTGCAATATCACAAGCACAACTGGATCATCTGTGTTGACCTTCAAATGGCCTGCTTCCTTCTTGGTCAGCAATATGGATACACCAAGTATCCCTGTTTTCTGTGTATGTGGGACACAGAGCTCATGAGAAGCATTGGGTGGAGTTAAATTGGCCTCCAAGATCTCATCTCAAACCTGGTGATCCAAACATTCTATGTCAGCCACTTTTTGACAGAAAGAATATTATATTTCCACCTCTGCACATAAAACTGGGTCCCATGAAGCAATTTGTTAAAGCTTTGCCAACTGAAGGAGACTGTTTCAAGTATCTCATTTTGGCATTTCCTAGCTTGTCATTTGAAAAGATAAAATACCTTAATATGTATCTTTGGTAGCAGAACTTGACTACTTGTACACAATTTGACTTACAGTAACAATATATAGCCTTTACATGAATAAAATAACTCTAAGTAAACAGTATATTCAGGTAATTTTTTCTTTATTTTCCTTTGTATGTACATTTTCTATGATTTTTGAGTCAAAGGGAGGGTGTCCTGTACCTTAAAAAGTTGACATGATAGAGAAAGACTGGGGTCTTTTATGGATTCAGATGCCAAATGTTAGTCAAAAACAAGTGTCAGATCTAACTCAATGAAAATTGTGTTCCCCACTGTTTTCATTCTTTACATCTGTTTTAGAAATACTTGGTACAAGCTGATAC
The DNA here is from genome assembly GCF_987537825.1 of Furipterus horrens. NCBI lineage: Eukaryota > Metazoa > Chordata > Mammalia > Chiroptera > Furipteridae > Furipterus > Furipterus horrens. The sequence goes on along the minus strand of NW_028327171.1, from coordinate 134,233,298 downwards.
ATAGACTATTTTCTTCTTGTTAAATAGTTTACATTATACACAACAATTCTATAGTTTCACCTTATGATTGTCTCTATGGGCTTCCCTGATACTTATGGCCACAATAAACAAGGATTTCTACAGGTCCTGAAATGATCTTGCAGAAGCTTCAAACACACCACTGTTCCTCTGAGAGTATGTATTTACCTGCTTCTCCCATTAGAGCCACTTACTGAGAATATGTTTGAAAAACACACCTCTGTTATGGCTGTGAGAATTTCCGAGTTGGGAGATATATCAATGGGTGGTGATCCCAAGTCTCTGGTGTTTTCAAAATGTCCGTAAACTTCTACCATCTCCATCTCTTCTACTGTCACTGTCTTCTCAACACACTTAACCATGGATCCTGAGTGTACAGTAGTCCCTGTCTATATCACGGTTCACTTATCGTAGCCTCACTGTATCGCAGGATTTAAAAAAATATATTTAATTATTTATCGTGGATTTTTCACTATATTGCAGGATGTTGTGGTACTGTATATGTATGTTGTTAAAGTTATGTAGATTTAAGAGTGTAGAATAAATGTAAGATTTCTACTTCGTGAGGGGGGTCTAGAACGTAATACCCATGACAAGTGAGGGAATCCATAGAGCTTGAAACTACTTACTCTTTCACAGTAATGAAATAAAGCCCTGGAATAGCATTTATCCCATATTTTTCAGACTTGGTTGTTAAATGGCAGTTCAGAGAGCATGACCTTCTAAGTTCCATGACACTTTACCGTTTCATCCCTCATCCCCACCTCACAACCCACTATCCCTCCTAGCAGACCTTATTTGTTTCTCTGAATTTTCCTGTCTCTATACCTCCCTTGGCTGATGAGCTTCCTGGAGGCACTGCCCTATATTTTCTTCTTTTCTGACCCCACATCTTTACCCACACAGAGTTTAACTAACCATTTAGAACTCTTAAATTCCTCTTTTTTATCTTCAGCCCACATTTCTTGCTCAAGCTCCTGAGCCACAAACTAGAAATCTATACCTAACAAACCAAGTTAAACCTGGAAAAACACACACTCATCCGCTTAATATTACTGTCTTTTTCCTTCTGTATTTCCCAATTCTATCAACATGACCAAGTCAAGAACTGGAATGTCATACTTGAATCATTCTGTTGTACTACCTATATCTGTTGAATGGCAAAGACCTATCATTTCAAATACCTATATATTTCTTGAGTCATTTCATTGCTTCCATTCTGACCAATACCATCCATATTTAACTCATCTCCAAGTCACCAGCTTAAATCACTACAATGCATTCTTCCAAAATCTTATTGTCATTATCACACTCCCTTCTAACTAGTTTCCAAACTGCAGTCAGGACCAGCTAACAAAGATTGAAATCTATCACATCTTGCATCTACTTCAACTCCCTAGTGACTTACCCTAGTTCATGGAATGAAATCTGTACTCCTCACCATAGTTATCAAGGTTCCATAGGACTGAGCCCATAGTACATGCCTCCTGCCTATGTTGAACCACTCAGCATTGATCATATGTGGATGAAAGGGTGCAGTAATAAATCATAAATACCTAACTGGGCAGGTCAGTGGTAGATTGTCATGCTCATGCCTTTCACTTTTTTAGTGAAAGGTTCTTAATCAAGCCCTGTTAATTGGTCTTGTACAGAAGAACTGTCCCTCAGAGGTGTAGCCACCCTTAAGGAAGCACGCAATCTTGTAATCCAACCCCTGCCTTGCTTTTTCCCCACCCTCATGTAATCTTATGGTCTCTCTATAATTTCAAATGCATAAAAGAAACTGCAAACTGTTATTCTCCCAAGCATTTGAGATCTTGCTCCCCAGCATATGTTGTCAGTTTTGGCTCATATAAACTCTTATAACAATTCTCCACAGGTTTGGGCATTTCTTACACTGGCACATGTTATAAGCTAGTAATATTGAGCATTTTCCGGTTTCTAGAAATTTGACCTTTGCATGGACTACACCACACATTTTCACCAGTCTATCTTCCCACCAAAGCCTACTTAATGCCTACATGTCCTTCAGGTCCAAACTAGATTGCTACATCCAGAAAGCCATTTTGAACAGACTCTTCATCTCAGGTCTAAAATAGTGTTCTCCTCATACAGATTGTATAGGCACAGTAATGGCTCTCCAAGGATGTTCACATTCTAATTGCTGAACCAGAAAACATGCTCCATTAGATGACAAAATAAACTTTGTAGGTGTGACTAAAATTAGAGACTGGGATGAGATTATTCTGGATCATTTGGGTGGGTCTAACCTAATCACATGGTCTTAGAGTCAGAGGACCTTTCCTGATTGAGTAGAAAGTCAGAAGAAATGTGACTACAGCAGAAGGATCCCAGAAATGCAGTGTTACTAGATTTCAGGATGAAGGAAGCAAGAGCCATTAGCCAAGGAATGTGAGTAGACTATAGAAGCTGGAAAAGGAAAAGGAACAGATTTCCCCCCAAAGCCTCCAGAAAGGAATTCCCGTCCTGCTAATGTCTTGTTTTCAGCTCTGTGAAACCCATGTCTGACCTCAGACCTACAGAATTGTTAGATAATAAACTTGCGTTGTTTTAAAATGACAAATCTGTGGTAATTTCTTACAGGAGCAATAAGAAACCGATACATCACCCTTTATAATAGCTCTTGGAGCAGGTACTACACCATGTTGTACTGTGCTGGTAGTACTAAGGTACTACACTGACCAGGGACTACACTGACTACACTAGTAAAAATCTGTCTCCCATTAGACTGTAAGCTCTAAGTTAGGGTTATATATGTCTAATTCTCAAAGCCTAGCATGCATAAATGGTAAACCAAAAGTGTTCATGAAATGATTGAAGAAAAAAAAAATTAAAAACGGGGAATAAAGGAGGGAGAAGATAAGAAAGACAGTAAGTGAGATAAAGCTAGACAGAGAAAAGTAAGAAAATGTTCAAAAAGTTACTGGCAGAACACATATTCTGTAAAATATACAGTGTCTCTATATTAATGCCCTCTTTCTTAATTACATGGTGTCACTATTTGAAGGATTTGAGCAAGTTACTTAATACAGAAATGATCCTCACAATGAGGAACAAATTATCAGTGGTCCTTTACGTTGATTATCTTCTAGTCAAAATCAGCATTAAACTCTGGATTCAAATCAGCTACTATTAAATTTTTTAAAAAAATCAATCCCTGCTACAACTCTAAAGACATTTTTTCCCTTAAGTCAGAGGGAAATTTGTGACTTATACCACAAAAACACAGAACTACAAGTAAGTAGTAAATATGTGTGTATTTGTTATCCAGTTATTATATATATAAAAACCTAAACATATATTTTATGTAATGGTTATTTCCATCTTTATACAAACAATTGCTTTAATTACCACCCATTCTAAAACCTGGGATGATCTAGTTTAGGTACAATGCACAGCACACACAGATATTGAAGTTACCTGTTAAAAAAACAGAAAAACAAAAAAGAAAAATAAACATTCTAGATGGTCCCCTGTTCAATGAAGTGGCTTGCATTTGTGTGTGTGTCTGTGCTTCTCATGTGTGTCTGTGTTAAAGAGTCACAGTGTTTATGGTCTAAGTCCATCTCTTTTGTGATCATTTATGTCAGGGGTTGCTGATTACGTTTACTACCAAATTACATGGAAGAAAGCAAAGTATAAGCATTATATTACAGTAAGAATAAGTCTTCAGAAATTGAAAATTTCAATTCATTACCTTTTTTTTCAACATTGACTCTAAATAGTTTATTCGACTGGTATTTTCGCACAAGTCATGTATTTGATTAAATTGACCAGTTGTTTTTGGTGTAATGTAGATATTAAGACACACAAAAGGTCAATTAGACAGCTAAAAACACAACAGTTAGTAATTTAGAAAAGAAATTCTAAAAAGTTTTTAGTACAAGTAATTCTTTAGTTTGCTGAAAAAATGTTCAACAATTCTTCAATTATTTACATAAAAAGTGTATTTTAAATAAATTAAATTCATTAAAGTTTTGACAATTCATAACAAACTATACTGGTTATAAAATGAAAAGATATCCTAGGATTTTCAACATTTTCCTTTCTCAGTTTGGAAGTACAAAATATCATTAGTGAACTTCACTACAAAGAAAAACTGGCAGCTAATTAAAACGTTTTTCCCCCCTCTGAAGGACAGTCTCAGGCATCTCAAAGATACAGAGTAACTAGGATAATGGCTTCTAAAGCATTATGTATGAACATGCAAACCAAGTCTCCCTACAGTTCCTGCTGAACTTGAAATTATTCCTGTCATACACATTGTATCCCATTATATTGTTTTATATTACAAACATAAGCAATGTTGCTTAAAATTACATATGCAAAAATTTTTGTAGTAGAGAGAACACAAAGTACAACATATTTTATTTGATGTTTCTATATGTGATTATAAATTTCCCCTAATTTATGAATGGGCTCCTGCTTTGTATGCAGAAATACTGTTAAAGGCTCTCGCCCATTAAGTAAATCTATTGGAGTGAGTTAAATTTAAAACAGTCTAGTAAGCAAACAAAGGGGTCTTGAAAACAAGGGAATTAGCACTTGAACTGCTGATAAGAATGAAGGGTCATTGTGCTGAGTTCTTCAATGTCAACACCAATTTTATTATCTCAATGTTTATTTTGGCATTTTCCCTCTGGTTCTCCATTCACTGAATTAAGTTTTCCACATGTACAAATACACGTACAATTAAAAGAAATTCTGGCATATTTACCTAGACAAGTAGGAAAATACATTACTGAAGCCAAGTATTTGTATACTATAGGCAAAAACTGTTCCTGTACCTTGATTAAACTAGTAATTGATTTAATTTCCATTAAATTCCAGGGATGCAAACAGAAACAATGATTAATAATATACCACAAAAACAGAATCTATGTACGCAATTTGATTTTTATCTCACATTACTAAAATTTTAAAATGCTAAATTGTTCATATGGTAATGGCAAAAGATAATGATACAGGTTAAATTACCTTTGATGTTCTTTACAAATCAATGACTGCTTTCAACCTTGTTGAAATCCTTACATGGCAGACACCATAAACAGCCATTAACTACTCCAGGCAAGTTGGTATTGCCATTTATGACTACAAGGTGGGTCAGAAGTAGGTTTACAATTGTTTGTATGGAAAATAATACAATAATTAATAAGCAATTATACAAGAATAAACTCTGATTCCTGTACTCACAACTGTAAACCTATTTTTCCCCACCCTGGACATAGAGTATATAGCTGTATAGAGAAGAACTTCATATCTTTTTTCACTCATTTCACAAATATTATTAGAATACATAGGATGTGCTAAGTATGGGCACAGAGGCTATAATGGCAGGGAGAGGTGGGGAGAGGGGGAGATCTGATAAAATTGTCTTTCTTTCTAGAGCTTCCACTGTTCTTGGTAAGTTCAGGAGTGCATCACTAGTCAGAACCTAAGGCATGAAAAGCACACCTTACCTGTGAGCTGTCGCCGTCTACTTCGGGTTGTTTCACAATTTGAGGAGCAGGGTGTAAACTTGGACCACGCAGTGAAGGTGCAGTCATCTCGGCACGGGACGGTGCATTCCTGCACAAGGGGCGGCATGCTCCATGTCTGCTTGAGGCAGTCACTCATTTCTGCTGACTGGTTGTCATTAGAGATGCATGAGACAACTAAAAAAGATACACATGGATTATTTTGCTATTTTGATTAAATTAGTCTGCTGTTGGTTTTTTGAAAAAAATAGCAGAACCCCCCAATGTTTGAAAATTTAATTATCATTGTGATTGCAAAAGGTGTTCAGCTTAGCTACCCTTGTTTCTCTCTGAAAATTAAAGGTTTATTGTTGCCAGTGGAGGTATTGAAGGATTTAATTGGTTACATCATTAATTCAAACCCTGCACTGCCAATCCCCAAAGTAACTTTCAATAATTTATTGTATATGCCTTCCTTTGAGCATCTGATCTTTAGGGGTGATTCAAAACTAGGTGGGAGAACCTGTAACAGGGAGTAATATGAAGACCAAAAAAAGAACAAAACTGCAAAAAAATCATTTGAACTCCTTCTAGATTTTTGTTGGTTTGCTTGTTTAATGTCAATAATGGAAATAGTCCTGTTTTCACTTCACAGTCAATATTTAAAAAAGAATTTCTGATATCAATAAGTAAATATTTTTCTCATTAAAATTTCAGGAACAGTTAAAAAATTAACTTTTATTTCAAATACAGGTATAATCTACTTAGATAAGTCACACTATAAGTATCCTACCAATTGCACATAATTCTTCAAAGCTTCTTTCACATATTTAAAAAAAAACTGGGATGTCTCTAGTCATACTATAAAATAAGTAAAACAAATATTTTATGTATATATGAAGATTTTTCCAACAGTAATAAATTATTTCACAATACTCAAAAGAAATTCTAGAAACTGAATGTCTAAAATTTGAATGCTATGATTAATAAGCTTTCAATGATATTTTGAAGTATACACTGGATTTTTGAATGTCTATATCAAAGTATTTTGCATTAATAAAGGAAAGCATAAGGAATTAAGAAAGAATAGATTTAGCATATGTTAGAATTAACAGACATTGTTGTCAAATGGCATAAATACAAATACAAGCCTAAACATTTGGGAATTATGTGAACAGATTTGTTATTTAAATTTTTTATGATCTAGTCTCCTCATTTTTGAAATGAGTATAATAAGGACACCTATAACAAAGAATTGTGTGAATTCTTAACATGGTGTTGCACCCATACTAAGGGCTTAATAAATGCTACCAATTGTTATTATCCTTTATATTTGTTTTTAATTTTTTAAATCAATTAAGCTATAGTTCTCCTACCCAGTATGTATGCATACACACTCATTCTGCACACCTCTGTTCTTCCTTGGCCATTCTCAGAATCTGAAGGTATAAGGTTAGGAGAAAACTGTGGTTGAATCTTCACCTGATTTTGGCACTATCCTAAGAACCATCAGTGATCAACCAATATATCAGATAAGCCTTTAAAGCATTCACAGAGCTATGCAGAGAAATCAGATGCATTACTCCTGTACAAACTGATGAAGCAAACTAGGGTAATTGACACACTAGACTTCTCTAACCCCTACAGAATGCATTCAAAATGGTAGCATGAAGTGTAGCAACATCCACATTAATCTGAAGAACGCTGCTCTGAGTGACTACTGGTAATCAAGTAACTCAAGGGTGAGTGACAACTGATACACTACAGATCATGCTATCATCAGTTTGGTCTAGGTGTGAAGGTTTTCAGGTTTCTTCAACTTCAAGATTCTAATTTCTTTCCAAGTGTGAAAGGAATAACTAACAAAACAAAGAAAAACAAAGTTATGGATACATAATGGTTATCAGAGAGGAAAGTAGATAGGCAACATGAAGTGAGTACAGGGAGCAAATATATGGTAACGGGAGAAAACTAGACTTTGAGTGGCAAGCACACTATTATAACATATAGATGTCAAACTATAATCTTGTACACCTGGGAATTATATAATATTATTAACCAATATCACCCTAATACATTTAATTTAAAAATCACTAGAAACAAAAATTTGAACAAGTTAAATGAAGCATTTTTCTTCTTGGAAATGTTCTAGTACAAAAGGAGTCATTTAATTAATAAATATTTGATGAATGACTTGGTATTTAACCTCAGTAAAGCGCAGGGAAACACTGAATAGCAAGCACAAAATCTGCAGAACTGGGAAACCAGCAACAAAAACAAAACAAATACATGCACAAAGAAAATGAACATTGAAGATTTTTAGAGAAAATAAGGATAACTGGCAGCCAGAGGTACAACCAAAGGCAGAGCCCCTTCCACAGGGCAACTATGGGAAAAAATACTTTTAAAATAGTACTTTTCACCCACAATACAGTTCTGCGATTAATATTAAAGGTATGCAAACTCCTTGATCCAGAGAACCTCTTTAGTAGAGTATGCTGATCAAATTGCAGGCACTGGTATCAAACAGAACTCATAGTGACTCTCAACTATTTTACTGTTACCTTGGGCAAATTTTGTAAACTCTATTAAAATTCAACTTATCCAGATGATGGGGATAATAATAATACCTATATCATATAATAAATTGATGCAGATGAAGTGCTAGGAACAGAACTGAGCACTTAGTACATCAGTACATCTGTCAAGAGTTATATATCATTATTAAGAAAGTTATTGGAAATGAAATGTAAGAAATGGCATTAAAAAGATTCCATCATCATTTGTCTTGGTTCCTGAATGAGGAAGAATTTTCCAATTCCCACCAAACCCTCTTGACTCCTAAGAAGTATGACTGGAGCCTCCTTTGAATTGCAATGCCGATGTCAGTAGCTTCTTCCATGGGTAGTCTTCCCAAGGATATTGTGGTATTTCCAAATGATGCTCTGCATTCTGCTTAGTGTCAACAACAATTAGGCGACAATATAAGATTGCCACTCCAGAAGTCAGAAACCGAAATCTAAGGCCTGTACTGAATTCTTCCCAGAAGTACCAAGATCAAAATTCTTAACAAAGAGCTTAATTAGAGGAAAGTGAACACCTGTACAAGAGTGCTGGCCAATTTTACATCTCTTCACCTCACTCCCTGATATGGTCATGTCCAGTAGATACAGGTACCATGTCATTCTGCACTAAAGCTGACTTTACAAGAATTTTAATTCCTAGGTAATATTTAGGGGCATCTATCAAAGCCTTTTTGACCTTTAGAACCATTTGGGCTTCAATACTGATTCAGGAGTGTAGTAAGCATAAATCATAAAACATAGCTTATGCCCTGGGATCAGGAATTAAACTTGTTAAGGACACTTTCTCTCCCTCCATTGACGGTCTAGACACGAGACTTTATTTATATACATAGATCTTTATTACCTACACCATCTGCCCTAATAGACCTTACTGAATTTGATCCATTCATTCATTCATCCACTTACTTGGTCACAAAATACATATATAAAAAACTGTGACTAATTATAAAAGCACTGTGTGTGCACACATATACATGCACATATGAATAATCCAGGTTGCAGGAGGCTAGAGCAGTGGCAGTAATAGGCGGGTAGACAGCTAATACAACCATATTGTTGTTTCCCCTATATTGATAACCAGTGGGGAAAAACGTGGCATAGAAGAAATAGCAGGCACTTCAGTCTTGAATGGAAAGGATATGTAACACGTAGGCAGGAAAAATAAGCCATTACAGAGAATTTATCTGTTAGGCATCTGCTATTTAGTTGAACTCTGAGTCCTGGGTCTTTTGGAGCATAGCAAACCACTTGCAGGCCACAGTCTAAAGAAATGGTTCCTCTTTTGGTGCTTTTAAGTATTTAGGAAACTGAACTATCCTGATGGGAAAGGTCTTTCCATTAGGAAAGAGAGATGCAATTACTACTGACCGTTCTTGTCATATACTTCTACCTGAACTGTTTAAGAGGATTGACTCCTCAATGCTAAATTATATTTTATTTACTAAGGTTGAAATATTGTCATCTTTACTGGAGGAAAATAGTACTCCCAGGTAAAATTAGTTTAAATAGTTCCAGAACAATCTCATTATTGCTTGGAATGAATTGTATTAAGCTCTGGGCAGAAAGCTTGTAGAGCAGCTGCCTGGGTATTCTCGTTAAGAAATGATGGAGAAGCAGGTGATTGAGTCACACTACTCAGACAAGAGCTCTGAGACTAGAACATTCAACTGATAAGTGGGTATGGTGGGGTCATATGGAACCCTCCAAAAACCTCCATGACGCCTGAGGTCAATTTCCCTATTCATGGTGTCTAGTTATGCAGTTCACACATAGAATTGTGTTCAGCTACTTTATTTTTCTCTTAATTACTAAACACACTGAGCCTTAAGAATCACCAGAAGGGGAGAAAGGTTACTAATTGCTTACCCCTGTTACCTGAGTTTCAGTTCTAGCAGCATGGGAAAAAAATACCCTGACAAAAATTGTACAATTATCTGAGAAGTTAAAAAAAAACAAAAAACAAAAAACAAAATCAAAGCAAGTACTTGTATACGGTCTCAATTATTAACTAAAACTAAATGGCTAGTCTTTCTGCTTCCTGTCACCTCTGAACTGTGATAGTCAGAAAAGCTGTATGTCTGCTTTGTTTTCAACTATGATATGAAGAGGATGGGAGTTGCTGCCCTTATAATAAGAAACTATACTTTCTGCCTGGAAAGACTAAATAAGCAGGGGAGCCTGCTCTTTCAGATCCGTACAAGCTCAGCACCTTCACTATATTACTTTTCCTGATTGCTCCTGACAAGAGTTCAACTCTAACAGTTGACAAAAGGGAGTAGGAAGAATTCCTTTTAAGAGGTCATGATCTCCATGAAATTGGGGTGACATGCTAGAAAGAGAGAAGGACTATTAGCTTGTTGTCCTGTGATTATGAACTGTTTCAGTTCAGGTGTAGAGCTCAATTTGCATGCACATCAAGGAGCAGAAAGGGTAGGAAGCAATTGCTTGGCTCAACCAACATTCAGAAAGCATGTTCTAAAGTCATGCTCTGCACTAGTGACCTGGGACACACAGAAGAAAAGCAGAAATATAAGTTCACTACAGTCAGCGCCCTGCAAGAGGGCAGGCACTGGGCAGTTGGAGGAGCTGTCCTAGGCGACATGGAAGGATGAGTAGCATGTATCCAGTGAAGACAACAGGAGCCAGCCAGCGGCTGGACACACTACATTCCTGTGCAGAGAAACAAGCAACGTGGTGGGCTGGCTTCCTGACCTTGTTATGCACACATTTAGGACTCTTCAATTCCCCTTTGCTAACACTCGCAATGCTCACAATTACACATTCCCTATCTGTGTAGCGAGGTTACTAACTTAATGCCACTATGCCAGGCTGCCCCTAATACGTGTGGGGTCCTGTGTTAGAACACGAGAGGTCACAAATCACAACTCTAATGAGTTAAGTTATAACTGAAATTAACTAATGTATAATAGATAGTTCTATTCTCCTACTATAACATGTATATGTTCCTAATATCTTGGAAAGCCAGGTTTCAATATAAATTCTGGGATGACTTGGAGTTTCAGGATGGAATGAGGCAGTACAAGGACTGCGGGCCCAGCCCAGGGCCCCTTCTCAAAGATGAATTCTACCCCAGGAGAATAAGTGGGCACTGCCGTCAATCTCCAAAGCTCAATTCACACACCAGCCCCCATGCCCACCCCCATCCACCTTTTGGGTCTGGATTATACACACAGGTTCTGCAAGCTTTCCTCAGAGGTCACACACAGAGAAGAGATGCCTGCATGTTGTGGAGCAGGGGTGTGGGAGGGGAAGGGTGGGATCTGGTGGGACTCCCTGCCATGGGAAGAAGCAGAACTGGAAGAAGGCCAGAGAAGGATATCTAAGGCACAGAGGCCAGGCAGCGCACTTCTCGCTGAATCTAAGGGTAGAATTGCACACTACTCCAATTATTTCATTAAAGTGACATGATCATCCTTAAGAGCTCTCTTCCTAGTAGGCAATCAGGAAAGATACAAATGCCAATTAACACTATCTCAGTTTTGGCCAGTTTAAGTAGTTTACTTCCTATTTAAATATATATATATGAACAGCCTTGCTGTTTCAGTTCCTTCCACTTTTGCTCACCAGAATGGCATGTGGGTGTCTTTTGCAGCCAGCAAGGGTCTTAGATATACATAATGGTCCTGCAGCTCTCTGGATCTCTTGCAGCATCCGCAAGGAGTGGTCCTTACCCACTTGGTAACTCTGCTTGCCCTGGTGACATTTGCTGTTCAGGTCTCATCTCAGGCTAAAAAACTCATGATAATTCTCTCTCAGCCTGGTCAGGGGCCATAGTCCTCTGGCTGATGTGGTCTTACCCTGTCTTGGTGTGGTGTATTCAGCTGGGGCTCTGTGATCAGATTCCTGAGAGATCCAGGGCAGGTAGTCCTATTAAGCCTGCCAGACCACATCGGCAAGTAACACACCCTCCTCGGGGCAAGGAAGAACTTCTAGGAAACTCGGGGAGCATCTAAAGAGGCACTAAGGCACTCCTTCTGAAGTGAGGCCCCTATAAGTCATCTCTTCTAAGAGTTCCAAACAAGACATGGAGCAGAAACACTTCAGCTTTTTTCTTGTTTCTTAGACAGACTCTCCATGTCTGCAACATCAGTCCCAAGTCAGAGGAAAGCATGACACACATTCCTTCTGCCTTCCCTCAACCCCCAGTCTCTTCTCTTTTCCTTCCCATCACTCCCGTGGCAAGGAGACCTTCTTTTTCTTCCCCTGTCTGAAAGACTTCCCCTGTATTATATCCATCTCCTATCTGAGATGGCATTTATCCCTGTCCCTGAAGCCATAGTGACAGTCAAAATGCAGAGAGAGAAATCTGATTGGGTTAAGGATATAAATTGAGAAGCATTTTTTAAGTATTAAAAATATAAATCCTGTCATACAGATGTGCAAAGGTTCAGGAATGCTGAGCCGGTGGCTGGCTTGTGTGACTATGTGCCTCCTGGAAAGTGATCAACATGCATTAAGTTGCCACTAAATACAGCTGATGGATTCTTTCAAGCCCACCATGGAATAGGAGGCAAGGATAATTGATATTAGGTGCTGAGGGACTTACATGCTCTGCAGGAAAACTGTTGGTCCCTCATTAGGGGCATATCTTGGTTTATTGTGCTCCACTTTATTGTACTTCACAGATTTTTCTTTTTTTAAACAAATTGAAAGCAAGACCTTCCACCAGAAGAAATATTACAAATTGTTTTATTGCAATTGTCTGTAACCAAACATGCAATATTTTCAAGGTATGCCTTTATTGGGAAAGGTTCATGAGGTTTTTTTTAAAATGCTGGTCTATTTTGAGGGTATTATTGTTTTCTTGTTGCTACTGTAACAAATTACCACAAACTTGGCAGCTTAAGAAAACAAAAATTTGTTTTCTTACAATTGTGGGAGCCAGGAGTCCCAAATCAGTTCCACCAAGCTACAGTGACATCAGCAGGGCTGGCTCCTTCGGGAGGATCTAGGGAGAATCGGGTACCTTCTCTTTTCAGCTTCTAGAGGCTGCCTGCATCCTTCACTCCTAGCACCTTCCTCCAGCTTCAAGGCCATGCGTGTAGTCCCAGCACGTCTCTCCCTTGCTGTTCCACTGCTTCCATCAAGACGTGGCCTCCTGCCTCCCTTTTATAAGCGCTGCTGTGATTACCTCCATAACCTCCCCACCTCAAGATGCTCAACTTCATCATGCCAGCAAAGCCCCTTGTTGCCATGTAAGGTAAGATATTTACAGGTTTGGGAATTAGAACTCAGGCATTTGGGGGAGCTATTATTGAGCCTACGAGACAGGACAAAGGTATTTTTCCCTAGCCCTGAGGCATTGCCTCATCCACTACAATAAGAACCAACCCAGCTTCATGTATTGTCATAATAGGAAGAAAAGCAGATTTGACACAAGTTTACCCTGACTTCCCTATGCCCTGCACTCACACAGGTGTTTTCTTTCATTTTGTGTTTTTTCAACTACCTCACCTTGGTCACCAGGTTACCTTAGAACTGTTCTCCACTCACTGTCAGGGTGTCCTTGGAGAAAACAGCCTGGTAGACATATTTCTTAAGGCCAAGCATAATTAAGAATGTACATCTACATTAGACAAAAGTGCATTTCCATGACAAATACCAGTATTTGGGTCGGTCTGAGCCATATAAAATGCAAAGCCATTTTCTTCCTTTGAGCTAACATGCTTCAATTTTTAAGTTCATAAATGACTAAAGGGAAAATATCAGTAAAGAATATCAATTGGACTGTCTTCAATATGCAGAGAACTATTGGTGTTGGGAAGGACATGAGAATAGGCAGAAATAATAAAGTTCTGTATCTTGGAAAAGAAGGCTAACTCTATGTTTTCTTTCACACAAAGCCTGTTTTGTTGATGCTACGACAGGCACATACTCTAAACTGTCCACCTTGAGTACAGCCAGCCCTGAGCCCCTCCCACGTTCCACCCCATGCTCCAGAGAAGAGAGCTGGCAGGATTAAGATGCACATCAATATGGTCACAGGATGCTGTGTGGAATAGTCTCCCCAGTCTGTCTGTGTCTAGTTACTCTGGCTGCAGAGGAGAGGGAAGGACTGCTCTGTCCCTCTCTCTAGGTGGCCAGCACTGGTGTGGGGAGGGTCAGGAGCCCTGGTAGCATAAAAAAGGACAGAAAAGGTGGCCCCCAGCACAGGTAGCTCCCAGGCACGGAGACTGAATTCACCACTGCCTGACCAAGCCTTTGACTTGAATCAACTCAGCTTAACCAACCAACCAACCAGTCTTTATAGTCTCACTCAGTGAATATCCTAGCAATTCCATTTCTGCGACAATTGAAAGTAGCAGAGAAGACATTTTTACTTGCTATCATCAAAATGAGTTTATTTAGAAATAAAAGCCAGTTCTTCCCATACCCCAAGTGCGTCCATTTTCCCCTGTGTATTTTCTCTCTCTGTGCAGAGCACAGTGTTTGGAGCATAGTATTTGGAAGTCCCATTCTTCAAAACTGGCATTTGAATCACGTGTGTGCTTATTATTACATGCTGACTGACATACATGCAAATTTTGAGTGGAGCAGCGTGAGTTGTGAAAATTGAATTAAACAATAAACCTGCAATTGCTTGTTAGGGTGCTTTAATTGACTCTTAAGTACCATATACGAAGCTGCGTAGCTGCACAAGCCCAATTATAAGCTTGCTTATAGAAAGATGCAACTGATTTTGCATGTTTGAAATCTATTCTCTAATTATTGTTGCCCTCACAGAAAAAATTCAAATAAATAAGAAATGCTTCATAAGCTAATAATGTATACTTAGTCCTTAAGTAAGCTTGAAGTACTTTATTTAGGTTCTAACACAAGATCAAAAAATGCACAGTTAAAAATTCCATTTGCTTTATTTCAGGCATTTGTTAAGGCCTGGAGCTCTCTGTGTTCATAGCCAACCAAAGAAATGTACACAACCAAAGAAATGATTTTTGTTTCAAGGTATCTGCCCCCCTAACTTAAAAATATTGATAACAATTAATATTTCTGGAAAAAAGAGAACAAAATAAAATTACAAAAAATTAATAAATAACCCCCCCTACCAAAAAAATAGTTAATACACGTGAAAGTCACACAATGGGGAAGAAGGGAAATCTTAAACTCTGGTTGCTGATCTTTTGTGGCAAATTCTAGAAAGAAATGCTCGAAATTGTGGTTTAGTTACTCAGCCATGGTTGGAAGAAAAGTGATCGGCATCAGCTGTGGGCCTTGGAGGTAGGTGATGAAAACAGAAAACACAGGAGATCCAAGTTGACTTATTAAACTCAAAATATCAGAAAGTCCCATACAAATAGAGGGAGCACCTTCAAAAACTGTGGAGTAATCACTGGAAATCCTAAATCCAAGGGGGAAAAGCATTAAATTGTTTTTCTATAGGACACAATGTACCCTGATAATGATGTTTGCATGAACACAAGCAGTCCTGGAGTAGCTTCAGACCCCAAATGATCTCCACTAGTCACAATGAAACCATCAAGAATAATATGTAAGTACAAAGAGTAGCTTGCTTGTTAAGAAAACTGCAAGACAAGTATCTTAGTTCCTAATCTCCCCCTTCCCTAAACTAGACAAATTATATGTAAATATATGTCTAGCATTATATGTATACATATATAATGTATATAATGTATGTATAATTACACTCATATACACTCACTCTCTGGATAGAGGGAACATGCAATGCAAACTCAGCTTTAAATGTTCTTAGCCACTTCTTTAATATAGATGCCTCTCTGAATCCTTTCTCTTATAGAGAAATATTAAAACCTATATTAAAGAAAAAACATTATAAATGTATAAAAAGCATTACATTCAGCAACACATTTGGTAGCAATCACCCTAAATTGTCATGACATGACCCTGGTTTGGTAGCTCAGTTGGTTAGAGCACCATCCCAGGTTGTCAAGGTTGTGGGTTCTATCTTTGGTGAGGGCACATAGAAGAATCAACCAATTAATGCATAAATAAGTGGAACAACAAATCAATGTTTCCCTCTCCCTCTAAAATCAATAAAATAAACAAATAAATAAACTGACATCATAGTGAATATGAAGGAGTCATGATGCCAATCAAACTTTCCATACATACCTGATTTTACAAGGTATGTAGCTGCATTTAATTCAGTTGACTTTTTATATTTTCATTAAAAATAATTCAATAGAGAAAGACTATTAATGAGATAGTGTTTCATTTGGGGGTGAGGAAATACTCTGGAGTTAGTTTAATTGATGGTTTCACAATTCTGAATATATTAAAAATTAATTGTACACTTTTGAGTGAAATTTTATCTTAACAAAGCTGCTATAAAATTTTTGAATCCCAAACAAATAAATGCACTTTTAGAAAAAGAGCTCAGGGTTCATGTCACAAAATCATGTCAAATAGATGCTGCATTTCCAGAAATCCTAGGAATCACAAGCATTTATGAGCTAGCAAAGAAATTATTCCCCCCACAGTTATGCTCAAAACTGTTTATATTAACTTTTATAAATAAGAGTGTGCCCATAAATAATGAATTAAGACTTTATGTGAGTGCAGTTCTTTCCACATGCTTCTTATCTGCAGAGTTTTATATTTTGTCTTGCATTGGGAAAAAAAGGTACCTGCCTAGACTTTCTGTGGTACCATATATACTAAATTAGAATTCCACTGAATGCTATTTGGAGGATACAGCTAGTTGAACTATGAAACATAACAATAATTTAAGACAATTTATGCCTAGGAGGGCTCATAATTTACACAAAATACTCAATTTACAGCATGTGGGAAAAAGCACTAAATATATAAATATCTATGAACCACCTAGATTTAAATGTATACAGAATGTATAAGCATTGCATGGTGTTTAGAATTAATTTCTCACCATTTATAAACATCTGTCAGATAAGAAATCATCTAACTCCCCTTACAAATGTTTGCTCTTTTTCTTTCCTTCTTTCTATATCATAGCCTCATTAGATATAAACTAATGATAAGATGCTTTCTAATATTTCCAAGTCATTTTTTTCATAGCCACTAGAAAGACATCAGATCACTTTCCTTCAGTAATAAATTCTACATCTAAATTCTGTGTCTTATGCCTAATTAAGTCATCAATTCAGATAGTATAAAAGGTTTTTTTATAATTTCTTTTTTATATTTGAAAAAATAGTTTCTACACACTTCATTCTACAGAATATTGCCTATAACTATGCAATATGCTAGAAGCTTTATTCTTCTCCAGCCCCTATTTTATGTACATGTACAAGGGAAATATATATTGGCAGATGTTAAAGAATAAATATGCTAATTTACACACTGCCTGTAGAAGTTGATTTCATTTTTAAAGGAATATGGCAGTATTTACATAAGTTTCACCTCTATCTCTGCAAACAGCTGCTGTGCAACCAACTTCCAAATCAGGAGAAGAAATGGGATGAGTATTTTTTAATAGTTGCTCTGGGTTTGACAGATGGATGATTCTTTAGTTACCTGCTGCACTTCACATAAAGGCACAGTGAAGAACTGGGCCAAATCACTATAGACAGTAATTGTAAATATTTTAAAATGTACCTACTCATGGAGTACAAGAGGTAAGAGTCTTAAAAGCCTGTGTAAAACAGAAATTTGAACTATCATCTGCCATTAAATAAGCTATCTCGATAGTAAATGCAGTATCATTTATCATGAAGCTAAACTTTATGTCATATAATCATTCCAGTAACAGTAACTAAGTAACAAATGAGATGTGAAACTCAAATTTCAAAATAACTTGTTGTTCTCTATTGAAAAACAACTGAAAAGACCCTGGATATTAATTATCTCATTGCTACAGAAAAATAATATCAGTGTAACATCCATATTTATTCCCCTCTCTCTCCAAAGTATACTACATTTTCTTGCAGATCTGTCTGCTTAAAACATCTTCTAAGGATCTCTTATTTTTTCTACAAATGATTTCCTCTTTGTAGCTCACTATGAGTACTCACATTAAATTTAGAGGGAACCATAATCACCACTATTATAATGAATTATCTGTTATGTACAAAACTGATGCCATGTCAAGAAGACATTTGTTTTCATTTTGTTGGGTCTCCTCCTCCATAAACTCTGCCAAGCTACTGCTGAAATTATGTTTATTCATACAGATTTCCTCTTTTGTTCCTCAGGAGACCATGCATTTGCTAAATCCTTTATGAAAAACAAATTCGTTACACTTTAATTCTGCTTTAGAATCTCAAACTTAATAAAACTTTATAATAAAAATATGAAGAACTGTGGATTCAGAGAGTCATATTGTAGTTCGTATGCACAATATAAATTCAACAGTCATACAACTTAGTTTCTCTCACAACAGGAAATCCTGCTATTGATAGGCTTTCTCTCCAGAATAATGGTTTTTAACCTCAAAGATACATTTTTTAATGTAAACAATCAATATTGTGCTTATATAAATTGAATTTGTTTAAAGTGACATATATTTCAAAATCAAATGACCTCCAATTTCTATGTGTAATTTGTTACCTGCTAAAATTAGCTGAATCAAGAGTAAAATTAGCCTTCCAATGTTTTATCAGCTATGAGTTAAGTCAGGAACTCGACCTGTTTATATTTCTAAGTACTGGGAAATAAGTAATCTTATTGTGACTAACAATATCCAATTCATACATTTAAATACTTTGAGGTAGTAATGGCCCCCTGCATGAATCAAATGATCAAGGCTTATTGGAGCCTCTGACCAGATCTTCCAATGATACAATCTTTTACACATTTGCTTGAAGTCTCTTTCACACCATGTAAGTGAAGCTTTTTCTTCAACCTGAGTTCCATGCCAATGACGAAGATCCATGCACAATCTGAGGAGGCAATCTGGCCAGTTAGGAGAATAAGTCTAGCACTGGCTTTTCCTGTAATAGCTGTATGACCCACTGGGCAAGGCTAACTGAAACTTAGGTATATTTATATGCAAAATGAAGGAGTTGGACCAGGATGATCTGGGTTCCTTCCAACTCTAATATTCCTTGATTATATTATGGGTTCAGACATATACAAAGCATTCTCATGAGTATTGTTAAATTTTCTATTGAGAATCTGTAATATTAGTATAGCCAGCTGGTACCAAAGCAAGCATTTATGCTGTTTTTATTCCACTTGCTGTTATGTTAAATACATAAAGCATGCTAACACATGAAGAAAAACATACAAATTTGGTTAAAAAGAATTCCATACTTCACTTAGGAAGGCATTTTACATAACAAATATATATTAAACTTCCAAGTAAAGCTCGTAGAGTGGAAGCCTAAATATACCCCTACTTCTTTCTAAAGCCTCATCAAAGCTTTGCTAAACATTAGAAGCATGAATGAGGACAGAATGGTGTCATGATGTTTGAAGCTGTAAATCAATAGATGTAAGGATTGAACAGACCAAAGAAAATATTAAATTCTAAGATGGAAACAGCAAAAGCCAAGGATTAATACATTATCACAGAATCTCTAGAAGTGGATTTGAATGGGGGAAATGGATGTGCTTAAAATTATCCCAGAGTGTGCTTATAAATCAATTAGACCCTCAACTCGCTCACTCTCATCCTCCAGTCTCATTGTAAAAGACTGGAGGATAAAAAGCATCTCTAGGCCAAAGCCTGGCTGAGAAGACTACTTGACTATTGTCATACTGAATACAGAAGGCCCTCACTTTCCTCCCTAACTCAGTTTCCAGAACACTGACAATCAAGTTTTCCCCTTCCAAACAGAAAATTTGAAAATCTTCTTTGGGAAACCCAAACGGTACAAGACAAAAGATCCAACTATGTTGACATGAAAAGCTTCTCAACTGAACAGCCCAGCTAGATCATCTGACTCTCAAGCTAGCATGAACAGCCAAATTCATATAACTCAATTTTGTCACTTCTAAAGAGAAGCAGAGATTAAAGGATTACCAGATACCTGAGGGAAATTTTGACTTAAAATACAGTTACCACAGAGATCCAAGATGGCAGAGGAGTAAGTGGAAACTACACTAACCTCCTCCCAGGACCAGTCTAAATTTACAACTTAATTTTGGAGAAATCATCTGGAATAACCAACTGAACACTAGCTGGACAGAAGTCTTATAACCACTGAGAGACAGAAAAGGCTGCTACATCACAACGTGACTGGTAGGGAGTGTGAAGATGTGGAAGGGCTGGCTGGGCTCACATGGGTGGAAGCTGAAGGGACCAAGGAACAGCTCAGCAGCCGGAGATTCCCCCTGAGAAGGGTAGGGTCTAAACCCCAAGCTGGGCTTCCCAGCCTACAGCAACAGAGTGGAAAGTAAAATAGTATCCAGCTGTGAAAAGCGAAAAGCCATAGGGTTTCTTGCTAGCCAGAGAGAAACAGCTGCAGAAAAAGAGCTCTTAAGCGGATCACATACAAAAATATTTTGGCCCCCACTTACCCTGGGCACAAGCAGAGGGAAGGCAGAGAGGGCTGGACATGTGTGGGGAGAGTTTGGCATGGG
This sequence comes from Furipterus horrens, assembly GCF_987537825.1. Taxonomy (NCBI): domain Eukaryota; kingdom Metazoa; phylum Chordata; class Mammalia; order Chiroptera; family Furipteridae; genus Furipterus; species Furipterus horrens. The sequence continues at coordinate 134,212,714 of NW_028327171.1, read as the reverse complement.
GCTTTGAGGGGAGTTCTGGGGGAGCAGTTGACCAGGTCCCACTACTGACTCAACCCCAGTACTGAAGGCAGACCATTCCCCTCCAAGTGGCATCAGCATGAGGGAAAGCAAAAGCCTTGCCTACAGGAATTAAGCTGCCACACCCTCGGTCCTTAAACCTGATGGCTAATCACAGATTGGATAGATTAACAACTAAAGGAGACAGATAAAGGCAGTAGATCCCTGGAAGTCTCCAACAGGCTGCCTAGGGTCAGACTGGTACATGATCTGACACCACCAGGGGCAGATCCAGGGAGCACGGATCATTCTAAGAAGCACCAGCAAACAATAGGAGTCACAAAAATAGGGAGACAGAGAAAAAAAAAAACTCATCAAGAGGAAAGGCAGAATCCCCAGAAACAGTGGTATCTAAAATAGAGGGGAGCAAACTATCGGATATGGAATTCAAGACGTGGATTATGGAGCTCAATGAGCTCAGTGGAAACTACAAAGAACTCCAGGGAAACTACAAGGAACTTCAGAAAAACTACAAGGAACATACTGAGAATCACACCAGCATGAAAAAGGACTTAGAAGCTATCAATAAGTGTCAGGAAATGAAGAATAAAATCTCTGAATTGAAGAACACAGTAGAAGAAATTAAAAGCAGGCTACAGAAAGCAGAAGATTGGATCAGCAAGCTGGAGGACAACGTAGACAAAAACTCTCAGACAATGCAACACAATGAAAAAAGACTGAACAAGACTGAAGAGGTTCTAAGATAGCTGCAGGACAACATAAAAAGTAATAATATCTGTATCATAGGAATTCCAGAAGAAGAAGAAGAAGAGCAAGAAATAGAAAACCTGTTTGAAAAACTAATGACAGAAAACTTAACTGGCATGAGGAGAGAAAGAGTCACGCAAGTTCAGGAAGCACAGAGGGTCCCAATGAAGATGAACCCCAACAGGCCAACTTCAAGACACATCATAATTAAAATGGCAACATTCAAAGACAAAGAGAGAATCCTAAAAGCAGCAAGAGAGAAACAGCTAATAACATACAAGGGAGCTCCAATAAGGCTATCACCAGATTTCTCAGCAGAAACACTACAAGCCAGAAGGGAATGGCAAAAAATATTCCAAGCAATGAAAAACAAAGGCCTACAACCAAGAATACTCTACCCACCAAGGCTCTCATTTAAAATGGAAGGTGAAATAAGGAGTTTCCAAGACAAAAGGAGGCTAAAAGAATACATCGCCACCAAGCCAGTATTGCAAGAGATGCTAATGGGTCTGCTTTAAGAAGATGGAGAAACAGAGAGAGACAGAGAGAAACACGGGTACAAAGGGGGAAAATGACAATGAATAAGTACCTATCAGTAATAACCTTAATGTAAATATGTTAAACGCTTCAATCAAAGGACATAGGGTAGCTGAATGGATTAGAAAGCATGACCCACATATATGCTGTCTACAAGAGACCCACCTTAGAACAAAATATCTACACAGACTGAAAGTGAAGGAATGGAAAAAAGTATTTCAAGCAAATGGACATGAAAAAAAAGCTGGGGTAGCAATACTTATAGCAGACAAAACAGATTTCACAGCAAAGGCCATAAAAAAGACAAAGAAGGGCATTTCATAATACTTAAGGGAAAAAATCCATCAAAGATATAATCCTTGTAAACATGTATGCACTCAACTTAGAAGCACCCAAATATGTAAGGAAAATTTTGAAAGACTCCAGGAAAGATATAGACAGCAACACACTCATAGTAGGGGACTTTAACACCCCATTGTCAGCAATGGACAGATCTTCAAAGCAAAGAAACACCAAAGATATTGAGGCTTTGAACAACACTCTAGATCAAATGGACTTAATTGATATATATAGGACTTTTCACCCCAAAGAAGCAAAACATACATTCTTCTCAAGTGCATATGGACCATTTTCAAAGATAGACCACATAGTAGGACACTAAACAAGCCTCAACAAATTCAAGAAAATTGGAATTATAACAAGCACCTTCTCAGATCACAATGGCTCAAAACTGGAAATCAACCTCAAGGAAAAAACACAAAAACATTCAAACTCATGGAGAATGAATAACATGCTTTAAATAATGAATGGGTTAACAATGACATAAAAGAAGAAATCAAAAAGTTTCTGGAAACAAATGATAATGAACACACAACAATCCTGTATGGGACACAGCAAAAGCAGTCCTGAGAGGAAAGTTCATATCAATACAGGCCTGCCTAAAAAAGCTAGAAGAATATCTAATAAAATATTTAACCCTACAGCTACAAGAACTAGAGGAAGAACAACAAGCAAAGCCCAGAGCAAGTAGAAGGAAGGAAATCATCAAGATCAGAGCAGAATTGAATGACATAGAGACTAAACTAACAATTCAAAAGATCAACATAAGCAGGAGCTGGATCTTTGAAAAGATAAACAAAATAGACAAGCCTTTAACTAGGCTCATCAAGAAAAAAAAGAGAGAGGACCCCCCAAAAATAAAATCAGAGAGGAAAAAGGAGAAACCACAACCGATACCACAGAAATACAAAGAATTGTAAGAAATTATTATGAACAATTATGGCAAGAAATTTGACAACCTAGAGGAAATGGAAAAATTCCTGGAAACATATAGTCTCCCAAAACTGAATCAATAAGAAGCAGAAAGTCTAAATAGACCAATAACAACTATTGAAATTGAAGCAGTAATCAAAAAACTCCCGGCACACAAAAGCCCTGGACCGGATGGCTTCACAGGTGAATTCTACAAATGATTTAGGAAAGAACTAACTCCTATGCTCCTCAGACTATTCCAAAAAATCCAGTAAGAGGGAAGACTCTTTCTATGAAGCCAGTATTACCCTAATTCCAAAACCAGGTCAGGACACAACAAACAAAGAAAACTACAGACCAATATCGCTGCTAAAATCCTCAACAAAATATTGGCAAACTGGATCCAGCAACATATTAGAAAGATCATACACCACGATCAAGTGGGATTCATCCCAGGGATGCAAGGATGGTTTAATATTCACAAATCAAAAAATGTAATACACCACATAAACAAAATGAAAGACAAAAACTACAGGATCATATCAATAGATACAGAAAAAACATTTGATAAAGTACAACACCCATTTATGAAAAAAACTCTCAGCAAAATGGGAATAGAGGGAGCATACCTCAACATAATAAAGGCCATATATGAGAAACCTGAAGCCAACATCATACACAATGGGCTAAAACTGAGAACATTCCTCTGAGGTTAGGAACAAGACAAGGATGTCCACTCTCTCCACTCCTATTCAACATAGTCTTGGAAGTTCTAGCCACAGCAATCAGACGAGAAAGAGAAATAAAAGGCATCCAAATTGTAAAGAGGAAGTAAAACTGTCATTATTTGCAGATGACATGATAGTGTACATAGAAAACACTATAGACTCCACAAAAAAAGAACTACTCGACCTAATAAGAGAATTCGGCAAAATAGCAGGGTATAAAGTCAATATTCAGAAATCGAAGGCATTTATGTACACCAACAATAAAATATCAGAGACAGAAACTAAAAGAAAAATCCCATTTACCATAGCAACAAGAAAGATAAAGAACCCAGGAATAAACGTAACAAAGGAGATAAAAGATCTTTACCCAGAAAACTATATAACACTGAAGAAAGAAATTAAGGAAGATACAAATAAGTGGAAGCATATACCGTGTTCATGGATGGGAAGAATCAACATCATTAAAATGTCCATACCACCCAAAGCAATTTATAGATTAAATGTAATCCCTATTAAAATACCAATGACATTTTTCAGAGACCTAGAACAAATACTTCAAAAATTTATATGGAACCAAAAAAAAAAAAAAAAAAAAAAAAAGCCCGAACAGCCACAGCAATTTTGAGGAAGAAGAACACAGTAGGAGGAATCACAATACCTGATATCAAACTATACTACAAGGCCACGGTAATCAAAACAGTCTGGTACTGGCAGAAGAACAGACATATAGACCAATGGAACAGAACAGAGAGCCCAGAAATAAACTCAGGTCTATATCATCAACTAATATTTGAGAAAGGGGAAGGACATCGAATGGAGGGAAAAGAGCTTTTTCAACAAGTGGTGCTGGGAGAACTGTACAGGGACATGCAAAAAAAATGAAACTAGACGACCAACTTACACCATACACCAGAATAAACTCAAAATGGATCAAAGACTTAAATGTAAGCCGTGGTACCATAGAAGTCCTAGAGGAAAAAATAGGCAGGAAAATTTCAGATATCCCACGTAGCAACATTTTCACTAATATATCTCCTAAGACAAGGGAAATAAAGGAAAGAATAAACAAATGGGACTACACCAAACTAAAGAGTTTCTGCTCAGCAAAAGAAAACATCAGCAAGATGAAAAGGAAACCAACCATATGGAAAAATATATTTGCCAATGATATCTCAGACAATGGATTGATCTCCAAAATATATAAAGAATTCATACGACTCAACACCATGAAGACAGACAACCCAATTAAAAAATGGGCAAAGGACCTGAACAAACACTTCTCCAAAGAAGACATACAGAGGGTCCATAGACATATGAAAGAATGTTCAACATCACTAGCCATCAGAGAGAAGCAAATAAAAACCACAATGAGATGCCACCTCTTACCAGTCATAATGGTCATCATCAACAAATCAACAAACAACTTGTGCTGGAGAGGATGCAGAGAAATGAGAACCCTGGTGCATTGCTGGTGGGAATGCAGACTGGTGCAGCCACTATGGAAAACAGTTTGAAATTTCCTCAAAAAACTAAAAATGGAACTGACTTTTGAACCAGCAATTCCATTGCTAGGATTATATATAAAAAATCCTGAAACACCAATTCAAAAGAACCTATGCACCCCTATGTTCATAGCAGCACTATTTGCAATAGCCAAGTGCTGGAAACAACCTAAGTGTCCATCTGTGAATGAGTGGATCAAAAACTGTGGTACATTTACACAATGGGTATTATGTGGCAGAAAGAAGAAGGAACTGCTACCATTTGCAACAACATGGATGGAACTAGAGAGAATTATGCTTAGCAAAATAAGCCAGGCAACTAAAGAAAAATACCTTATGCTATCACCTATTACAGGAAACTAATGAACAACACAAACAAATGAGCAAAATTGAACCAGAGGTATGTAAACAAGGATAAACTAACAGTAACAAGGGGGGAGGCAGGAGGCAGAGAAGGGGGTAGAAGGGGAAGGGTCTAGTCAAGGAACATGTATAAATGACCCTTGAACATGGACAACTGGTTGGGGACTGAATATGAGAGAAGCGGGGGCAGGGTGCGGGGAAGAAAAGGGGGGAAAAAGTGGGACAACTATAATGAAAAAACAATCAAAAAATTTTAGTGGGGGAAGAAATGAAAATATAAAGAATGGATGTGCAAGTTCAGTGAATATTAAAAGGACAAGGATTTTCCTTCATACTGTATATTTTTCTCCCTATCTGATCCCTCCAGAGTTTGGCATTCTAAAGAAGTGAGTAATGACATAAGTTTCTTTGCATAAAACTAATAAGATCAGTTGTTAATAGAGGTTTCTTTTACCAAGACTTTGACTGGAATGTGATGCCTAAAAGAGACATGCTTGGGCTCTGGTTGTTACGAAAAAAACCCTGAGGAACTGGGATTGACTTTCAAAGGTAATAAAAGCCCATGAGATAAAAGGCCTGGTACCTTGGTTGGTTGTGTGGTCCACAGCAATCTTTCTAGGGAAGAAATGAAGGCTGTTTTCCTGAAAGATGGCTAGAAGGGACCTTAAGGCACAATGGAAAGCCAGAAGGACTTGGAAAAGACGGGTGTGTACAGGGAAGGCTGAATGCCAGGTAGTGGCTCAGCCTCTGTGACCTGAAGGGCAGACTGAAGGTCACCCTAAGTTTTCCTTGCATAAGTTCCAGCAAAGCAGAAATAAAGATCATAAGTGATCATTTGCTGCTCTTGTTGTGTTTATGCAAATGAACAGGATAAATTAAAAATGGACTTAATGCAGTCCCTTTAATGACAAGGAGGGTAATCTTAGGGAGAAAAATCATTATTCAAGGAAAATCACAATGCTCAGTGGTAGACTATAAAGTAGTGCAGCTAACTCTCTTTAAAGTTTCTTTTCATTTAAAATATGTTTTCATTTGAAAGTTAAACTATGTCTGTGGTATCATCAAAGATGTTTAATTTACAGGCAAGTAGAATGTCAAGTGCCTTGCAACTGGGTGTCTTTCCAATAAGACAGTCTTACAGATTTAGAGACTTGTTTGTGGGTTATGTTACATAAATTAACATGTGTTTTCTGTTTTCAAAGGGCATAAGCCTATGATCTCATTACCTGAATGATTGTCTGTACGTATAGGCCTCACTTAATCCTGTCTGCAGTGCTGCCTCCTGAGACTCAACGATTTGGCTGACCTAAGTGGCTGGGTTGGTGAAGAATAGGGTGGTCTGTGGGCTTCACTTTAAAACTGGTTTCTCTTTTCTATCCTAATGGCTTGGACAGAAAGAGCTCAGAGGTATGAGAGGGAGGAAACCTATAATATTCCCCTAAGCCCAAAGTAAGTATAGTGGGCAAAAGGGTTTTGGACAGGTAAGATGTCCAAGGCATACCTTCCTCCAAAGAAGCCCTCTTTTTCCCTAGTGTGGGACATTAAAAAATTAATACCTTCCTTTTGTCATCTAGTGGTTATGGATTGAATGATGTCTTTTAACCATGTTAGCAAATCTGTTACCCCCAGAATACAACAAGGATGCCAGCCTGTTAAACCAAGCACACCATTGTCCGGGGACAGCCAACTGACCTGGAGTCTGCACGATCCTTCCCCATGTGGGAAGGCCACCATCCCCTCCACACTCTCACTTTTATTAGAGATTTCTGGACCCAAGGGTAGGTAGGATGGATACCATGTCCAGCTTGAAGCAGCTAGAGGAGCTAGAGACCTTCGTCCATTGTCCTTTATAAGATTATAAAGGGTCTTAAGTCTGAGAGGGAGGGATTGTTATTTTTTATTGTTAAAATAATTATTATTTATTTATTTATTTTTTAAAAACGAAGAATATATGAAAGGGTGAAATGAGAGAGCTTGTATGTACGACCCATGAGCAAAGACTTGGGGGGTGTTGCTGGGGTTGGGGGTGTTCTGGGTGGAGGGGAGCAACGGGGAAAACATTGGAACTATTGTAACAATGTATTCAATAAAATATACTTAAAAAAAAAAGTTGGTTGCCAGTATAAACCATGAGATAGAAAACAAGCTGGAAAACACTGAAGTATAGTAAGAGGGAGAGAAAACTTTGAGAATGATTTTTTAACTATGCAACTTGAAGTGAATACTCTGAAAAATATTGAGCAATAAATATCTTTTACAGATTATAATGAAATATCAGAAATTAGAACAGAAACTCAAAAGTGTGTAAGATTAAGTTGAAGAAATCTTTCAAAATAGAGTAAAATAACATAGAGATAGAAACTAGTAGGAAAAAAAGGCCTAAAAAAAACCTATCCAAGGGTCTAACATGTGGATTTTCGGAGATCTAGAGCTAGAGACAAAAAATGCAGGGGAGAAAATCATTAAAAAATAATTCAAAAAATTTCTCTAGAATATTTAATTCTGAATTTAAAAAGAATGTTGAATGTCTAAAGATAATTAATAAACATCCATATGCAGGTACATCTTAGTAAAATTTTGGAATAATATGGACAAAGATCTCAAAAGCTCCTAATTTCTTCCCCCTACTTATTCCTACAGGGAGAATGCTTGCAAAATTCTAAAGAAAAATTGTTTCCAACTTAGAATTTTATACCTTACCTAACTATCATTCAAGTGTGATAACACAATGAAGGCATTTTCAGACATTAACAACTATGAAAATTTTACCTCCACATTCTTTCTCAGGAAACTACAGAACGATGAACTTCTCTAAAAGAAGACAGTAAAATAAGAAGGTGCAGAGGACAGAAGGAGAAGAGAGGATGATATTCAAGAGAGATGATACATTTGCACTAAATATAAAGACAGAGTGCAGACTGAGTAGGCCAGAGATATCCATGAGAATTTGTCTGGAATATAAACCTTATGAATTTGATCATCTTGAGAAAACATTTACTCAATCAATGGAATTATTTTTTCAGTGCCAAGAAGATAAAAACAAAGCAAAGGAAAATATCTAGAAAATTAACAATGCCAGAGACAATAAAATGTCACTAGAAAAAAAATTATCATAATTTACTACAAATGCTAAGCCTTTCAAAAACATTTATATTGTTCTTTATTTGGATTGTTTGTCTCCCTTGGTGTTGAGTTGTATGAGTTCTTTATATATTTTGGAGATCAAACCCTTGTTCTATGTATCATTGGCAAATATGTTCTTCCACACAGTCGTTCCCTTTTCATTTTCATGATGGTTTCTTTAGCCTTGCAGAAGCTTTCTAATTTGTTGTAGGCATCGATGGAACTGGAGGATATTATGCTAAGTAAAATAAACCAATTGGTGAAAGACAAATACCATATGATCTCGCCTGTAAGAAGAATACAATGAACAAAATAAACTAATGAACAAACTAGAACCACAGGCATGGAAACATGGAACAGACTGACAATTGACAGTGATCAGGGGGAGGGAGATAATAGTGGGAAGAAGAACTGTCTAGTTAAAGAGTATGTATGAATGACCCATAGACAGTGACAATAGTATGGGAATTGACTGTGGGAGTGGGGGTAGGATGATCAGAAGAGGGCAAAGAGGAAAATATTGGGACAACTGTAATAAAATAACAATAAAATCCTTTAATAAATATAAAAGAACATATGAAATTAAAGATAATTTTGAAATATTGCTTCTCTAAACACATTTATATTATGAATTATATTTATGCTTATTAGTTTAATTATAAGCACTGAATATGTTGATCTAATAAAATTACATCAATAACACTTGGGGGAAATGGATGTATACTGCATAGTGACGGCAGGGTGAGAGGAGAGTTAAATCCTTGCTTATTCATAGTGGAAAAGTGATAGGTAAAGTTTAATTCTGAATATGTAAAGAGTCACAAATAAAACATTTTCTGGAGATGTGATTGAAAACAACATAATCTGCTACACATACTGAAAGTAGTTGACTTTGAGGAGGGGCAATTAAGAGTCCAACATCACAAAACTATTTTAACTTCTTTTTTGGCATTTTATTTAATTATTTTATATAATTTTAATTTTTTCATTTTTGTTGTCGAACTATTTGACCTTTTGAACAATGGGCACGTAATACATTTGCTAAAAGTAAACCAAAAATTACATGAGTGAGCAAATAAAACATTAAATCTAACATTTTAAAATACTGTCACAAGAATATAAAATAGTGTATAAAACTATATACATAAAACAATGAATTATGTATCATTAATACATTCTTTATAGGCCAAGTCCTTCTTTTGTCAATAAAATACATGGAAACGTACTAGTAATTTATATTTCAGTCCTCTAAATATTCCCCCTATTTATTTCTCAATCAAAACAGAATAAAAAGGTGATTTTTTATTTTAATTTTGTGAAAATAACAGAAACAGTTATTAATTTATTTCATTTATTAATTGTCTACTATGTGCCAGGTGTTCTATTAAGCATTATGAAATAAAAACACACACACACACAAAGAAGCCCAGTTCTTGGCTTTTGATAGCTACACTTCTTGGTTGGAAAGGAAGTAGATTAGATGGGTGACATAGTTAATTTTTAACTTCCAGAAAGAGAAACTAGAATAAGACACACACACAAAATCTCTGTTGGAAACAGAGGTCAAAATGATGAGGATGAAATGCTGTGATTATTGGCTCGTGATGAGACATGAGCAGCAGGAACACCATGGCCCACAAAAAGAAGTAATTGTTACTGAGCTGTGTGGAAAGGTGAAGGTAGCTGGTTATTTAGAAGTTCTTGGTTCACTTTTATTTATAGCTATTTCTCCCCTTTCAGGACATTAAACTCCCTAAAATTACAGATTTAGAAATAAAACAATGTCAGATTTTATTTCTACATTTCTATTTCTCCATTAATAGAAGGGTAGCATTAATTTCTTTATCCCTTTGATTTCACAAGTCACAAACAGTCCAGTGCAAATCAAGGGAGTAGATAGGAATTCTGGTATTGAGAGCATCTCCACAACTCCAAGCTCCTGGTGGTTAAATAAATAACTCCAGAAATCAATCTGAGAGACTGCCTAGGACAATTAACAAGCCCAAGCCAAAATAATCACATTTTATTCTCAGCCAAAACAAACTCAATGACTGTGAAGTACCTGCTTCCTTCCAAAGAGTGTGTAACCTTGTAGGGGAAAGGGATGTAAGTGTACAATAGTGTCTGTGGTTGTTTCAAAACAAAACAAAACAAAACAAACAAAATAATATTTTTTAAAATAAAAGCAACCAGAAAAGGATAATGTGCAAGTTCAAATCAAAACAGCCAAGAACACGGATAATGGCTGGTGTATGAAATGGTAAAATATTCTTAAAATACCTGGATTTAAAACATTTAAATACTACTGCCAACAATCAAATCTCCCAGTAGTCTGTTTACATGAGAAAGTTGAACCAGTCTAAAAACACCAAAGTGACTCAGCAATCTGTGTGAAAATAAAACTGAGTTTCAGAAATTCTAAGCGGAGTTCTAAGACTCTGTCTTACTTAATATGACTGAGGATTCTGAAAATTACATGATACCGGTCTCTTTGTGGTCAATATTTCAAATGCAAGTAACACAATGAACATATTTTCTGGGTAGGTGGGAAGTGAGAATTTATGAATCAGGGTAAAGATACAAACTTCTCCCTAGGGTTAAAATAGAAGTTTAGTTTCCTTTTAAGTTACTTTCCATATGTTGGAAACTTAGATACAGTTGTTATTTATTTATTTACTTATTATTTTTCAATTATAATTTACCTTCAACATTATTTTGAGATTGATTCCATGTGTACATCACAGAGGCCAATCACATACATCACAGAATGTCCCCACGTCATATCTCCAGCACCCACCTAGCACCACAGTCATTACACACTGTTGACTACACGCCCCATGCTAACCCCCACATCTCCGTGACTATTCTGTAACTACCAGTTTGTACTTATTAATCCCTTCACCTCTTTTACCCAGACCTCCAACTTCCCTCCCCTCTGACAACCATAAATCAGCTCTATGTCTCTGAGTCTGTTTTTTAACAATGAAATGTTCTTGGTTCTATACTTTTCAATTCTGTTATCTAAATTAGTAAAAATATGTCTGGAAACTAACCCAGATATTTGAATATGACATCATTGACGAAATGAGTGTGTGTTGAAATCAACTGAATGAAATGTAATCCTACAATTAAATGCAATTTAGCTGAAGAACCCAGAATTAATTTAGCTAATATCTCCTGACAGAGAAAAATAAAAGGATTAATTAGATTAATGCCTGAATTACTATTTCACACATTTTAAAGAGAAAAACATAGGAAAAATAAGAAAAAAAGAAAAATAGCTTAGTACTTTGAAAGGAATCTTAGAATAAAATTAAATATATATTTTTTAATCTGGAGATTTAAGTTAACTTATATTTTTCTTTTATATGTCCTAAATCCATTTCTCTTTTATTTTGGAAGGTAGTTACTTTTCTTTCATATTCTCTGCATAATCTTTAGATATATGAAAGCTTTTATTCTTTCTCAGTCATCTACCATCAAAGGAAAGTGTCTACGTGTTTTTTAGAACTTCTCTCTCTCCACCTGCACACACCCAGGGAAGACCATAGCAATAAGGAGGCCATGTGCCAGCCAAAAAGAAAGTCTTCACCAGAACCTGACCCTCTGGCACCTTAATCTTGGATTTTGAGTCTCCGAAATTGTAAGAAAATAAATTCTGTTGTTTAAGCTCTCCAGCCCCTGGTATTATGTTGTGACAGCCCAAATGATAGAGGTTATAAATATTACAGAATTTCAAAGCTTGAAAGATATTCAAAGATGACTAATTCTGAGGGTAAAAAGTACTGGCCTTTTGAATTAGCCTGCAGTTTGCTATGTCAGTGTTCATATAATTAAAAACATACTTTAAAAAGTACTTTAGAAGTGATAACTGTAATGTCGCACAAGTGCGAATGATACCGGTGTGGCGTCCAAAGTGAGGGAGAGGCCACAGGGAATGCCACAAGCAGCACAGCGGATTCGCAGCGGCCGCAGTAACCGAGCTAGTGCAGCACATGAGGACCGATTCATTGCCCCCAGCAGAGATGCGGGAGACCTCGAATGAAGTCTGTGTGAGGCTGGTGAAGGTGATTGATGGAGGGAAAAGCCCTCCCACCCTCTTCTGGTTCCTGACTGAAAAGGAAAACCATAGGGCACAAAACCACGTGTACCTAAAGGTTAACATAGCAGCAGGGGTAGCTGCAGAACTGCCAAGTCTAGCCTGGGAAAAGGACGGAATTGGGTGGGGAGATGAACCTTTCCGGAGTGCGCTGAAGCTTGGACGGCGGGATGTGAACAAAGGGAGGGCAAACACCCGCCCCCTCTCTTCTTCTGGGATCCAGTCTGTGGAGGGGCACCTCCATGACCGGCCCCAGCAGTTGGCAGTGACCCCGGGGCCCCCCCATTTGTGATGCGGCCATGGCATGGCAATGGCAGTGCCAGCCCCATACACGGACACACAGAAGCCTGAGCCAGGGAGCAGTTCACCTGGCAGCCGTGTGCTCCAGAGGACTGGTAAGGATGGAGCGGGATTTCTGGGCATGGTTTTGGGTGTCAGTCTTTTTTGCATTTTCTGTTTTGCGTAAGAGGAACCTGGGAACATGGAGGCTCCCATCCTCCAAAACTGCAACAGCTTAATAAATACCCTTTTCTTTCACATCAACTTTTGTCTTATGCCTGTATTTGGTAACAGGCAGATGAACTCACCTATTGTTTGATAATACCATTGTTGTTAAATTGCATTACCATTTATAACCCAATACACTAATATAAATGATTTATGAAGGCTCACAACGAGGTTGCGATACCCGGAGAAGTAAAGTTACTAAAGCCCTGCTGAAATAGTCACCCAGTGAATATGTATTTAGTGTGGAAGGCTGTTTGGTACTGAAGAGACTAAAAGCATAAAGCATGGCTTCCACTCTTAGTGGGCCTGTGAGCAGCTCCTAACTGCTCTCGATTCCCCTGAACCTCCATAGGGTCACATGTGACACCAAGGTAGAATATAGGTCACAGGAGCTGCAGGTAGGTCATCTGCTTCTCTGGGAGCCATTCTCCAGAATGCATCCCCTGTTTCCTGTGATATTGCCTTTGAAAAATCAATAACAGACCTTCTATTGTTGAAGATGTTTTGTCAAGTTAATTTGACATATTCATATCCAGTCTTAAATAAATGTTTTTTCCGTTGTAATAAGTCTGCATCTAAATCATCTTCTGTCTAAATCAGCCTTAATTATGACCACAAATGCTCAGAGATGCCATTACATGAGATTGAAAGGTCAGCTCTATTTTGGATCATTTTATAAAGTGAGAGAAAGACAAATAATGTTCTCTTTAGAGCCTTGGCTGGAAATTAATAAATGTGTCTTTTCAGGGCACATTTCTATGAGGAAATTTCAGTGGAAATCTTAAAATTCCTTTTGCAGGCAGGAACTTAACTGAAGAGTCTTCAACCCTACAGGAGAATATTGCTTTACTATTCTCAGGTATTTGGAAGAGGCAGTGACTCAGAATCAGTGCCTGAGGGCATAAATGCTCACATAAGCAGAGAGGAGGAAAAAGGAAAGGAAGGGAAGGGAGGGAAGGGAAGAGGAGGGAAGGGAGGGGAGGAAAGGGAAGGGAAGGGAAGGGAAGGGAAAGGAATGGAAGGAAAGGGAAGGGAAAGGAAAGGAAGGGAGGGGAAAGGAAAAGAAGGGAGGGAAGGGAGGGGAGAGGAAGAGAAGGAAAAGGGGAAAAAAAACGAAAAGAAAAAGTCATCATGAAAAAAAGGAAAGTGTCAGAATAAAGACACAAGAGAATAAGTGGAAAAATATTTTTCCCTGAAATGTGAGTAAGTGATAAGATTAAAATGCACACTTAGAAGGGGACTACAGTATTCCCTCACTTATTGCGGGTATTACATTCTAGACACCCCTGCGATAGGTGACAATCCGCGAAGTAGGAACCTTACATTTATTTTAGTATTTTTATATATATATATATATATATATATATATATATATATATATATATATTAAGGCTTTATAAACCTTTTCCACACACTTATAAACCATTCCCAGTCCGTTATTAACCTTTCTCACTCCCTTATTAACCGTTTCCACACTGTTACAAACACTACTTATGTTCTTAAACATATTCTACACTCTTAAGCCTATGTAACTTTAACAACATATGTATACAGTACTGAAAAATCCCCTGACATAGCAAAAAATCTGCGATAAATAATTAAATATATTTTAAAAAATCCCGCGGTACAATGAGGCTGCGATAAGTGAACCACGATATAGAGAGGGACTACTGTATTGGAAATACAGGGTAAATTCTCACTCTCCATTTGACATGTTTTAACAGGTTAAGAATGAGCAGCAGAGTAAAATATCTTTGCAGTCTTTCCCTCAGTCACTATTGCATGGACTATTACAATTTTATCACTGTTATTTCTCTCATTCTACAACACTGCTGGTCAATGGCTTGACATTTGGGATGGAAGATTAGAGAGTGGGGGTCAAGGTATTGGGCATGGCTTTAGTTATCAAAAGAGAGACAAGTTAGGCTATCTGTTTCCTACAAATATCTTTTGCAAACAACAACTCTTTCAGGGATTTCATTCAAAGTATGTCCAGATGGCCCCACACTGGCAAACTAGTGATGGGAAAAGAGAGAGCACTGAATGTACTAAACAACTACGAAGACATAAAGGGCCAAAAATTTTGCTGCATAGCTTAAGATTCATTGTCTACTACAACAAGCCTATAAGTTAGATAATATAGTCTTCGGTTTCTAGAGAATGAATCTAAAGCTCAGAAAAGCCTATAATCTTTCCCTAAATTAAAAACTAGTAAATTGAGATGCCACATTTATACCTGCAACAGATGTGACCGAACTTCACAGCACGTGGTCATTGCATTATACTTTGCAGCTTCCCAATAGGGAAACAGACAGTTTGAAGCATAAAGACATTTGAAGATGCTTAATTGTAAATATAAATTTTATTTTTTTATCTCTTTACATGTTTTCCTTAATGGTGACTTTCCTTAATACTAAGCAAAATCTTTTCTTAGGTATTGACTGAATTTTTCCTTTAGTAATTTTTACACATGTAATGTCAATAATAGGGCTTGATTAATATAATTAGAAAATACATTCCCTATTCACACATCATACATTTTCAAGCCAAGTATAGCTATGTGTGACACAAAAATGAGTGTGCAAGTTGTGTCTTCACTTAAGCAAGGTGCTTGAAAGTCCTTTAGCTTGGAGAGTGGACTATATCAGTTATCTGCTGCTGCACACAAGCTACTCAAAACAAAGATTTAAAAAAATTGGGGTCACTTGGGCAATTTTCCTTCTGGTTTTTCCTGGTCTCACTCATGGGATTGCATTTAGCTCGCAAGTCAGTTAGAGGATGAGTTGAGCTGCCACAGATGGGACAAATGGGCTTCCTTTCCTCAAGAAGTGCAAGACTTCCTCAAATGATGGTAGTAGCTATCTAAGAGGGCAAGCTCTGATGGATAAGCACTTATCCAATCTATGCTTGTGTCATCTTTATCAATGTCCCCTCCGCCAAACTAAGTCACACGGGCAAGCACAGAATCAATGCTGGAGGTAATTATACCAAAGGACATAGATAACCAGGCTCTGAGGTATTAGGACCTATTAAAATAACACTACCACAGAAAACTTCTTGGACTTGAAAATTGCTTTTCTTTGAAGGATTAGTAAGTAGCCTTATTATTCAGGCCTCTAAAAAGATATAATCAGATGCTTAGTTTTTGAGTTTTTAAGGGGAAAAAATATCTTAATTTTTAAAGTCAATTCCCTTATGTTCATTGCAGCTTTTTTCACAGTGGCCAAGACATGGAAACAACCAATGTGTCCTTCCATAGATGATCAGATAAAGAAGATGCAGTACATATATACTATGAAGATCTACTCAGCCATAAGAAGATGAAATATATACTGCCATTTGCGCCAGCATGGATGGATCTTGAGAATATCATGCTAAGCAAAATAAATCAGAAAGAAAAAGTCAAGAACCCTATAATTTGAATCATATGGGATATAAAACAGAAAGCAAAAAGTGAAGAAAGAAGACAAACAAAAAATTAATTAATACAGACAACAGTATGGTGGTTGCCAGAGGGAAAGGTTGATTAGGGCGTAGTGAAGGGTAAAAGGGGTCAAATACATGGTGACAAAAGGCGATTTGAATTTGGTTGCTGAACACATATTGTAATACTGTATACAGATGATGTATTATAGAATTATACACTTGAAACCTATATAATTTTATTAGCCAGTTACCCCAATAAATTTAATTAAAAAATACAGTCAATTCCTAAAGAAAAGCTCCTGATTTGGTAGCTCATGAAATTGGTCCTGCATGGAGGCTCTAGACTAGGTATAGACCTGAGATGTGCATATGTGTGAAAAATAAAAGTCCAGAGCATGAAGTTGAAAAATTGGTAACACACCACAGTGCATCCTTTTGCAACTGTTTTCAGAATCCTGGTGGCCCAGCGATTCTCAGTGAGGATTAACACTGCAGAGCCACCATGGCAGGCTAGCCTCAGCATAGCTCCCTGTGTCCCTGAGAAGCCACGCTTGCAGTGGGCTTACTGCACAGATGTCCATTTCCTCCTGGTTGACTGTGCACAACACCTACCATGTCTGTTTTCCAGAAAACAGCAAGGTAAGGCCGATGGTCAAAACTTCATAGCATTAGCTAACTTCACAAAGTGCTTCCTATATTCCATGTACTATTCCACACACTCTGCAGCTGGATTCTATTATCATTTCTATTTTATAGAGAAGGAAACAGAGACAAATAAATGTTAATTAACTTTCAAAACCCAAAGAGCTGTTATGTGGCAGAGCTACAACCCAAAGCCAGGCAGACTAACTCCAGATTCTGGGTTTTCAATCACTTCTCATGCTGTCTTCATAGGAGATCAACTAATTAGAAAAATTAATGGTGTGATTATACTTGCAACTCTCTGGAAAGTTCATGCTGATTCTAATTTTAAAAGCATTCATAAGTTGGGAATTGTCTATTAGCATATTTTAATCTTAACCATATTTCTGGTGCTTTCTCATATCCCTGTGTCTGTGCAAAGATATATTTTTTACATTTCTTATATATTGCCCCCCATTTTGAGATACTTTTAGAAGAATATATAGGTGACACTATGTATTTACAAAAGAAGTCCTTTATTCTTAGTAAAATATTCATGTTTATGGTTAGGTATGCACTACCTCATACAATAAATATCAATCATATGACATTATTTTTACAAAACAATTTTAATGAGCCATGCCGATCTTCTGGCCTTGCCATATTTAAATGTTAGAGTTGACAGTACTGGTTTATTTTTATTGCTCTGGTTGCAGAAGAAAAAAAAATCCACCATAAGAAAGTGAGGCACTTAAAAAGCTTTAAAGGTTGTGGCTCTTCTTTAAAAAAGCATAAATATTTGAGGTGTGAAATTCATTCATGATTATACCTTTCACAAACAACCATAACTTGAATCATTGCACATAAAGGTATTAAAGATACAGTGGTCGCTTACTAAATTTTTTATTTGGTTCTTTATTTGCCATTTTCTTGCTAGACTGCCATAGTCCCTTACTATTCTTTTTTAATTCCAGTTTTACTGAGAAATAATTGACATACATCACTGTGTAAGTTTAAAGCATGCAACATGATGGCATAATTTACATATATTGTGAGATAATTACTACAATAGGTTCAGCTAACATCCATCTTCTCATGGAGATATATTAAAGAGAAAAGAAAGAATATTCTTGGGATGAGAACTCTGAATTCACTCTCTTAACTTTACAGAATATAGCAGTGTTAGCTATAGTCATGTTGTACAGTATACCCTTAGTAATTATTTATCATATAACTGAAGTGAGTATCTTTCATCACTTCCCATCTGTCCTCTGCCCCATAGCCTCTGCCTCTGGTGACCAAAAATCTAATAATTTTAAATGAGTTTTCGTTAGATTAAATATGTACTTGAAATCATACAGTATTTGTCTTTCTCTGTCTTACATATTTCATTTAGCAAAATGCCATAAGATCCATCCATGCTGTTGTAAAAGGTAAGATTTTCTCATTTTTGTGGCTGAATAATATCCCATTGTTTGTGTGTGTGTGTGTGTGTGTGTGTGCATGTAGTATATATATATCACAACTTCTGTATTCTTGCATCTATTAATGAACATTTAGGTTGTTTCCATGTCTTGGCATTATAAATAATGCTGCTATGAACATGAGGGTACAGGTATTTTTTTGAATTAATGTTTTTTTAAAAATAAATACCCAGAAGTGAAATTGCTGGATTGTATGGTAGTTCTATGTTTAATTTTCTGTACAGCCTCCATTATTGGCTGCACCAATTTACATTCCCACCACTGTGCACAAGTGTTCCCTTTTCTTTATATCATTGCCAGCACTTTTTATTTGATGTCTTTTTAATAATACTCTGACAAGTGTGAGAGCAGTTTCTTATAAAATCTGCACTTACATGTGACCCATAAATGGCCATTCTAAGAGGTGTAAGGTGATATCTCATTGTGGTTTTAATTTGCATTTCTCTAATGAGTAGTGATGCTGAGCATCTTTTCATGTACCTGCTAGCATTTTGTACACCTTTCTTGGAGAAATGTCTATTTAGGGTCTTTGCCTACTTTTTAATTGTGTTATTTGTGTATGTGTGTGTGTGTGTGTGTGTGTGTGTTTGCATGTGCACACGCACACATGCACTTATGTTACTGAATTCTTTTTTCCTTGTATTTTATTTATTGTTATTTCAGTTGTCCCTGATTTTTCCACCTTTGTCCACCTTCATCCTGACCCCCTCTCCTCCCTCAGACAATCCCCATATCACTGTCCATGTCCATGGATCATGCATATATGTTCTTTGGCTAATCCCTTCATTTTCTTTCATTCAGTTCCCTCTACCCTGTATTCTTTTTTTTAATTATTATTATTTTGATCCTTACCCAAGGATATGTTTATTGATTTGAGAGAGAGAGAGAGCACATTGATGTGAGAGAGAAAGATCAATTGGCTGCCTCCCGTATGTGCTTGGACTAGGGGTTGAACCTGCAACCTATGTATATGCCCTGACCTGGAATCAAACCCATGATCTCTAGTGTACAGGACAACACTACAACCAACTGAGCCACCTGGCAAGGGCTGTTATTGAATTCTTTACATATTTTGGATATTAACCCCTTATCAGATTTATGGTTTGCAAATATTTTTTCCCATTTCATAGGTTAGCTTTTCACATTGTTAATTTTTTCTTTTTTTTTTTTTTCTACACAGAAGCTTTTAATTTTGATGTAGTTCTACCTGTTTATACTTGATTTTGTTGCTTGAACTTCAGGTATCATACTCAAAAATTAATTACAAAAAACCGTGTCAAGCAACTTTATTCCCATGTTTTATTATAGGATTTTCATTGTTTTAGGTCTTACATTTAAGTCTTTAATTCATTTTCAGTAATTTTTTTGTGAGTGGTGTAAAAAAGGTGTTTAGTTTCATTCTTTTACATGTCAATATCCAATTATCCCAGCACCTTTTATTGAAACTTGTCTTTTCTCCATTGAGTATTCTTAGATCTGTTGTAAGATACTTGTTTACTGTATATGCTTGTGTTTATTCTGGGCTTTTTATTCTAGTAATGCCAGTATCATGCTGCTTATGACTGTGGCTTTAAAATATAGCTTGAAATTGAAGTGTGATGCTTCCTGTTTTGTTCATCTTTCACAGGATTTCTTTGGCTATTTAGGGTCTTTTGTGGTTCCATATAAATTTTAAAAGTGTTTTCCTACCTCTGTAAAAAAAAAAATGCCTTTGGGATTGCATTAAGTCTACAGATGGTCTTTGGTAGTGTTGACATTTTAACAATATTAATTCTTTCAATCCATGAACACAAGATACTTTTCCATTTATTTGTGTCTTCTTTACTTTCTTTATCAGTCTCTCATAGTTTTCAGAGTAGAGATATTTTACTTCCTTAAATTTATTCCTAAGTATTTCATTGTTTTTTGATGCTATTGTAAGTGAAATCAATTGCATTTTTTCAGAAAACTGGTTGGTAGTGTATAAAAACATATCTAATTTTCACATGTTAATTTTAGATCCTGCAAACTTAATAAATTCATCAATTAGATATAACAGGTTTTTTGTTCAGTATTTATAATCTTCTGTATATAAAATCATGTCATCTGCAGACAGTTTTACTTCTTCCTTTCCAATTCTGATAACTTTTATGTCTTTTTCTTGTCTAATTGCTCTAGCTAGGACTTCTAGTACTATGCTGTCTAGGAGTCATGGCAGTGGGCATATTGTCTTGCTTCTGATCTTAGAGAAAAAACTTTCAACCTTTCACCACCTGAGTACAATGTTATCTGTGGGCTTGTCATATATGGTCTTTATTATGGTGAGATATGTTCCTTCTATGCTTAATTTGCTGAGATTTTATCATGAATGGATGTTGAACTATGTCAAATGCTTTTTCTACATCTATTGAAATGATTATATGCTTTGTTTCTTTACTTTTATTAATATTATGTATCACAGTGATTGATTTTTGTACCCTTGCATCCCAGGGATAAATCCCACTTGATCATGTTGAATGATCCTTTTAATGTTCCACTGGATTTGGTTTGCTAGTATTTTGTTGAGTATGTTTTACAGCTATATTCATCAGGGACATTGGCCTGTAATTTTCTATTTTAGTAGTGTTGTTTTTGGTTTTGGTATCAGGATAATGCTGGCCTCACAAAAAAGTATGGGAATCTTTCCTCTTCAAATTTTGGAAAAAATTTGAGAAAAACTGGTCTTAATTCTTCTTCAAATGCTTGATAAAATTCAGCAGTGGAGCCATGTAGTTATGAACTTTTCTTTGTTGGGAGATTTTTGATTATTGATTAAATCCCCTTATTGCAATAGATTCATTTAGATTTTCTATACCTTCCAATTTAGTCTTGGTAAGTGGTATGTTTCTAAAAAGTTTTCCGTTTCTTTTAGGTTGTCCAATTTTTGGTTCAGAGTTGTTTATAGCAGCCTCTTATGATCCTTTGAATTTCTGTGGTATCCTTTATAACATCCCCCTTTTCATTTACATTTTGGTGATTTTGGCCCTTTATCTTTTTCCTTGGTTAGGCTAGCTAAGGGTTTGTCAATTTGTTTATCTTTTCAGAGAACCAACTCTTGGTTAATCTTTTTTTTTTAATCATTTTTCTGTTTTCTGTTTCATTTATGTCTGCTCTAATGCTTCTTATTTTCTTCTGCTAAGTGTGAGCTCAATTTGTTCTTCTTTATCTAGTTCCTGAAGATGTGGAGTTAGGTAATCTATTTGGAATCTTTCTTGCTTCTTAATGTAGATTTTTACTGCCATAAAGTTCCCTCTTAGAATGGATTTTTGCTGCATACTGCATGTTCTGGTACATTGTGTTTCTTTTTCTTTGTTTTTCTCAAGAAAGTTTCTTACTTCCCCTTTAATTTCTTCTTCAATCCATTGGTTGTTTAGGATTTTCTTTTTATTTAAAAGTTTCCAGTTTCTCATAATGTCTGCTAAAATTAATCTGCTATTAATTTTAGGCAAAATAAAAATGCATTCAGAATATTTCCTTTCGATTAGATGATCAAGGCACAGAAAAATATGGCTGTTTAGATACCCAGAGGTACCTGAAATTTGAACTTTACTCAAAATAGGATTGAGTTTATGAGCTAATTTTGAACAAAAGTATACCATTTTCATTCTAAATTTCATAACTACAAAAATGCAATATTGCCATAGATTTCATAATATGACATATAGCTATAAAGGCAATTGCTAAATGACTGTCACAAGTGATGATAAAACCTGTAGGCAAAACTTTTAACTTGTGTCCATTTTCTATTGCCAGTTGTACCCTATTTTATTTAAAAAGAAAAATTATAAAATTATTTTCTCGAACATCTATACAGAAAGAAACTAAATGTAATGATATGTTATTTTACATCACTACCCAGAGGGTTTGAATGCGTGAGTATTAAAGAAAAATTCATTCAATGTAAAACTATGAATATGATTATAAGTTACTGAGTCTTACCAACATTCTACCTACAAGGAATTTAATCAGTTTACTTTCCTCTTACAAGAGGGAATAATGGCCCTGACTGGTGTAGTCAGTGGCTTGGGCATTGTCCTGCAAATCCAAAGGTCCCTTGTTCAATTTTTGATCAGGGCACATGCCTTGGTTGCAGACCAGATCCCTGGTTGGGGGCATACAAGAGGCAATGAATCAATGCTTCTCTCTCTCTCTCTTTCTCCCTCCCTTCATCTGTCTCTAAAAATAGATAAACCACTTTTTTAAAAAGCATGTTTAAAAAGAAGAGTTTTAAAAGGTAAAGTATTATGCATTACACATTTACCAGAATTAAGATACCAAGAGTAAAAGAAATCTTTTCTGACTACATAAATTATATTCATGCATTTGACATCTGAGATCTGTGAGGCAATGGGAATGCAAAGGCAAATAGATGCTACTACAGCCCTTACAAAGCTTGTAATCTCATAGGAAAGACACACATGTAAACAAATAACTATAATAACAATGTAATAAAATCTTTCAGTGGAAATATGTACATAGTTGTCTGAAAGCAGAGGGGAGAGAAATACTAGTTCTGCCTCCAGGGCCAGCCATTGTTACAAACAGGATTAGTTGAGACAGAAGAAGAGAATCAGACACTAGATGCAGTTGGGAAACTGGAAAAGCAGGCCATACGGCTGTAAAATTGCCTTTCTCTAATACAAAGTGACACAGAGATTGATTTGAAAACACGTTTTTCTGTAACTACAGTCTACTCATTTTTCAAAAACATACCTCTTTTCAACCAGAGATAGAATCCCCTAAATTATGTAAAACAAGGATTCAGTTCTAAGGAGGGTTTCTGTGTGGTTGAAGCTTCTATTATATTTGGCAGAAGTAGGTATACGATTCTTTTATTCATATGTATTTATTTATAAGCCTTTATGTAGAAAAATAAACAGGATAAATCCAGGTGAAATTGCACTGCTAAAGTATTTAAAAGAAATTCAAGCATGACCATTAACTACCTAATTTACAATGGGCTCTAGGATATCTAGAAGAATGATTCTTTTAGAGAAATCCATGCCATCATCCAGGATAGCATACAGTCTACTGCTGCTTAGAAGACAATCTAGCTTGCAAGGAGCAGGATCATTGTTGGTCAGATCAGTGAAGGATACACAGGGAAGCAGGGGCCACTGTCCAAAGCTGTATACCTGGCCTTTGGGAGTAAGAGAACAAAGGTTCACCATCACTAAGAAGCTGACAGCAATGGGAATGATCTGACAGCACCTCGAGTAACTTGAAACATCTTCCTGAACTCTCAGATGAGGCTGTCTGTTTCTCCCTGTTAGCATTCCACCCTACTCATTACTCATATTTTTTTTATTTTTCTTACCATCCACATTTTCACTTACTCCTGATTTCTTTCTAGCACTGCCTTTCTGTCTTCCCAACAATGAGAATCTTACTGGGTCAATTAGTCATCTCAGTTGAGCAGAATTCCAGAACTAGACCAATTAATAATAGGTGCCTAAGCTCTTTGGCTAACTCAACAATTTTACTCTATTTTAGGGGACACTAATTCTATGTGATTAGGCAGACATTATTCTACCATCCAAAAAGTTAAGAAAAATTTGTAACAATTCTGCCTGTTAGAATTTCATAATACATATTCATATTAGGGAGGCTTTAAAATGTTCAAGTGGTAAAAAAAGAAAAACCTGTTTACCTCTGCTTAAATGTTAAAGAAATATATTTTAAATGTAAGACTCTACTTTTTTTCTTAGTGCTTTTACCCCTCTAAACATTTTAAAATATTTCCACAAAGAGTTTAATCTTAACTATAGTTTGGGAAACACTGTTCTCTACTTGTGTTCAATTGGAGTGCTGACATATGGTCCATGAGTCATAGGAGGAGTATCAAGGACACATAATGCATCTCAGCAATTTACATGACAAGAACCACTGATGCACATTTGACTCAAGATGGATGCAATCATGGCAGGAATCTTGCAAATCTCTCTAGGTAAACCCCATAAATCATGAGATGGTAACTTTAAAAACAAGACAGATTAGATTCTCTACAATTGAGATTAAGTTACTCAACCCATGAGCCTGCTCCAATTCCTGAAGATCCAGCAAAACGAAACTGTTTTTGAGTGAGAAGGAAAACAAGTTCTTGACCCTCCTTAAAAAGAAGTAAACACAAGCATGTGGACTTTCAGAAGCAGTCATGGTTCATCCCATGGAAACCATTTCCCCGGTGACTTCCATTTGCATCATGTAGGTAGATGAGAAAAGGAAGGGAAAGCTGAATCTAATGTGTCTATATGATTAGTACTCAGAATTCAATCTTTCCTTTATAATTATGTAAAGTGCCCCCCCCCCTTTCTTTGTCCTTTTTTAGGTAAAGTGTTGTTTTGGGGCTAGAATAAATAATTCAATAGTTTAATGCTTTCTGTTTTTAGGGAGCATTAAAATATCAATATTATTAAAAGGCCATCCTTAAAGAAAACTTGAATTTGACAACATGCTTTTCCACCTCCTAGTTCTCACAGCTACATCTCATATTACAAGAATCCCATTCTGTTGACCTTTCACATTTTATCTATTTCCTAAGCTCTACTAAGATGCACTTATCAGATTTGTCCTATCAAAACTCTGCTTTGTCTTTATCTGGAAATCATCTATAGTAGAAATGTCTGCTAAAGTGATAACTTACTCTGTTTATGCACAGACAGTTGGAAATTCTTTAATTTTGCCAACAAATGGATTGAAGCTTTAGAGGCCAAGACTTGGATGAAGTCTCAGAAATACTGTAGTGTCCTGCTGAAAATACAGTACTTCATTGGATGGTGATAAAACAATATATCAAATATATGACTTTAAAGTTCAATGTTAAGTATATTTTGCTAATTATTTATATAAGTTATTAAGTGATAACTGAAATTCATACCATGTTCTGTCACTTGAATTTTAAATGTTGGAGTGCCTTAGGGCTAAACCTTAAACTTTTCTCTTCCCACTTGACATTCCCCCTCTCTCTCAGACTAGCATTGCTGATCTAATCCCAAGGATTCAGGTTCCAATGGTGGTAGCAATGATTATCAGGCTTGAATCTGCAACTCAGATTTGTCCATTTAGCTCTAATTGTCTACTAGATATCTCCCTTAGGCATTTTTTTTCCAGGCTTTTCAAATTTGATATGCCCAGAGTTCTGTTAGTGCTCTTCTCTGTATCCTGCTCCACTCTCATGTCTGACTCATTAAGGGGCATCATCATCCGTGCTGTCTTTGCCTAAGCCTAAAGCCTGAGTCCTATCCTGGATATTTCTCTCTTGTTTACTCCCATATCTAACTAATCTTAGGTATTCTACTTTTAACTGTCTCTTCAACACATGCTTTTCTTTCCATCTCCACTGGCATCTTGATAATAAAGCTATTAGCATGTCTTCATTGAATTACCAAAATAGCATTTTACCTGATTTCTCTTAATCCCATCTTCCTCCCCTCCTCACCCTAGTCATTCTCCACTGCTGCCCAACTGGTCTTTTAAAAAATGCAAATCTAATCATGCCACTCCCCCAACTAACACTCTGCGATGGTTCTGTTGCTTTCCTCATAAAGTCTAAACACATTAATATGGTTTACATGCTTCTTTATGGTTCTGCCTTCCCCTGATTAATACAGATTTACTTTGACCCACTCTCTAATTCTCCCCATTGCTAGCTATACTTTAGTCATAATATTTCAATTTCAGTTCTTTCAATGCACTGAACAACATCTTATGATCAGATTTGGAAATAGCCTAACTCCTTTTTATCCAGCCCTGGTTTAAATTATATTTACTTAAGAAAACTTTCCAGGGTTCCTCTGCTTTATTACATTCACTCATTTATTCTGAACTTTTCCTTTGTAACACGTATTGAATAATAATTGAATATCTTTTTAAATATTTGTTTAGTAACTACACAATCACCAATTAAGTGAAAAGATACGTAAGGGTAGCATTGCATACACCTTGTTCTCCATAGTATTCCTAATACCTTGGTACATAGCAGGTTATCAAACAGTACTTCTTTTTAAAATAAGTTAATGAGAAACAACTAATATTTAAGTAATACTTTCTGTGACATGTGATAGCAATATCACTCTTTCCAGTCTCTAACTGTGTGTTCCATAGTAGAAGTATGAGAAACTCAGCATAGAAAATTATGATTAACAACTGGCATATTTAATGAGTTATCTGGGATTTAGCAGACAAGATAGATACCTTAAAAATACATTTATCCCTCTTAATTTCTGGTAGTTCTTTTGATGTTATGACTCTACATATTAAAGTTCTCATTGGCTAATCATGATGCAAGATTTTGATAAAATATGGGCTCATTTTAAAAATGAGAGAGAATAGAAATTTGAAATAACTACCACAAGTAACTACCTAAGTATTCAAGAGTCAAAGAAAAGTGGTCTCAGTAAAATGTTGAACACAGCAGGTAATATCAATAGCTTACTTTATAACTGTAACTGTAAGCAGAGTTTGCAATAACTGTAAGTGGGTTAGACAGCTTTACCCTCCTGGCATAAGTTTTTTCAGGCATTTGAAAGGTTGGTTCATGAATTAAAGATAGACTTTTTAAAATATTACAAATTTATAGCTATCACCTGGCACATTATTTAACAAAATTTATAAGAATTTTTATAAACTTTGCACAATCCAGGCATGAGTCTTATAAACCCCATTGGGGTATCGTGCCCCAGCTGGCTTTGATCAGCACAAATAAAATGCAATCAGCACTACAAATTAATAATATTCCTTTCCATGATCATTTTGCTTCATAAAGATATAACAATCTGGGGAAAAGGCTGTTAAAAAAATCATAGATAATGTCACCATAGGGAACATGATTTAATTTGATTAGAAGGGTCCATTGGGTGCCTACTTATGATTTCCCAAAGTAATAAATTTGGATGGATGCATCTGAAGCCATTTTGATCCTACAGTCAAATAAAGGGTTTTGCTATAGGACAAAATGCATCATCTTCCTTATCTAAATTTAATCTAGCCTGTGGAAATATACACACATACAGGCATGCCTGCACCCACACATGCATTCACATTCAGAAAATCACCATTGTAGATGATCAGAAACATACTATCTCATTATTATTTTATAATATTGATTTTTTAAAAACTTTCAGATTTATAATCACTTTTTAAAACACCAAGGCCCTGACTGGTGTGGCTCAGTGGATTGAGTACTGGCCTATGAACCAAAGGGTCACCAGTTCAATTCCCAGTCAGGGCACATGCCTGGGTTGCACGCCAGGTCCCCAGTTGGGGGAACATGAGAGGCAACCACACACTGATGTTCCTCTCCTTCTCTGTTACTCTCCCTTTTCCTCTCTCTAAAAATAAATAAATCCTGGCTGGTGTGGCTCAGTGGACTGAGCATCAGCCTACGAACCAAGTGTCGCTGGTTCGATTCCCAGTCAGGGCACGTAACTAGGTTGCACGTCAGGTCCCCAGTTGGGGGTGCAAGTGAGAGGCAATCACACAGTGATGTTTCTTTCCCTCTCTTTCTCCTTTCCCCTCTGTCTAAAAATAACTAAATAAAAAAAAAACAGATTAATTTTAAAAAATTAAATAAAATCTTAAAAATATAAATAAATAAATAAAATCTTTAAAACATTGAAAAAATAAAACCCCAAGTAAACAGAAAACAATAGCCTGTAGCCAGCAATATGTTGTCCATATTCACCAAATTACTAAAGTTTCAAGAAAATAGCAATGAAAAATGCAGCACTTAGATTCCAGCGCTTTAACTTTGACCATGATTAAGTTAAACTTTGATAGTTGAAAGCTTTTTCTCTAAGTCCAGGAAGAAATCAAGAATACCCACTCTCTACACTTTTATCCAACATAGTTTTGGAAGTCCTAGCCTGAGCAATTATACAGTAAAGTGAAATACAAGGCATCCAAATTGGAAAGGAAGAAATAAAACTGTCACTATTTGTAGACACATGATTTTACATATAGAAAAACCTACTACTCCACCAACAAAACTGTTAGAACTAATAAACAAATTCAATAGCATTGCAGGGTATAAAGTCAATATATATATGGTTTATATATAAACCTGTTGCATTCATATACACTGAAGACAAACTATCATAAAAAAAAGAAGCAAACAATCTCATTTACAATTGCATTGAAAAGAGTAAAGTACCCAGGAATAAATTTAACCAAGGAAGTGAAAGACAACCTGTACACTGAAAACAATAGGCCTATGAATGAAATTTAAAAAAACACACAAATAAATGGAAATATATTCCATGCTAATATATTGGAAGACTTAATATTGTTAAAAAGTCCATGGTACTCAAAGCAATTTATAGATTCATGAGATTTCAATCAAAATTCCAATAGCATTTTTTACAGAAATAGAACAAACAGTTCTTAACTTCGTATAATGCCACAAAAGACCCTGAATAGCCAAAGCAATCTTGATAAAAAAACAAACCTGGAAGTATCACTTTCCTTGATTTCAAACTATATTGCAAAACTATAGTAATCAAAACAGTATAGTACAGGCATAAAAACAGACACAGATCAATAGAATAGACTAGTGAGCCCAGAGATAAATCCATACATATATGCTCAATTAATTTATGACAAAGGAGGCAAGGATATACAATGGAGATGTACAGGCTTTTCAATAACGGTGTTCAAAAAGACTAGACAGCCATATGCAAAAGAATGAAAGTAGACTACCATTTACACCATACACAAAAATTAACTCAAAATAGATAAAGACCTGGACATAAAACCTGAAAACAAAGAACTCCTAGAAGAAAACATAAGCAGTAAGCTCCATGACATCAGCCTTGGCAATTATATTTTGGATCTGACTCCAAAAGCAAAGGCAATGAAAGCAAACATAAACAAGTAATTTTACTTCAAAGCAAAGGAAGCTATCAACAAGAGGAAAAGGCAACCCACTTAATGGGAGAAAATATTTCCAAATCACATATTCAATAAGGGTTAATATCTAAATATGTAAAGAACTTATGTAACTTAATAACAAAAAACAGACAGTTTTAAAAATTGGCAGAGGATATGAATAGGCATTTTTTTAAAAGAAAACATATAGTTGGCCAACAGGCACATGAAAAATACTGAACATTATGTATCATTAAGAAAATGTAGATCAAAATGATAATGAGATGGCACCTCACACCAGCTAGAATGGTTATTATCATAAAAAAACAAGAAGTAAGTGTTGGGGTGGATATTAAGAAAAAAAAAAAAAAAACTCTCATGCACTATTGGAAAAAGTGTAAATTGGAGCAGCCACTATGGAAAACAGTATGAAGGTTCTTATGCATAGAATTACCACATGATCCAGCAATTCCAATTCTGGATATTTATCCATAGAAAATGAAAACACCAGTTTGAAAACATATATACATCATTTTGTGCACTGTGGCACTATTTAAAATAGCTATGATATGTAATCAACCTAAATGTCCATCAATGGATGAATTGACAAAGAAAATGTGACGTATCTATACAATAGACTACTAAACCATTAATTTTTTTTTTAATCTTGTCATTTGCAACAATATGGATGGCCCTTGAGAGTTTACTAAGTGAAACAAGCCAAAAAGAGAAAGACAAATACTGTTTGATTTCACTTATTTATGGGATCTAAAAAACAAAGTAAATAAACAAACAAAACAAATCTCATAGACATAGAGAACAGGTTGGTGGTTGTCACTGGGGAGGGGGATTAAGGGATAGATGAGATGGATGATGGAGTCAAGAGGTATAAACTTCCAGTTTAAAATAAATAAATCACAGAAATGTAATGTACAGCATAGTGACTATAGTTAATGATACTGTATGCAAACTGAAACTTGATGAGAGTAAATTTTTAAATTTTTCATCACAAAAATAGTAACTTTATATGGTCACAATGGTAACTAGACTTATTGTGGTGATCATTACACAGATATTGAATCATTATGTTGTACACCTGAAACTAATATAATGTTATATATCAATTATACCTCAATTAAAAATAAAGCTAAACTTCAGTACTTTCCAAGCTCCCAAGTAAAGCTTAAAAGGTAAAGAAAAAAGAGTTGTTAGAAATAGGATAATAAACTCTTCCACACAGCTCATGAAATAATACTACTGTTTCAGCTAGACACTTTAATTTAATGTGCATTGCTAGAAAATTCAAAAATTATGGCTAAGCCCTTATGTGACACACAGACTCGCCACAAAACTTGAATTACACATTTGTTTATTTCACAAAGCACAGGCTGTAACAACATATGGACATTTCTAGCATACTCCATGGAGACATAATCTGTAACTGTTTAAAATGATAAAAGTAACAAAATAGATTGAACACTGCATATCAAGGACATATGATTAACAGTAGCCAGGAAATCAAAAACCAGAGAAAACACAAGAAAAGCACAAGTCTGAAATCAGGCCCTAAAGTTATGGATATTATCAGTAGGCATTCAGTGGCAAACAATTGCTTTATAGTTACTAAATCATGCATGGCTTTTGACACCACCTTGTACCATCTGCATCTAGATAGTCTACCACTGTCATTTTTAATCACATCTTTGTTGAGTTTCTATTTAAATTGGATATCCATGATATTTTGCATTTTGTTTTTCACAGTGTCTTTCTTCACATGAGAGCCTTTAAGATGGGTAAAATGCCTCCCTATAGACTTTTCCACATTGTTGAATTAACACAAATAAAATGATTAATGGTCTAATTTAAGTGCAGCTACTATGAAACTGATCTAGATTGCCTCTAGTAATGTTATTTTTTTAAATAAAGTCCCTACAACTCAACAACAAAAAGAACAAATAACTAGATTAAAAATGGGTAAAGAACTTGAATAGACATTTCTCTTATGATCTACAAATGACCCAAACTGTTCAATGCCACTAGTGATCAAGGAAATGCAAATCAAACCATAAAGAGATAACATCTTACACCTATTAGGATGGCCACTATAAAAAAAAAAAAAAAAAAACCCTAAACAAACCAACAAACAGAAACTAGAAAATAACAAATGTTAGCAAAGATATGGAGAAACTGGAATATTTGTGCACTGTTTGTGGGAATGTAAAATAGTGCAGCCACTATGGGGTTTTGTCAGAAAATTAAATATGATCCAGCAATCCCAAATGTGGATATATATCTAAAATAATTAAAAAGAAGATCTCAAAGAGACACTTTCACCCCTATGTTCCATACAGCATCATTTACAATAGCTAAATGTGGAAATAACCTAAATGTCCACCAACAAATGAATGGATAAACAAAATGCAGTATTTGCACATGATATAATTTAAAGAAAAGAAGAAAATCCTGTTCCATGCTACAACATAAATAAACCTTGAGGACATGATGTTGTGTGTAATATCCATCAGTAAAAGACAAAACTGCAGGATTCCACTTACATGAGATATCTAAAGTAGTCAAACTCTTCAAACTAGAAGGTATAATGGTGGTTGCCAGGAACTGATGGGAGGGGTAACAGTACTCCTCTAGGTAGAATTTTAAAATGAGAAGCTTTGTGGTTGTTGCAATGACTGTTGCATTTAGTATCTAGAGACAGAGAAGCTAAACATTGGGAGGCATGAGCAACAAAGAGTTGCCCTGTCCAGATTACCAACAGCACCAAGGTTGAGAAACAGAGCTCAGCCCAACACTTTGATTAATTAGATAATTCTCTTCTAAATTTCTTTTAAACCATTTACATCTCTTGCATATGGATATTAAGGTATATTTTACCTACAACTTGAACGTTTTCAGTGAAGTCTAAATTTCCTTAAATTATACAATATGGAAAACATATCTCAGATATGTATTTATTTGATTAAAGGAAGGTTATTGATGTAAGAGCACAGCTCAAGACAATATGTCATAGCTCAATTGGTTGGGAGGCATGCTGTGAACCAAAAGGTTGCCAGTTTGATTGCCTGTCAGGGTACATGCCTGGGTTTTGGGTCGCATCCTTGGTTGGGGGAGCACGAGAAGCAAATTACTGATGTTTCTCTAGCACATCGATGTTTATCTCCCTTTCTTTGCCCCTCCCTTCCTCTCTTTCTAAAAATAAATAAATAACATCTTTTAAAAATGATAAAATGTCTGTAACAAAAAACGTGATTTAAACTTGTATCAACTATAAACCACAGTATCATCTATATGATGTGATCTCTAATAAGTTTCTGTAATCAAAATAATCCAATGAAGTAATTTTTAGATCTTCATTCTAGAAAAACAAACAAACAAGGATATCAGAGGATTAGGCGAATTACCAAATATCACGTGGTTAGTAACTAGAGAAATGGGGATAAAATATCAGGGCTATCCGACATTAAGTAAAAAATAAAGCCCATTCTGTTGCTGAAGTCAATGCTGCCTCTTTACAGTGTTAAATTAGGGAGCGAGGAGAGAGCTAACAGGAGAAATATGGGCAGAGTCACATCTCGTAATCACTTGCCTCAAAGCACTTTCCTTTATTAATCTCATTGAGAGACCAATTTATTAACAATAGATGACTTTCAAAATTACCAAAAACTTTAAACTACAGTAAAGAGCCTTTCTTTCTTTCCTTTTTTAAATTCAATTTAGAAATTAGGACAACCACTTTAACCCAGTCCACACCTTTACAGTACTATGTTCTTCTCTCTGCTTCATTTATTCCCATGTTCCCAAATATGGAATGGAAGATGCTCTCTTATATTTTTCCTTTTCCTTTTCTCATAGTACTCAGTAGGGCATTAAGGAGCATGTGCTCCTCTGCCCTTGTCTAATTATTTTTGCGTCTACTACAAGCACACCTGCTCCAGTGATTCCTGCG
This sequence comes from Furipterus horrens, assembly GCF_987537825.1. Lineage (NCBI taxonomy): Eukaryota > Metazoa > Chordata > Mammalia > Chiroptera > Furipteridae > Furipterus > Furipterus horrens. Next base: position 134,179,466 of record NW_028327171.1, on the reverse strand, counting down.
TACTCTGAATGCTTGCCATCTGACAGAAACAGTTGTGCTTATTTGAACAGAAGGACTGCATTTCGAATGGCACAGGACTCTGATTGATGACACAGTTCTTGCAAAGAAGCACCAGAGCTTTGTCCTTAATTTGTAATTGAAGATATTTATTCAGAAAAAAAGAAATGTTTCTCCTTTGTCAATTTTTAAGAGAAAGTTCAGACAGGCACTTTCTTATGTTACAGAGAAACAGATTTTAAGTTCCTTGAGAGTGGAGACTGTATATTACATATGCTACCTTGTGACTACATATGAGAAGTCAGTCATAGAATCATGGAAAAAATAACTGTCTGATGCCAACAGACTTCAGTAAAATATTTAGTAACCAATTAACCTCCAGAGACATGAGTTTTACTATCTCTTCTGTACTTCTTCCCTGCCATCTCCCTCCATCAGCATGTAATTTCATGGTTGCAGTATACGGGCTTTGTAATTAAAGAATAAGGTTTCGGCATGTCAGATTCAAAACCTTTTCTATAGTGCTTAGCACCACATTGTAAGCAGAATTTTGGTTTCAATGAACTAACATCAACTATCACGTTAAATTAATATTGTTACTTAAAAACGCATGGAAAAGGGACTCATAGACAAGGACAACAGTGGGGCAATTGTGAGGTAGAGAGGGGTAAAAGGGGACTAAATGGTAATGGAAAAAATACAATAACAATTAAAATAAAATTTAAAAAAACATATGGGGTTTTGTTTTTATTGCATTTAACTCACATTATTTTATAACTCATAAGCACTGTAAGCATAAAGAACATTAAGTTTTCTGTAGTTAGAAGTATATGGCATTAAAATTAAACTACTTTAAATTAACACCGGGTGTGCATGGCAATCTGTCTCCAAGATGCCATCGTTAGTTTCTTCTTTTCCTTGTGCACTGCCATCCCCCATTGAGAGCAGGCCAGCCCTCCCACTCCTCAACCTCAAAGCATTGGCCTGTAACTGCTTTGATCAATAGAGTATGGCAGAAATAATGATTTATGACTTCTGAGGCAAGGTCATCAGGAGCTTTGTAGCTTTCCCTTGGGTCATTTGAAAGACTTGCTCTGGGAGAAGCTACCTACCATATAAAATGACCAACTACTTTGAGAGTGAAATAATATGAGTAAGCCTCACCAGTCATTTGGAGGGACTATACAGAAAAATACATCCTTGCCTGGCCCCCTCCTGTTCCTCCTGTTCTTGGCTGGGCTTTAAGTAACTAAGCTTTCAGCAGCCTTAGCAGCTATTTTATCTGAAACTGTGTGAGGGATCTCAAGTGAAAAACCACAAACTCAGACAGCCAATCCCCAGAAGCTTGAGAACTAATAATATAATATTATTTTAAGGCACTAAATTTTGAGTTTGTTACATAGCATTTAATAACCAGAAGTGCATCCATAAGGATGCACTTTTTTTTCTTTAAAAAAATGTTAAAATATGGAGCCAACCTTAATGAGTTCCCAATGGCCAAATTTGGAACAATTAGAGCTATATAATAATGATAGTAGTGGATTATAATTCATTGAATATAATAATTATCCATGGGTCCATACTGGTATAAATAATTACATAAATAAATTAATGGGGGATATGAGATCATCCTTCCTATGAACAGTATTCATGTGAATAAATATAATAAGAATGATGGAACTAAAAAATCACCACTTGACAAATATTACATTTATAAATTTTGCTGATGAGAGTTACTGATGGTTTCTAAAATTAATGGGCAAAAGAATAATGGGAAACAGGATATTTGGATAGTCTCAAAATAACTTTCTACAGAAACATTTATTAATTACAAGAGAAAAATACCTGCTTCACAGTGGAGAAACCTGCCAGATACCACATTAACAAAGTAATCAGAATCAAGCTGTAATAAGACATCACAATATCATATAACTTCAGATTTGCTACCATTTTTGCCAAAAATATATAACCTCAATCTAAAGAAGAGAAAAATCTCAGTAAAACCCAATCAGAGAAACATACTATAAAATAAATGACTAGTGAGCTTCACAATTGTCAGGGTCATGAAAGAGAAAGATGGAGGAAGAACTATCCCAGACAGAGGGAAGTGAAGGTCGCATGACAACTAAACACAACATGTGATCCTGGACTGACCCTTAGACAGGGAACTAAAAACAAAACAAAAATCAAAATTCACGGGGCAACTGGTGAAACTTGAATAAAGCCTAAAGATTATTAATAGTATAATGTCAATCATGCTTTCCTGGTTAAGGTGATAATTGTTTATTCATGCAAGATGTTAACAACAGAGGAAACTGGCATACAAATAATAAGTGCATCACTTTACAACTTGTTTGTAGGTCAAAAATGATCTTAGGTAGAATGTAAATATAAAGCAATAAATATTTTTGGTGGAAGAGGAATACATGTGACCACACAGATGTTTCATTTTATGAAACAAACTATATGGTTATTTTTAAAGGCATAAAAATGGGGAATTTTTATGGATATAATGCTTCAGTGAATAGTTCCCCAAAGAGTTCATCTGTAGCTCAAGGCTGACACACACAGTTGTGTGATCTCCTGTCCAAAAACAGGGCTTTAGAACTGAGTTGCCTATCCTGCTGTTTATCTCATTGCAGCCCTTCATGTTCTCAGCACAGAGAACAAGACCATGAAAAAATGTGCTGGAGTCTGCACGATCCTTCCCCATGTGGGAAGGCCACCCTCCCCTTCACAGCCCCACTCTTATTAGGGATTTCTGGACCCAAGGATAAGTAGGACGATGACCATGTCCAGTTTGAAGCAGCTAGAGGAGCTCGAGACCTTCGCCCATTGTCCTTTATAAGATTATAAAGGGTCTTAAGTCTGAGAGGGAGGGATTGTTATTTTTTATTGTTAACATATTTATTTATTTATTTAAAAAAAAAGAAGAAGAATATATGAAAGGGTGAAGCGGGAGAGCTTGTATGTACGAACCATGGGCATGGATTTGCTGGGGGGGGGGATTGCTGGGGGAGGGGGGTGCTGGGTGGAGGGTAGCAAAGGGGAAAAAACTGGAACTATTGTATCAATATAATCAATAAAATATACTTAAAAAAAAAGGTGTGCTGTTACTGCAGTTGATCATACTGACAGTTTTACACACATCTTGATTTTGCAACCCATTCTGGGGGTGGAGATGGAAGGGAAGGAGTTCTCCAAAACTCTCTCTGTGAAGTATTTTCTCATGCACAGTGTAGATTTGTGCCTGTTACCTGGACATTGCTAAAGCCATTGACTCAAGAGCTGAAGAAATGAAAACTAAACGTATGTGCATCAGAATGGAGGAAAACAGATGCCATCATTTGGTTGCAGCACAGCTTCCAAAGACAGTAAAAGTAGAAGTCGGGGGGAAGGTGCCTTACTTATGAGGTTTTCCTGCTTTAGCTCTTCATATTGCAGCCTTGATAGATAGTTAATTTTCTTAACAATGGATATAAATATCAAACTCTAAATAGGCCCCAAATATTTAAACTGACTTTGAATACTTTGATGATCTAATCCTCATGATCAACTGATCCCGATTCTTCAGTGTTGATAATCGAGAACTTTCTTCTACTCAAGAAAACAGCACTAAACTTCTAATGACCAATAAACTTCCATACTTTTATTCTTATTTTATATTTCTCTAATTAGTAAGCATCTGTGTTCTTTGAAAATTGGGATACCTGTAATTAAGGCTAAGCGCCCATGAGTAAATGAGTGGATCAAAAAACTGGTACATTTACACAGTGGAATACTATGCATCAGAAAGAAAGAAGGAACTCCTACTGTTTGTGACAACATGGATGGAAGTGGACAGTATTATGCTAAGTGAAGTAAGCCAGGCGGGGAAAGACAAATACCATATGATCTCACCTGTAAGAGGAAACTAATGAACAAAGCAAACAAATGAGCAAAATAGAACCAGAGACATGGAAATAAGGACCAGACTGACAGTGACCAGAGGTTAAGGGGGAGGGGGATAATGGGGAAAAGAAGAAGAAGGGTCTAGTCAAGGATCAAGTAGAAAGGAAACATGGACATGGACAAAAGGGTGGGGATTTTTTGTGGGGTGGGGCAGGGGAAAGCAATGAGGGAAATATTGGGACAACTGTACAACTGTAATTGAACAAAAATAAAATAATATATTAAAAAAGAAAATTAAGGTTATTAAATATTCATTAATGGTTCACCAGTGGAATATAGCTCCACCACAATAAAGCTGCAAGAAAATATATAAATAAATCAATCAGAAATAGATTACTACAAACTAAAGAAGAAAACTTTCAAGAAACTGATGTTGATTCATTTAGAGGTTGTAAGCATGGGCTATTAGCTTTGGCAAGAAAATTCAATGTGGACAAGAACAAACTCCCCTTAGGGGAGGGAGATAAGAAAAAGGTTAAATAAAGGAAGCGAGAATTGATGTATCCATTGCCAATCTGACCCTTCCTGGAAATAGCAGGAGGCCAGAGATCAGACAGTGCTTACAGAGCTCATGGCCACACTTCTTCTTTGGCCATCTATTACTGATGGTCCCTGCTGTAGTTACCTTATCTGTGAGTACTCAAAAAGTCTCAACACTAGGCAATTGTTGGCTTGAATAGCATTAAGGGGCAATTTTCTCTAACTTATGAATACTTGTATTCTAAAAGTTTATTAGATTAAGATTAACTCAATTTGAATCTCCAAATGACTAATTTATTTTCCCCTAGAAATAAAATGGCCCTGAGGTATATTATAGAGATCTATTTAACTCAATGCTAATTTTATATGTATATATATATATATATATATATATATATATATATATATATGTGTGTAGCCCTGGCTGGTTTAGCTCAGTGGATTGAGCGTCGGCCTGCGAGCTAAGTGTCGCTGGTTCGATCTTCCAGTCAGGGTACATCAGAGAAGGAAAACTCTGACTCCAAAAAACCTCCGCTGCCTTGCGGCATACCTCTTCAGGGGAAAGGCTAAGGGAGTAAACCCCGACAGAAAATCCGGAGCCGGAGTCCCTAAGGCGGTTTGACGTTGTAGTCAACACCGGCAACTCCTGCGGCGCACCTGAAGCCAAGCTGTATCGACTCCGTCTTTCCCTTGGACCCTTCAGCTGCGAAGAGAGGGGGGGTCTGCTGCATGGGCAACAGCAGACCCTCCATATTACCCTGCCCAGGCTCTGTAGCTTCAGCATCATCACAAGATGTCCATTCAACACGGGAGGAGACAGATACCATGTCACTCCCGAGTCGGACTGCACAGCCATTCTCGGCGGTGCAGATAGACTCTTAAGAAGCTACACCATCGTCTCTCGAGACGGACGGCTGCCGACGATATATGTGTGTGTGTGTGTGTGTGTGTGTGTGTGTGTATATATACCTTTTATAACAAAATCTATATGGGAAAAGTGGATTCAGAAATAACCTTGGAATGCCAGGAGCATATGTCTTTACCAGATGTCCTGCTGGGTTAGTCACTGGTGCTGACCTGCTGGGACAGGAGAAGAGAGGATTAGGGGAGTGGGAATGAATGAAAACATTTGTTAGAGGCATACAGAAAGGTTAATATTGGGCTGAAGGGTCAAGGAGAATCTTGAATGAGACACCGGAGCAGGTGTGTGACAGAAGGGATGAAGGTTCTTAAAAGTAGAATCAAGGTGTGGAGAGAAAAAAATAGGCAGAGTTTATCCACCCCTCCCATCAATTCCTTCTCTCTTCCTACCTACACCTCTAGCTTCTGGGGAGATGATGCTGGGACAAGCTGAGGAGGGAAGGAAAGAAGAGTGATGCAACAAAATGTACCAAATATGCTTCTCATTTTCTCTCCTTTGTTTTTGGATCTAGCATTGAGCTAGAAAATGGATGGTATATAATAGGTCTCAGCAAACCATAATCTGTGGGTCAAGTTTGGGCTGCTGCTTGTTTGTAATTTAAGTTTGATTGGGTGATGTTTGTAATTTAAGTTTGATTCGGTGACAGATACACCCATATGTTAAAGCATTGTCTATGTTTGCTTTTGTGCTAAATGGCAAAGTTGAGTAGTTAACAAAACAAAAACAAAAACAAAAATATCTACTATCTAAAGCTTTAGAGAAAAATTTGCTGACTCCTAGCTTAGATCCATACTGGAGAATGGGTTTATGTATGAATTAAAGAAAAAGTCCTATCAAGGGAGAGAGCTTTTCCATCTGAGCCTGTCTTCTCTTACTCACCCCATCATCACCCTGCATGTCCTGCTACAGGCTACTGTGGCCTTGGATAATGCAACAGAAGGAGACCAGGGACAATGTAGAAGAATACCATCAAGACAAAGGGTTCAGGGATAATAAAGGATAATAAGCAGTGGTACAAAGTGCAGAACCAAGGGGAGGAAGTGAAGAGAAAGTACCTGGGAAATCAGTAGGGAATGGATTATCTTTAGCTATCCAAGGAAAGCTACCTTTCTAACAAAAGATCAGATGAAGACTCATTTGCACTCTCTTTTCTCTAGTTGTCTATGCTATAAAATTTTAGATTTTGTCTCCTTTCTGGCTCTCTTTTTAATCCACATGGGAATTTTATTTTCTCAACTTGGTAATAGCTTTTTTATACACAAGGACGCTATGATTTGTATGCCTTTCATAATATCTGGCACAGTCTAGAAATAGTTTTGATAGCATACCAATAAGTGACTGATTGATGGATTAGGTACAGAAACTATTCATGTAAATATACTCAAAGAAAAGAAAATTCAGATTTAGTTTACTGAGGTGAGCATCTGTGAGATTCTGAGAATGTACTGATTAAAGAACAATTATCTTATAAATATTCTCTAAATTTTCCTTAATTTCAAAAAGATACAACTGCAAAATAAATTCACTTTTATTAAAGATTTTAATTATTAGCCATTTTAGTGAACTGCATTGTGAGAACGCTGACATTTCATCATTATTTTTGTCTTTCAATATTGACTCTCCATTTCATGCATCTAATGCCATCACCTGATGTTCTAAGTGCTTACATGCTGAAGAAAAGACAATGTGGAGACATTCCAATGATGCAACAGAGCCAGCTAAAAAACAGCCACACAGTAGATACAGCAGAGAGAATCTAAGATTTTATAGCGTAGACAACAGAGAAAAGCAGAAAACATTCAAATTTTTAAAGTGTAGGCAACTAAAGAAATGAGAGCCAGAAATAATGTTTAACTCTTGACCTCTGATGGCTCTCAAGATCTTTAAGGAAATACTCATCAATTAAAAAAATTGCATTTTTAGCATCACACTAACTGTTCATTTAGCTAGCCTGCCATAAATTGCCCTTAAGAGAATTAGAATGTTGATTAATGCAATATTATTATAGTGCTAGATAAGATCATAATGTCTTAACATTCCTGTCAATAATTTTATTGAGACATTATGTAATCTTTATGTGTCACATTATTAGCTGTTTAAAAAACTAAGTCTATGAGTCATTCTGCAACCAGACCAAGGTTACACAAGTAGAGACCAAGGAGGCCAATAATGGAATTCCAGTCTGCCTGATACCAAAAACAGATCTCATATCTACTATCTTCTACTTTCCTTTCATGAATATTTGTTTATTCATATGTGCATAAACCCCTAAGCATTATTTTAGATACCGAGAAATTATAAGTAGACACAACTGACATGAGTTTATAACTTGGTTATCCTGGAGTTTTATAATCTGTTCTTATGTTATTCATTAAAGAGCAGATATTAATCAACTAATCACACAATTTCATACATCAAAATTGTGATAAGTCCTACATCATGAGGTGGGACAGAGAAGTTCCCCTACTGGGGTGCATATTCCAGGAAGATGGGAGAGATCTGTAAAGGGCCGGAGGTTAGAGAGAACAACGGCTATTGTAGGAACTGAAAAAAGACTGGTGTGGCTGGAGCAAAGAAGTCTGAGGGAGGAACGGATTTCCCAGGCCTGCAGAGGAGCACAGTCAGTCAGGACTTTGTCAGCCATGTTAATGATTGTGTTTCTGCCCTGAGAGTAAATGAATATCACTCAAGGGTTTTAGGTAAGTAAATTATTTTTTAAAATTTTTATTGTATTTTTTTCTGGTCCCATTTATCCCCATATACCATCACTCATCTCCACCAACCCCCTCCCCCACCATCCTCACACTGTTCTTCCTGAATGATATTTAAATTATCTCCCAGTCTGCAGAATAAATAATGTATTGAAATGCTAATTCGAACCAAGGTAGTGGTGGTGGAAATGAAGAGCTCTTAAAAGGTCAGTGTGTGAAACTTGGTGTTGGGCTGATCATGAAAGGGGAGAGATGCCAAGGATGCCTCTTAAACTCCTAGTATGTATTAAGGTACCCCTCTGCTTACACAACTATTTCATCTACCACACAGGGAGGCCAATATGTCTCTGGGAAACTTATGGTGAACTGATACATATGGTTTCTTTAGTTGTTGGATACACATAGCTACACAGCCACCTAACTCATTTAGTTACTCACTAAACCTTTCTGCATTATGAGCATTTGGGAAGGTATGGTGGAGAACTAGTCAGGTATCACTAGACAGTAGCCTTCTAATACCCCTTTCAAAGGAAGATACGTAATTGCTACTGGTATATATTCTGTTATGTTTCCTTGATTTGTTTCTTAGGTTGAGAATAAAAGAATTTTGTTTTTGTGTATCACACTAAAAGAAAAATAATGGGATAATTAACAATGTCCTGTTTACAATTTAAGTGATTTATATTAAATTTCAGAAGTGTTTTCAATGAAATTCAACACAATTCACTTGAGAGTAAGAGAACAACCAAAGCCTATTGCTACTGGAAACTGGCTACTGTACTTGTTCATAAGCTCCTTTCTGTACAAATTTTAGTAGAGAAACTCTTAGGGGATAAAATAAATCCAATGAAAAAAATTAGCTATTTTTTAAATTTATTTTTTGAATGTTTTCTTTAATTGATTAGATCTATCTATGTTTATCTAAGATGTTAAATGTTATAGAACTATGTCTGCTTTTAAAAGGGAAGCAGTGAAATACTATTTGTAAATACCTGATTAGAAAGCAAAAATCCCCATATAAATAAGGTAAAGACACTGCAAGAGCTATGCTATTCATTGTCTCAGTGGTGTCTTGAAAATTCATCCAGCTGAGAAAAAAATGTTAGCTCAGACTTTCTGCTTTTCGAAATATCAGCATACCTTTCACAAAAAAGGCCCCTGAAAAGTAATCTGGAAATTTCAAAGGCCACATATGTAGAATTTGACAGCTTTTATTTTATAATGATTAAGTAATGTTGTTTAGCCATTATGCTATCAAAAATACATGTGTAGGACTAGAAATTATAATTAATTTCATTCTCTAACAATTCTAAAATTGTTTACTGAAAACATCTAGCTTTATATAGTTCAAAGTTGGAACATACTTAAAACTACCTACTATAAATACTTGCCTCATATTTATTGCTCTACTATGATAAGCTTGCAATAAATATTTAATGATGGACAAAGGTAAAGAAGAAAGGAAGAGAGATGATGGAAGAATACAAATGGAGTAAACGATTGTAAGGAGAGAAGAAGGTAGGGGAGAAGAGTGGAGAAGGGGATAGAGGAGTAGAAAAAAAAATGAAGAGGAAGGAGAAAACAGTACATGGAAGTAAAAGGAGAAAGATATCATTGGAAAAGTTCTAGTCAAAAATTGAGTTATCTAATACTCGTAAGACTGTACTGAATTACTACTACTTGGTATATGAAAGTAAACAACAACAACAACACTATGATAAATTACTTCTAATATTAACAGTAACAAATCAAAACTAACCAACCAAATCCTGCACATATCGGGTGCTTGTCATGGGTCAATGCTTTTGGGCACGGTCAATAGGAGGTACACTATGCTCAGCAGATGTCACTCAAAACTCATGGATGGAAATGGAGAGAATTGTGCAAAGTGAAATAAGTCAGGAGAGGAAAAACAAATACCATATGATCTCACCTAATACAGAAAACTAATGAACCAAACAAACAAATGAACAAAAGAGAACCAGAGACATGGAAATTAAAAACAAACTGACAGCAATCAAAGGGGAGGGAGGAGGGGACAATGGGAAAGAAGGGGAAAGGTCTAGTCAAGGAAAAAGCAAAAAGGACTCATGAGCATGAACAACAGGGTGGGGATTGACTGTAAGAGCAGGGGCAGGGGTGGGCAGGGGACAGCAAAGGGAGAAAATTGAAATAACTGTAACTGAACAAGAATAAAAATTAAAAAAAATAAATAAAGTCTCAGGCTTGACAATGACCGGAGCCTGCCAGACCCACACCTGGCCAGATTGTTCTGGCTTCCTGATGCATGCCTGCTCTTGAGAGCAGGGACTTCAGTAGGAGAATATGCAAATCCTGCAAAAAGCCACACCTAGGTTTCATTTAGAAATGACAACTTGCTAACCACTAAAGGAAGGAAGGGTGACTTAGTCAAATAGAAATAAAACCATTAAATGTATGGATAAATATGTTTTCCAGGAAAGAATCAACAAGCTTAAATGTTTTATCACTGACCCACAGAGATTTTTATGCATTTATTATTTCTACACTTAAACATTTGTCACAAAACACATTTAAACATGTCTGCTGTGAGTATGAAACTGCTCTCTATTATTCACTCTTAGAAAGTTATATGCTTACAAAGAAAAAGGACACACAGATATACAACTTAACAGATTGACAAACAGCCTTTTAAACTACTATTTTTTAGCTGCATATTTCAGGGGGGTGCATTGTTCTGACATTCTTATATTGATTTGTGCTGGTTTACTTGCCATCTTTTTAAGACTCAAGTCATTTTCACTTGTGTACATTCAATTTCATCAGCTATTTTGTTTCCAAAGAAAGTTCATTCCAGTGTCTTCTATTTATTTTGATATCTCTAAGCAGCTCTGCATCTGGTAGACCTGAAATCAATTCTTCGGACTGACAATTTTTCTCACTAAGAAGGACAGTATAAGAGAATTGACAGGCATGATTTTGGTGGATTTTATGATTAAAAAAAAATAAAACAGAGCCACTGTTCCCTCTGTCAACCATTCGGCCTATCACTTTTAGGGATGTAAATAGCCTTGTATAAACTACTATGAAGTTTCTTTAGTTAAGCTTACATTGAGTATCAATTATAATACATTCCAGGCAAAGACACAGGCATGTCCACATATTGTTATATTGCTGTTTTTTTCTAAACTATTTATTCACTCTTCCCTCCCCTGAGGTAACCCTAATTTTCCTTTGGCTCTCTGTTCCATTTCAGCCTATGACCATGTAGTTCCAGAGAAGTTAAGCCCCTCACCACAGCCAAAGGCAGGCTGGAATAGTCTAAAGTAACACACCTTGAAGTATTGGTTGAATTAAGAATGCAAATTAGGCAAAGACTTATTGATAGTCCTGTGTGACATGATTGTTCTGGAATGGGCTTGTGACCCAATCCGAGGCAATGGTATATGAGAGATTTCCAAAAGCTTCTAGAAAAATTTTTCCTCACCATTAAGAGAAAGTACTGGGAAACTACTTCTCCTCTCCTTTGGGTGCCAAGGCAATATAAGGATGTTGATTCTATAATTGTACAGCCATGGAGAAGCCAGTGTACAAAGGAGGCACAGATCAGGTAAGGCAACCAGAAAAAGAAAGAGGCAGGCACAAAGTCTTGACTTCTGGGTTGTAAGAAAATTTGGGTAGAGCTTTAAATTACTTGCATGAAAATAATCCCTTCAAATATACTTATGTCATTTTATTTCTTCCTGTCAAATAAAATAAATGGGTATTATTCCATTTCACAGTTATTAAACTTAGCTAACATGTATTCAGTGCCAGACATGGTGCTGTTTTTGTTGTTACTTGTTTGTTTTTGGTGTTTAATTTAGCTCTCAAACACTTGTCTATGTGTCCCATCATTTTAAAGATCATGAAATTGATCAAAGAATACATGATCTCACCACAGTTAGGCAACTAATACATAAAAAATGTAGGTCTGCAAACTCCATTATCAGGTTGCCTTCTGCAATGTCATTTTGCTGGGCACAGGTATTTTTTAACCTGCTTTCATTGTTGTCCTTGCTCTTTTCCATGAGAAGCAAAAGTGGGAAATTTTCAAAAACTGTGCATGAAAACCAAGACAAAGCAGACGTCAATGGATTGCTTTCACTTGAGTTTGAAACATTCCTTCTCCTGGCTCAGTCAGTGATCAGCTTTTTATAAAATAAAGACAAAAGAAAAAAGAGGAGGTGAGGATGCAAGCTCAAATTTAGAGAGGTGATTTCTTATTAACTTGAACCTGCCTGTGCAATAACTTCTTCTTTTTACAACAACAAAATTTTGAATAGATGCATCACTTAATGCCAATACCTTTGGCAAAACCACAGGCTAGATTAGAAATAAAACCACTGAATTTGAGAAAATATGTCATAATTTATCATGGAAACTGAACAACCAGTTGAATACAGTGAACTATAAAATGGATTTGCTGAACATTATCCACAAGGAGGAGGCATGTATTGATCAAGTTGATTCAATGTCTGCGGCTCTTTCCTCCTGGAAGAAAGCTTCTCGGAAAAAGGTCAGTAAGATAGAGCTTAGATTTTGTTCTTACTCTCATTTTAATTTATCTCTTTGGCCCCTTCTTTTAACCATTCCCCTCCTGCTTTTATATCTTAGATTTGATTAGTTTGTCACTTGGCTTATATCAAATATATATATATATATATATATTTTTTTTTTTTAACTTTTATTTTTCTACAGACTGCACATTTTTCTTAAATTGTTCATTGTTATAGAATCATATAAATAAGTAGCAATCCCTCCAATAGGTATGTCTGTTAGGAATCATGTTACTTATATCCCTTTTAACTATAATCATTTTGAGGGTATGGACTATGGAGGCTATTTTTGTTGTTATTTCACAAGGTGTCTAGTAAATTTCAAAGCAATAAATAAATGGGCTCTAAAATATTCAGTAATTTTTTAACGAGTGGAATAGACATGATGAATTTCATTATTTACTAACTTCATTTTTCTTAGGAATATTAATTCAAGATTATTGATATAACCATGGATACATAATTCATTGAGGAAGAGATTTAATATCATTAGTTTATTTTTTATCCATGAATTAAACAAACATTTATTGAATGCCAACTATGTGTTCAACTATACAAGGCTCCATAGCTACTTATGTTATAGGGGTTGATCCTCTGCCTTAGGGTGTTTAGGACACACTGAAAAACAGTGTGATAAGTGAGAGGAAAATAGCACTGTGTGTCAGCTTCCCAGTGTAACCTCTCAGTTTTAACTCTGAAACACATTATATCCCTAGCAGTTTTGACAACAGAAAAAAGATGATCTATGTCTCAAATGATGATGTCTCTTTGGTGGCTACTCATTGCTATAAGCCTCAGAGAGTGATGTATTTTTCTATTTAAAATGATTATAACCCAAGGAAAACATGAAAATAAATGAAAGGTATTACTGCTGACAATAATGCAGTATTTTGCTTTCCTAGAACCAGAACATTTATCCTTGTCAAATAGAATCTCATTCATCTTCTTAAATTTTTTCATATAAAATGATGAATATTCCTCTGTGAAATCTATGGAATTAATATCTTCCAATTTGCTACAGTGAATTTCCAGTTTGGGTTAAAAACAATTTGTCATCAGGTTTCTAGTCAAGTTCATTCGCATAAGCAAGAGACTAAACACTCACCTAGTCATTAGCACTTAATGAGTATAGCTTCCTTCACTCCCTCAATAGCTAATAAGTGTCAAAGAAGAGATTCAAGCCCAGAGCTGTGTGCAGCCAAAATTCTCTTTCTAATGCCACAAACTACCTTCCAACATAGTCAGTGAAGAGTAAATGCTTTAATTCATTCTTTTGATTTAAAAAAGTTACTTATTATATTTCAGTGGGGAGTGCGAGACTACTATGAGGTTATTTTGCCAGGAGTTAAGGAAGAAGAATTGTATGGAACTAGAAGAGGACACTTTGACACCGAGCTTCTGGTGAAAGACATTAGGGGCCATGCGGCCAGAAGGCCAAGCTATTGTTCCCTTACTCATGGGCTGAATGGTGTTTCTATCGTGCCACCTCTGCCTTCACCTTCATATTTGTTCCAGTCCCCTCTCTTCGTCAGCTGTGCTGTTTTTTTGCTCTCCTATTTTGTAGATTATTTTAAAATTCATGGTTTCTATTCACTCAGTTTTTCTCATGCAGAATTTCTGATTGAATATGATCCATCATGGCCTCTGAGTTTCTGATAAATTATATGTGTAACTATGTGTTGACTGGCTTGGGCCAGAGAGCTTGTCCAGAAGTTAGAAATGTGGAGCCAAATAGCAACAAATGTGGTTGGGTAAGGGCCACTCTTTCAGTAGGAGGTTTGTAATGACTCTCCTTTACAAAAAGTGTGTGAGTATCAGACAGTATTCTTGATGTGTTTATGACAGAGACCATGAAATACCCTCTCCTCCATGTCTTCTCACACCAATTAAAACCAGGTTTCAGTGCCTGTGAGACAACAAGGAGAGGCTCTGTAACAAACAGAGATGTTCCAAGTCTCAAAATCAGAATGAATGAGAGGGCAAAAAGTACTCTTGGGCATGTCTTATATCCTACTTAAATTCATCATAACCATTCCTATGGCTATGATGATTAAACAATGTCTGACAAATCTGAGTGCTATGTAAAAATATGCTTTTGTCTCAGCTTTAGTTAAAGATTTGTCAACTAACATTTATGAAGTGAAGAAGAGCAGAGTTAAGAATGTCAACTCTAGAGTGAGACTGCATGAATCCTGGTTATATAGTTTCTGCATGAATACGTTTAGCAAAGTTCATTTCTCTAAGATTTAGTTTCCTCATACATAAAATGGTACAATAACAGTACCCCCTTATAGAATTTCTTCAGTACTAAATACAATAAGCCATATATAGTAGTTAGAACAAAGCTGAAAATTTACTTTCACTAGCTGTTATTATTACTATATTCCAGGCTCCCTGCTATATGCTTTACTCCTATAATAGCATTTTAATCATCATAACATCTCTACTGGGAAAGTGTTATTACCCATTTTTGACAAAGAAGGTGGTAGATCTGGGACTGGAATTAAAGTTTTCACAGAAACTTCCAGTCCAAGGATTTCCAACTTTATAAAAGCTTCTACTCAAAATCAAGACATGGTTTAAATTATGATCTCAAACCAGGGTGGAAAAGGGAACTGAGTTTTGGAATGAGCAAATGACTTTTTAAAGTTTCAAAATTATATTCCCGCAGTGGTATTAACACTTGACAACCTTAATGCCCTACAACCTTAAAACCCTGCTTAATTCAACATATGAGGAGTAATGGCAGTGCATAGACAGCCACACTGCAGAGTCTTGGAGTGCATAAAAAGCATCTGCTTCCCCATAATGTCTCAATGAATCATTATGACAAACAGAAATAAAGCCAGTGCATCTCACTGTATAGCTGATGCTGCTTTTCTTTTCATAAGGCACAGAAGTTAATTATTATGAACAGCTGTGCTTAGATTGGACAAGAATTTATACTCCATGAAATTCAGCATGAACTAAAACAACACAATATGGTTGGTGTATTTCTATTTCTTGGTTATTGTTGAGAGGGATACACTGCTCACCATCCCAGAGTGTTGATTTGAGTGCCCTGGGGGCTGATTTTCCTATTATCAACCACTTCTCACGCAGTTTTCTCCAAAAGGATCCACTTTACACACTGTCACACCGCCTCACTCACTCCTATGGTGACTGTGAGTGGCTGGCTCTACTGTTGATGTGCCAGGCAAATGAAGCTAGGATTATGGATAGCTTGCTGATCTGGGGAAGTTCATTTTATTCATCATAATTTTAAGGCCAAATAAATAAATATGTTGATTCATTAACAGAAACACAACACTTCCCATATAATAATTCCAAATGCAGATGTATGATCTCCATATAAAAACACAAGGCATGCAAAATCAATCAATTATTAATTACTTAATCGGTTCAAAAGATACCAAAATACATAAAGTCATACCATTAAATAGCAAAAAAATTAAACAATCTGATTAAAAATGGACAGAGAATAGACATTTTTTCAAAGAAGATATTAAGATGTCCAACAAGTACATGAAAAGATTCTCAAAATCACTAATCATCAGGAGATGCAAACCAAAATCACAGTAAGATATCATTTTATATTTGTTAGAATTGCTATTACCAAAAAGACAAGAGATAATAAATTCTGGCAAGGGTGTACAGAAAAGGGAACTTTTGTGCAATGTTGAGGAATTGTAAATTATTGCAGCCACTATGAAAAACAGTACAAAGTTCTTCAAAAAATTAAACATAGAACTATCATATGATCCATCAATTCCACTTTTGGGTATTTATTCAAAGGAGACAAAACCACTAACTAAAAATGATATATGGACCTTATTTATAATAGGCAAGCTATAGAAACAACCTAAGAGTCCATTGATGGGTGTATGGATAAAAAGACATGCACACACATGCTTGCACACACACAAAATGGAGTAAGATTTAGTCATCAGAAAAGTGAGATCTTGACATTTGAGACGTGATGGTGCAAAAGGACATTATGCTAAGTGACATAAGTCAGACAGAGTAGGACAAATACTGTAAGATGTCGCTTACATATGTGATCTAAAATAAAACAAAGCAAAAACAAAAACAACAAAAACAACAAAAAACAGCTTATAGATTCAAGGAAGAGAGAGTTGGTTGCCAGAGGTGAAGGTGAGGGATGGGTGAGATGGGTGAAGGAATCAAAAGGTACCAACTTCCATTTATAAAATAAATAGGTCTGGTGTCATAATGTACATAAGAGTGACAATTATAATAATACTGTATTGCATATTTGAAAGTTGCTAAGGGAGTAAATCTCACAAGTTCTCATCATGAAAAAAAATCTGTATTATGGTAAAATGTTAACCAGAGTATTGTGATGATCATTTTGCAGTATACAGAAATACTGAATCATGCTGTGCACCTGAAACCAATATAATTGTGTATGTCAATTATAACTCAATAAAAAGTACTTATTCAAACATTTTATTTATTTATTTTATTTTAGAGAGAGAAAGAAACATGAAGTGGTGTTCCATTTATTTATGCATTCATTGGTTGCTTGTTATCTCCCTGACTAGGTATTGAACTGGTAACCTTGGCATATCAGGACAATGCTCTAACCCATTGAGCTATCCAGCCAGGGGAAAAAGATAAATTTATTTTAGATTTTCTCTGTTCAATAGATGAGTTATTCACTATTTAGATCTAGGTTACTCAAATATCGATAAGAAAATTTGCTGCTGTACAATGTATAGGATTTAGCATCTAAGAGAAACAGTCTTCTAACTTATAGCATATGTTAACTGTAAAAGTGAAAAACAGTTGCATAGAGGTATTGAAGAACATAATCATTATGCAAAAGTAAGGGTTAAATATAGGCCAATTTTTCTGTGAAGACCTTATATACCTAACCTCATTTAATTTCACAGCTACTTTATGGCAGAGGCATTATTATTATCATTTCAAAATAAGAAACTTGAGGTTTAAAGAAATTAAGTAACTTGTCTAAGGCACAGGCAGGCTTAAAATTATAGTTTGGATGAATTCCCAAATGCATTTTGCTGCATTTCTCTGGGAATCTAGTAAAAAGGTAAAATAATCCTATCTTAGAAGCTGAGAAGGCTTCATAGAAAAAGTGCCATCTGATCAGGGCTTATTACTTGATTCAAACTGCTATCAATGAACCAGGTTTCCTTAAGAAGGTCATAACCAGAGATGAATCATGGGTCTATAGCTATGATCTGGAAATGAAGGCCCAGTCGTCCCAATGGAAGTCAGCTGGTTCTCCACACCCAGAGAAGGCACAGCAAAGTTGCAGCAAGATTATGACCATGTTAAGTGTGTTTTTTTATTGGGAAGGTGTTGTCCATCATGAGTACACCCCTCCAGGCCAAACAACTAATAAGAACTACCACCTCAATGCTCTTCATTGGTTGACAGATGCAATATGACAAAAACAGCCACAGCTATAGGCAACTGGTGATTGGCAGCTTCATCAGGACTGTGCAGCCGCTCATGCATCATGGCTTGTGCAGAGATTTTTGTTGAAACATCAAATCACCCAGGTGACTCAGCCCCACTATAGCCCACATTTGACACCCTGTGACTTCTGGCTTTTCCCAAAACTAAAGTCACCTTTGAAAGGGGAGAGATTTCAGACCATCGATGAGATTCAGAAAAATACCAAAGGGCAGCTGATGGTGATTCCAACAAAGGACTTCGCAAAGTATTTTGACCAGTGGAAGAGACACTGGGAGAAACGTGTGAGGTCCCAAGGTGCCTACTTTGGAGGGAACTGTGGCCTATATACAATGTTTCTTATATCTTGTATCTTCTTTAATAAATATCTCTATTTTTCATAGTACATGGCTGGATACTTATATATACACACATGTATATACGTATATACACACATAATACAGACATATAAAATATATTATATATTATATATATAAACTCATTCTTGGTACAAAGTTAGAATTGCAACATAAGTCCACATATTATAGTCAATTTCTACATGTTTTAAATATACAGAGAATAACTCAAAATCAATCAGGCTTTATGAATGACAACTTCTACATCTAATATTCTCTTAATCAAAGACTATAAATCTTAATGAATTGTGTAATTTTAAAATAGTTATATTTTCTAATAAACTTGGGTGCTTATTTAGAGAAAGAAGTAATTTTTTTAGTATAAATATGATATTGTGAACTGAAATATTTAAAACTGCTGTTCCATTAAAAATACATTAATATATATAGAAAAATATAATTCTGGTATATACTAACTGGGCTAAAATGCACTACAACTATGGTATCATGTGTATGTATGTATGTATAATGTATTTAAGTTGTATATTATTATGATTACTTGTATGATATCATATGCTAAATATGTGCATTATGACAAGAAAATAAGTGTCTACATGGAGTGTCTATCAGTTAGAAATTGTGTTCAGGTGCTAATAAGAGAAATCCAATTATAGTGGTTTAAACACATTAAATTCATTTGCAATTTTATTCTCTTCGTAAAACAAATCTAGTGATAAGTGGTCTAGGGATGATAGGGCAGCTTCTTTTGGCTCTTTCTGTCTTTGTGCTCTTTAGTCTTTGGTGCATGTCCCCCATTTTTTAAAAAATAATTTATTTATTTGTTTATTTATTTTATTTTTAGAGAGAGGTGAAAGGAGTAAGAGAGGGAGAGAAACATCACTGTGTGGTTGCCTCTCACTCATGCCCCCAACTGGGGACCTGACGTGCAACCTAGTCATGTGCCCTGACTGGGAATCAAACCAGCAACACTTGGCTTGCAGGCCGACGCTCAATCCACTGAGCCACAGAAGCCAGGTCATGTCCCCCATTCTTAAGGCCACAAAATGACAGCTGAGTTCCAACAGCAGTCTTATCCACAACAAGGCAAAAGCAAGCTTGAGGGCAAGCCAGGGTAGCTTGATTTATCCCCAAAGTCCTACCCAGTAATTTCTGCTTATAACTCATTTGCTACCCATACCTTCAAGGAAGCCTGGGAAACAGTGAGTTTTTTGAAGTTAGAAACCCTCCAAAATGTTAAGTTTCTGTTATTAAGGAAAAAGGAAAAAAATTAAATTGTGCAGGCAATTAAAGGCTCCACCATAGAATGGTACAAAACATACAAACTGTTTAATAAGTTGAGAAAGCAGCAATGATAGCAATAACGATATCACTGCAGTGCTTTATACTTTATAACATGCTTCTGCAGTTCACAAAATACTGAACATGTAGTGACTGAAGAGCAATGGCTCAGCTCAAAGGGGTTTGGGCACAGAGATCTGAAACATAGGATGGGTCACTGAGGGAAGTAACTGCCAAGAGCATTCTAACCCACTCACTCCTCTGTTGCCATAGCATGCAAAGTGGCAGATGGACAAACACTGCTTTGAACATCATCCTCAGGTGAGAGTTACCTGTCACCATGCAGTCATATTCATTACCATGTCATGAAGGCAGCAGCCTGCAGAGCACACTGGAGACAAGAAACATGTTCCACAGATAGCAATAGATAACCAGCCATTCTCCTAAGCTTTGAACAAGAGCAATGTGAACAAGTGCTTTGAATAAGAGAAAAGCCAGACTAGCATCTCTCTCTGTAGATATTAGTAAGAGCATTGAAGCTGGATTTGAACATCAGGGTAGAGGTCACATGTAATAATACTCAGGATCCACAACAACATCCCTGAGGCAAAGAGTACTGAACAGAACATTTTCAAAGACAAACATATAGCATGTTATTATCAGTACCTTCATGAGGAGCAGATGGCTATCAGGAACCACACACTATCTATCCTTCACAGAAGTAACAAAGTTGTTTTTTTATTCTTCAAAAAGACCCAAGTTTAAGAATACTCTATGTTCTTCATGGGATTATAAAGAGCAAAGAGATACCTTGTAGGATGTATTACACTCTAATAAAGATCTTAGGGTCAGAAACAGTAAAACAGGCAACTTCCATTACAAAATTCTGCTTAATGAGACTTATTGCCAGGTATGCTATAAGTTACACTTTTACATATTTGATTCAATTCAACCTTCATAACAACCTTTGAGAGATGGGCAAACTGTGGGACATGGAGTTAACAAAGTTAAAATCAAGGTCACAAAGCTATTACTTCTAGAAACAAAATCCAATCTCAGATAATTACATTCCAAATCGTATGCTCTTTCCGCTAGAAAGGTGTAATCTTGCAGGATCATGATTTTCAAATGTTCTTGTTGTCCAGTGTACACTCCTCTCTATCCTTGGATGTGAGCAGCCTGCTTTTCCCTTGGAGAGGAAAAAGCTTCTCCTTCATGTTCAGCAGTGATACTTGGGAAAGACTGGATTCCACCTGGGTCATGTGGGGATAGATACCAAATTTAAGGCTGGCCAATGAGAGTAATGGTGACTGGTTCAGGAACATGACCCCAAATCAGGGCATTAAACCTCAATTTGCTGAACCCTCTGGAAAGTAAAAGTTCTCCTTGTCCTGTGGTTAAGCCTGAACTGGAGAGGTACTACTTCATGGGTAGGGACACCCAGAGAATGGAGCCAGTATATAGGGAAACAGAGCCAAGCAGAAAGCTCAAGCTCTGATGACATCATTTGTGTCCCCAGATTCAGTTATGCTTGATGCAAGATCTAGACCCCAGAGGTTTCAACTATGTGAGACAATGTTTCTTCTTTATAACTAGCCTAGTTTGTTTTATACTTTCTACTATTGTAATGAAAACAGTCTTGACTAATAAAGTTAGTTTACAGAAGATAAAAATGTGATATAATTACCAGGATGTAATTATTATTGATTCCTTAGAACTCCATCAGGGAATAGCTACATGTAACCCAGGACCAAAACTTTTTAGGGACCA
The DNA here is from genome assembly GCF_987537825.1 of Furipterus horrens. Taxonomy (NCBI): domain Eukaryota; kingdom Metazoa; phylum Chordata; class Mammalia; order Chiroptera; family Furipteridae; genus Furipterus; species Furipterus horrens. The sequence goes on along the minus strand of NW_028327171.1, from coordinate 134,157,958 downwards.
AGTGTTGTTAGTTAGTGAAACTATTTTACTCTGAGCAGATTTGGCATTTCCCCCAACTCTGGTGATGTCTGTAGATAAACTATGGAATGTTGTAGAGTCCTTATATATTTTTTGACTTGGCATCACTTGGTCCTCTAAAATAAGTAGACCAGTTACTGTATTTCATAAAGTGTCTCTGTAAGAAGGTAATTACAGAAAATGTGAGGTCTGTCCAAAAAAATGTCCAGTCATTGTTAATATAAGGAGAGTGGTTTACACAACATCGATGTAACCAGGCAGCCAAGGAGAGTAGACTACAGTGCACATGCATGAACAATGATGACTTTACTGTACTAGTCAGTGGGGGCGGTAGACACCCACTGAGTGAGTATGTATACTCTGTGGCCATCGCAGTCCAAATGACTAAACAAGTACAGCATCGGACTTGCATCAAATTTTGAGTTAAGCTTAAACACTCCTCCTCAGAAACTATTTGGATGATTCAGAAGGCTGCAGCTATGGATAACTGGTGACTGGCAGCTTCATCATGACAATGTGCCCATTCATGCATCATGTCATGTGCAGAGTTTGTGGCAAACATCAAATCACCCAGGTGACTCAGCCCCGCAACTCCCCAGATTTGGCGCCCTGCAACTTCTGGCTTTTCCCCAAACTAAAATCACCTTTGAAAGGGAAGAGATTTCAGACCATTGATGAGATTCAGGAAGATATGACAGGGCAGCTGATGGTGACTGGAAGAACTGTGTGAGGTCACAATGTACCTGTTGAAAAGGGACTGAGACCTCATTGTCTTACGTACAATGTTTCTTGTATTTTGTATCTTCTTCAAAATGTCTCTATTTTTCATATTACATGGATGGATACTTTCTGGACAGGCTTTGTATTATCATACCATACCATCAGAAAGGTTTATGTGCCATAGGCTTATTATGTAATTATCAATAAACACTGAATAAACATCTTGCATACATAAAAACTACTTTATTTTAGTATATAAAAGGACTTGAAATGACTGCTCACAGGAGTTTGAAGAAAATAAAAATAGATCCCAGAAAACTACCAAGTAGGCCAGCATCATTTTACTGATAAATATAGTACCTGATCAATAGTCTGTAAAGATAAAGAGACAAGAAAAAAAATCAAGAAGTACAAAAAATGTACGTGTAAACATCACCTGGGAAAAATTGGTAACTGCATTCAAGGATCAGTGTAACAATGTGAATAAGAATTACATTTATAAGTGATTTCAACTTATACTCTAAATACTGCAGACTTTTTCCTTCAGGGTTTTACTTTTTTATTCCTGAAATACAGATTACATAAGAACTGCCAAGTCAGAGAATTATAAACTTAATTATCCACTGGGAGTAATAAATTTAGATAATATTAACAATACTCAGTGATTATAAATTCTGCTTTTACTGACTCACTTTCTCCACCTATCCTTTTCTCCATCCAAATTAAGGAATATATAAATCTGATCCCTGTTTCCTAAGAGAAATTAGTCCTTATTTAGATGACTCCTTTTGGCAAATCTGTATTTTCTTAATAGTTTGGGAAATAGCATATGAAAAATTAGAAAAGATAAACTCATCAGGAAAACTGCAGAGCCAATACTTTAATAACTTTCTTTTTCGCTAATGTCAGAGGTTATTTTTAGCACAGAAATGAAGACTACGTCTTTCTGTTAAGATAAATCATTTAACATTTTTCATGTTTTAAGGATTCATTCAAATCTACCATTTGTGGTAATCTCTTCCACATATGCAGCCTTTGCAAAAGCTATCAATTTTAACACATCTGTGATGATATATACTTCTTTGCTATAATAGCCAATATATTTCCACCAGATTTATCCTGCTGAAGTAATATGTTTACCCAAGTAATAAATCTGAGATGATATCCAAGACTATGAAATGCACAAAATACCAAGTCTTAAAAGTCAAAATAAAAATTTAATCAAGGAATCAAAAATTTACGGGAGAATAAATATATAAAATTCTGAAAATAAGTGTACAATGGGAAAAATTTGGCCTAGATTTTAAAACATATTATAACCATAGGGGTATTGCAACAGTGAAATTATTAGTGTGTGAGTAAACGGGGCAAAGAAAGAAAATAGGGTTCAGACACAGGCTCTTACACATGAAATTCTGATAAATAACTTTTCAAGTTGTCGTGCAGTTGGGGCTAACTAGTTGACTACTTAGGAAGCAAGACATTCAATCTCTACCTCAATCTTTCCCCCAGATATATTCCAATGCAATATAATAAACTTAAAATTAATGTAACAATGTAATAGGAACATATTTTTATAATTTTGGGATAGAGAAACTTTCCTAATATAATACAAAATCTAGAAACCAAAAAGTTTAAGTTAATAGATATGCCACCAAAAAATGTTTTAAAATTATGTTTTTCTATCTCTGAATACTGTTTAATAATTTTTAAAGACACATAAGATGTTATAAACAAAGATAAAGGTCAAATACAAAATTGGGAACAAAATTGAAAAATAAGTGACAAATAAAGGCTTACTATTCATAATGTACTAAATAAATCTTTCAAATTACGTGGAGAGACAAAAAAAGGGAATCAGCCAGGATTAAAATAGACAAAGGACTTTGAGAGACAATGTTTACAAAGACATGTAATTGGCTAAGAAATATTAGCAATCAAAGAAATACAACTACAAAACAAATTATTGTTTATTCATTAGGATTAAAAAAAGGACTGACAAATACTAATAGTCTTAAGTAGACCTAGCATTAGATAAAGGAAGGAGTGAGCAGTACTCTGTGCTGTTGTTGAGAGAATAAAATGATATGGTAATTCTAGAAGTTGATTTGGAAACATTTACTAAATTTTCTAAAGATACATTATCTCCGATTCATCATTTTCACTTCTAGAGTAAATTCCAAAATTAAAAGTGGACATAGTTGTAGTTCAGTACTCTTTCTAATAGAGAAACACCTTCATATCAGATTAGTAATAAATTGGTTACTACAGAATGGAGCATTCACACAATCATTAGCTTTGCATCAATAACAAAAGGACTCTTAGAAATATTTATTAGGAACTATGAGAAAGTAAAAAAGCAGGCACATCCAATGTATGTGTATATAAAAAGATATTTGAAAGGTTACTCACTAAAATATAAATCGTGGTTTTCTCAGTCTGGTGAAATTTCAGGTGATTTCTATATATTATTTTTTTCACAGGATTCTGTGTAACAGTGATATTTAAAGAAATAAATAATGCTTTTTATAATTATAACAAAGCACATTGTATTTTTGAAACAAGAAAATTATATAAATATATAAAACAGGCAAAAGAAAGAAGTTGCTTGTCTGATACCTGTGGCCTAAGGACTATGTGTTAATGTGTGCTAATGGACAATTTAGGGCTATGATGCATCAACTATTTTAATGATTCTGAATGAAATCTAAAATAGGCCTTTTTAAATGTGGCATATTCGATAAAACTGTACTCCATCCTTATAAAGTTCCTACCTAACTTAAAGGCAGAAAATTGCTTCTGCCAGATCTCTATTCATAGATGAAAAAAGCCTAAACAGAAAATAATCTGGATTGGAACCTGATCAGAAAGCTCTGTCAGCGAAATGAATCATCACACAGTGTTTAAAAGTGCTTGCTCCCTTATTCCTGGAGATCTTTTCTGCTTGGAGTTCAAATAGGGTAGAGTCATCTCCATCACAGCTGGGGTTGTGGTTTGAGATTAGGAGTGTGAGTGCCAATGTGTGCAATGCTGTAGGGGTAGCTGGGAGGAACAAGGAGGGATTAATTTAATACCTGGAGGAAAGGATAATGGAAAGCTTCCATTCTTTACAGTGCATCACTTATATTTATCACATGAGACAGCCTGGACAGAATGATAATGAGTTTATATTATATGATAAGAAATGGTTGCCCTATTTGCAACTATTCCCAGAAGAATTCTTACCTCTTGCTGGCAGGTGGTGGCAGCTTCTGTGAGTGAACTATAAAACTTCTATCAACAGAGAATCCCCAGAGAGGGACACCTCTACTGGTCAGATTCTGGAGTGACAAAGGCACTCAAGTCAATAATAGTAAGTCCTAAAATACTTGGTCATCCAACAGCTTACCCTGATAAAAATATAATTTATGCTGTGCAACGTAAGTCCAATTTATGCCTAGCCATGTCCAAACTGCACACAGAACAATAAAATAATCTTCAGTGGTATATGGCCATTGTGTTTTACCTTTCCTAAAAATAGCTGTATGGTTTCCTAGGAGTAGAAGCTGATAGCACTTTTATGAACACATTTCACATTTGGCATTTGACATTCCCATTTCCACATTCCCATAAATAATGCTGTGATTTATCCAGGGTATTCTCATGGCTTATCTCCCATGTGTGTCTTCAGAAGGTAAACGAACACTACCTTTGGATTATGGATGAAGTAGAAATTGACATTGATTCAGAGCTTTCTCTTATCTCTGGGCTGTCAAGACATGTTCCTAGAAAGTTCAGTGTCTCTCTCTCTCTCTCTTTTCTTTTTCCTGTTTTTAATCCTAATTTTCCTTCCTCTAGTAGGGGATCTGGGAATTACCTTGACTGAAAATCAATCTGTGGTAGGAAAGCTGGGAACACCAACATCAATGGTTTTAGTAAGGCAAAAAGTCTTCTGTTAAGGGTTCGTATGTGTTGTTAAACCAGAAAAGAGTTGTTAATCACAAAATAATCCTTCCCTTTCAGAGAATGTGTTGCCTATTTTGTAAAACTGCTGTTGAAGTCCGTGTTTCAAACTAGTCCTTCAACTGCAATATATAAATGAACAACCAAGGATCTCAAGACAAATAAATAAAACCAACAGTTTAACAAAAGGCCAAGATGAACAGAGATAATGCAGATCACAAAAGAGAATTTAAAGTATTCCTGTCCTCAAAAATGTAAGAGGACATTGAAGCAACTTTAAAAAAGGTTGTTACTTAAAAATACTAAGTTTATCTATTTATCTATCTGGCTAGCTAGCATTCACTCATGTCTTCCTTACATGTTTTGAAAAAAGGACAATCAGAATATAAGAATAAATTATTACAATTAAAAAAAATAACATAATAGGTACTCATAAACACTTAGTAACAAATTAAAAAGAAAAACAGACATGCCGCAAACCATATCAACAATCTGGATAATAAAACAAAAATTAAGGGAAATGGGGTAGACATAAGCAAACTAATTGAATTATAGAAGCTAAATATAGACAATATATATAGTTTAAAGCTATCACAGAGAAAATAGAAAGAAAAGAAGCATAAAAGGAATAAAATAGAACACTTCACTAAAGAAATATGTAATAAATCATTAAATTTTGCCCCACTAAGTACAAAGTAAAAAACTGAAACAACAAAGCAATGATATCTAACTTTAACAGCATACTATGCAGATAGGGATGAGAATGAAGATGATGGTGATAATAAACACACTGGTTAATTCTTGTTAAATTTTTAGAGGTTCAGGTTAAAAAATCTTAAAGGTTTGGAGAAAAATAAATAAAAATTCACAAAAGCAGGCTACTTAAAACACCTAATAAAATCAAATGTGATGGTTTTGTAACATCCCAACTTGTCCCGTTGCCCAGAAACCTGGTTACATTTTGCAGAATTCCCTTATTTGTGTACTTAGAGAAGAGTGGGCCACAAGTAAGATTCTTCAGGATTTGAAAGGAGGAAAGGAAGCTACAGCCATTTTGTAGTTCATAGCGACTGTTAGTGATCAGTTGGCTTGCTTCCTTTACTTGAAATAGCAGCGGCCAGATTATATGTATAACTCTGACAAAGAACCCAGCTTCTGCAGGCTCTCCTCATTACTAAGGTCACAGACAGACCTAAGTTTCAGTCCTTGTGAGGTTCTAACTACTGCTTGTGGTTTCCAGTCTATGTGTGATGGTTTTTTCTTGAGTACCTACCTTGTAGACTTCAAGCTTCAGCATCAGATGGGTATAGCCTTACAGGAAGTGCCTAACTAGTTTCCACAACTATATAAGCAAACTCCCTTAACAAATCTGTATTTCCTACAGAATCTGCATCCCTATTTGATCCTGGTCTGAAACAATGAGTGCCTGATTAGCATAATATTTCTGACCTGTAACCTGGGATGGTGCAATAAAACTATTTCAAAGCCCAATCAAATTGCCATTTTAGTTTGAGAGGAAAATAAAATTATTTCAAAAAATACGAGACGAGCTTAGAAAATTTAACACCTTAGGACTCCTAAAATATGTTAAGCAAAATTAAATGCAAATCCAAAAAATAAAAGTAGAACAAAACTTATGTCCAAATCTAGTTTCATAATCGTGTAGCTATCTAGAAAACCCCACAGATATGTCTTGAAGAAGACAGTATTAATCAAAAAGCAGACTGTATGCTCAGTATGTGCAAAATCCAGAAGTATGATTATGGTACACAGTTGCTAAGAAAAATTAACATTTTTTTTTTAAAAAAAGGAAACTCCAGGAAAAGAAAAAAAAAGGGGTCCATGCTTCATAAACAAAACAAACTGGATGTGATATAACATGAATCAATTAACAGGGTATATAATAATTTTCTGGAGAAATAACATCATACCTATGTGAGTGAAGAAATTACAGAGGGATAAAGGGGCCTATTGAGAATATGAAGTCATGTGATTTATAATTTTTTATTTAATTTATAATAGGTATTAATTATAACAGTTATCCCTAATGCATTATTTTTTTTCCTTAAAAGAATCATTTGGAAATTATGGTAATTTTGCCTTTAAATCAAACTTTCGCAATCATTATGTTTAAATCTAGATTTATATCTGAAAATATTTTTTTTTTCTTAAAATGACAGTAAGCTCCATGAGGTAAGGGCTTTGCCTGGATTGAAATTATTGCATCCTCACTTCCTAAAATAACACCTAGCACATCATTGTCAGCACTTGATAGATCTTTCTTAAATTAGTAAGTTAATTTTAAAAATTTAGGAAGATTTAGTTTGCTGTCTGGACATCAGTGGTACATTCTTACTTTTAGAATACAATTGACCAACTTTTTTAAAAAAATTATTTATTTTTCCTATTACAGTTGTCCCACTTTTTCTCCCATTGCTCCCCCCTCCTACCACACCCACCCCTTCTCCCACAGTCCATCCCCACCCTGTTGTCCATGTCCATGGGTCATTTATACTAGTTCCTTGACTAAATAATCTTATGACCATTAAGAAAGACAATTAAAGTCACAATACTAATTTTAATTTCTTAATGTTTCTATGAAATTTTTAAAACTTTAGATTAATATTTGAGAACCAAATAATTATTATTGAAACTAAAATAAAGTGTTTTAATTATAGTAAATCTCTTATGTTCATTTCTGTTCTTTTTGTTGTTGTTATATTCATATAAAATAAAACAACAGTTTTAAATAAAAAAAAAATAGCCTTTTCTTCTGGGAAGTGAGTTTAGGAATAAAGTATTTTTCCATATGACAGAACCTTTCCTTATTTTCTAACTTCATAATTTATGTGTGTCAATTTTTATATCCAGAAGAAAAAAATTAAGTGTAACTTACAAATAAATGAGGAACATTTACGAATTATTATTTGGAAATACATTTGTATCATTAATATATTTTTTTAATTGCAATTTTTTGCCCTGGTGGTTTGGTTCATTGGAACATCATCCTGTACACCAAAAGACTGTGCGTTTGATTCCAGGTCAGTAATACCTGGGTTGTGCGTTTGATACCCAGTTGGGGCACATACAGGACATGACAGATCTCTCTCTCTCTTTCTTAATAAAAATATATCCCCAAGTGAGGATTTAAAAAATTACATGGTTATAGCACAGTATGAACCTATATTTTAACAGTGCCTCTCTTTGTGTGCCTGTGTGGATATTTGCACATGCTTTTCTAGAAAGATGCATCCCAAGTTATTAGGGTCACCGGTTTGGTTTCCAGTCAGGGCACATGCCTGGGTTGCTGGCCACCTGGGTCCCCAGTTAGGGGAGGCATGTGGGGGGGCAGCCGATCTATGTCTTTTACACATCAGTGTTTCTCCTCCTCTCTTTCTCCTTCCCTTCCTCTCTCTCTAAACATAAAATCTTTAAAAAAGGAAGTGAAATTTTGTTTTGACAAATTAAAGATTAAGGAATGAGTTTATACTATACTTTTCTTCTCTTTTTTTAACAAACTAAATTTTTAAATACATAAAATATTAAAAAACATAAAACACATCACATTTTGCCTTTAAAAAATCCTTCCAGCAATTTTGTCTTCTTTCTCTACCATGAGTTTCTGTTCTTGAACCATTCCCTTCAGCTATTATATCTCCAGTATTAGAAACAAACAAAATAACTGAACAAATAAAAATACCACTTACCTGACTCCACTATCCCTACTACCCTACTTCTTTATTCCAGTCATATCAAAAGTTGTTACAAGGTGTTTTATTTGACTTTTTGTCCAGTCACTGTCTCATTTCTCTCTTGAACCCACTGCAATCATGCCCTTGCAATCCTCCCTCATCATCTCGTATAACTGTTCTTATCAAGATCAACAACGACCTCCAAGCTGTTGCATTTTAGGGACAAATCTCCAGCCCTATTATTTATGCTTTCAGCAACATTTAGCACGGACAATCCCTTCTCCTCCTTGAAATATTTCCTTCTTTTGGCATCCAAGGCTCTACACACTCTTCTGGTTTTTCTCTTATAGCTGGTCTCTTTTCCTGTCTCCTTTGCTGATTCCTTCTCTTTTCTCCACTCTCTTAGCCTTAGAGCTCAGTCCTTGGACTCTTCCCTAGCTACATGAAATCCCTTGGTGATCTGTTCCAGTCTCATGCTTTAAATATCAACTATGTGCTCAAGACTCACAAAGCTATATCTCTAGCCACCCTAGGATAACCTGTCTCTCACATTTATCCAATCTTTTCAAAACCTGACCATTTTGAACCTCTAATGGTAGCATCTTGGTTGAAGTTACCATCATCATGCCCCTAGATGGTTTTAGTAGCCTTCTAATTGAATGCTAGCTTGGAATTTTCCACTTACAATCTACTGTCAATTCAACAGACATGTAAATCAGATCATAGCAGTTTTCTGCATAAAGCCTTCAATGGCTTCCCATTCAACTGAGAATAAAAATTGAAAGTCCTTAAAAGTCTCTTCTTCAGCTTTCTGACCCCCTATCTCCCTTTTCTCCTCCTCCTGGGTTTTCTGCTCAAGCTTCAGTGTCTTTTTCTGTTCCTTGAATGCAACAAGCCCTTTACCATCTCAGAACTCTTGCATTTTCCAGATATAAGCATCATTCATTCCCTTCCCCACCTCCAAATCTCTACTCAAATGCCACTTTCTTAGCAAAAGCTTCCCTGATCAACATATTAAAAGGTGAACCATTTTCTTTACCAAATTCCTACATTCTCTATCCTTCTTTCCTGGTTCGTATTTTTCCAGCACTTCATTTTGTGGATAACCCATTTCTCCTTACCACAATATAAATATTAGGAAGTAATAATATTTTTAGTTTGCTTATTAATATATTACAGTACCTAGAATTGGCACTTATAACATAGTTTGTGCCCATGAAATATTTGCTTAATTAACAAATAAATAAGTGATGGCTTAACAATCATGCCTGAAAATGCAGTAAGTATGTACTAAAAGCTGGGGTCCAGAGCCAGTCACCTGTGAGTCAGGAAGGAAAAGAAAGAGCAGCACAATGCCCATAATATACATTAGTGAGACAGCTGTGGTGCAGTGCTACGTGCAATAATTTCCTTAGAGCCAGTAAGAAGGAAAGTTTTTTAAAATACATATTTATTGACTTGAGAGACAGAGAGAGAGAGAGAGAGGAGAGAGAGAGAGAAGCACTGATGTGAGAGAGAAACATCGATCAGCTGCTCCCTGATATGCACCCTAACCAGGAATTGAACCAGCAACCCAGGTATGTGCCCGGACTGGGAATCAAACAGGTGACCTTTTGGCGCATGGGATGGTGCTCCAACCAACTGAGTCACACCAGTCAGGGCTGGGAGGGAGGTTTTTATGTTGCTTTATGAAACATAAAAAAGGTTATAAATTGCAATTATAAAAAGACTTGAATTCCTTTTGTGTGGTGAGAATTGCAATAAATGGTAATGGAAAGAGACAAGATTTGGGTGGTAATGATAAATTACAATATACAGATAATGTATTGTAGAATTATATACCTGAAACATATAATTTTATTAGGCAACATCGCCCCAATAAATTCAGTAAAATGAACTTCATACCTAGCATAGTCACATGCATTTTATTCTCCACACCCACAAAGGTTGTTTTTAGTGCTTATGTGTTTTTCCTGCATGTCCCCTGCTGCCTGTGCGCTCACTGACCGGCCTTATTCTACACTCTCCTAATTCACTGCAACATATACATTTGTTCCACTATCTCTTACTTTTCCCATATTCAATATCAAATGAACTCACCGTCATAAGCATGGATGTTTTTTGTGGCTGATTTCACTTTTCCTTTTTCCAGCATGTGCCTTCTTTATACAGCTCTGCTAACCTCTCATGAATTCTTATAAACTTTGCATCTCTAGACTTCCAGACTATAAATTACATGTTGGGGACACCTTATTCCCTCTATTCCACATATAATTATTAATAAATTTTGAAAGTTTCATCTTCCATGTGCAAATGTCCTAATGAACAATTGTTGGATTAAAAAAAAAACTTATTTTATAATCAGTGAATCAAGTTGTGTCCTTAGAAAGTAGGTAAAACAGAGATAACATACCATACAATTATAATTCAAAAGAAGGAAGGAAGGGAGAAAGAAAGGAAGACTTCTAAATTTGCATAACATTTTATTAATTACAAAATAGTTTGCCCAGTTTAAGTTCTTCATTATAACTGATTAAATGATATTGGTATACTCGGTATGGATATTTTATTTGGAACAAGTTAACTCCTTTTTCTTTCTTTGGTTTAGAAACTTGCAGAGGGCATGGGTGAGTAGGAATAAGAAGCAATTAAAGTAGCATTAAGTTTATAAGTGCTAAGTATAATGAGATTCCTATTTGATTTCCCTTAGCACATAAAATATAGAGAAAAAATTCCCTGTATAAAACAGAATTTTGAAAAATCATAATCAACCTTTACCTACTCCTATCCATTCAATAAAGTAGATAAAATATTTTTCATTAAGCTCATAATAATGAGACACAGCAATGTTCCTGTAAGGAATATTGTTCAATATTTTATTGCCCAATTGAGAGAACAGATGTAAATAATTGCATATAATACATGTTTATGGTTTAAAAGAAAATTTTAAAAAATATAACAAGCATATAGAAAATTAAAAAATCACATCTATCATTCACTTGTGCCAAACTAACTTCTCATACTGAAAAAAGATACAGTAGCAACTATTTAAAGTTAAATATATATAATGTTTAAGTTTAATAGTTAAGATCATAAGTTTAAATATTTTTAAAAGTGTGATAGGAGTATAGTGCTGTTTTCAATAAAAGTTTCCTCAAGTCTTTCTGTATCTTAATAAAGTAGTTGATAGTTGTACTACAATGTTAGTTTCCTCTGAAATTTCTTGATCTAAAAACCTAAATGCAACCTTTTAATAGTACAACATAAAGTCAATAGCTTTTATAGTTCATCATATATTTATACATGTTTAAATAAGGACTACAGCAAATTAATAAAATTGCTATGGAATATTGTCATGCTATAGAAGTTAGGCACTTTGGGTTAAGTCCAAGAGAGTGAAAGGAGAAAATGACCTACAATACCAACTTCAAGGCATATGTCATGATAGAAGTTGGCTTTAAATATTAAAATTGCAATATTTATGGAATCATTTTTTGGTGATCAGTTTATTTCCTTTTAGATCTGAGTATTTATCTGAAGTTTATGACTTAAAAATTTTTTTCAAATGTTACCAAGCTGAACTCAGTATGCTTACTTATAAAGTATGTATAAAAGGCTGGGGAAAGGATGATAGGACAGTGGGATAATCCCACTAGCTATTTTGTGAGATCCCCTTTGACCTTCATAACTATACTGTATTGGAAAAGAAAATAAGAATGTACAAATCCCCACATTAAAAGAATAATATTAAAACAGTTCACTGGAGGCAAAAAAAAAAAGTAAAGGTAAAACAATAAACAGAAACAAAATATTTGAATCTGTTAGGCTAATCATAGGGAAGTCAATTTGAAGAAGATGGGTTTTTGTTTTTGTTTAAATCCACAACTGAGGATATGTTTATTGATTTTAGAGAAAGAGGAAGGGGGATCTATCTATCTATCTATCTATCTATCTATCTATCTATATATATATATATATGTATATATATATATATATAGAGAGAGAGAGAGAGAGAGAGAGAGAGAGAGAGAGAGAAACATAAATGCCAGAAAGAACAATCTGTTGGTTGCCACCTGTATGTTCTCCTACAGTGGATAGAACCTGCAATCTAGATACGTGCCCTGACAGCAAATTACACTCACAATCTTTCAGTGTGTGGGACAATGCTCCAACCAACCAATCCACCTGGCAAGGGTGAAGAAGATGGCGTTTTTCTTTTTTTTTAAGTTGAGGAACAGCTGATTGTCTTAGAATGGCCCAAGCAATGAACAAGGAAGTCACAACATCTATGAATTCTTAGTCACCATTGCTTGCCCTATGGACTTAGTTGTGATGGTTAATTATGTATGTCAACTTGACTGGGCTATGAGCTGCCCAGATATTTGGCAAAACATTATTTTGAGTGCGTATGTGATGGTGTTTCAGGATGAGATTAACATTTGTATTGATAGAGTGAGTAAAGCAAATTGTCCTCCCCAATTTGGTAGGCCTCATCCAATCATTAAAAGAATAAAAGCCTCAAAAGCAAAAAGACTGAATAAATGTGAACTTATCCTGCATGTCTCTTTGAAATAGGACATTTTTTCTTTCTGGATCTCAAACTAGCTGACATTCAGATTAGAACTTAAACCATCATCTCTCCTGAGTCTCCAGTTTGAAGACTGAAAATCTTGGAACTTGTCAGCCTTCATAATCATGTGTGTCCATTCCTCATGACAATTATCTTTATAAGTATTATATATGTTATATATTATATGCCATATGTCCTATATTGTTTATTATAAATTATACACATATACGCACGTGCGCGTGTGTGTATGTGTGTGTGTGATTTTTTTACTCCTGGAGAACCCTGACTAATACAGCACCCAAAGCAAGGTGGTAGAAGCCTTATTCTGTACCTGACTGTACCATATTCTGCCTGACTCTGTGCACTTATTGCCTTCTATGGTGATAGTAAGACATCAGTTTATATGACTTTATATGTGCAGAGTCAAAACTTGTCACTTAGAATTCAAATATGGTATTAATGTTAATCAATCATTACTAAATATAAATTGCACAAAATGGTTTAAAATTATATCTGGCATCATAAGTTTAGAATCTATGGAAGCTACATTGCTTTCAAATGCAGAATCTGCAAAAGAGAATGTCTTCTACAGAATAATTTCCTAACTTTAATAGCTCATGAATGGAGTCTTACTAATGCAAATGTTAGCCCCTCACATTGTGGGATAACTGTAGTTTGTAGAAAGTTCTATGTTAGTTGGGTAGCATACTGAGTCAGTATAACCAAAAATATAACACCAAATGATTTTTAAAAATATAAATGAAAAAATGACCCTCAGTTGCAATGAGTCAAGCTAAAGATCACTAACAAAAATTATTGTTAGACATAATATAAATTAGTTAATAACTTTGCAAACAACATGAAATCTATTCCTTTCATTGTATAGGAGTTATCATTCAATAGAGGATGTTTAAAAGAAATCTTTGATATGGAAAATGTGAAAAAATGTCAATTGCAAGCAAAATAGATTTTTTTCCTCCAAAGAATCTTGATTCACTTACAATAAGAGGATCATGGTATTTGACTTGTGATGTCTGGGAAAACATGGTATACTATGACTTACTGATAGCCATAAAGCATGTGTACTAAACAAAATTCAAAGGAAGAACTCAGTCCTTCATGATGAAAAGAGATCAGATGATGGAGGACACAGAGTTATGAAACCTAATCTAGGTTGGCAAACAGAAGATAAAATATTTGGGCACTTCTGATATTAATGAAAACAAATTAGTCACCACAAATGTCAGCATTTAAAGAAATATAAGCCAGGATATTCCACTAACAAAAAACTTTCTCATTTCTGTAGGACAAGATGTTCTGTTTAAGACAGATATGTTTCTCACTGTCTATCCGGTATTTTTGTACTGTTTGAGGGACAGGGACATGATATGTAGGAGAGTTGAAAATTCCCAAGGAAATCTTATAAAGGCAACATATGCAAAGAAAAAAAAAAAAGGTGTATGTGTGTATTAAATGTATTTTAGACAAAAAAAGACCAAGAATCTGTCATTTTAATACACTACTGTTTGCTAGGTAAAATAGAAAAATAAAGATGTATTTAATTGACAAGTTGTATTGTTTATTTAGCTATTTCTCTAAAATTTATTGCTATACTTATGTTGGATGTGCTAGTGTTTTGACTGAAACAGATACTATTTTTCTATAATGACTCCAATGAGAAAATGTGAAGAAAATGGAGATAATTACAAGCTCACCTAACAAGTAATAGCTGAGACATGTGAACAAGAACAATTATACTGAAGGAAGGCAAGGGGGGATAAAGGAAACAGGGAAGTAGTAATTAGTTGATGGCTGTATGTGTCTATGTATGCTGTATATTTGAAACTCAATAATAATAAGTAAAAGTGTCAGCATTAGTTAGAATTTCATGACCACAAGAGAAGATATGCAATGTCATCGATTTTCTAGATGTCTATTAGATGCCTATACTGTGCCAAACAATATGCAAAGGGTTTACAGAGGTGAATGAAACATAATTTCAGCACACCGATAGGAAAGAGATAAGTAAACCAACAATTATAACCAGCACTAAAAGAGCCTGAGTGAAGGATTCATGGGAGAAGAGAATCTCCTATTCAGAAAGCACAGTAAAGAGTTTGAGCAAAGAGAGAAGACAACCCATCTGGGGAAAATAAAGTGTGTTAGTGAATTAGGTATTGGAGACAAAGGACCAGGTGAGGTGAGAAATGAAAGCAGGGGCCAGACCATGAATAGCCCTATATTTCACGTTTTAGATGTAAAAAGGGATGTATTAAAAATGTTAAACAGGTAGTGACATATGAAATATTAATTCCAGAATAACCATTTAGAAATATCATGCATAGATTGGGAGAATAATCTATTATGGTCCAGAGATGGGGACGAGGACTTGAACTGCATTGGCAGTAGTAAAAAGAGAGAAGAGAATAGACTTGGGAAAATGGTATAGGATCTTATATTTAACAAGATACGATTTGTTAAAAATTGGGAATATTGCAGAATAATTTTACAATTATGCTATTTTTGAATATGGAATACAGGAATAACAAGCTGGGAATATTGATGTATATATCAGTTAGGGATTTAAAACTGCAATCAAAAGAACTGATTCTGATTAACTTGAGAGAGAGAAACAGAGAAAGATATAAGGTATTTCAGAAATAGAAAAAAAAAGCAACTTATTTGGGAGTCTCTATGCTTCCTGGACTTGTATGTCTATTATTTTCACCAAATTAGGAAAGTTTTCTTTCATCGTTTTTTCAAATAATTTTTCAATTTCTTGCTCTTCCTTTTCTCCTTCTGGCACCCTATATGATTCAGATGATAGTACATTTAAAGTCGTCCCAAAGAGGACCACACCAAGACATATCATAATTAAAATATCAAAGGTTAAAGATAAAGAGAATCTTAAAAGCAGCAAGAGAAAAAAGTTACCTACAAAGGGGCTCCCATAAGATTATCAGTTGATTTCTCAAAAAACCTTTGTAGGCTAGAAGAAACTGACAAGAAGTATTCAAAGTGAGAAATAGCAAGGACCTACAAACACGATTACTCTATCCAGCAAAGCTATTATTTAGAATAGAAGGGCAGATCAAGTGCTTCCCAGACAAGGTAAAGCTAAAGGAGTTCATCATCACCAAGCCATTATTATATGAAATGTCAAAGGGACTTAAGAAAAAGAAGATATAAATTATGAACATTAAAATGACAACAAAGTCGTAACCATCAACAACTGAATCTAAAACATAAAAACAAAATCCAACTAAGAAAACCAAAATAGGAACAGAATCATAGGTATGGGGATCATTTGGAGGGTTATCAGCTAGGAGGGGGAGGGGGAGAAATGGGGAAATGATGCAGGGACTAAGCAGCATAACTGGTTGGTACAAAATAGGCAGGGGGATATTAAGAATAATATAGGAAAGGGTGAAGCCGAAGAACTTATATGCACGACCCATGGACATGAACTAAGGGGGGTGGGATTGCTGGAGGGAAGGGGGTTACTGGGCAGAGGAAAGCTAAGGGGAAAAAATCGGAACTACTATAACAACATAATCAATAAAATATACTAAAAAAAAAAACAGACTTTTAGAAGAAGTTGCTGATAAGGTAGCACAGTACTCAATTTTCAATCAGCATGAGTGTTTCAGAATTAAATTATAAGTTTGAAGTTTTAAAATTGTCATATTAAAATCGTCCATCCAATTGTAAATTCTGAAGTGCTCTGGAACCACACATGGAAAGAAATTATTTTAAAAAGCCTTCAGCACAACTCCAAATTACAATGCATTGGTAATTAATTTACAGCTATACACACAGTTAACCAATCAGCTTATGTTGCTAACAATAATCACAATTTGTAAGGAATATTATTTATGTGGGAAGCATTCTGATTAAACCTTTAAATGAAAAGGTATTTTAAAATTAGATTTGTTTAAGCATAACAAAATAAAGCTAACACTATATTCCTCATTCTAAAAGCAGGATTTCTTGAATTTGGCACTATTAATATGCTGGAACCACGCCAGTTGTAACTTCTGCTTCCCAGCAATGTCTCCAGATGTTGCCAAATGTTCCCTGGAAAGCAAATTCACCACTGGTGGAAAACCACTGCTCTACAGAAAGTGAAGCAACACTTTTACCCCCACTGCTATTGGTAAGGGACTAAAGCTCCCCACTTTCACATAAATTGATAAGGAGGAATCTGATAATTACAGAAATTCAATTCATGGTCTTGACATTATGGAATCAGGTTGTATGGTATTTTATCATCACTTTGTATCTTACACTATAAATATATTTTTGAGGCAATTTGTAAAATACACACACTATGAAGTTTATACAGACTACTCTCTAGGAGATTAAACTCCCATAAACAGAGCTCCATTTTTCATTACTTTGCTTAAGTATAAAGTATTTTATAATAGTAATTTTAATGTTATAATTTGTTATTACCTTCACAGAATAAAATTACATATGCATTGTACATACTTTGATTCATCATATTTTGGCAAAAGTCTTGAACTTCCTATTCTGGTACACAGCATAATAATTATTGAGCAAATATTTACTGAACAACTATTATGTTTATAATTTAGGACTATTTGGGGCATTGGTAATACAGAGATGAATAAGGTACATTCTCTGTATTTTGGGAGCTAAAACACAGATAGGTAGATAGATAGATAGATAGATAGATAGATAGAGATAGAGATATTTATAAAAGGAGGGGCATTCAAGATATAATTACAAAACAAAGTGTAAGTAAGTAAGGAGTTTACACTGAGAAGTGCTTAATCATGCTGGAAGAATGAAGTTATTTAAGGAGGTAATACCTGAGATGGGGCCAGGAGGAAGTATTGAATCTAAATAAGTGGAGGAAGATAAGATGGAGATTTTCAGACTAAAGGAAAACCTTAAGTTGATGAGTGTTTTGTGTATTATAGATGGTTCCTGGGCAACCAACAGGTACTTGGTGGGGTCTCTGGGAGACAATACTGGGAGAGGTGAAACAGAATCAGAGCTTAGGAGGATAACATAATAATTTAGAATGGCAAAAGAGCAGACACTGAAAAGTCTTTAGTAGAGGAGGGTCAAAACGGATGACTTACCCTATCCACACAAATAGCGCTAGCCTCAGAACTTAAGGATGGACTTTTAAGAAATTTGCCTGTGATATGAACAGTTGGGAGGTTATTAAAAATCCTAGACACTGTGGAGGCTTTCTGAAGATGGAAGTTACAGGACTTGTTGGCTGACTCTATTAACAGATGGGTGGAGATGCAACTATTAGAGACTCAAAACTCAGGATGAAAATCTAGCTTCTAAAAATATGTTCATTTTTGGAAACAATAAATTTAAACTATCAGTATGCCCAGAAAGTATACAGCCATATGTTATGAAAAAGAGAGACATTTGTTAAAGAAGATACAAGAAACTTTGTGCATAAGACAATGATGCCTTGGTCCCCTTCAAAGTTATGACCTTCTTCAGGAAACCTGGTTCATTGGTAGTGGTTTGAATCAAGTCATTAGCAGCTGCAACATGATGTTCCTTCTGCTTTGGAAGCAGAAGCTACAGAACAAATTTTGCCACAACACGTTTCATGCCAGAATCCTGAATCAAAATCTCAGACACAATAGTTTTTGGAATCCCCAGATCAGCTTCTAGTTCTCACACTGTCAGTGACTGACCCTTGTAAATTACAGCCCAGAAACGTTCAACATTCTCAGTTGTTCTGTTTGTTGCAGGCCTTCCAGAATGTGGACACTTTCAACAGATTCTTGACCATCTTTGAAGTGTTTGTGCCATGTTTTATTTGCACTGTACTCATTGTATCATTTCCAAAAGCCTTCTGAATCATCTGAATAGCTTCTCTGGATGAATATTCAAGTTTAACACAAAATTTGATGGCAGATTCGTTGCTCTACTCACTCAGTCATTTTGAAGGCAATGGCCACTCAGTACACAGGCTCATTCAACAGCATCTACTCCCCCACTGACTAGTACAGTGAAGTTGTCATTGTTCACACATGAGCATTCCAGTCTACTCTCCTAGGCTACCATGTTATATCAATATTGCAGTGAACTGTTCACATCATATTAACAATGGCTGGGCTTTTTCTGGACAGACCTCATATCGTCTGTTAGCTGATTTTTGTTCAGTAGGTGAAAATTCTAATTCAGTTAATAGAGGTATTTTCCTTTCAATAAAGACATAGTGATCATCTCTCGAGCTCACATCTTGGAAAGAGTTGGAGTTACATTGGCACACATTATAGATGGAGGTGATAAAAATAAATAGAATAACTGTAAAGAATGATGTCATGTAAGGTTTGGATGGAGGAAGAGAAGTCAGGCTTGGGGAATAGGCCGTAAGTATTCCAGAGAGGTAGGGAAGCACTGGAGAAAACTGGGACATGGGGACAGTGGTGAGGACTCTCAGAAAGAAAGGTAGTCCCTTTTGGTATTTAAAAAAGAAAGAGAAGATTACTGAATTGACAATGAGGAGATCGTGTGGGATTACTAGGAAAGGGATTTCTATGACACTGAGCTATTTTAAGAAAGCTCTTCCATGTTTCTTCCTCATGGGCACTGCATCTGTGTTCTCATGATTTCCTCTAGAGTTTAGAAACAGGAAAACAGACTCCCTTCTTTCCAAATCCAGAAATCACCTCTACATTCAGCCACATCTGCTCTTGTCTCCAGAACCATACTCTCATGAGTTTTTTTCTCCCTCTTTCACAGCTTCAGTTTATTTCCCCCAGTACTTATTTCTATTTTGTCTTTGTGTTTGTATTGTCTTATTTTCACACTTTGAACTCTGAGCTATAATGCTATTTCTTACCTTCTTTGACAAATATGTGGTCAAGTTACCTACTCAACATCTGTTTCCTCTTAGTCCATGGTCTCAAAACTATATATATATATTTTTGTATTTTTACGTAAAATTACTTGCTAAGACTAGACTGAATATTCAGCTCTGTCCACTCAATTGCCAAATCCTTTCTTCCATCTTTATTTACACACTTATTTCTAAAACACTGGCAATAGCACATACATATGTCTTGAAAATTCCCCCTCCATGGTTTTGTGGTACTGTGCTTACATTTTTTTAATAAGAAAACTATGTTACTTGGTATTTCATAAAAAATGAACTCTATGGGCAAATAGGTTTGGGAAAACTCTCTGATTCAAAAAATGTGATATATTTCTTTACTGCAGCACTTGGTACGAGCTTTCAGTATGCTAATTCTACATTAAAAATTTCCAAGAGGAATTTAATTTGGTCACAGAATCCTTCTTCTTCTTTTTTTTTTTTTTAAACAGGTAACCAATGACTCTCTCTACCCAATTACTTTAAAACCATGCTTTGTGACATTCTTCCTGAATTCTTAATACATATTTCTAGCTTCCAAGCTTTGGAAAAGGAAAGGAGATTAATATTTCCTGAGCAAATATAAATGCTGGTAGGAGCAGCAAGAAACTGGAATCATTATCCCTATTGTAGATGAAGAAATTGAGGACAGAGAGGTGAAGCAGTTTAACCACACTCACAAAGTTAGTGAATGGCAAAACCAGGATTCAAGCCAGAAGTCTTAATATTCTAAAGTGAAGAAAATTTCTTTTCATCACATCAGATTGCTTCTAGGTTAGACCTCTACTCTCTTTGTACTTTCTCCGAGAAAGTACTGACATCATATACAACTTTTAAACAGGTGATTCTAAAACATATTTTCTAGATATGATTATTCTTACATACTCAAATATTGCATCTGTCTCTCAATTTTTATGTCAGTTATGTATATCAACTATTTATATTATTTTTGCATCAATATTGTCCATTCTCACTGGTCTAAAACTACTAAATTCTTCTAATTCATCACTATCTTTTGCTCTCTATATAAATTTGGCTATTAATTCCAACTGACTTTTTCTTAAAATGCCTTTTATAGTGTATTTCTTCTAATTCATTCCCAGAGTTTGGTATAGGCTTTTAACTCCTTTAGGGTATAATTTACAAAACTCCATGAACCCCAACCTTCTTACTTCTAGTTCCTACTTTTAAGAATTTCCTGCGAGGTTGATTATTTTATGTATCTATTGAGTTTAATTGACTCTAGTAGGTTTATTATTGTCATTCCTCATGCACCTTGGTTAAAACACTGTATATTATCACACCATGTGAATCCTTCATAACATGGTTGGCCTAAAACTGCACTTACTTTGCAACTTTTATGTCTATTTGAATCCTAAATAGTAGTGAAGAAGAGTTTGAGTTTTTAGAACCTAAAGAGCAAGTCGGGTCTCCTCCGCCTCTACTACTAAAAAGAGTGTTGGAGTTTCTGTTTTTGTGTTTTTTTGGTAAATGTGTAAACGTTACCTCCTTTTGCTACAATCCCAGATTGGCACTTGGGATACAGAGAAATGGGTATCTTGACCTTTGTAACCTG